>NC_141687.1:556180307-556787383 GCF_964263255.1 Lissotriton vulgaris
AAGAGGGGTTCCCACTATTCCATCACAATCCCATGTCAACATTTCATTCAAGAGCCGGACCGCCTCATCGTAAATTTCGTTACCTCCCCCTAATAAAGGTCCAGAAAGAAAGAAACAGGGCCAGGTGTAGGAGATAGAAAAGCAGGATAAGAGATGTTTGTGGGTTGTAAATGGGCAAGGCTACCAGCTTCGGCCGCCTAATCATGATCAGGCCAACGAACACGAGAACCAGTATAGCAGGACTGGCCTTAGGCAGAGGAGGCAGCCTTTGTCGAGTCATGTAGCCACAGCGTGTTCTGCTCTAAGGTGCACGTGTCACTAGAGAGGTGAATCTCCGGCTAAGCTTACGTGTCCTTAATCGAAATGAAGAAATCAGAGGTCATTGCGTGTCCATTGTCTATGTGAGGGCAAGAAACACAAAATGGCTGCCACGATCTAAGATGGATGCCATGGGTAGATCAGAAATGTGTTTGTAACAGGAGTGCTCTTGCTCGTAGCACAGCGAAAACACCAGGATATGCTAAATGGACCATTTGCGGTTCACTGATACCAAAATTATGTATTTACGACAATGTTGAAAACACGGGTTCAAATCGTCACGGACCTCAGACCCTCCTTTTGCCCTTACATAGGCAATTACTCAGTCTATGTCAGAATCTAGTTCTATGCTCATCAGGTCAGTGACATGCTGTTGTATCATCATCCTTTCTCGCGCCTTTTCTCCAAACGCAGGTGGTTTTCTAAAGCAGGTTGCAGCACAAAGACTACACAGAGCGGGACCACACTGGATAATCAGGCAACACGAGAACAGGAATACTAGGATGACACCAATGACCATCAGAACCTTCCATCCCCACGCTGATATCAGAGTCCAAAACCACTCCATGAAGGACCAGTTTCCCTTGTCTACATGAATAGAGTCGGAAATCTTGTGTAGCTTAGAGATCGCCTCATAAACAGTTGGAGCATTATTGGGAATAAAGACACAGCAGCTCGATTGGATCATTCTGCATACTCCACCTCGGTCTGCAAGTATTACGTCAAGAACCATACGGTTCTGTAACGTCATGAGTCGATCCGCCTGAAGCTCAGCTGTCAAGTTGCTAAGGGCACCAGCAGTTTCGGTAATAGTAGATTCAACTACCCGTGTTAGTTGACGTATGTTTCTACTATTGGCCATAGGCCCCCAGAACGGAAGGAAACCTTTGAAGAAGTCTCCAGCTTCCTGACCAGCGGTATCTTCCTTGCTGAAAACACCTCTTGCTACTCTGGTCTTGTGATAATCAGACGAAGCAGTGTATGTTGGAGGCAACAATCGAGCAATATAACATGAACCTGAAAAGTCAGCAGGCAACCACGTATATGCTCTGTCTTGACAGATGAAGTAGGTACCCCTAGCAGTAAGGAAGGCAGGGGAAGAGTTAGACGGAAACACATAGGTCTCAATGCATTCACTCCTCCCCAGCTGAGCTCTCGGATTTCTCCCATTTCCTTGCAAACAGACCTGACTTCGGTGAGGCACTACCCAGATTGGAGTTGAGCTTTTACGCTTGCTTTCTCCCAAACTAAGGCGATACTCTGAAGAGTTCCAACTCAAATATACCCGTAATTCATCTCTAGGGTAAGATGGAGTATTATTGACGTCTCTAATCATGTCAATAATTCCCTGAACTAAAGCTTTGTTGGCAGAGTTATATTTAGTGGAACGTGGTGGACGCGGAGGATAGGTTTCGAGGGCATAAGCAAAAATGGTCTGAAGGGCCTGGAATGATCCATTATAGCTAAAAGGCAAAACCAGGTAGGGAATGCCTTTATCCATAGTGTGGGGTATCAAGCCACACACCCAGCAGTCTGTAGTGTTAACTACCAGTTGGTGTTGGTGCAAGAGCTGTACAAAAGTGTTATTAATGAATTCTGAGCGTCGAGCTTGTTCGTGTTCAGGAAACGAGTGAAAAGAGTGCACAGAAGAAACAGTAGAAGTAGCAAGATCAAGGGGAGGTACTGTAGTTACTGGCATAAAAATCAAATTTACACCAAAGACGATTCCACCCACCAATGTTATCAAAACAATTAAAAATGTAATAGCACATTGCATTAAAAAGCATTTGCTGTGGAGAATTCTGTACAGTCTATTTCTGCGAACATAAATCACATTTTCTCGTTGCAGCTCAGGAAGCTCCATCTTCTACAATCCGCTCGCAACCACTGATGATGTATACGTAGATGAAAATGCCTCTATTAGCCCTGGGAGTTCCCAGAACTAACAGAAAGATCGACCTTGTGTCTGACCCCCGCAGATTCAACTAGGCACACAGCCACGACCCTACGGCTACCCAGACGGCAAGGCAATTTTAAAACAATAGAAACAATAGCAAACTTCCTGGCTGAAGGCAAAAGTGTCAAAATTCAAATATTACAATAGGCAGTTTCCTGCTTTATTTGTCCATATTGCGAGACCGTAAATTGTATCTCAGTTTTGCAGGAGCTGTTTGATCTGGAAACAATGTCTCATCAGCAGAGGTTACAATGTTCAAGTTCGCAGAAGGCAAAGTTTCTTCTGATTTAGAGGGTAGGTGTTCAGAAGTCAAAGAAGTAGTTTCAGGAGGAGAGCTAGAGTTTGATGTGTCAGTTATCAATTCGGCATCGCTGAAAGGGATAAACCTGGGCGTTCGTTCAAACTCAGAGGCACCAATTCCCTTCTTCACCCAGTTGTCATAAGGAAGCGGCAGGGGCACACGTTTGACGTGCGTCGTATGGATCCAGTTCTTGCGTCCAGCCACTCGGATAGCAGTTCTCGTTGCTAGTAGTACTTGATAGGGGCCAACAAATCTGGGTTGAAGGTTCTTCGTCCTCGCAAAGTTCCGTACCACAACGTGGTCGCCAGGTTTCAGCTGATGGCCTGGACTCTCCGGTGGCTTTGGCAATGCGTCGAAAACCTGTTGGTGAATAAGACTCAATTTAGCAGTCAAGTCGTAAAGGTAATCAATCAACATTGGATATTCCAGAGAACAGAATTCTTTCGGCCTTGGCACTCCCCAAATATTCGCGGGACGACCAAAGACTATTTCGTAAGGACTAAGCCCTACTCTAGAATGTACAGTCGCTCTTGTTGATAACAAAGCCAAGGGTAGCGCGTCTGGCCAGGACAAACCCGTGGATGCCTGTATTTTAGCAAGTTTCAGCTTGAGGGTGCCATTGTAACCCTCAACTAAACCAGCAGACTGGGGATGGTTTGCACTGTGGAATTTTTGCTTGATCCCTAAACCGGCACACACACTCTGCATAACTTTCCCTACAAACTCACTTCCGTTATCTGACCATACAATCCGTGGCATTCCATACCTAGGGAAGTATTCTTTAAGAAGGATTTTGGCAGTTGATAGGGCAGTGTTGTCCTTTAGTGGATATGCTTCGATCCATCTGGAGAAAGCACAAACTACCACCAGGACGTATTTTAGGTTGTTGCAACGATCCATGTGAATGAAATCTAACTGAATCACTTCAAAGGGACAAGAGGGAGGAGCGAAGTGACCAGTAGGAGTTGGGACTCCCTTGCCAGGATTATGCATCAGGCATACCATACAATTTTTCACCACTCTCTCTGAACACTTACTAATCCCATCATTCTTCCAAACTGGAGCCAACATCTTACAAATTCCTTTAGAACTAATGTGTGCTACTCCATGTGCCATTGTTACCACTGCAAGCACGTACGCATCAGGCAACATCCAACGCTGTTGCTCCGACAAATCAATCCAACATCCACTCGAGTCTAGTTTACCCGTACTCTATTTCCATGCACGCTTTTCCTCCTCGGTTGCCTCTTTTTGAATCTCTTTCACACTTTCCACTGTATCCTTGCACATTCCAGACTCGGAAATCCATCTTGCAGTCGTTGCAACATACATCCTACTCATCATATTTCTAGCTGTCTGTTTAGCGGTTTCATCAGCAAAAGCATTCCCACGACCAACATCATCCGTAATTGCTTTATGAGCACTGCATTTCACAATCGCAACTTCAGTCGGCAAGGTTAGAGATTCCAACAAGTCGTTAACTAGCTGACCATGTTGAATCTTAGTCCCATGGGACGTAATGAAACCTCTTTCTCTCCACAAACGGCCAAAACTATGGGCCACGCCAAATGCGTACTGACTATCTGTGAACACATTTACTCTCTTTCCCTTTGCTAAAACACACGCTCTCGTTAGAGCGATTAATTCTGCAGCTTGGGCAGAATTCTGACTCACTCTTGCAGTCTCCACAATCGTACTCAAAGTAGTTACTGCGTAGGCAGCAGTCACATCACCATTCTCCAATTTAAAGCACAATCCATCAACATACAACGTGCCATCTGGATCTGACAATGGAGTGTCTTTCAAATCAATTCGTCCTTTAGTCTCTTCCTCGGTTCTGAAACAACAATCATGGGGTTCAGAATCACTCGACTCTTGATTAGTCGGCAACAATGTTGCTGGATTCAATACATTGCATCTTTTGATTTGAATATGGCTCGCTAATAATGTCAGCTCATAACCTGATAATCTAGCACTAGTAAGGTGTTGCGTCTTGGTTCGGTTCATGAGTGTGTCCACAGCATGAGGAACCATGACCACTAGCATGTTGTTCATCACCAAACCAGCAGATTGTCGAATGGAAGCTGCAGCTGCCACTGTAGCTCTCAAACAACTAGGCAATGCTCTAGCTACCGGATCTAATGTTGATGAAAAATACGCACAAGGGCGTTGTTTATCACCAAATCTCTGTGTCAAAACACTCAACGCGCAACCTTCTCTTTCGTGAACATAGAGCGTGAATGGTTTACTGTAATCTGGTGTACCCAACACAGGAGCTGAACACAGTGCATTTCGTAACTCAGAAAAACTCTCCTGACATTCAGCAGACCATGGCACCGGACTCGGAACACCTTTCCCAGTCAAAGCTACTAATGGTTTTGCTAAAAGAGAAAAATTTGGGATCCACTGCCTACAGTATGAGGTAATACCTAAAAAGGCACGTACTTCTCTCTGTGTGCGAGGAACACTCATCTGCGTAATTGCTTTTATTCTCTCTGGGGTCAACTTCCTTCCCTCCTTTGACAAGAGATGACCTAGGTAGGTCACTTCTTGGCAGCGGTATTGCATTTTCGAAGGTGACACCTTATGATTCAAATTAGACAAATGATGCAATAACGAAATTGTAGCTGTTTTGCAAGTTTCCTTGTCATCGGCAGCCACTAGAAGATCGTCTACATACTGTACTAGAGCAGAACCAGGAGGAAGTACAAAGGAATCTAACTGACTTTTTAATGCCTGACTGTAAATAGATGGACTCTCACAATAGCCTTGTGGAGCACGTTTAAACCTGAAGCTTCGACCTTCTAGAGAGAAGCCGAAAATATCCCTGCTTTCCTCGGCTATTGGAATGCTGAAAAAGGCATTCTTCAAGTCGATAACTGAAAACCATGTAGCTGTAGCAGGAATCAACGTTAACAATGCAGTGATGTCTGGAACCACAGGAAACTGCGGCACCACAACCTTATTAACCTCTCTTAGATCGATAACAAACCTATACACTGGAGGCTTTGAAGGATCAGTACGTTTCAAAATCGGTAATACAGGACTGTTACAGACATTACCTCTAGTTTCTTCAACTACACCTTTCTTAATCAAGTCTTGCACAATCAATAAAAGCGCATGTTCACCTTCACTAGAGATCTTGTATTGCGGAATTCGTGGAAATTTAACATTTGCTTTCAAAGTGACTACATATGGTGGTATTTCCAAAAGGCCTACATCGTTAGGACCAGTCGCCCAAAGAGTATCAGGGAGTGAACGCAGCTCTGGCGGGAGTGCATCCATTGACAAGTACATCGGAGAGGTGATTCTTTTACCCAATGTAAGCTGTACTCCTGACGGAGAACAGTACAATGTCGCATATAGGCGTTTTAACAAGTCTAAACCAAGCAGATTTTCATTACAACCTGTCGTCAAAATCAAGGGTGCTTTCAATTGACACGGTCCAACAGAAATAGGCAAAGGACCAGATACTGGATTGTAAACAGGGGCGCCTGAAAAACCTACAGAAACATTTGTTAAGCCGGACAAAGGTGCGCCAGGGAGTTTCGCATGAATGATAGAACTTTTTGCGGCACCAGTATCCAACAGAAACGGTTCGACTACACCTGATGTTGCTACTGCGACATAAGGCCCACTCTGATCCACTGGAACTGATACTACTCCCTCTCTCTGTCCATGGCTGTCCTAGTACTCAGTTTGCTGAAATCCCTCATCTACTTCACAATAGTCCTCAACATGATACTGTTGGGATCTATTTTGTTGGGTAGACTGTCCATTTCGTTGATCAAAGTGATTAGAAGGGCGATCATTCGTTTGTGGAGGCATAGCACCTCTTCCTCGACCTCTAGAATTTTGCATAGAACCACCACGACCTCTCTGAGCTGCTGCAGCATTATTTTGCGCTAAGATCGGACACTCATTTTTATAATGACCCTCTTTCTTACAGTAGGCACACTGGTTCCACTGATATTGCGGCCTCGGTGAACTATAATCTGTCCTTTGATATGACCCTTGCTGTGTATTGGTTTGATTCATGCGAGGCGGATATGCCTGTTGCAAAAGAACTTTAGTTTTTAAATCTTTCGTTTTCTTATCTGATTTCTCTTTCTCCTCTTTATCCCTATTTTCATAATACTGTGCAGTTGCAAGTATTTGCGCAGTTGTGGAGACAGCCCATGCACTCTCGGAATCTTTCAATTTATTGCAAAGCTCTGGTAGCAGATTGTGTACAAATTTATCGACAAACAATCTCTGTCCTCCTTCTGTGCTCATATCCTGACTACTGTGATCCACAAAAGTCTCTTCAAACCTCGTGAAAAAGTCGGAGACACTTTCGTCTTTCTTCTGCCTGCATGCGGACAACTTGTCCCAGTTAACACGCAATGCTGGCATCAGAGTCTTCATTAAGTCAATTATCCTACCTGGAAGATTAGCAATTAGAGGTTCGGGTTTGGAACCACCTATTTGCAGACCATCCGCTGCTATGATAGCTGCCCAATCACCACCTAGGGCAACTGGATGATTCTCTTTACGAATTTTGGCCCAAATAGGTTGCGGAACTACATTCCCAAATAACATGTCAATGTCCGCTAGATTCATCACACAAGCCTCAACTGTCTGTGCTAATTCTTTATAGTATCCAGCAGGATTCTTACGCGGATCCGGCAAGGCCTGTTTCACCGCTAACACTTCAGCTCACTTCCATGGAATATGTATCCACACTCTCTGGAATTGCGCCGGAGCGGCTGCAATACCACGGTTCACATCAGCTGGAATGGCTTCGCGCCAAATTGGTGGAACCTCCCTCATTGGATATTGGCGATTCTGCTTCGTACTTTGTTTTTCTAAATCTCTCGGTGAACGAAGAGACGGATCATTCCTATAGCCTAAAATCAGTTCCATCGCTTCCTTTATATTTTGACCAATTATTGTACCTGCAGCAAACTCTTTCTGAACATTAATTAATTCTTCTAAGTTCGATTCAGAATCATCTTCTTCTAATTCATCACGCAACAGGGAGCACATCTCGTCGAAAACATATCGTTGCGTTGGTTCATTCCACTGCATAAAAGTATCTAATACATCTCTCGTACTATATCTCCTACTCTTCGAAATCCATCTGAGAGCCGTGGAATCTAAGATTCCTCGTTCCTCAGTGCTTGGAAGCTGACTGCGTCTCTGTACAGACTCAGAGGCAGGAGTCTTAATTAAAGTTTTATAGAAAGGAGACAGAATATTAGAGACAGAATCAGTGATTCTCCGACGAACAGAAAGCGGAGTCATAATACTAGCAGATGTAGAAAACACAGTAGCAGTTGGAACAGATAGAATAGGAACAGTAGGAGTATTAGGTAAGGTAGCTTGTGAAGCAGTAGGTATAAGCGATACAGGTATAGGCAAAGAAGCCGGCACCCCAGGAAGAGGGGGTGCCGAAGGAACATTCACATTGACCACAGGTGGTACAGGAGCTTGATTCAGGGGACCAGGAGCAGGAATACCAGGTTGTCCAGCAACCGGCAACTGAACATTCGGTAAAGGAGGAACCATAGCACCCTGTGCATACGGTGGGGGTGACTGTAACAAATAAGACAGCAAAGGATCATTCTCGGAGTCCTCTACCACCTTAGTTGTATTCGATGGCAAGGCAGGGTAGCACTTGTCGATCGCTAAATTACGCTCTCTAGTAGCCACCTCCATTGCCTTCTCAGACTCGTTGATTTGCAGCTGTTTAGCAGCCTGTTCTAAAGTCAACTCCTGTTCTTTCTGTTCTTTCTTCAATCTTTTAATTTCTCTCTGTTTAGATTCCTTTCGCCAATAACGAAAAGAATCAAACATTGCCGGCCGGGCTTTCTTCTTAAACAGTTTCACTTCTAAATTATCAAGGACTTCAGGTTCAAAACTACCATGCAGTGGCCAACTAAGGACACCGTCTTTGTCTGTATAACGGACCCACACCTCATTATAAGATATCGGACCCACACCATGTTTACAATAAAGATCATATAGAGGAGTTCCAATCGGAGGAACCAGACATGAGTCCTCCAACCGGGAATCACTGTTGCAACCAAAACACGACAACATACAATTTTTCCGACTTACCATTTTGTAATCCGGAACACAAAACGAACAAAAACGCAAAACAGAAATGTGCACTTGAACCAAGAACTTAGGCCTACCAAAAACGAACTAATGTATCGATACCCAAACTAAACCAATAGATTACCTTAACCAGTACAACCAGTGATAATCTTACGAAACCAAACCAAACCAAGAACTAAAAGGATTTTAACAACCCTTACGAAGCAACCAACTAGCAACCACTAAATACTTAACTGAGGCACTGAAGACGTCACCAAGGAGAAACCCGTCTTGTCTCGCCGTACTAAGGACTGCACCTCGGGTCCAAGACAGGGCGACGGTCAAGGCAACGGACCACTGCAGCCGTCCTGAACGGGAACCCTCGTGGAAGAGAACGTCGGGCCACTTTTGCGATATGCTGGGATCGATGAAGTGGGGCGCCTCCCTCAGGAATCTTCACACGAAGCTTCTCGAACTCTTCAGGCTTTTGGACCGGTACCGAATGACGTCGCCCCACTTTGGGCGCCAATTGGAGTTCTGGACTTTTTGGTTCCGTCCAGAGGTGTCAGGGATAACACCCGAAGACCCCGGAGTTCTACCTGTCTCGGTGCACAAATAAACAGAAACACGGGCTTCTCGATGGTGGCGTCAAAGACCAAAGGTTTATTACTGCAGGGACACAGAAGTCACAGAAACTACTCACGGGCAGTAACTAGGAGCCTGTTCGATTTGTACAAGAAGGGTTGCTCCTTATATACTAAATATTGGCCTTCAGGCAAATTCTTTACATACTGGTACATTCCCAAACCTTTGTGTCCTAAACAATAAATATTTGGCGTTGCACAGGAATCGTCGATAATATCTGATGTCAAACATTATGAAGAGGGGTTCCCACTATTCCATCACAATCCCATGTCAACATTTCATTCAAGAGCCGGACCGCCTCATCGTAAATTTCGTTACCTCCCCCTAATAAAGGTCCAGAAAGAAAGAAACAGGGCCAGGTGTAGGAGATAGAAAAGCAGGATTAGAGATGTTTGTGGGTTGTAAATGGGCAAGGCTACCAGCTTCGGCTGCCTAATCATGATCAGGCCAACGAACACGAGAACCAGTATAGCAGGACTGGCCTTAGGCAGAGGAGGCAGCCTTTGTCGAGTCATGTAGCCACAGCGTGTTCTGCTCTAAGGTGCACGTGTCACTAGAGAGGTGAATCTCCGGCTAAGCTTACGTGTCCTTAATCGAAATGAAGAAATCAGAGGTCATTGCGTGTCCATTGTCTATGTGAGGGCAAGAAACACAAAATGGCTGCCACGATCTAAGATGGGTGCCATGGGTAGATCAGAAATGTGTTTGTAACAGGAGTGCTCTTGCTCGTAGCACAGCGAAAACACCAGGATATGCTAAATGGACCATTTGCGGTTCACTGATACCAAAATTATGTATTTACGACAATGTTGAAAACACGGGTTCAAATCGTCACGGAACCTCAGTTGTCCCAAGACCCTTACGGAAGCCATATTGAGATTCAGCTAGAATTTTGTTATTCTCCACCCATTCCTCCAGTCGCACCAGTAGGACCCTGCTCATAATCTTGAGTGAGGAATCCAGAAGGGAGATAGGGCGGTAGTTCTTAGCCTCTCCTCTATCTCCCTTCTTGTAGATCGGTAGAATTATGGATTCACTCCAGGTGGATGGTGTACTATCCCTGACTGATGCATTGAACACCTGGGTCAGGAGCGGGCTCCAAAGTGCCGAGTTGGATTTATACAGGTCAACCGGAGCCCCATCCGGTCCCGGTGCCTTCCCCCCTTTGCTCTGACTAATGGCAATTTCCACTTCTTGAAGAGCAATACCCAGGGATAGCTTAGGTTCATACAGGGCGATAGAAGAGCTAGCACAGTCCTCCCCAGCCGGGTCAAAGATTTCTGTAAAATATAGTACCCAATTATCTTCGCTAACCTGTGCTGATAGTATAGGGAAATCTTCCTTTACAAGAAAAGGGCTATTGACCGTATTCCAAAAGAGCTTACTGTCACTCAGTACTGCTGCTTTAGTCAAATCGTCCCAGGCAAGCTCCCTTAGCTCTTGTTTTCTACGTGTTAGGTGCTTTTTGTATGACAGCCTGAGATATGTAATGGCCTCCCTGTCTCTGGGTTGTTTAGAAAGTGCCCGCTTTAGTTCTTGGAGGGATTTGGTGCACACACTATCAAACCAACCGGTAGCTGCCTTCTTCGTTAAGCCTTTGGTGATGGTAAGGGATCTTTTTATGATTTATTTATTTATTTATTTAGCATACTTATAGAGCGCAGACCTGTCACCCAGAGGGCATCCTGGCGCTTTGATCAGAGAACCCCCGCACTAGACAAGCACAGAAGCACAGCCATTACTTGGGAAAGAGATAAGTCTTTAAAGCCTTCCTGAACGGAAGATAGTCCTGGTAGCTCCTGAGAGTGAGTGGGAGAGAATTCCACAATTTCTCTGCCGCCACTCTAAATGAGCGGCCGCCCATCCTCACTCTTTGAAACCTAGGCACCACCAGAAGGTGAGCCGATGACGACCGCAAAAGCCGTGGGGCAGAATACCATGCAAACATGTTTTGTAACGGGATAGGGCCCAGGAGGTGTACCGCTCTAAACACCAAACAGGCCGCTTTAAATTGGACCCGTAGATCTACCGGGAGCCAATGCAGATCACGAAGCGCAAGAGTAGAAGAGCTAGATCTGGGTCGTGAGAGGGCCAGTTTAGCAGCCATATTCTGCACCCTCTGCAGCTTCCCTATCAAGTTTTTTGGGGCCCCCAGGAGAAGACCATTACAATAATCAAGCCGACTTAAAATGGTCCCACGGACTATTTCCGGCCTGGACTGAGCGGGGAGCAGAGGCAAAACTCTGCGTAGCATACGGAGCAGCATCATACATGTTCCCGTGGTTTTATTGACATGTAGGTCTAGTTGTAAGTTAGGGCCAAACATGACCCCTAAATTACGAGCTGACTCCGATGCCAACACTGGTTCGGAAAAAGTGCTAGGCCAAAAATCGGTGGGTAGAGCCCGCGGGATCCGATCAGTGGAACAGTGGAGCACCTCCGTCTTCGAGCTATTGAATTGCAAAGAATTTGCTCGAAGCCAATCCGCTGTGGCTGCCATACAGCGATGGAAGGTGCTCAGCGAGATCGCATTGTTCCCTTCCAAGGAAAACACCAGCTGAGTGTCGTCGGCATAATTAAATGCCGAGACCCCAAAAGATTTTATTAGCTGGACAAGTGGACGAAGGTACAGGTTGAACAATATCGGGCTGATGGCCGAGCCCTGTGGCACCCCCTGTCTGATTTTCCTTGGTTCCGAGCTGAAAGGCGGAAGTGACACCAGCTGTTGCCTGCCCTCAAGATATGAAATCAGCCAGTCTCTGGCCCCCTCGCAAATCCCACACTCTTCCAGCCTCCGAGCCAGGGTCCGATGGCAGACCGTGTCGAACGCGGCCGACATGTCGAGCAGCACCAAAAAGGCTGCCCGACCACTGTCGACACGCGAACGCAGATTGTCCAGCACGGTCACAAGTGCGGTCTCCGTCCCATGACCAGGTCGGAAGCCAAACTGGTCCTCATCGAACCACCCAATATGTTCCAGGTAGCCGGAAAGAGAGCGAGTTACCCACTGGAAAGGGAAGTAAGGAGATCGGCCTGTAGTTGGAAAGGCCGGCTGGATCCAAGGTTGGCTTTTTTAGTAAAGGCGACACCACTGCTAGCTTCCAGCAATCTGGGACAGACGCCGATTTCAGAGATTGAAGACAGATTGAAAACAAAGGCGGAAACAATTCTTCATGAAAAGTCTTCCAAAATTTGGGGGGCAGTGGGTCAAGCGGAGATCCAGAAGACACCATGAAAGCCGTTTTACAAAATTCTTCAAAGGACGGGAGGGGGAAAGAGTTCAACCGTGGTGGACTGGGTGAGGTGCTCAAGTCCCCCGACCCAGAGGCCAAGACGGCCATCTGGGGTCGACTGGGTGAGCAGCCCGGAGCTCCCAGATCAGAGACTCCAGTATGCGTCTGGGGTCGACTGGGCTGCTCCCCCGGAGCTCCCACACCAACCGGCTGGGGTCGACTGGGTGAGCTGCCCGGAACTCCCAGATCAGAGGCACCAGTATGCGTCTGGGGTCGACTGGGCTGCTCCCCCGGAGCTCCCATACCCAACGGTTGGGGTCGACTGGGTGAGCCGTTCGGAGCACCCGGATCGAAAGCGCCAGTGACCGTCTGGGGTCGGCTGGGCTGCTCCCCCGGAGCTCCCACCACGACCTGCTGGGGTCGACTGGGTGAGCTACCCGGGGCTCCATGCCCCCTGTCAGCGAGGCTAGCAGGGCAAGCCTCCTCAGTTGCAGGAAGTGTTAGGCCAGCCAGGATCTTGGCGGTCTTCTCCTCGAAAGCCAGCGCCAGCGAGTCGCATAAAGCCTGAGAGGCCCGCACTGAGTTAGCCGCACAGACCGGGTGGGACAAGTCCTTGACAATTTTAAACAGGGCTTGAGATTTACTAGGCGCCTGTAATAAGGACGTTTGTATAAAGGTCGCCTTAGCCTGCTTGATCTGCTCCTTATAACCTCTCAGTGCAAGTCTAAACAAGACTTTGGCCGAGGGGGAATACTCCCTTCTCCATGCTCTCTCTGCCCGTTTACAGCTCAGCTTCAGGTGTTGTAGCTCCACCGTATACCAAGGAAAGGCCCGATTCACCCTGGCTCTTGCTTTCCGAAGTGGCACGATGTTATCGAGTGACTCGGTAATAGACCGGCAGAAGGAGGAGTAGCTGTCTTCCACTGAGTTCCACAGGTCAAAATTGGTATGATGGTACCCAATTCCTCAAAATCAGCTATAATGCACTGGGGGGAAGCCTCTGAGTCCAAACATTTAAGTATCGCTACAGACCCCGCTCCTACAATTTTATGCTGCAGCTTAACGGAGTTATCCACACACCATTTGATGCGGCCTACAGGGGGTTAAGTCTTCTACTATCGTACGCTGGATGTTAACTGGAGACCCCCAAATAGAAATCGACATGGTGATGGCATTATGGTCGCTACTTCCAAAATCTACAACAATAGGAACCATACAAAATGGAACAATATGTACAGAAACCAATAAATGGCCAATAACAGAGGCCATGTTCATTCCTACAAAAGTCGGTACAGGGTTACCCTCATGGTCTGCAGCCGGGGAATGTATCAATAGATCCAGGTTAAGCATAAAGGAGTTGAGGGAGTCGCCATATGGTGAGTGTATAAAATGTGCCCGGTTTTCCCCGTTATCCCCGTCATACCCGCAAACTTTAGTGAATGAGTGGGGGCAAGTACGAATATTGAAATCCCCTCCCCAGATGATATCAAGAGGTTTATGGATGCCTTTGCAGATATTTCTCACTGCTAAGTCCAACTCATCCACAACTGAGGTATTTGTAGCATCGAACAGATTGTTATAATGGTTAATCAGCAGGGTTACATGACCCCTTTTGTGTTCCATGCTTAAAATTTGCGAGTGAAAACCCACAGACTGGTGCGATTTCACAGGAACAGGGAGGTTCACAGAAAGTACGGTTACTAGCCCCCCTTTAGCCCTGGGCATGTTAGACCTTTGTGCCGGGTTGTTATATGACACAAATCCATCAAAGATGATATCGGTTGTTGCCCAAGTCTCTTGTAAACATAAGACATCAAACTGGGAAAGGGTTTCGGTCCAGCCCAAGGACGACATTTGCCGGCTCCAGCCAGCAATATTCCAGCTAGCAAATTTGAAGCCGGGGGTACATGAAGCTGGTTCAATAGCCTCCGGTACACTAGCGAATCCCAGTGATGGCCTAATAACAGCAGGGGAGACCGTAGATACAGGAGGGTGGGGTGGGGCAAAGGGGTCAGCTCCCTGGGATAGTAAATGTGCAGGGGTAGGGGTGAGGGACATTACGGGTGCTGAATCGGTAGATATACTTTTACCCATAGCTGCTACTAAACTGTTACCAGTAGCAGGGGGGGTGCGGACTGAGAAATATGTTGTGGGTAGTCAGTCGACTTCATCTAAACCGTTAAGACGGTTAAATCGGTTAAAGTCACAGAAAGGGGTCTCCGGAGGCATCAGGACCGGTCTTTCTTCGTACCCACGAAATCTGCCCCCCCGCTCAACCCTCGTCCAATTATCTCGGCCTTGATCGTGGTGCAAATGGATAGGGGGAAAGAAAAAAGACACTGGCAGTGTCTGGATGGTGGAATCGAAGGATCTATTAAACCCGGCACATATGTGCAAGACTGTCCTGGGGTCTCTAATGCTCACCGTGATGCAGTCCCCGACTATAGTCTTTCTGGTTTTAACCCAGCCAAGGTACCCTGCTAACCAAGATAATTTCATTATGAAGGTGGGCCGGGAGGGGTCTTTTGCAGTTCAGCCATCTAATGACTTTACTTTTAAGGGATTGAAAATTCTCGGCTTCTCCAACCTCTATGGGAGGGACACCGGCCAAGACTACCATGAAGCGGTTAGCTTCAGGGGGCATGTCAGGCCTACGTGGTCTAGGGACAATCTTATCAGGAGGTGGGGAAGCTATGTGGCCGTTAGTTGTGGCCCCGTTAGTAGTGGCCATAGATTGGACTGGACCTACAGGTAGCAAAGGGGGAATGTTAGAGTTGTTATTTTGAATCGGGGCTAGATTGCCCGTTGGGGGACGCAAAGGGGGAGCAGCATCATTCACTAAAGAGGGACCTAGATTAGTGGGGGTGATTTGGGGGTTGGAGAGAGTATTAGACTTTGGGGGTCTAGTTGCTAGTATAGCAGCAGAGGTTTTCTCAATGTTGGTAAGACAGAGTTCTATACGTTCCAATTTAGACTCTAGGGGGAATAAAAAAGATTTAAAGAGGGCTCCCAAAGTTTCTAAAGAGAAGTTCAAGCTAGGTATGGGTTGGGATGAACCTGATGTGGGGTTGGGGGTATCATGTTTATGTTTGGCTGTTTTTGGTTTGCCACCCGGTTTCGAGTTATACGGCCTTTTACGTTTAGTTGCGACCTCTTCATTAACCCCATTTGATATGGTATCACAAGTAACAACGGAATCTGAGGGAGTGGGCACATTAGTATCAAGTACCATATCAATTTCTGGAAGAATTTCGTTAACCAAAATGTCCAGATCAAGTGACGCCGGGTTGGTCTCAGTAGATGTTAAAGATGTGCCCACCGCAGCATTGTTAATAGTCTGAGTAGGCCGTTCGGGTGTTTTAGCATTAGCCAGAGTACCAAGGGAAGATCTTTTGAAGGCCGATAGTTCCTTTGATAAACGCTTCTCAAGAACATTTATTTCAGTGTCAATGAGGGTATTAGCTCTAATCAAAAATTTCTCCATACCTCCAGTGATGGCCGCTCCAGCTGGGGATGACTTGCTCCTGGTTTCTCGACAGGACATCTCCCCACACTAAGGATAGCAAAAGGTAGCAGCAGAAACAAGAGGGGGGGCCCGGACCGGACAAGATCAGGCACAAACGGGCACAAACGGGTCCCGACCTTGGCCCGGGCTTCGCCCGGCGACGCTCCCGCGCAGCGGGATGCTGTATCCAATAAGTAGGGAGGGTTACGGGCTGTGGGCGGAGCAACAGGGAGAGCGGACCAGGTGATGTCTCTAGGTCAGGCAAGGACTCCTGGGAGATGGAGTCCCTGCAACGCTCGCAGCCCTGATGCAAGCTTCCTAAAGGAGCCCACGGAACTCGGCTCCTTCTAGCCGTCCAAAGTGCCTCTGCCCCAGATCACGAAGCGGCACCCGCGGAGCGGGTGCTGTGAGGTCGGCAGGAGAAATGCAGAGAAATGCAGCCACAGCCTCACGGGACCAAGTCTTCAAAGAAACACCCACACAGTGAGTGCAGGCAGGCGGTAGAAATCCCCTCAGGTGGGCTGTGGGGGAGCAACAGGGAGAGCGGACCAGGTGATGTCTCTAGGTCAGGCAGGGACTCCTGGAAGATGGAGTCCCTGCAACGCTCGCAGCCCTGATGCAAGCTTCCTGTAGGAGCCCACGGAACCTGCCGTCCAAAGTGCCTCTGCCCCAGATCACGAAGCGCCACCCGCGGAGCAGGTGCTACGAGGTCGGCAGGAGAAATGCAGAGAAATGCGGAGAAATGCAGCCACAGCCTCACGGGACCAAGTCTTCAAAGAAACACCCATCAGCAATCAAAGCAGGTTCTTTCAGCAATATGTACAAATGGATCGAGGGATCCTTAATGTCTCGGTAACTGTGGGAATAGGGTAGCGGGACAGTCTTAGTACCAGCCTGGCACAGGGATACCCTACACTCAGCTCTCGGTCCTCGAGCTAGGGGGTTCCACAAGGTCGAGCCGTGACGTCGTCAGCAGGGCTCCGAGATGGTTCAGCGGGGTTAGGTCGCGGCAGCGCCAGCAGGGCTCCGAAGATGGTTTAGCGAGGTCGGGCTGCGGCAGCACCAGCAGGGCTCCAAAGATGGTTTAGCGAGGTCGGGCCGCGGCAGCGCCAGCAGGGCTCCAAAGATGGTTTCAGCGAGGTCGGGCCGCGGCAGAGCCAGCAGGGCTCCAAAGATGGTTTCAGCGAGGTCGGGCCGCGGCAGTGCCAGCAGGGCTCCAAAGATGGTTTCAGCGAGGTCGGGCCGCGGCAGCGCCAGCAGGGCTCCAAAGATGGTTTCAGCGAGGTCGGGCCGCGGCAGCGCCAGCAGGGCTCCAAAGATGGTTTCAGCGAGGTCGGGCCGCGGCAGCGCCAGCAGGGCTCCGAGGTTTCAGGGTTCAAAGTAGCAAGTTCTTCTCAGGGTCTGCCGCGATTCCACCTGCAGGGCTCTCGACTCCAGGATACAACTGCTGACCCAGTCCAGAGCTGCCCCAGATATAGGTCTGGAGTCCTTTGATGTCCGGACCCTCGCGCCTGGGGGTCAGAGGGGCCGGGATGAGAGTGTCCAGACACCCTGCAGGGGAGTGGAGCCAGCGCCCAGGGAGGCCGGAGGGCGATCGAAACCAGGCGTCTGGGGACGGCTGGAGGGCCATCGAAAGTCTCCTCCTCCTTGATCCATCTAGTGGCCGTTTTACCACCTGGTCGGATCTTGGTGCCTCGATGTCGGGGCTTCGCTGGGGCCGCGGCCGAGGTCGGGCCGAGGCCACGGGGCCGGATGTGGAGGGTCCAAGATGGAGTCAGGGCCTGAGCTGGTGGCCCGGGAAAGGGGTCGGACCAGCAGAGTGGGGCGAGTAGGGGTCGCCGTGTTCCTTCTCGTGAAGGTTGGAGGGGGGTAGCTTCAGGCCAGAGGACAGGGGTCGATGTCATCCAGGGCCCACCATGGGGGAGGAGTGGGACCACGCCATGAGTCTGGGTCCAACAGAGGTTAATAAACAAACTCTCCCAGAGAAAAACAGTTACAGTCCAGAGGAAGGTCTCCCCAACGAAGAAATAGATCTCCAGAAGGGGGGGGGCAAGTCTCCACAACGGGAGCCCTCTGAAAAAATATACAACCTTAGAAATAGGGACAATTTGAGAAAACCTGACAGATATCAAGATATTGATACACGTCCCTCTCGATCTTTTCAGACTTCCTCACAGAAATCGGAAAGAAGAGGACGGTCAGAACATAAAGAAGAGCACGTCAAGTCCAAAGACAACGAACCTGCTCATCAAAGTAAAAAATTACAATTTCCCAGAAAGAAGGTAGCCAGTATTAAAGTAAAACATGCCGAGAATTCTGAGGACACAACTGAAAAACGGAGAGTGGGCCCAGACAATGCTAGACAGCGCAGCAGAAGTGACCATAGCTCGCAAGATCCTGATGAATCTTCTGGAGACAGTGGACACGAATGAATACATTCCATTTCAATCTTTATTTCGATCTATGGATCATCAAAGATATACAAACAATAAAATCGTTTCGCAAATCAATAAAACATTTCTTATGAAATACACTGCTACACATTAATCAATTCATCATCACAATAAGGTTAAGACTCAATAGTAGGGTTAAGTTTGTTTAAAAGGCAAGTTCTGTTTTCAAAAGGCGATTGCGAGTGAACCACATTGCTGTTAGGTACTTTGCCACTGCGAACACAATTGGGGGGGGACACATCAGTTTTTAAAATTCTGTACGCAGTAAGGAACTGTCTGAAACCCAGATTTTTTAAAAGGGGGATTAGCCAATATCTCCTGATTCTTTTGTAGGCTTTGCAAAAGAAGACCACATGTAGATGTTATGTTATGTTATGTTAAAAAATGTTAAGCCGCGCTCGGTCACCAGACGGTTTCATGGCGCTCATAACAAATGCGGAGGGCAGGAGCGGGGATTACTCAAATGCTGATTGGAAGAGGAACGTTTTCAGCATCCTACGAAAGCAGTCGTAGGTAGGGCAGTGTCGGAAGGCAGATGGAAGGGAATTCCAGGTTTTGGGGGCCAAAAATGAAAAACTGAGACCACCGTGTTTTTGCGTTTAATTCTGGGGATAATTAAAAGGTTGTGAGAGGTAAAGCGGAGATCTCTCAAGGGAACATATCGCTTCAGACTAGATGAAGTAAAAACAGGAGCGAGATCAGACAGGGCTTTGAATATCGTGCAGCCAAGTTTGAAAGTGCAGCGCTTCGCCACCGGGAGCCAATGCAGGCTCCGCAACAGCGGTGAAACGTGCTGATGCCTAGGCTGATGGTAGACCAAGCGAGCTGCCTGATTTTGCACCAACTGCAACCTGTGAAGGTGGTATGCTGGAATTCCCACATACAGGGTGTTGGCATAGTCAATTCTTGACATAACGGGTGCCATGATGACAAGGATAAGTGCATCTCCGGTGAGGAATCTACTGATTTTACGTATCCTGCGCAGGTGGAAAAAGCAGGATGACGTGACAGCACTAATCTGGGGCCTCATAGATAGGTCACTGGAGATGACTACGCCAAGACTCTTCACAGAGTTGACAGGGCAAGGAGGAAGCCCTAGTGAGGGAGGCCAAAAGCTGTCATTCCATGGGTTGGCTGCCCCGCCCACCAGCACAAGCTCGGTCTTGGTGGGATTTAATTTGAGCTGGCTGTGGTACATCCATTCCGATATCTCAAGCATAGTAGTTTGGAAGCTAGTGTAGGAGGAAAGGGAGGTGTCAATAGGGAAAATTAACTGCAAGTCATCTGCGTAATTAAAAATTGTAGCCGCGGATTTATGGAGGGAAGCTATTAAGGGCTGCATGTACAAATTAAATAACAAAAGGGATAGAGCGGAGCCCTGTGGGACTCCGCAGGATAGGGGGGAATAGGAGGCGGAGAAAGTAGCTAGGTGCACAGCCTGGGAACGCTTATCCAAAAAAGATCTCACCCAGTCAAGGGCTACGCCCTGAATGCCGGCATTTTTGACACGGTCGATCAAAATTACATGATCGACCGTGTCAAAGGCCGCCTACAGGTCCAGCAAGACAAGAGCTTGGGAGATGTTATTGTCGGCGCCCCTTCTGAGGGTGTCCATCACAGCCACAATGACCGCCTCTGTGGAGTGAAGTGGGCGGAAACCGGCTTGTTGGGCCTCCAAAAAAGACGAGCTCTCAATGAAAGCACTCAGGCAGTGAGTGACATATGTCTGCAGAATTTTCCCCAGATAGAGGAGAAGGGAGCTAGGTCTATAATTGCTCAAGATCGTAGGGTCGGCATTGGTCTTTTTTAGGATTGGTATCACAACTGCCTGTTTAAAGGAGTCCGGGACCACCCCCGTTGCCAGCGAGTTGTTAAGTAGTGCCAGTGGAGGGTCAGGGCAGGCCAGGAAGACTTCCTTAAGGACTTGGGGGGCAGCAATCTTTGGGGGAGCCAGAGCTCACTTTGTGCAGTAACGAATGAAACTCCTCGAGGGAGATCGGAGGAAAAACGTCCAAGCAACAAGGATTTCTGGGAGGTAAAGGAGGAGGGGAAGAGGATGAAGGCGGGGAGATATTGTTCTTGATAGTGAGGATTTTGTCAATGAAAAAAGTATTGAGTGAGTCGCACAGGGCCTGTGTGGGTGGTGGTTGAGGAGTGACACGGTCTGGCAGAGAGAGCTCATTCACTATGCAGAAGATATCCTTTGCCTTGGAAGCAGACTCCTGAATTTTTTGGGAAAAGTAAGTTGTTTTGGCCAATAGGATGGATTTTTTGTAGGCTTTCAGACAGTCCACAAACTCAGTTTTGAGTTGTTGGTCGTAGTTACGTCTCCAGCGGACCTCAGCCTGGCGTAAAGCTAATTTGTCCAGCTTTAATTGATCTGTAAACCACCGCTGAGCGTCATGGGGGTGCATAGTTTTAATAGTTTTCAGAGGGGCGATAGTATTACAGGCGGACAGCAGCCATTGCTCAAGAAGGAAGGCCCTGCGAGTCACCAAGGCGGAGGTTGGAGGGACTGTAGAGGCTAGTAGAGAATGTAGTTCCACCAGGTTGGCTTTCTTCCAGTTCCGAGCGGTGAAATTATTCGTAGGGATGGGGCGACTGGGAGTAGTCAAATTAAGGGAAAAAGAAATAAAACAGTGATCGGACCAGGAGAAAGGAGTCACAATAGGGGGCGAAATTTCGAGATTGGCCGTCCACACTTGGTCTAGAATGTGGCCTTTACAATGAGTGGGTGTTTTGATATATTGATGACAGTTCAGGCCTAATAAGAGGTCAGAAAATTCCTCCGAGAGACGGCTTTCCCGGGGGTCAGAGGGCCAGTAGTTAAAGTCTCCAATAATGATAACCTTAGCATGGTTAATAATAAGTTGGGAAATTAGGTCACCAAACTGTTGAAGAAAGGAAGGCATATGGTCAGGGGGTCTATACACAAGAACAACGATAAAAGAGGACCTGGGAGAGATGAATTTGACAATGAGGCTTTCCGTTTCAGGGATCACAGCACAATCTAAGGTTGTAAAAGCTTGCTGGGAGCGGATGATGGCTGCCACCCCGCCACCGGCTTGCCCAGCTGGTCAATTGTGTTGCAGGATATAATAGCCCACGGGGATAGCAGCAAGAATGTCAGGGATTGAATCCTCAGTCAGCCAAGTTTCTGATAAGAGAATATCCTCGGCTCTATCCTCTAGCAGCTGAAAAATTTCAAGATGATGTTTCACCATTGACTGGGTATTGAGGTATATCACGGTCAATGGAGTGGCCCGGGGAAATGATGGTTTTCGGCGATAAGGTTTCTGCTCAGCGCAAGGGGAAGGAGTGTCTAGGGCAAGGGTATCCGGGGAAACAAAAATACCACAGTCCAGGGCAGCCCTTGTAGCGCGGGCCTGTAAGGGCACCGAGCGGCGAAGCAATAAAAGGTCAGTGGAAGAATATATAAAGGGTTGAGCATTGTGGCTGGCCCTGGGCCCCGGTCGGCCGCGGACGGGCGCAGATGGGCTTAACGTAGGCGCAACTTCGGCGCGAAGTCGGCGCTCCCACTGCGCTCGTCCGCTGCGCTCGTCCGCTGCGCGTCTGCCAGGCCACCATTTTATACTAACCAGTGAGTGAGCCACTAGACCGCTAACCTGCGAGGTGGAGGGGCAGGGCGGAAGTGGTGTTAGGAGCAGGGTATGGCACTCAACTAGACAACCCTCCGCACAAACGGCACAATGCCGGGGCGGACCGGGGTCAAGAGAGTTAAGGAACAGGTAAGTGAGCTCTAATACCCTTAAGCATAGAACACAACATGAATTGTACAATTAGGTTAAAATTACAACACAGCTATTAAATAAGCTTTAAAATAGAGAACAGCGAGACAAGCACACACCCACAGCCTGGATCGCCGCGTTTGTCAGGAGAAAGGTGCAGCTGCCGCGCCTAAAATAGAAAGATGTCTGCAGCCACTAGACCACTAACCTGCGAGGTGGAGGGGCAGAGCGGAAGTAGTGTTAGGATCAGGGTATGGCGCTCAACTAGACGACCCTCCGCACAAACGGCACAATGCCGGGGCGGACCGGGGTCAAGAGCGTTACGGAAAAGGTAAGCGAGCTCTAATACCCTTAAGCATAGAACACAACATGAATTGTACAAATAGGTTAAAATTACAACACAGCTATTAAATCAGCTTTAAAATAGAGAACAGCGAGACAGGCACACACCCGCAGCTTGGATCATTTTCTTTAGAGTGCGCACATGCTAGGCAGTGCTCGGTAGTCGGGGGAAAGGACCATGAGCTAGTGAATGATCTAAGGGGAAGTGTGCCATATCTCCATTGCAAGAATAGCTTTATGGTCAGCACAGGAGTTATACCATCCAGAACACATTCCACTAAATAGAAGTCTTTGCTTTGGATGAATGAGTTTGTTAAAGATCCCTCACGCATTGTGTTCAAGATATTAGCCAACTTTCGGTCATAGTAGACTTTTGACAATACCTTGCGTGGAATCCTGGTGCTTGCGTTTGCCGGGTCAGTCCAAAGTTCTAATAGGTCCAGGCTCTCACAGGAACTTTTTATGTATCCAAGCCATGGGATGTTGGAGGCTTTTGGTAAAGTTAAAAACTCCTGGAGCTCCATTCTGTAGTTGATAAGATCTTGGCTGCTCCATAAACGTCGCCAGAAGGTTAGTGGTTTAAGACCCAGTTTTTTTGCAATTGGCCTAATACCCAAATCCATTCTCAGTGGGAGTAACGGGGTACTTGGTGGAAGGGCTGCCAACTGCCTGATGAATTTATTTTCCGTGCTTGTTAAGTTTTTGGTAGAGGTGTGGCCCCACAACTCACCCCCATAAGTAACTGCCCCCCCTTGTCTGGGATTTGTAGATCAGGATAACAGGGCCAAGTGGACGATAAGATGATGTGTTCGCCATCCTAGAGATCCCACCCGTTATCTGAACCAGTTTCATGTTTGCCCTGGTCTGTTGTGTACCCCAGGTCATGTGCTCATTGAGGGTTACTCCCAAGTACTCAAATGTAGATACCCTCTCTAGCCGCGCTAGACCTAGAGAGGGATTGGGACGTGATGATGGAGTGGGGTTTAAGATCATATATTTTGTTTTGGTGACATTAATCTCAAGACCCCTCTCTATACAAAATTCCAGAAACCCATCCAGTACACGTTGTATTCCCATAGGGGATTTCAACAGCAGCAGGGTATCATCCGCAAACATGATTGCGGGCACCCTGCTGCCGTTCAATTTGGGGGCATCAATATCATTAATCCTGGTCAGATGGGTGATTACCCCGTTCACAAAGAGGCAGAACAGGGTCGGTGCGAGCACACAGCCCTGTCTCACCCCTCTGTCAATGGGGAATCGTTCAGTTAAATTACCATTTCTACCACATCTAACACAGGCAAAGTTATTCTGATGCAATTTCATCAGAATGGCGAGAATATCTAGTGGAACACCTAGGTAAGCCAGGACATTCCATAACTTGGATCTTGGCACTAAATCGAAGGCGGCTCGCAGGTCCACAAAAACTGTGTACAAGCTGCCGCCCTCGATTAGCGCAGTTCTCCAATAAATGAGATTCAGGCGGAATATCTGATCAGTTGTGGACACCCCCCTCCTGAATCCCGCCTGGTAAGGGCTCAAAATGGCAGTCTCCTCAAGCCAATTCTGGAGACGATCCAGGATGAGCCTACCGAAGAGCTTTTGAGAAACAACTATTAGGCTGATGGGCCTGTAGTTGGCTGGGAGCAGAGGCGAGCCCTTTTTAAATATCGGAACTACCTCTGCACTCAGCCATGTATTGGGAACCTCCATGCCTTTTAAGATGGCATTAAATATTGTCAACAAATAGGGGGCCCAGACATTAGGCTCTTGTTTAAAGAGGTCGCCAGGGAGGCCATCCAACCCTGGAGCCTTGCCTGACGATAGGCGTGCAATAGCCACTCGTACCTCCTCTTTTGTAAAGGGGTAGCCCTCAGGATGGGTAATGGTATCAAGGGAAGGATAGCATGTGGCTCCAGTTTCCTCTGTGTAGAGGGACTGGAAGTGCTCTTTCCATACCCTAGGTGCAATATTTGGTTCTATTGCCGATGCTAGGTGCTCGGATCCCGTATTGACAATTCTCCAGAACTTGCGGTAGTCCCTGATCGCTAACGCATTTGAGAGGTTTTCCCATTTATCTTGGTTCCAATCCATCTTGGCCTGGGTAGTCAGTTTCTTATACTCCCTTCTTTTTGCCTGAATCTCCTGTCTTCCTTTGCCCTTCTTAATACTGGTCAAGAGATCCACCTTAGCCTTACGGCATGTAGCATTATACCATGTATTACGGCAAAGTCCACCACCTTTAGTGTGTCCCATGGAAAAAAGATCTGTAGCCAGCGACTTAATAAGTTCCTCGTGTGCCAAACCTAGTAATTTGCGGGTTTCCGGTGTACTAAGGTCCTCACTTAGAACGCCCACTTTTTCCAATGTCGGAATAAGTCTAGCGTAAAGTTTGGGAAGATTCTCTCTGCCGGACGCTAACTTTTCCCACCTTATTCTTCTTCTATTGTTTTCAAGTGAAAGCCCTACGTTTGTCTCTCTCGTAGATTGGTCCGAACTTTCCTTGCCAGCGAGGGTATAGACCAGCTCAAGGGCGTTGTGGTCGCTGTCCGTTCTATCTATTACTTTGAAATCAATGATATACGGCCACGAGGACAGTTGAACTAGAACATAGTCCAATCTAGACTCCCTGCCTGGCTATTGAAGGTGTATTTACTGGGGATATCAGATTTGGTGCGCCCGTTACACGCTCTGAGACCATGTTTAAGAGTCAGAGCGGTAATCTGTAAGGCAAGGGGTGTCCATGCTCTGGCCGGCGGAGCCACCGTGGGAGGTACTGACCACCTTGCGTCCTCTTCCAAGGAGGGCCCGTCCAAGAGGCCTGTTAGGGGCTCGAAATGTGAATTTAGGTCCCCTCCTACCACGTATGCAGTCCCCTTAGGAATTTCATTCAGGAAGTTTGACAATTCCTCGATGGTGGCTGATTCTCGTCCTATGTTTACGGGCCTAGAATATACATCTATTACAGCTAATCTATGGGAGTTTGGCCATTCTAGTAATACTGCTAGTATGTCTTCAGAAAGCAAGGGAAGGCGAGTGGCTTGACAACCCAGGTGGGTGGCCACCAAGGTTGCGAGGCCTCCGGAAGGGCGGCCCCTACCCCCCCATTTCGCAGGGATCGAGAATGCCGCGAAACCCTGGCAAGAGTAATCGTCCCTTGCCCAGGTTTCTTGCAGCAGACATATATCTTTAGAATTGATAAAAGCAATCCATTCCTGCAGTTCGAGCTTGTTGCCCAGGCCATCCACATTCCATGATATTATTTTCAGAGGTGGCGAACCTGGGTTAGAAGCCGTGGCGGTTGAGGGATCGATATAATTTCGACTGCCCTGGGACATGGTTTTTGTATCCAAGTCTCCCTGTACTTCTCCTGGTCCCATTACAGTGGGTAGAGGAAGGTCAGAATTGGCCTGGTTGTATTCGGAGCTGTGCAATATAGCTTCGGGCTGCCCGAGCTCTGTCATCAAAACAGTGGTGGATCTAGGAGGTATGATGTCTAATTCCTTATCCTCCCGTGGGTAAGAATACTGATTACTGCCAACACGCATAAACTGTCAATCCACCATGTCTAAGCAAGAGTACCTATTTAATAAGGGGAAGAATGTGGGGTGGTGGGCTCTAGGGCGGCGACAATCTGTTCTGTTCAATGTTCTGTATTGTCTACGTATGATGTCTCAGTGGGTAGAGCCTCATCTCTATCAATAGTCAAAGACCCCGTTGTATTTAATACAGGAGCATCAGCCTCCTGGGTAGAGTTGGGTTTCTGGGTATTTATCGTCCTTCCCCCTTTGTTTTGGGCCCCTTTTTTCTGTTTTGGGATCGCTCCTTCTTCCGCACCCTGTAGCGCATTACCATCTCCACCATTGGTGTTACCCGCATCAGAAGCGCATTCTCGAGGGGATGGTAGGGTAGGGTGGGTAGGGTGGGTTTGGGCCAGTGGCAGATTTAACAAACTCAAATCACAAGGGCGCTAAGGTCCTTCGTGCTAGTGTGAGAGATAGAGTTGGTCAAATCTAAATTCGGGGTATTCTCAATGACACTGCTTCCCCCGTTATTGCACTGAGTATCAATATGCTCATGTCTTGTATCTGGGGTCTTAGCCTGGCCATAGAGGATCTCCTCACCCAATCTATTTCTTGCGATATACGCCTGTCTAATATAGTAATTTCATCAATCAGTATTGACCCCACTTTTACAAAGTAATTGTCCAAAGTACCTTTAACCGCTCCCGTTGCTGCCAACGCGGTTTTACTCCTTGTTTCCCTCGTGGACATCCTCAGAGATGGACCAGGGGGGTGGCCCGGTCCCGGTCTCTCCCGTCCTCTAACGGCCTCAAACGGCCTGCCCTTTGCCCGGGCTTCAGCCCGCGCTCCGTCCCCCGCGCGTCCCGCGTCGCGGAGTGAGTAGGCTAGTTTTATAGCCCCCAAGGCAAGTGGGCGTAGCCGCTGTGGGAAGAGGCTGCAGGTGTGTCCAATCCTTGCCTCGCAGTCCCGCAGCGGTGCTGGTGGAATCAGCGGCACGCCCGTGGAGTGGGGGCCGCGCTTGACGATCTCCGTGAAGTGCCCCAGCAGCAATGTCAGACTGCAAAGGTCCCGTGAGTAGCAGGTAATGAGTGGCACCCTCGAAGCGGGTGCCGCGAAAGGTTATGCTTGAGCCAGGCAAGGGGGCGTAGCCGCTGCGGGAAGAGGCTGCAGGTGTGTCCAATCCTTGCCTCGCAGTCCCGCAGCGGTGCTGGTGGAATCAGCGGCACGCCCGTGGAGTGGGGACCGCGCTTGACGATCTCCGTGAAGTGCCCCAGCAGCAATGTCAGACTGCAAAGGTCCCGTGAGTAGCAGGCAATGAGTGGCACCCGCAAAGCGGGTGCCGCGAAAGGTTATGCTTGAGCCAGGCAAGGGGGCATAGCCGCTGCGGGAAGAGACTGCAGGTGTGTCCTATCCTTGCCTCGCAGTCCCGCAGCGGTGCTGGTGGAATCAGCGGCACACCCGTGGAGCGGGGGCCGCGCTTGACGATCTCCGTGAAGTGCCCCAGCAGCAAAGTCAGACTGCAAAGGTCCCGTGAGTAGCAGGCAATGAGTGCAAACTGCAGACACCAGAGTTAGCATACCCCATAAATTATATGAAATAACATTACGTATAGAGGGGGACAAAACTAGGAAAATAAGAGGTCTCTTTTGGGAGAATCTATCTAAAGGCTATGATATCCTTCTAGCAGAGAAATACTGGCCACCAGAGTTTGTCAGGGAGTGCCCACATGGCGAAGAAATGATTATGCCTGCCTTCTCAAATCACATTCCAATTCATAAAAAATACACATTTGCTAGAAAATGGGCAGTGGCCCAAGCCCCTGCATTATATAAAAATCATGTAGGATGGGATGAGGATTCTCCTCACCATAAAATCCAGTAAAGAATCAACCTACTGCACAAAGGCAGTACCCTGTTAAGCAAGAAGCCAAAAAACAAGTCAGAGAAATCTTAGATCAACTTGAATATCAAGGGGTGATTGAAACATGCACCTCACAAATGAACAATCCTTTGTTTCCTGTCTCCAAGCCAGACGATTCATATTGTCTAGTTTTGGACTACAGACACCTAAACTCCTGCTGTAAAACCTTTGCAGTACAAAACTCACACAGTGCAGCACTAATGAATAATATCGTTCGCAAAAATATAGAACGAGATTAGATATTTCAAATGGTTTCTTCTGTCAAAACATAGCACCTGAAAGCAGATATTTGACCGCTTTCTCCAGCATGGGGACCCAAAAACAATTTTGTCATCTCCCACAGGGATTCAAGAACAGCCCAGGATTATTTTCAGCCAGGGTAACAGAGTTACTACAAATGTATGATGATGAGGCATTATCTTATGCCGACGACATCTATCTTACAGACGATGACCTGGAGACTCACTTGAAAAGAGTGAACACCATCATACTTGGGTTCGCATCCGAAGGGTACAAATTTAACTTTAAAAAATCACGAACTGCCCATCTAACTGTCCTCTTTTTAGGATATGAATTATCAAGTGAAGGCAGAAGCTTAGCAGACAACGTCTTAGAGAGGTGTTCAGTACTGCAAGCTCCAAAAACGCTGAAAAACTTACAATCAATTCTAGGTTTCCTGAATTTCGGAAGAACATACATTCTAAATTATGCAGAGAGGGTTAAACCTCTCTACGAACGAATAAAACCTGATTTTAAACCAATTAATTGGACTCAGAAACACACAGAAATTTTACGATCATTACAAACAGACATGTTAACTAAAACAAAACTACCAGCACTCGCAAACGAACGCAACCTTGTAATCCAAGTCATCCCAGGAAGATGGGGATTTACATACCTGACCTCTAATGAGGGAGAAACGGTACCAATAGCTTACAAATCCCACTTGTACACACAAGCTGAAATGAAATTCAGTTCTACTGAAAAAATTCTAACTGCGGTTCAAACGGCTGTAGCAAAAGAAAAACCCCTAGCTCATGGGAAGAGGATATCTGTTTTAACCCCAGTATCAGCCCTTGAAGCGGTAACAAGACCGAGCATTATAAATGCTACGGCATTAGATCCAAAATGGATACAATGGGTTAATTCTCTTGATAAAACTGACGTGATACACGCATTTGATCCCAAAAGGAAAAAACTAGAAGATCTGGAATATGAACATGAATGTCTTCTGTCAATCTAAATTCTGCCTCTCGAACTTTACACCTGTGTAATCTACACGGACAGATTTGCACAACACTACGTTATGGTAAAGCAAAATTACAATGCAGCGTGCGCGATTGGTAAAGGTCGCTGGCAATTAGGTAAATTTAGACCGTTAGTCACTAAAACTGAATCACTCAGAAACTGTACAGCTCAGCGAGCTGAAATAAGATCTCTAAAGATGGCACTTAAAAATGCCGATCGCGAATTCCCCACACTGATAGTGTGCGATTCGCATTACTGCGTCCAGTCTTACAATAATTCCATGCAGACCTGGATAAAAAACGGTTACAAAGATGAGACAGGTGCCACAATAAAGCATAAAAAACTATGGGAACAAGTACATTGTTTGCAGAAAGAACTACAAAAGATTCACGTGATACATACGC
This sequence comes from Lissotriton vulgaris, assembly GCF_964263255.1. Lineage (NCBI taxonomy): Eukaryota > Metazoa > Chordata > Amphibia > Caudata > Salamandridae > Lissotriton > Lissotriton vulgaris. Next base: position 556,209,988 of record NC_141687.1, read on the forward strand.
AGAGTCTTCAACGTGATGGCGTTCACGTTGCAGGGAATTCATTGGCTGACAGAGCCACAGCGGCAGCGGGTCAACCGGCTTCCGTAGCTACAAAAAAGCGTACGAAAAAACAAATAGACGGTGAAAAGCTACTAGCAGTAAAAGCCTCAATGGAAGGCAATTATGCTGTGTTACCTCTAAACTTTCCACTTGGCAATACAAACATAATTGATGCGAACTCCGTTCCGTTTGCTCAAATCCTTGGAGTGGGGGATAGAGTAATTCCAAACACGAACCGGAGAGTCTTCTTGATTGAAGAAGCACACATGGGATTGGGTCTGAGGCACCAAGAGATCCTGAAATCTCATATAAAATTACAATCACGATACTGGTGGCCGGGGATGAGCGGGCAAATTTATAACTTTGCAATGAACTGTCAGAACTGCAACACAGATCGCAGTTGTGAACCGGACCGGACACCTGCCCAGATACATCTATTAGACAGCATTAGACTATCTACACGCAGGCGTCCGACCGGACAAATGCGATCCCATATATATTAAGACAAGATTCATTTGGATGTGGCCCCAGCGCTCGACTGACGCCAGAACTGTTATAAAAGATTTGCGAGTCTTTATCGGCACATACGCAATGGTCCTGCGTTTAGCTTTCAGGCTTACAAAGAGGCCATGACCAGCATGGGCATTGCATTGCGGTATTCTAGTCCATTCCATCCCGAGGGAAATGCGGTAGTGGAGAGAAAAAACCGTGACATAAAGCAATCTATAACAGCGAGGGTATTAGGTTCGGGTGACGGGTGGGTCAAACATCTAATAAGTGTCCAACGTGTGCCAAGAAATTCTCTAGGAGGCATCACTCCGTACGAACTTTTGTTTGGTACAAGAATGATTATTCATGATCTTGATTGTCACACTTCAGTGGTGAAACAAAAAACCTTTGATATCAAAGATCGTTTGGTTGTTTTACAGGACTTGAATGAAACAAGAAAAAGTCTAAGTAACGAAAAGCTAAAGCCAACGACCACTGAAGAAAAAACACCTGTCCCAGCAAGACCTGTCTGGATTCCAAAGATTGGGGATCTGGTCAGAGAAAAGATCGCGGTGAAGAAGGAATTTGGGCCTTTTTACAGAAAAGCAGTACCTGTCTTAGCTGTCAGCGGAACAAGATCAGTACTACTACCGCCCCTTGCTGGTAAAAAGGAGAACCGAGTTGTATCAATCAACCTGGTGAAACCACAACCATGTGGCCAATAATAAGTAGTAGGCCCAGTGGACTCCCAAGAAATGGCAGAAGACCAAATTTTGCTACAATCCAAGAGGTTCAAACTGAGAGACTAATCACATTTGATAAACCTGCAGTGAATAAAAAAGGACTATGCAACAAAGCCATGGAACCTGTGCCTATGGAAACCCAAATTGCAACAGTTCGTCAAGAAACACCTGTCTACAATGATGTAGCATCTGAACATACATATCCAAAGATAAATGAAAATCCGGAAGCAATTCCACCAATTGACAGAACTGCATCTGGCTACTTTTCTGATGATCCAAGTGAACATGAAGAAACGCCAGCAACAAAAACTTTCAAAAAGAAAATTACAGAGTTCTTTCATCAACTCAGAGAAACATATCTAATTTCACCATGGATTGAAATATGGATTGTGTTAGGTGTACTTTTTCTCCTTCTGTGGCTCATCTTGGTTTTAAGTTTGGGTAGATTTATTGATGGAAAATATAGTACAATGGGCACAGCAAGTCAGAACATCAACTTGGTCCTGAAACCACACAGATCTTCTCACATCGAAAAAAGAGAACTATCATCAGTGAACATCACAGCCATCCCTATACCTGGTGGTATAGCATGGGACAAAACTGACTATGAAATCTATGGCCCGGTTGAGCTCTTGAAATAGCCACACCAATTCAAGATCTCCTTAAATGACTTTGTATCACCTAGTACTTTCTCTGATAATTGGGACTTTGAAAATATTAATAATATGATGTCAGATTTAGAAATGTCAGCAAAATTTACAGAACATGATTATTTACAGGGTTTTTCGAATTATGAAGAAACGTATTGCCTCAAATACTTTGGGCATCCTTATCTGCATAAATCTGCTAATCCTAGAAATGTTTTCAGTTATAATCAGTGGGAACATTGTCCAACTCCGCCAAAAGGCAGTTCGAAAACATTTTATGAGAAGTTTCCATACTTCTCAGGGTTTAATTACACTAATCCAGAAACGTTTTATTTTTAAATTATGAATAAGACAGGAATGAAAAACATATTGACAAATACTAAAATGATTTATTCTGAAAAATTTTATGAAAAAATGTCTACATTTGGTTTTGAATTTTGGAAAAAGAGCATTGAGACAAAAACCATCTGGGGTACAAAAGAGGGGCAGGTACAAGGTTTAGAATCATTATTTAGAGCCTGCATGATCCCAGAACAAATAAGCCCAGCTGATGCGAGTGCCGAAGGAAGCCGACCCTCCCATTTGACGCACTGAGAGAGACGCTGTCTTTTCTCCTGCCGAAAAATCCAGCTCAAGTGTTTCCAGTCACCCTTGCGGGTTGCTGGGATTCCGAGTCCTGAGAAAGAGATACAAGACCTCCTTCATTCTAAAACCAAGGTACGGAGCTGATTAGATCCTTAGAGAATTCGAAAACGAGCGTCAAAAGTAATACGTCTTTAAAAATAGAGATAGGACTTTTATAATGACGTACACACCACGTCGCTGGGTCGGCTCTTTCCTTGATCGTCAGAGACACTTATTATCTTTTTTTTTCTACGTTTTCTTCTTTTTTTTTACATTCCGCTTGTTCATTTTGGGGGGGAGACCCCCCCAGCCCCCTTTTTTTATTTTTCCTTTTTCTAAATGATGAACACGCAGGACGAAGGAAGACTGAAAGGATTGATCATTACGTGGTAAAGACGGTCGTGGAATGCACCCGCGTTGAAAAGACATTTGCATGGTAAGTTACCCGTAGTAAACGTAACGCGTGGTAATGACTTCGTAGTAAATGATGTTTCCCCAGGCGGGTGGGCAGTCCTGCTCTAGGTAGGGGTGGAGTGGCTTGCCCACTTTGAGGGTGCTGGCTGTTTGGTCGGCCCCATGGCCGACCAAACCATTCATACACACTCTGCCTTTTCTCCATGTAGGCTGCATGCAGAAATTGGCCTTCCCATAGACACCTGTGTTGTTGGCATCCCAACCAATCACGTTGCCATTGCTGCACAGTGATTGGCTTAGGGGAGGGGAGGGAGGCTGCCTGCTTCAAGTGAGGAGCAGAGAAGCAGACATGATGCGGGACTGGACCGGACTGCAAAGGAAATTTAACTTGTTTTTTTTTCAAATTAAACCTTCCTCCCGCACGAAACTAATGAGTCATGCCGGGGGCGACTGCATTATCATTCAAAAGAGTTAGTCTTTCATTCAGCAGATTGTTGGTAATTCAGTTATTGAGTATTTCTCTTACCCACTTGCTATGTCTGTTATTTTGCTACAGAAGGGTGCATATGGATGCCACTTTGCTGTTTATATTTTAATGTGTTACCGTTAAATTGCCTGTATTCCTGTGATAATAGGTATTGTGTGTAACCTTGCTTTTGAGGGATATATTGCACATCCCTTTTGCTGCACTAAAATACTCTATGCTGTATAGACATTTTTCAGATGAACAATGGTTAGTATGATCTCTCTTCATTCTCATACACATACCACAATTTCACAAAATTAGACTCTAACACACAGCGCCACTCCGCATAATTCCAATACACTCAATACCACATAATTACGAATAACACAATCCACTGCACACACTAAACAGTATATATAACACGTAGGTAATAAAGTAAGAGCAATCTTGATTCTTAGCTCGATCTCATAACACAAGTTGTTTATTCTTTACGTGGTCAAATGAAATAAAGTCTTAGCCTATACATGTTTCGTCACATTTTGCTGTTGTAAGCCGCAACTTATTCAGGGCTAAGAAACTTATGTAAACAATATGGGAATAGTAATTACCCACAGAGATTGTTCCTAATATCACATTCACCACTGTGAAAAAAGCATCCAAGACACATAGGTCATTTTGCTTACCAGAACCTGTGGAAACCTATGCTAATGTGCAATAACAGTAAAGTGGTCTATGGCTTTCTGGTGCATTGGTAGTTCACAAGTGATGTGTGCACATATTATGTAGAGTCATAGTTTCTACGGAATCGCATCACACTTGTAATGTAATTGACAATGGGGGAAAACGTAAACATTTAAAATTGTGACTTTCGTGGTCTAGCGCACAGTGAGTCTATTATTTTTAAGATAAAAAGTTGACATCCCCTTAATGTTGCCTACTATTAATATTCAAAACAACGGAAATAGCTAAAGTGTTCTTGGCGCAGATCCTACAGAAGATAAGACAAAATATGTACAAAAAGGACTCGGTATTATATTCGAGTACCCAGCGGTGTCCAGCATTAATTCCCACTTAGGGCTGCAGAGAAACCAACCTTAGTTTTGGTTTTAATTCTGTCTTGAAATGGGTTCAAGATACAAGGTGTCCCTGGCAGTGGGACTCTTCATGTCGTTCCTAGTGCTAGTATAAGGTGCTAATACACATTTCTGTGCACCCTTCATGTATTGGTAATGGACCGAATCCTGGTAAGAGAGTAAAATGAAGCAGTTATACCTGTGGTGTAGCCATGGGCTCTAAATTTTTCCCCTCCTATGCCAATTTATTCATGGGGTGGATGGAGGGAAATTGGATATGGGGTACCAAAGGCAGTAAATGGAGTGATTCTGTTTTGTATTGGGGCCGGTACATTGACGATTTGCCTCCTCATTTGGACTGGCACCACAGAGAGATTGCCGGAATTTGTGACAGACCTAAATAACAATAATGCAAATATTACGATTACTTATCATTACAGTAAGAGTTCCATAACTTTCCTAGAAGTAGATCTCTTTGCATCTAACAACAGAATAGAAAGCAGACTTTACAGGAAAGATACGGCATGTAACAGTATATTACACGCTGCCAGCGCACACCCGAGAAACTATATCAATGCCATCCCCTATGGGGAGTTTGTGCGCGCCAGACGAAACTGCAGTATAGATTGTGATTTTGAACTTTGCCTTCAGGGCATGAGGGACTGATTCAAACATAGGGGTTACAACTACATGATAATATGCATTTCCCTTAATAGGATTTCATGGGTAAATAGACAACAAACTCTACTGAACATTAGTAAGAGCCCTCAAAGACCGTATTGGGGAACATTTGAGGGCAGTCAAACAGGTTGACACCAAATGCCTTACAGCTGTGCTAATGGCAGAATGTCCGTCTCTTGATAGCCACAGAACTTTTACTTTTTTTGGATTGAACCATGCCGAGAGATATTAGGGGTGGCAACAGAGAACTGACACTGTTGAGGAGAGAGGCAACCTAGATTATGCGTCTCAAAAGTGTTGAAATGGGTCTAAACATTGACCACGAATTACACTACTTTTTGGGGGACTGACCAATGATGGATATGAGTACCACACCTTAGGAGCAGTCCAGCTCGACCTCTCTTATGTGGTCTCTTGTGCTGACGAGCTATGGCACTAGGCAAGATCATCTAGATTATCAGCTCAATATCTACCTATGAATGTCTATATATGTCTACCCCATCCTACCTACATACTAAATCAGTGTGGAAATTTTGTTTGAAATGCTTTCTTCTTGAAGCTCTATAGAATGTATATAAAGATAAAATACTTACCACATTCTTTCCAGGCTCCCTGACTTTCCCACTTACATGTGCTTAACACAAGTCTCTGTACCATCCTCTGACTATGACAGGTGTTGATACACTTCCTCATTTCAATTTGCGTCCACAGGGCTGTGTTTGTAGACACTGTGGACTTGTGGACTGAGAGTTATAATTGTTTTCTCTCTGTTTATAATTCTTTTTATAATTGGTTTCTTTCTTCCGCTCTGATATACGGTCTTTTGAGCACTCGAATTTGGATTCATCGACCTTCCCTCAATTTTGCCACATAACTTTTAACTATATTAATTCTTATGCTCTGCACCTTATGGGGATCACATTGATTATCTACGTTCTAATCAGCAATTAGGTTTTCGTTCATCATTTGTCTTCAATGCCACAATATTTACATATGGCCGCTAGACTTCTACTTTGGCTTAGTTTATTGACAACAAGTAGTGGTGTATTCACCTTGCCCCTTTATTCATTGGGAGACGTTAACCTTTCTATTCTCCTTTTTTTATATTTACAAATACTGAACTGGTATCGTTTTTCAATATGCTTATAATATCATGATATAGCCCACTATGCAAGCATGGACTATCGTTAGATTCTTTCCCTTGTGAGTAGGCAACCAGATATATCTGTCTGAGTTGCCATGCCAAAACTTAAAACTGTGCTTTAATAAGGCAGATACAATAGATGCTAGGCGCATACTCTGTTACAGGTTGCAGCACGTTGCATACTTTAAGATGATGGTCACATTTGTACCGTTGTTTCTGGGGCTACATATAGTGCAGAACGGGCGTTTCGTCCTTCCACTATATTAGTAATTTCGGGTTACTAAGCGCTGTTTCTCGGGCAGACTGTGAACAGAGGCCCCGGGTACTCGCTGGGAGATGAACTACATATATATATGGCAAGCAATGGATAGAAGATGCACTAGACTTGATTTAAACATGATTAGTGTGCTATCAGCGTACTTCCCCCTGTGGCAACGCCGCCTGAGATCTTAGTCCTCGTTTTATTAGATTTTCTTGAGATTATCTTTAAGTATACCTGTTTGTTTCAACATTTGTCACCAGTCATCTACTATTTAACGGGTGTCCCACATGGATTGCGAACTCATATTAACAGGGATTGCGGTCTTGATTCTGTTGTGAAATCTTAAGTGGAAATTACACTACTGTACAGCATGCCCATTTTTGAGGTATGCGGTATTTTCAGAGTGGGAACAAGCCGATGAAACACAAGGGTGTGACTACACATATAACTTTGCTTCATTTTACTCTTTATCGGGATTTGGTCCATTACCAATACAAGAAGAATGCACAGAAATGTGTACCAGCACCTTATACTAACACTAGGAATGACATGAAGGGTCCCACACCCAGGGACGCCTTGTATCTAGAACCCATTTTGGGACGGAATTAAAACTGAAACTAAGGTTGGTTTCTCTGCAGTCCTAAGTGACAATTAATGTTGGATACGCTGGGTACTCAAATATAATACTGAGTCCTTTTACTGCATATTTTGTCTCATCTTTTGTAGGTTATGCGCCAAAAACACTTTAGCTATTTCCCTTGTTTTGAATAGTCTCATCTCTATTGATAGTAGGCATCATTAGGGAGATATCAACTTTTTGTCTTAACAATAGTAGACTCACCGTGCGCTAGACCACGAAAGTCACAATATTACATGTGTATGTTTTCTCCCATTGATATGACATTACAAGTTTGATGCTATGACTCTACATAATATGTGCCCACATCACTTGTGAACCACCAATGCTCCAAATAGCCATAGACCGCCTTACTGTTATTGTACAGGGCTCAAGCGTGTGGTGCAACTTTGTATGGGGCAGAATTATGGGGGCATTCCTCGCCTGCTACCTTAGTTGCAGTTGAGAATAGATTTTTCAGACAAATAATGGGTCTGCCGGCAAGCATCCCGCTAATCCCTTTGCGATTAGACATGGGTATTTCGCCGATTGAGGATGAGATTGCCCTAAAACCACTGACCTTTTGGCGAAGACTCTGGGCAACTCCCGAATTATTATCATACCAGGCAGATACAAAATAGCTTTTATCTTACCAAGATTTGTTGAAAAGGGTCCCTTGGTTTGCCCATGTAAAGCATGAGTGCAAAAGGCTTGGTCAACCTTTTTTGTGGAGCACTCCGGGTGATACTTGCCCTTCAGTCCTCCGAGCTCTATTGCCCAAGATTTTCCATACCCTAAAGCTCGAAGCGTTACAAGCAAATACCAAACTTGGCTGCCTTACAAAACAGTTTCTTGCAATGAAGGATAACTATGAGCTAGAAATATTCATGGATGATATCCTTCCCTAGGGTGCTAGAAAACTGTACGTACAGTTTAGACATAGCACCCTACCTGTACGTGCGGCCACTAACAAATGGGCTGGGCAGAAAGAGGAAGGTTGCCCTGTATGCATTACACAAGAAGAAACAGAAATGCATGTTTTATTTTTCTGTATGAGAAGTAACAACCTAGGCAATTAATGATTAAAATACCCTAATGGTAAACAGTAATAAGTGGTTGACTACAGCTGACTAAAAGACAATATTTTTTATTTAACAATTTAAAAAAAGTAAACAATTCATTCACATAACACAAGAATAAAAATTCACAGTATAGTTTATCATAAACATCATGACATAAAGAGAAAATAAACAATCTAAAAAGCTAGTTCTTTATCTATAAGAGATAAGTGGCGAGATTCTATGACTCTACACGCGTTTCGGCGGCTAGCGCCTTCTTCCTGGAGTAGCCACGTAATATTATAAAAAATTGTTTTTCTTGTTCTAAAGGAACCAACAGGTAAGATGCCTGCTTCTTATTATAGATTCTTTTAGCGCCAGGTGTTGCCTGGATAATATAGATGATTGATAATTAGCATCCGCCACCGGAACCCTTCATGTAAATTAGCACTCTGCAATATCTCTGGTTGGACAGTTTCCGAAGTATTATTGGTATCTATTCAGAATTTCGACGTTCTTTTAATATGTAAGATATGTTCTTCTATTCCAAAGAGCGATCAGTTGGCGAGGTATTGTGTTGTATTCGCCTAGCAAGTCCAGATTTTCTACTTCTATGATGTAGGGATGGAAAAAAGATTTTCAAATCTTGTAGAGAGGGTTGGTATTAAAAGATCTCCCTGCCTAAGGATAGAAGGCAGGGCTCTCTATGTCCGATGGCGGGAACTCCGTCTAGCGACTGCAAACGCGGGAAAATTTTTCTGTCCTGGTTATCAAAATGCAAGGCGCTATTGGCTTGTACAGCTCTGTCGGAATCTGGGCTTTGATCATCGTAGGAAGGCTTTTCGGGTCTTAAAATACGACACATCTAAACCTATTGTGTTTGCTGTTTCAAGATACTTAAACACAATGTGGCGTAGGATGTGGGTTTTTGTTCAGAAGGGTAAAAATTCATAAAATGCGTATCAGCAATATATTTATAAATGTGATTATCACGTGCCTAGTCTGTGTTAGATACTGGCTTTAGTATTATATTATCTGGTATATAGAATTGTAAATAGTATTAATTTCTCCTTTTTGTCTTTTTAAACTATTTATTTTATTATTGCTATTTTTTTATTTTTTTTAGTTGCTTGCCGACTGTTTCACATTCATTGAGATAAATCTTTCTCACAGTGCTAATCTATTGCCTTCCCTTCCTCTCCCCTAGCTGTTCGGTATCACATCTAGTGAGATAATCTTTTCTCACTGTGCTAATTTATTGCCTTCCATCCCTCTCCCCTAGCCGTTTGGTAAAATCACTGTATCTGATGTAAATTGGAAATTGTATTACTTATGGAGTGTCCTTTTTAATCATGGTACTCAGTACTCAATAATGTATGTTATTCTGTATCTGTGCTTACTTTTTATGGTCCTAGTGACCGAAATAAAAGTCTTTGAAACGTATCGTACATTAGCATGGGTTTTCACAGGTTCTGGTAAGCAAAATGAACCGAAGTGTCTTGGATGCTTTTTTCACTGTGGTGAATGTGTGATTAGGAACAATCTTTGTTGGGTACTTACAATTCCCATATTGTTTACATATGTTTCTTAGCCCTGAAGAGGTTGTGGCTTACAGCAGCAAAACGCGTCAAAACACGTGTTGGCTAAGACTTTATTTCATTTGACCATGTGAAGAATGAACAATTTGTGTTACGAGATCGAGCTACGGATCAAGATTGCGCTTAATTTATTACCTACGTGTTATATATCCTGTTTAGCTTGTGCAAGGGAATGTGTTGTTGTTTTGTTTTGTGGTTTTGCCACAATTAAGGTAGAAGTGTGGTTCTCCTTACCCCTTTTTGAACCACTCACATAATGAGGGATGGAAAGCAATAGTTGGCCACCCGGAATTGATTGCGATGGCCAGTGACTGTAGGCCCCCTATGATAGGAAACCCGGAAACTGATAATAATAACTTTAGGGAGTGGATGTCTCGGCACAAAGACAAAGCGGGTCCCGCTAAGGTTAGGAATAGGTCTGGCCATAAGAGATTATCGGCCCCATGGTTTGACCAGTTACTTAAAGAAAAACAAGGAGAGGTACGTAGGGCTGAACGTATGTGGCGGAAAGAGTATCATGAGGGTGAAACGTATGTGGTGGAAAGAGTATCATGAGGAGGATCGCTGTAAATATAAAACAGCCAGAAGCGTATACCATGCGCTGATTAAAAAAGCAAAAATTAAATTTTACACTACAGCAATAGAAACGGCTAATAACAAACAAAAAGCTATCTTTAAGATAGTAAATGGTTTCAACAATCCCAAAATACTAGTGCAGGAAATCCCACCTTCTGAAAATCTCTGTAATATAATTGCGGACTTTTTTGAACAAAAAGTACAGGGCCTCACTAAGGATTTTGAAGCTCCTGTCGAAGAATATGGGGAAGTTAGCAGTAGGGTGAGTTGTCCTCTGCACTCTCTGGCGATGTTTCTGCCAATAAGCCAGGAAGAGACTCACAGGGCAATACTGGCAACCAAAACAGGGTCACCATTTGATCTATGCCCCCCCATGCTTCTACATACGCTTGTGGATACTGTCAATCCTGTAATTAATAACATCATAAATGCATCACTGGCCACGGCCATCTTCCCCTCAGAGTGGAAACTGGCGGCAGTCAAACATCTGCAGAAAAAACATCTACCTGACCCCACCACACTATCTAACCTTCAACCAATTTCACTGCTCCCTGTATTATGTAAAATTACAGAGTCGTTTGTAAATAAACAAATCACTAAGTTCCTTGAAGACAACCAGGCCTGGCATCCTAACCAATCAGGTTTCAGAGCACTACACTCTACTGAGTCAGCTCTCCTGTTCACCACCGATACCATCCGTATGGCTTTGGAGCAGTGTAAAAAGGCTGTCCTGATCCATTTAGATTTGTCGGGAGCCTTCGACATGGTCTCACATACCATCTTGATTGACCGGCTAGCAACATCTGGCATAACTGGAAAGGTCCTGGACTGGATTAAGAACTTCTTAAGTGGCAGGAGACAAGTGGTCACCCTGGGTGATTTCTGCTCGAAGAAAAAAACACTTACGACTGGAGTACCGCAAGGGTCTAGTCTAAGTCCGACACTTTTCAATGTGTACACCACCCCTTTGATCAGGTTGACATCGTCTTTTGGTATTGATGTGGTTGTATACGTGGACACCCAGGACTGGGAAGAAAATTTGAAAGGTTGCCTGACGGCTGCATTCGACTGGATGGGGAAAAACCACTTGAAATGTAATACGGGCAAAACTGAAATCATGCCAATGGGCCCTCATAATGACTTTGTCCCTAAACTCTGGTGGCCGGTGAACGCAGAGGTACCGTCTCATACCACCAATGCGGCACGTAATTTAGGCATCAAGTTTGACACCGCTCTGTCTTTCAAACAACAGGCACTGGCAGTAGCAGGGACCTGTTTCAACGTCATCAAGGGACTAAGAAAATGTTTCGACCTTCCCCCCCTGGCAGCTAGGAAAATGGTAAAGGTCGCTCTTGTGACATCGAGGCTAGATTATTGCAACAGCCTATATGCAGGGTTTTAACACAGAAATCAAAACAAGTGCCAAAACACTAAACAAGGAACGTAAACGGCTCCATAAAAGCGGGACAAAACAAAACAAGAAGCTAAAAAAAGTCACGCAAAAAAGGTGTGGGCCGCAAAACGTGCTCACTGTGAAGCACAATGGTTAATCATATTTGATTTGCTGAGCCCGGGAAAATCACAGGAGTTTTGGAACTATATATGCAACGTGGGACGAGGCACAAACCACAGAGAAAATGCCCTTGAAGCCTCTATTTGGGTCACCCATGTTAAGGCATTATATACTAATGATGGCTCCGTAAATATGCAAAATGTTACACCCATTCCTGGAGACTACCTTGATCCTACCATCGAGATGACGGCCCCACCGGGAATATCGTTGGTCTCTAAAACTTTAAAAATATTAGGCAAAACGCCGCGCCGGGCCCTAATGGTCTTCCTGGGCATTTATTTAAGGCAAATATTGACTTTTGGGCCAAACATCTGACCCATCTGTACTCCGAATGTTGGCTCCTGGGGGAAGTTCCAGATTCCTGGAGAGGCTCGCTTTTACAGCCCATTCACAAAAGAGGCCCAAAATCAGCACCCGCCAATTATCGCATGATTGCCTTGTTGGATATTGAGGGTAAAGCTAATGCTAGCTCCATCCTGAGGGACCTCGCAGACTGGTCAAGTGCAGCTGGCATCCTTCCGATCTGCCAAACTGGATTCAGACCTGGGTCAGCCACTGTCGATAACATCATCGCTCTCACTTTCTTAGCGCATCGTGCACGGTCAGGCAAAAGTCTTCCCCTCTTCGCTTGCTTTATTGATTACTCGGCAGCGTTTGATGGGGTCGACCGTGCAATTCTGTGGCATAAGCTGCTCCAATTGAACATCAACCCGGGGCTGCTAAGAGCGATACAGTCCCTGTATCAAAATACTTGGGTGCGTATCAAACTCTCAAGGGACCATGCTTCTGCTAAGATTCACACAGATAGAGGCCTAAACAAGGGTGTGTGCTAGCCCCATTACTATTCAACTTATACACAGCGGACATGGAGAGAGCCTTGACTGACGCCGCCATGGCCACTCCAAAGATTGGCGGGCGCAAAATATACTTTATGCAATACGCTGATGACCTGGTCCTTTTGGACCACACGAGAATGGGGCTGCAAAAGCTGCTGACTGCACTTGCCGTATATAATGACAAAAACAGGCTTGTAGCTAATCGAACGAAATCAAAGGTTATTATATTTGGGCATAACCAAGGAAAAAATCTCTGAAATAGAGGCTAGGCAACCTTTTGCTGGGAAGCACACAGCGCTACACCTACTTGGGCATTTGTTTTCAGGAGTCGGGGCTCCCAAGCGCCCATCTCAAGTCAATCCAGGCCAAAGGTAAACCCATCATCTATGCCATCTGCAAGCTGCAAGCCTCCCTACACACCCCATCTACTACGGCCATCAGTAGAGTGCTTAAAGCCAAGCTCATGCCGGCACTCAACTACGCCCTCCAGCCATTCCCGGGCAAACTGATCCATGAATTAGAAAAAATTAATTGCAGGGCATATAAGAGACTTTTTCACCTGCCAAGCTGCACCAGAAACATCCTCGTTCGACTGGAGTTCTCACTCAACCAGTAAAACCTGGAAGAGCTCGCCACCTTAAGCAAATACTATTTTCTAACGGCGACACAAGAGAACACACTGAAGGCAGTCCTGAAATGCATTTTCAGAGAGCCAGGGAGTCCTTGGTCGGCCACCCTCGAAGTGACTAAGGTCCATCTTAACCTCGCCATGGACTCCTGGAATCCTGAATATGTTACATATTCTGCCATCAAAAACGCGATTAAAAAACAAGTGCGTGCGCGGTCACGGGAATTGGACCTGGAGTCCCTGAGGAGTAGAAAAGACCTGCATGAGACCCTGTGTTTCCCGCACATCCTGCACACTCCTAAACAGCATCTCTTGCAGGCAGTGGGCAGGGCAGCCCTCCATAAGATCTTGGCCTATAGACTACACCCATTGCCCCTTAAAGAACTATACCCGTGTGGCAAGGTCAGCCTAGGCATACAGGAATGCAGGCTCTGCAGCTATAAACGGGAGTCACTGGCACATCTTCTCTTCTGTTGCCCTGCCCTGCGGCTGCCCCGCAGTCTTTATCTTAGGCCATTACTTAGATACTCTGGGCTACGCTCTGCAAAGGATGGGATTTTTCACCTTTACACCCTGTCCATGGTAATGCACATGGCTGCTTTTGGAAAGTTCATCTTCCAAGCACGGGCAATGTTGATGTCTTCTACTGGTCGGATCAATGAGTCTGCTGCCGGCCCATGACCCTTTTCCCTGGCACCTCTTCATTCTTGAAGTAACTATTTAAGTCGTTTTTCGAAATATTCTTGATTTTAACTTTTGTATAGTGATGACTTTTGTATTTCTGGTTTTATGTAATGGTTTTCAGTAACCAACAATAAATAAATTCATTCATTCATTATATGCAGGGACCAATAAAGTGGTCACGCACAAACTTCAGATGGTGCAACACGCAGCCGCTAGGCTGGTGTTGAAATGGTCAAAGAAATCCTCTGCATCTGCTGCATTAAATACCCTGCACTGGCTACCAATTATCAAACGGGTCCTTTTCAAGATCCTAGTTATTACATTTAGAGCCTTCCACTCTCAGGGACCAAAGTACCTACAAGAGAGGTTCTCTCGTTGCCACCCTGTGCGTAACTTGCGTTCCTCCAATGCCAACCTGTTGTCTGTCCCTGTTTTCAGACTGAGTTCAATGGGGGTAAATCTTTGCCAGTTCTAGGGTCAAAGGCGTGGAATAAACTCCCCCCTCACCTCTGTGCCATAGAGCGGGAACTGGAATTTCGAAAGGCACTGAAAACCTGGATCTTTAAGCTTCCTGACACCTGTGCAAGAGTACTAGTATGAAGGCCTGGCGGAATTACTAATAGCAGCCTGACCAGTGTTTATATCTTCTTGGTCAGTAGTGGCGCCTAGATGCTCCCTGGAGCGATAGTTGCACGTTACAAATATCTGTTTACATTACATTACATTACAATACAGACACAAGTACACTATCTGCGTACTGCCTAGGAGCGCCATTACCCTATGTCACCACCCACCTTGCAGCTCCACATAACTACTATCCATGTTTCGACTGCACACCATGCCACATAATTCCACTACACATTTCCACAACTAACAATTCCAATCCAAATCACATAATTCCACTCCACACCACATACAACCACTCCACTCCAAACCAAAACGCATGGGTAAATGACATTGTCATTTACAACCTCAATAGCTCTAACTCTAAAAAAAAGTGAGACCTATTGCATTGAAAATGCTTGTTTTTATATTAGTATCATTGGCCTCCCATAATTTAACAATAACACTGATTTGTAGGTGGGGCTGAACATCTAAGTAGAAGCAAAACAAAACAGCCTGGGAGATCAAACAGTGTGCTTGTGAGGTTACAGGCCTTCATTAGACATCCGAAATTCAGCTGGCCAACAAGAGGCATTCATTTACATGTTCTGCTTTTAGTTCAAGCAGAAAAACAGATTGTATATATTCGCTCAGTAGACCTGCGTGTAAGAGTGTGTGCATTTTTTAAAAAATGCGTTGGGGAGCGAATGGGGTGGCCTCATTCGAACAGGCTAGTACCAGCAACAGCGTCCCCTGGAGAGTTTCTGTATATGAGCAGCAAGTCCCTTGGGCGTCTATGATCCCTCTGCAGCAGGACAGAAGCCGGGGAGCTCAAGACACCAGAGCAGCTGAGCTCTCCCTATAACATCACTGAGACTCGCCAAGGCCCAGAGGAGAAGACACATGTCAAGGAAAGGCGATGTGGCGGCCAGGCTTTGGGGAGCACCATCTTGGTAAAGCAGGAGAAAGAAGAGTGTACAATTCACAAAGATTTGTCTTAACTTACTCTTGGAATTCAGCAGTAAGTCAGTTGAGCTATAAGAATCCGTTAACTTACTCTTAGCAAAAGATTTGTAGACGGATATGTGCTAGGGGTGTTGGCACAGAGTCTCGGAGAGAAAGGGTGGGCCAGAGATTACAGGGGGAGGAGTCGGTGAACCAGGAGGAAAAGCCAGGTAAGAGGAGAGGGAAGTCTTAGGAGGGAAGATATGAGCCATGGGTGAAGTAGACCCTTGCTTGGAAGAATGGAGGAGACAAACGGGGTAGGTGCGAGGAACCAACATAGTATGTGTTGTATTGCACATCACACTTACTACACGACTTGTTTGGAGAGTAGCACACTACTCCATAGCCCAAGGTTAGTGGTTAAATCCAGTAATGCCATTACTAGGTTTAGTCTTGTGCTCTCTGGGAAGCATTCGAGCCATTTACTTCAATTTCTTTTGTAGGAAAGTCAATTAGTGTGAGTTGGATAGCCTCATTAGTAGGGCCTCTGTGGCATTATGCAGGTGACTGGTGGGAGGAGTAGAGAGCCAGAAGAGAGTAGGAATGATTGACTTCAGAAAAGGAGAGGCTGTGATCTATGAGCCGTTTACAAAGATACATAATGGAAAATAAAGCCAAAGGGCATGCGGATATCAGTAGTAAAAGCACAGAGTAGTGCAGACAGGATGGTAGGGAGCGAGGCAGGGAGTTAATAGATAGCAAGAAACGAGCCTGGATATTTGATAGTTCCAGGGCTTTAAGTGGGATGAAAAAACTGGGAGAAGGGGGAGAGGGTGTCTCTCAAAGGGGCGTGGCCATTGTAATCATGGGCGTGGCTCAAAAGCACTATGCTGAAAATATATGCTTAGCATAGTGTGCCACCCAACTGGTATTTTTGCTACTTCTGTCATTACATCCAGGTATATAATCCAGAAAGTAACATTACAAGTACAACAAGCCAGTACTATTGGCTTTGTCAATGGTTGTTAGATACGTAACATAAATAAGCAACAACCATGGCTTCGTAGTATAGCATATTGAAAATGCTTCACTTCTGAAATGGTGAGGCTGAAATAACTAAAACGAGTCTCTTTAGAGTGCAGTGGTACTGCTGCAAAGTTGAGGGTTTTTTTCCCCTGAGGGTGAGGGCACAAATGGGGAGCCCGATAGAGACCCGTCTCTGCACCTGCCTTTTGGAACTGCCGGTGTTGAGACCTGGCCCACTTAAAGCCCAGGGTAGTTCAAAACAAAGACCAATTTTACACGAGGGTTTTACTGAAGAAGTGAACCAATACAGTTAGGAGGTGAAGCAAGGAAGATGAGAGGTGGGCAGGGTGAGAGAACGGGCTGTCTGACAGTTGATTTTGGGGATATGAAGGTATTTAGGGATACAAGCAGTGCTTGATTTGTGTAAAAAAAAAAAAAAAATGGGTCAGGGCTCTACTCGGGAGGCCACTGCAGCGTGCACCACACATTGCCCCTGTCATGCTGCTAATGATTGTAACAACACAATTAATAACCACCCAACTCGGGCAAGGGTGACTATTCAGGCAATTAGACGCCCCCAGAGCTATAAGAATGACTCAGGCAAAAGGTAATAGTTATTTTAATGTATATTGATTTAATTATTAACTGTTGTAGTGGTCATCTCTAAATTAGCCAGACAGAGCCACCATGTGGCAGATTGTCACAAGTGCAGGTGTTGACAATTTAGTGCTGTTGCTGAGCTCTGGAAACCATCAGCTCAAATTAAGCACTGGTCATCCAAGCTTAGTGGAAGAGGTCTCAAAAGTCTCAAGGAAGCATAACAGAGCAAAATCAAGCCTTGATCAAATGACCTCTTTATAGAAGCAGAGATAGTCACCTGATATTGGAGAGCCGTCTGCAAAGGGGAGGGCTCAAGGCACTGGTGTTCAGGTGTGGAACAACAAGCAGTGTTCCAAGCTGGGAAGCAGTGTGAGCGGAAACAGCAGCTGGGGAAGGTGGCTGTGCATCTGCGACAGTGGACTGAGCAAGCAGAGAGGTGTGAGTGAGGAGCAGTCTAGGGTGGCAGGATTCAAGTGGAAGGCTTCTAGGAGGTGGCGGGCCCGGCCCACGATTACTGAGGGTGGGGTGGGGTGGGGAGGGAGGCCGAGAGCTGGGTTCAGGAGGAAAGACGGTAGACTGAGTCGGAGAGGTTGAATGGGCTAAGCTGAGTAGGGGGCACATCGAGTGTGCCAATGCTGGTGGAGGCATTCAGTGAGTACTGGGCAGCTTGGGAGTAGGGGCAGGCTGAGGGGAGCGGTTTATAGGAAATGTCAGAGTTGATCACTTGAGTTTTCCAACTGAGGGAGGGGCCGGCTCAAAACAGAGGCTGGGCTAAGGGCAGGGGCCAGTCTGAAGGCATGACATTGAGAGGTTGGTTGATGGGAGGCTGAGAGAGCAAGTGGCTACACCAAGGACGGGTATAGGCTTCGAAAGAGACAGGAAGAAAATTGGTCCATCTAGAAGCAGAGGCCCAGCGGACGGAGGCTGTCTGGAATGGAGTATGCACAGCACGTTCATTTGGTTCACTTTAGGATTATCCGCACCCCCCTCCGCCCCCCCATGACCCTGGTCATCTTCCTACTAAAGTGCCCCAGGACCTCACCAGCATCATTCACAGCTGGGAACCTTCGATCGGGACCAAGGGATATTACATCAAAAACATGTATTTGAAATGTTTAAGATTGATCAAGTCGAAGAGGATAATTACTCTTGCCAGAGAAATACAACGAGACTCAATCCCAGTAGCACTCACTCACTGCTAGTGAGTGGCAGTCAGTCCTTTAGAGGCGGCCTCTCAAGTCCTGCCCCATCAGTGTGACTCTCGGTTAGCTGAAATTCGTACCCAGTTAGTGGCACTCGGTTTCAGGGAGTCGGGCTTCTCTTCCTTAGATTCACTCCTTTGCGATGGAACCGGCTCCTCGTGAGACCCGCTGCCAGTGGTGGAGAGCCGGTTCTTGCTATGTATGCCAGACTGCCCGCATTTGTTTGTAGATGCGATAAGGCATGTTTACATCAATGGCAGGGCTTAAAGGTGCAGGGCGGGACCCTGCATCTCTGTTCAAAACAGATCATTGCATTAGCATTGGGGACACTTTGTTCCAAGTGCAAAATAAAAGTAAAGTACACCGTCCCCCCTCCCCAATCCTAGTGTTATTTACCTTGATGAACCACCCCCACCAGTCTATTCCCAAATTAAAATGTTACCTCCTTCTCATTTTTTCCATAAAACTTTATTTTGTGAAATCCAACAAACAGAGACAATAAGTTAAAACTGCCGTGATGTTATGTCCATGGGGATTTCAGGAAAGAGAAATATGGGAGAAAAAGGAGACTTTACTGCCACAGTCTGACCACAGCTGTTTTATTGTCACTATTTTCAAGTTGTACACTGGCTGCTCAAAGGCACAAAACACTCAGATGTCACGAGCAGTTCTGTCCATCCTCTTCGCCTCGGCAAATGTTCTTTATTTTCCTTTTGTATAAATATTTGCTGATTCAGTGGGGAATTCCTATGGTACAAAAAAGGCGGGGAAACATATAGTACAGTCCTGGTTTTTGGTGTCCATAGTGTGTTTGTGCTGCTGGATGGAGGGGGCGGTCCGCTGGTTTGAGAATCTCCATACCACCAGGTCTTCAGAGATGATAGCAGTTCTGAAAAATGAAGGCGAAAATCTATCAGTACCAGGTGGCATCAATAATCTTCCATTTTGTTAGACAAAAAGGATTAAGTTCTCAGAACAGTTGGAAATGTAAAACCTTTGATAGAGCCCCAAAATATGCGTTTAAATATCTGAAAATTCACAATACTGGTGTTTGTGATTTATGGATAGTATGTGTTAAACAGAAACCTACAATTAAGCAAAAGTAGGGCCTTCCTCTTATGCAATTTGAATTCACATTCAAGACTGGAATGACATGCTACATCGCAAATGGGACGTAGCTAGGCTTTACTTACTTCCCAGGGCATTCTTATCCCACCTATACTAGGCATACCATTGATCTCTGGCATTGGTCTTGCTCTTAGATCCAGCTTTCTAAGCTGCCCTCTGTGCCCCTTCCCAGCAGTTATAAAGCACGTTTTCTTATTAACCTTGCTGTTGTTGGCATGTTGCTCATAGAGACTGCTAATACCATGCTTACATTGTTGGAATTCAATCATTCATCAGTGTATAGGCGGAATATGGCTACCTAGCTTTATGCATAAATGTCTGGAATTAAAAAACGCGTGGTCTCCGATTATAGGCTTAAAGTGATAACCTACCATTGGAATTCTGCTTAGACAGACATGATGTGTTTTACGAAAGCTGTGGAAGAAAACAAACGAGACACTGTTAAACAAGAAGACTAAAAGCAGGAAGAAACAGAATACATGAAAATCAAACCCTTGTATATAGAAGTGTTTTCAAAGGATTTGGGAACTTGGGCCAGGTGTGCATGCTACAGAATCTGCTACCAGAATATGGGCTGTAGAGGCGGTCCTGGTAAGGAGGCCGTGAATTGAAAGGTCAGAAAGATTAAATTACCGTCTTGACACCCCCTGAATTTAGACACATTTCATGCGGAGGAAAAAAGTTCGCAGCGCATGGCGAGATTGAAGATTCAGCAAGGTTTAAATATTAGTGTAATCAGGACAACTCTTCTGTGTCCAGTAAAATTATGGTGGTATCCTGTGTACTACTTACTCCAGGACATACTAGGGCCATGGATTAAATACAATGTCACAATCTTTAGATTAGTGAGACAGGGCTTCCATCGGATCTGTATGTACAGGTATGGGTGGGTTCACCTCCCTAAGAGCGACTCTAGAGAAAGGTTTTATAACATTGACCCCATGGACGATGGATCCAACAGTCTATGGAAAGTGCATGTTGAGGAAAATGGGGGGGCGTCCAGTTTATGAGCCCTACCTACTAAAAAGGAAAGGGGTCTTGAATGAAAAAATAAATGCAGTTGAAAACACGATCTGCCGCCAAACAACCACGTCTTATTATGATACAAGCATGGCCGAGGTCCTGTACATAAACTGAAAGATGTCAGGGAAAGGTCGGCCCTCAGGACTTACCCTCGTAGTTGATGCAGCCGTTGGAGTCTTCCTGGCCTGCCAGCAGGGCTTCTACCTCCTCTTCCTTCATCTTCTCACCTGTAGACATAGACGAAGTACTTAGTAAAGATGTCCCGGTGCAGACTCCATATACAGCGGACCTGCATATTCCTAACAGGACATCTTTCGGAAACATGGAGTTTTTGGGTGGGGGTGAAGGTTGGGGCATTCCACCACCCCCCCTCCCTTCCTCCCGGCCCCCTTATTTGCATTAAGGTAATTTTAGGTAGGAGAAGGGTAAAATAAAAACGGGTGAGTCACGCCTGAATCGGGTGTGTTTGATAAGCATGCTATTCCTCAGCCCGACACAAGACTGAAGGGAACCCAACTGCCGTTCCAGTTTACCAAGCCTGGGGCCCTTCCCATCACGCCCCCCGGGACCAACTGAAGATGGAGATATGTTACCCTTGTTACAATACCCTTGGACAATAGTACTCCCTTCAGCGGCTTCGAAGTGTGAAAACCTGCGCCGGACAGAACAGGATTTAAAACGAGTTTGCACATGGATCTCTGAAGCTGGTGCATTAGCCCAGTGTGTTATCCAGCAGCAGCTGTCCGTGGTGCTGATTGTGCGACTGATCGCATGATCACTTCCCCCTTCCCACCACAGAAAGCGCAATACCTAGTGTGGCCAGCACGTGGCGAAGCTCAGCGCCCATCACGGTGCCGTTGCCCTCCTTGTCGAAGACGCGCAGACCCTCAACGAAGTCCTCAAAGGTGCCCTGGTTCTTGTTGTTGGCGATGGCCTGCAGCATGGGCAGGAACTCCTCGAAGGCGAGCTTCTTGGCGTTCATCTCTGGCGGGAAAAGAAGCACAAACGTTAGAGGCAGACAGGCCTTCCAGGGCAGCCCTACAAACCTTCACAGACGTTGCTACAACCTCTGTGCAAGCAGCCGCCTCAGGAAACCAGAGGGGACTGACCGCCCAGCAGTGAGCAATGTGACAAGATGGCGCATCACTTCAAAGATAAGTTAAGTAGAACAATGATTAAACGCATGATATTGCGATCGCCTGACTATTCATTTTTCATGCTCGTCATTATAATAATAACACCCCATTTGGTATTTTAATTTTGTGTAGAATTTAAATGGCGCCCTTTGTCACATGCAAATGGATAGCTTTTATAAAATGCTCTACAAAGAAGGTTGCTTTAAAGAGTTACCACTTTTTTTAAGCAGGCAAGAGAGCCAGGGAACACGAAGAATTTCCCCAAAATCAAATAATTCGGCCAAGCCAAAATGTATCCCTCTCAAAGTTGACTCAGCATTTACAGCAGGCGACAATGGTTTGATTAGATTGACCGAGGGTGCCATGATTTTCAGAAGGGCCCCGGCCTCCAGACTTACGTAGTCCCCAGATAAATGAAGGAGAGCCCACTCCCTCAACCATGGCCACGGCAGAAGACATAACACATACCCATTAGAAAAGGCCCCCAAAGCGCATGCGCGGAGCCAGGACCCCGTGACCGCTCCCAGGCGCGCGCCTTACCCTCAGCACTGGGGTTGCCCAGGATCTTCTTGACCTCGGCGTTGGTGGGGTTCTGTCCCAGCGCGCGCATGATGTCAGCCACCTGGCCGCATGTCACCTTGCTCTCGCCAGTCCTGTCGAACAGGAGGAAGGCTTCTTTGAAGTCTGCAGGGAAGAAGAAGGAATATTGAGGGTGCGCGCGGACCTTCCCGGCATGCAACTGCAACACTCATCCCAAGGCCCACCCAGGTGATGTTCCCACCGTGCACCCCGAGGGCGCACTGGACGCAACTGGTCTGAGGAATGGGCCTTCTCTGAAGGAAACTGGTCGGGGTGCTTTGAGTCAGTCTTGTCAAAATATGGCCTTGGAATCTTGACAGGTTCCACCCGCATTTAATCTCGATATTGGAGTCATTTGTCATTTGCTTGGTAGTGAGGTATGGCCAACCCCACCTAGTTGTACCCAAGTAAACCCAGGAAGGACCCCCAAGGCCCACCTGTCCTCGACCTTGAAATCAACGGCAGGAGGACAGTTGTGCCAGATAGCCTCACACCGGGGTCTCCAGTGTGGCAGTCTCAATGTTACACCTTCATAATGGGACACCGTTTCGCCTACCCCTCAGTGCCAATGCAACAGAAGCAATTCATTTCCTCACCTCGAGGATTGTTGGGAACGAATACACGTGGCTTGGTTTGCAAGAGGTGCTGCACATACAGCGTTCCAGGTGTGGTCTGGGAATGGGGCGTGAATAGTTCTGGTTAATGTATTCAAGTTTAGACCTACTTTTCTTAAAACAGACCTTCTTTGAGCAGCACATTTCAGAGTTTCAGTGTTTACCAAAGATTTCTTTTTTGATTTAGCAGGAGGTGGCGCTCAAGTTCCATCCACGGAGCGCGCGCTGGAGGGTTTGGGGCCAGGTTATTCAATAGGGCACGTGTATTCCCAAGACATCCTGCCTTGGTTTGCATGGGGTGTGGTGCATATATCTTTAAAAACAGGTGCGGCGCCGCAGTGCAGCTGACCGCGCGCGCGGGCACGCACGCCTCCTTGTATGTCTACAAGGATTCGTTGGCTGCCGCAGCCTGCTTGTAAAGGTGGGGGGAGGGGCTGGTCTGCAGAGCCGACACCTGCCCGAGGATGTCTCTCGTCGTCTTGTCGAGCAGGGAAACGTGGGTATTTTGGGATCTCTGCTCCGAGTCCCATTCGGGTTCTGCCAGCTGTTGCAATAAGATATAGTCCTCCCTTTTCTGCGCGAGGTCTCAAGGAGGCCTTTCACCCATGCACTCCATTTTAGGTAAGTGTCTGGTGCACGCAGTGAACTCACACCATAGAGTGGGCTCCAATTTCGAGGCGTGCTGTGAGCAGAGGTGGGTAATGTCAATGGGGCGATAACAAGCTACCGTAGTAGTTTATATATTTTTCAGGGATCGAAACGTGGTATTATGGTAAGGGCATGTGGCTGTCCCCAAAAGGCATTATTGTTAGTTTACTCGTTCTAATGCCCCGCATGTGCAGATCTGTGGCAAACTAAGCTAGGGAGCAAGGTGGTGTTTGAAAAAGGGGGTGGGAGCTGGTGAGTTCCTAGCGCTGTGAACCCCTCTATTCGCCACCAACACTCTTTACTTGTATTCTTAACCCATAAGCAGCTCCAGTTAACTTCCCAGTTATTTTATAACAAACTTGTCATTTTTCAGATAAATACCATTGAGTCAAGGGGTCAGGTATCAAACCGCGGCTTCTCTATGCTTCTTTTGGATAAGTGAGTGTCGGGCTCGGTGTGTGGGTTTGAATCGTCCTGGTCAGACCCAGGCCGGGCTGCTGAGACTCCTTGTAAAGCCATATACATAGCCAGGACTCTTCTCCCCCGCCCGAAGTGGCAGGCCCAGGTGCCCCCCATGTCTGCTAGAGAAGCCCTTTCACGCCCCTTTTCGGACCTGAGTAGCATTTTCTGCCTGCCGCAAATACAGCGACCCCTTCAACGCCGGATCTGGCATCGTTTAACAAGTTTGCACACATTGCCTGGCCAGCTTCTGAACGCACGAACATTTATTCCAAGTGTTTCTTCTATGTTTGATGACCACGTGCAGATGACTAACATTTTTAGCACCCTCTACGCTTGTTTAAAAATACACATTACTAGAGTCATTCCATTCATCCAGGAACCCTGCACGCTCGTCTTGTTTTCTGAATCCTGCCGTCAGAGATCTAGCCATGCAATCTTGCATCTCACACAGTCTGTTTGGCCTTAAAAGACCACAAACTGACAACACGATGTCCCTCTTCAAGTATCACACGTGCACCCCACACCCGCACTGTCCCTCATACAGGATATAACATTCTGTTTGCAACCTCTCCCATTGTAGGTAGAAAAGTGAGCTTAGTGTCAACTGATCTGCACACGATCACACAACCTGGTCGACAAGCTAATGGCAGAAGGCCTATATTAAGGGAAGCACAGATTGGAATTTGGGAGTGCTGGTTCCACAGTCTACAGCTGAACATCTAGGCCACATCTCCTGTGTAACCGGTACCAATATCCTTGGTTACCTTCAGGTGCACTGGCTTAGAAGTAGCACCAGTTGGTGTATATAGCACTTCTCCCCACCCCGTGTTTCCTGAACTGGAAAAGAACTCACACCAAACAGCGCTAAGAAGAGACTCACAGAAGATGGAGCCTTCTCCAGGAAGACCAATCCACCCTCCATCTTCCCACAGACCCCGGCACCTTACATTCACTCTACAGTAGGCCTCACACACAACTTACCTTCCTGCTGGTCCTGGCTGAACTCGATCTGTTGTGAAGAAATAAATTGGCCACAAGAGAAAACAGTTTAAACAAAAAGGCACAGAGGATCTGGTAAAGTGCCCAGCTCGCTCAGTGAGGAATCCTTCAGGTGGACAAAATGTTGCCTCGTCCCTCCTGACTCACAGCTGAAAGATCCTTTTACAAAGCTGGGACAACCAGCAAGATTGGCAGTGAAGCGAATGCCTTTATCTGCTCATGGAGCAGGGCAAGGGGCTGCTGCGAAATTATACCCATTTCCAGTCACCTTTGATTGGAGGTGCCTTATGATATTTATTGTAAAAAGATTTTAAAAAACATAACTAAATGTGCAAGGATTCTGTGATCTAATGGGTCCCATTTGAGTGAGGCCAAAAATGCACAAGTCTCCTTGTAGTGTACAGTAAAAGGCAATGCTTCACTCTCAACCCTGCTGGACTCAAATTCCTGTTGCACTTACCAGCAACCTCTTCTTCGGAGAAAGACTGCAAGGAAAGGAGAGAAAGCAAGATACTAGTATAGTGCGAATACATTGACAGAAATCAAGCAACTCGGCTACTCTAAGGATCCCCCAAAAGCACCTGGTCTGAAAGCATGTAGGCCCTGGTGGTAGTAGACTTATCACTGAAGCTGACCTCTGACCCACCCCCCAACCCTCCCTCACTGCAAACCCAAGAGGAGTGGGTCATGGACGCCTGTTCCACACCCAACCTATATTGAACTGTATAGCCCTAATGTTGTACTTCATCAAACTACCTCGAATATGGAAGCATACCACCGACTCCTGATACCCACCACCAACATTCAAAAAGACTACCCAAGGGTTCCAAAACCTGAACTCCGATTGCAGTGTTTGCATTCTAGGCTACTCTTTAATCGTACCATTTTCTGAAGTCTATCCTAGATAGAGTAACACTGTCTTCTCAAAGTTACTGTATATTAAAAGTCCTCTGTCACTGAAGTGGTCTTTAAGTGCCATGTGACAAAGGCCCCCGCACAAGGCTGCAGTGCTCATGAAGCTATTAGTAGGCCAGAATTGAATAATTGCTTATTCCCAGTGACTCCCTTTAACATATTTTTTCTAAAGACTCATTTTGAAAACACTTAAGCTCTGTGAAGAAGCCCCATCTAAAAAGAGCGCTTTCTGAAAGGCTGGCTGTCTGGAGCAGGAAAGAGAGGCAGGCAGTGGACGCACCATGGTAGAGTCTGTCGGGTTGGGGCGCAGCGGCGGCTGGAGGCGTCTGCTGGTGGAGGCTGAGTCCCTGAGTGTGGTCCTGACTGCCGGGCCCTGCTCCTTCTTATGTACCCCTGGCGGCCTCGTCACGGCCAGGGTCCGGTGTCAGGCCCCGCCCCAGGGACAGACCTTCGCTTTCTTAGGGCAAAGGCGGAGGGACAGATATGTTTCTTGACCCGACCTATGCCGGGGGCTATTTTTAGGCACCCGCAAGAGAGTAGGGTCCGTTTTACTCCGTTTGAAACGTCTCTGTCAGCACTTTTATTGCTCTGTTTCTAAAAGGAATGCGAGGCTTGGCATAGGCCCTTCGGGGATTGCCTTAAAGGGGCTTCTGGCGCATTGAAGCCCACATATACGCTGCTCGGAGCTAAAGCTGTGCTTCTGGGGTGCCCCATCTGAAATGAGTTTATCTTACTCCGGTAATCCACGGGGTGCCCCTGTGTCACCAAACCCTGATCGAACTCCAATGTATGGAGGACTCGGACCCAGTTTTCTCCTTTTTTGTTCTATACACAATTATGAGTAATTACTCTCTTTTCGTTGTTTAGCAGTCTGGACAATTTTAATTAACTACCCCTGATATTTTAAATTTCTTAAGTTTAATATATAAACTCTAACTCTGCGTCCACTTGCCACGCTTTCTGCTGAGAGCTGTCAGAAAAACATTAAATACGACTAAAAATAATCCTGCAAACTTTTTAGGGGCATGGACATAATAGGAGATCATATGAAATTTAAAGGAAGTTATATTCCTGCCGACACCTGTTTTACACATATACTTCCTATTGCATTCTGTGAGTTACATTCCTTCCACTAGATGCAAAGAAGCCATGCTGCTTGATTTGCGACAACTCTAGTGAACTTTAAGCATGTCAGCACACAACAGTATGCATCCTGGGACTTGTAGTTTTGCATTAAGCTGTGTACTTAGCGTCTGAAAAATCTCGGTATGCAAAATGCTTTTCTCTAGAAAAAACAGGGTCGGGACGTCCTGCCGGACGTAATAGGGTGCACACTGGCAGATGTGTTGTTGACAGACTGTGTACGTTTTAGTGGGAGGGATCTGAAATCCGGGCTGTACTGCAACCTCAATTTTTGACTTGGTGGACATCACCTTCCCCCAGAGCTTCATTCAGAAGACCCCTTGCTCTCAGGCTGCACAGTGTTAAAAGGAGGTCTTGGTGTCCAGACATTGTTTGCCACTTGACATTAGATGCAGCCTGCACTTTCACCTGTGGCTGATTAGGGAAAGGACTGCCCTAATCAGAATGCCATTGAGCACAAGTTTGAAGGGGGCGGGTCACGGGTGTATTTCCGGACCACGTCTAGCAGTGGTGATGTCACGTGGCACTCGAGGCAACGCATCTTCCGTTTCATGATCTTAATGAGAAAGAAACATAACATGACACAACACTGCTCCTTGTCCGCTGAGCCGCCTCATCGGTTCTCCAAAGGCTCCTTTTAAAACAAGCTCAGGCAAATCCCATCGGCCAGTCTTTAATGCATGCAAACTGCATTTGTGTATGCCTGTGCCTCAGTGTTATCACATCGACCTTGCCAGTGTTTGTTTAAAGTAGCCGGATTTGTGCAACCTTATGCTTGCATATATGTGTTAAGTACATATGTATTCA
Source organism: Lissotriton vulgaris (assembly GCF_964263255.1). NCBI lineage: Eukaryota > Metazoa > Chordata > Amphibia > Caudata > Salamandridae > Lissotriton > Lissotriton vulgaris. Next base: position 556,237,969 of record NC_141687.1, read on the forward strand.
CGGGTAAAGCAATAAAAAAACTTCTACGGTGAAAAAAAAAGTTTTTACTTCATACAAACCATGCATGAAGTGAATGTGTTTGATGATTCCTTGAACTTTTGAGATGTGAAATAGTCCCATGTGCATTGCAATGCAAGACTAAACAACCAATAGCTTGAGGTGAGAGGCATATCAATCTAAGCCCACGTTATGTATGTAAGAATTACTTCCAATAGACTTCTAGTCTACTGCACTCTCACACTTGGCCTAAAAATTATCACTATGTGAAGAGAATGAGAAAATGACCACATGTGGCCGTTTAATAAATCTTAGAACGCCCCCTAGTGACTAGACAGATGTACTGCTAGGATCTAGTTGCTGATAAGCTGTCCTACATGTCGCGCAGTGAACGCTGTGCAGCATTTGAGATAAAGAAATGCCATCTCCCAGATATGGTGCTCTCGTGTGTTTGTTAAAGCGACATTAAACTCAGGGTAATGTACGCAAGATCAAACTGTCACTCTCCCCGACTCCGCTAAAGACCCGTCCTTGTTTCAAAATCCCTGCACCAACTACCAAATATGCATGAAGTTTCGTCCAGTGAAAATAAACAATACTGCCATTCCCAGAATGTAGTGCGGGGCGAGTTTGAAATCAAGGAGCTGATTCCCGATTTACCAAGGCAACCATCAAAAAACCTTGTTTGTCCATAGCATGTTTCTTTAAGTGGTAAAAGCTAGCTCGAGCTGTACACACCACAACCGCTGTTCAAACTAATCATGTGAGGACCACGGAAAGGTGAGCAGCGGAACGAACTACGCTAGGACTTGCCCCTGTGACCTGCAGCCAGCTTGTACTAGGAGCACTCACCCGCAGAAGTGTCCCACCTGAGCTCTGTCAATGCATTTGCTGTGGAACGGGGTGGAGGGCGGGGCTTACCTTTAGGGTCGCCCCGCTTGCAGTCTCGCTCCGCGAAGCCCTGATTGCGTGATAAATCCAACAGGTTAAATAAACATTCACATCTTATACCCCCGACCCCTCCACCCACAAATCAAATCATGCATGGAACACCACAAAAATCAAAGCACGCCAAATTACACAAATTCAACCAACCGCCCCCTCCCACAAACTAAAAGTGTCATGCACAACTAGACTGGGCTTTAGATGCATATTTTAACAACACTGACACATTTGCTGTCTACAAATATCGCATGCTATCCCATGTCAAGTGACTGGAGCTTCTACAAGGGTGTTTCCGTTGCATTCTGGTACTTGTAGTGTTGGATATATAACAAGAATTTATACCGCGGTACCAGAATACAATGTTAAAAGCAGGACGGGACAAAATGGCCAATGCTGGCAGGGGACACATTTGTGTGGCTGACAATGTAGAATTCAGGAAGTGTGCTACTAGAGTGTGTTGGTCAGTGAGTAGCCATAGCCTCTCTGCACGCCAATAGGACACTTAATCAGAAGTGTGTGCAGACCAGAAAGTCAAAGCAATGAATTGAAAAGTAGTTCAGTTTTTGTATTCCACATGCTAAAAAAAATCAGGTATTATTTGTACCCACTGAACTACATTTAATTCATCTAAATGAGCGATAAAGAGCGGAGACACTCAATCCTGTGAGGTGTGCCATGTGAGGAACTGTTTCCTGTCATCACTGGGATGTAAAAACGGCACAATGACAGTAATTTAATTTGATCAATGACATGCTATGATGGCAGCGATACATCTGGAAGGACGATTGTGTAATGGCTGTCCTTTTTTGCTTTCCACTTCAGGGGAGCCAATCAGAGTATTCAACCACCTGCACGTACATGAATTGTTTCCCAAGGGGCATTTGTGAAAGGCTTTATGCCAAAACGCGTCATGCCCAGTGCAAATAAAGTGAACATTGAACCTGTGACAGTGCTCCGGTTATGTTCCTGGTGGAGGGACTTTGGTGTATAATATATATGTGTGTATATATATATAATACCATTTCAAGCTTAGGGCGCTGCATTCATTATACAGAAAAGCAAGCAAGAAACTCTTGCTGGCACCCTAAGTGACAAAGTCTTTTTCCATTTCTACAGCAAAGTCTTTAAGCATAGGATTAGCTAGTGTCAGTCACACCGAGCTCAAAATGACAAAAGCTTAATATCTTTCCAGGCAAAGCACTGCTGCTTTGGATTGGTACCATCTAAAAGCCACACCTGACACGTTTTGTTCCTGTTGTCTTCAGTGAGGTTTAACTTTGTCCAGACACATGGGGACATCCAGTATAAGTCAAAACAATACCCAGAGGGTTGCGTAAATTATGCAAAAAAGAAGCAAGGACCTCTGGGTAGAGTACATATTTTTGGGAGTAGCCCTTTCCACCCCAAAAGTCAAGTGAACTTAGAAATGCATAATCCGATGCATTCTTGCTAGGTGGCACTGTGGAAACATAAACTAATAGAGAAACTAGAACACGTCATTTGTAGTAGTCTCTTCACCTAAAATATCTCCTTTTAAATATGACGCTTATAACTGGGAAGGTTGTGTCACCTAAAGCGTGGTGTCATATTGTAGGCAGGCAGCTGCCTGCAAGACCGCTCTGGACTGCCGGGCCCCGAGTGCACTGATGCAAACGAGAAATAAAAACTGAGCACGGGACGCGCCGGCTAAGAGGGTCAGAAGCTGGATTCGGGAAGCCACCTGCAGCTCCCAGGCATATCGGAGTGTAGCAGCACGTAGTCTGCCCGTCCGCGCCCCACAACGGGCTGTAGTCTTGGGCCTCCACCCACTCATCAGACGTCATCATCCTCGAGCAGCGCTGTGGAGAATGCAAGTTCCAGAATGCATTGGGATGTGAAAGCAAGACGGCGATTGGAAGCTTAAGTGTATGAATGGCTCTATCTACAAAGCTGAAAGTGTAGCGTAGGAATAATTCACGCTAGGGAGCAGAAGGATGTAGGTACAGAAAAAAATGTATTATTTATTTTCTCTTTTAACATTTATCAAAAAGGTTTCAGGTGCTCATATGAGCACCTGAAACCTTTTTGATAAATGTTAAAAGAGTAAATAAATAAATATTTTTTTTTCTGTACCTACATCCTTCTGCTCCCTAGCGTGAATTATTCCTACGCTACACTTTCACACAGGACCTTAGTAGGCCACCCTTGAACCATTGTTTTTTCAAAAAAATCACCACTACCCCAGGTTCTCTTTATGGGGTACCCTTGTTCTTAATAAATATCTATCTATAAAGCCGCACCTAGTTACAGGTGGAGTTAATGAAGAAGGGATATTGTTTGGCACGTGTGCGTGCTTTTATTACTATTTGATCAAAATAACGAGAATCCTAGAAATTGAATTCACATTGCTTCGAAACAACAAGGCTGCTGTAGTTAGACCTTCACAGCGCTAAATTATCTGAATATGATTATTTACGGCCTATCGTTGGGTGGTTTCATATTGATCACATTTCTAACGAGTGCATGCATTCTCGTTTTCTTAACTGAATGGTAGAATACTATGTTCAGTAACATTCTTGCTGTTACATTTGTGGGTCTTTGTAACGTGCATTCCAACAGTGGTTATTTTATTTAACTCAATGGTACTAATTTTCTTAAATTTCAAAAAGACGGAAGGTGAAGCCAAAATAAAGGGACGATGTTTTTGGGCAGCTTGAAGTGGTAGACCCGGTGCGAAAAACAATATTAAATCCATGCAGGTGAGTCCAGATCTCTGCAACAGTTTCCTTGTTACATTTGGCTGTCCCGCCAATTCACTGAATTCAAACTGAGCACCGTTTAGATATTACACAGCAGCGTGCATGTGCTCGTTTAAATACTCTCGGCGGAGCTGCAGGCTCGTCTTTTCATTCGCTGCCTTAGGCAGCAGTGCCGAATATGGGAAGTGGCGGCTGTCCGTACACTGATAGGAGAGGTCGGCCATTCCCTCGCCCCGCCTCTCCCTCTCCCCCTTCCACTCTCTCTTCTGCCTTTCTTTGATAGGGTGAAAGAAGGGCTGTGTCCAAACTGGAAATAGAGAGACATGTCTCCTTTCAAATGTCCACCTGTTCATGCCGTTCGTTGCACGAACAGGTCATCTGGGGGCGCTATACTGCAACCAAGCAAGCTTTTAGAAAAGTAAATGTTCGATCTGGTACCTTTCTGGGACCTCCCAACTTTGGGAAATGGGTAACCGAGGCACAAGGAGCTATCCCCGTGTGCTCAAGAGCACACGGTTCCACCGGTAAGTCTAAGTTAGAACTCTACTATATGATTACGCAGCCTACACACCCTATTCCACGGGTTTTGAGTTTTTCCGAGTGGATTCGTATTATTCGAAATTTGAAGGGTATTTAATGAGCATTAATAACTAACACAGTTTTGCAAGATTACAACTTAAAATATTAGCAGACAGAAATGAAAGTCAACATTTCTTAGCAGTCGAATGACACCAAATACAAATTGCACATATAATCGATCGTCCATGTACTTAATAGAATAATTCTCATAATAAATAGCTCCTGTCCTTGAAATAAAAATACAATTACGTTAATCATTGGAAGGCTGTTTAACTAGACTAGTGTTATTTGGAGTATTTAAAATAAACAAACCAACTAAACACGGATTGTTGTGATTTTCCTGCGTGTAGACTGAAATCCTGATCGAAGTCTAGTTGTTTATTCTGCGGTCTAGTGTGTTGCTGTTAGTGACGTTTCATTGACGACTTTAATATTGTTAAAATCCACTTAATAGCGGAGTGGAAATGCACTTGTAATAGATGGAATTGGGAGAAAGAGAATTGCATGCCTAGCCTAACGAGTGAAAGTTTAAAATATATTCTACTCAGTTGTATCATTAATTTAAAAACCACATCCTGTGAATGCTTCATGCTAATGTGCATCCCTCGGAGACTATGACCGTGTAGGTACGTGGCAGAAGGTGTACTTGTGGCGCCCTCTTGTAATGCTTCTGCTGATGTCTGCAGTGGGTGGTATGAGAGCCTTCAGGAGCCGGAGCAAAGGCTGCCTTGAGATGAATGTACTTGGCGGCTCCGAGGGGGCTGTGCACTTAAAGCCCCTCCCAGAGAGGGGCGGTGCGAGCATCGCTCAGAGCCGCACTGCAGATCGCTCTAAGAAAAGACCGCAGCAGGTGCGAGCCCCGGGATGGGCCGGGACAGCTGCAGTCTTATAAAGACCTTCACAGTAGCCGGGAGCTGGGGATATCCGAGGGCGGGTGGATTTGGAAGTTGGCATGGATGGTGGCTGTGAGGAACTGCCTGGTCTCCTTGCAAAAGACGGCTGTTCAGAGACGGGTCTTTACTGTCCAGTTTCTGCTCCACTCTGCGAAGTATTTAGGAAACCGGCAGCACGGGCTGTCTGCCTATTGAATGCATAACCAGGAAAAGGCTCTCACCCCGGTGGTGTGCACCCGGACTTGTCTGAAACTACATTTGGGCGTTCTCTGTGTGGTATAAACGGAGCAACCCCCAGGGCATGGCTAGCATGTAAGGTGGACACGTTTAAATCAGCGAACAGATTGTACTATACTCCTTAAGTGAAGCACCCTGGGATTAGGGTTGCCAACTTTTCAACAAAAAACACCGGCCGTTTGTTGTTGTTTTAAGAGTCTGCAAAGGCTTGCACATGAAACTTGAGGGGATTTTAAACAAATTAGTTTTCTGTCCCTGTTTACTTTAATTAGTCAGAGACCTTTAGTTCAACTCTAGAACGCTTTAAAAAAGTGTGTCCAATTTATATTGTCTGTTTGAATTATGTATAGACCAGGGGTAAAAAGAGCGGCGTTAAATCATTTTTCGCATTTTTGTACATGGCGGGACTGGTGGCAACTCTACCTCCCAAGGCACAGGCAGTGAACTGAAGATTCGATGTTACGACTTGCAAATAAAGTATACACCATTCTCTGTAGCGTGCACAAGAACCCTGTCAGCTACCTCACTTGCTATGGGAAAAGACCCCTGGAAATTAGGTCATCGAAATTCAACAATGCGCCCCAAAAGTCCCACACAGCTCTCCCTAGACATGCAGAAAGTACTCTAAGCAGCAAAGGAAAACCAGCATGCACTCTACTCCGAAAATTAATCTTGACGAGATGAAACCTGACTCGACCCGCCCACCTTCCTATCTTGGGCAAGCGGCCCAGAGTGGGCACACGGCGGGTCATTGAGAGAGGAATAGACGCACTTTGGGGACCTTATAAAGCCATCAGTACATCCCCCCCCTCCTCCCCATGCACCCCCCCCCCATCCTTTCTTGAGAGGTGCAAGGTCTCCTCGAGGGCTGAAGTAGGGGGTGTTTATCGACCTACGCCCCCACCGCCCCAATCTCCCTACCCATTGGCGAGCTGTCACATGGAAGCAGTTAGTAAAACACAGCGGATGTCACGGCGTCCACACTCAGCAAACACAGAGTAAGACGCGGGCAGTAGTCACTGGAGGGCGCCCCCTGCACGTGGAATGGGGCAGAACGCCGGATTCCTTAGTAAAATGTTTACTGTTTTATCTTAACAGGAAAGAAGTCTAGCAAAAGTCTAGCAAAAATCAGGGTGCAGTGACAGGCCGAGGGGTAAAATCCACATACTATATATATATAAAAAATACTACTAAGTCCGAATATCTAGCACCCTTTTATCTGAGTTGGTTCTAGGGGTTGACTGATAATTATTTTTTTGCTGCAAGTGTTACTTGTTCATCATTTCCCTCCTTCCAAAGACCCCGACGTTTCACAGCAGGTTAATATGCGCTCTCTTGAAAGCTGTTGTATGGGTTTTCAGAGCTTCCGCCCAAATATAGTGTTTGTTTTTTGTTTAAAGCAGAGTAATGGGGCATAGAATACATGGCTTCTGCAAAAGCCGGGAGGAAACATTTTCAAGACCACTATTCAGTTGAACGCTGCATCAAGTCACATGAGTGAAAGCCTGTCTATCCACTTTTCACTTCTCACAGGGTGCTTGAAATGCATGTGCGAACTACTGCAAGACTAGAGCAGAAATATCAATGTCTTTAATTCCAGCGTGGGTCCCGAAGTACTTCGAAAGTGCATAGGACCAAACTATGTGCTCCAAGCAAGACTTATAAGACAAGACAGCCTGTTTCAGCATCTCCCAGGTGGGGCAGAAGATCTGGGCTGGAGATGCAAAGTGTCAAGCTGCCTATTCATTGCGGTTAGTTACCCCCGTTCGGTACTTAATTTAATTTGTTGTGGTTTGTAATGTCGCAGAATGCTTTGAAGTAAATTGTACGGCAGCACAATGCAAAACACAAAGACAAATCACTGAAATAAAGTACTTCGGGTCAGGTAGAGGTTTTGTACAAATGTACAGCTCCCAATAAGGGTGAGCCAGTGGGTAGTCTCTCCTTAAGCACACCCTTAAGGTGACTTCCATGAATGAACAAGTGGGTCCCACCACCATCGTGCGGTTCAGTGACTCTGCCCAGGCTGGTCCACAACACACCCTGTCCTGTTACCTTAATGCTGGAGAGGTCGATTGCAGCCTCCTTGGGCTTGACGGGTTCAGGGGCAGGGGCAGGAGCTGGGGCTGCAGCAGCCTTGGCTTCGGGCTTCTTCACGTCCTTCTTGGGTGCCATTGCGAAAAGTTTGGTGGTTTTTCAAGTGGGGTTTGAAGAGAAAAAAAGACAAGGACCGAATCCAAGCCAACCAAAAAGACCAAGCAAGCTGCAGGAGATGATCCCTGGAAGAGGAGAAGCTCCTGATGGTCTACAGCCAGTGCCTTGAGGGAACCCAATGTGTTAAGCACTCTTTGGGCATATATATATATTTCACTTCGGACCGAGCGCGGGTCTGACGCAGGCTGTGGGATTGGTGGACACCGGGGGATGTCATCAAGGCTCGAACTATAAATGGAATCTTTGGGTCAGGGTTTCAACAAACCAGGAGCCTTTTTTCCAGCCTCCCCCCTCACTGCCCCCCCCCCCGCATTTTTTAATAGAGGAAAAGGACAAACACTCGCCACAAAGACACATTGAGACAGAGCTGGTGTTGACATTGACAGGCAGCTTTTAATGTTTCACATTTTCTTGCTCGAAGCTCAGTTCGAGCCGAGGTCATCAATCATGTGTTTTTTTTTTTTTTTGCAGGCATGTGTGTCACTTACAGAAGAGGTTTGGTTTCACGCTTGGAATTTGGGATTTAAGGAGCTTTGGGGGTGTGATCACAGTTTCCATTGACCTTCCTTCTCTTCTCGCCCCTCCTCTTGCTCTCCCCCTCCTTTAAGAAAGTGTTGATCCAGCACTAGACCCCAAGAGGGGAGAGAGTTTAAAAATAAAAGCAGACGTATATGGGTCTCCCTTCCAGGCCCCCTCCACTCTTCAAAGGAGAGTTACTATACTCCCAAGGCATCTCGTCCTGCAACGCGCACTCCTTTTATACTACTGGGAAAAGTGACCACATTCGCATAATAACCCAACCAAGCCCAGAGCAAAAATAAAAGATCCCCCTACAAATGAAAAACTTGAAGACAAGCCGGCAATGTACCAGACAGCATTGCCACTAGAAACTAGAATCTGGCTCCCGGAGCCTCGGTTCCCCCACAAGCTTCAGTGTATCTGTTCTGCTTCTATTCTATGCACCGTGACCCTGCTTGCTGAGTTTTCCCCACAGGATTGTCTGCTTGCGCGCTCTCACGGGAGTTCCTCAAGAAGAACCTAACTTCCCAAACAATACACTCCTTGGTTGGGTATAGCCAAAAAGAAGTGCAAGTCCGATTTTCCCAAAGAATCGCCCAGCTCTTTGGATTCCAATTTCTCAGCAGAAACCAGAACTCTTACCCTATTTTCTGTACAGTTACGAAGAAATCCCCGGCTGATATAGTCTCCCGACGACTGGTGTTTTGTACAAATATGTGCAAGGCGGTCAGCAGAGCCCACATTTATGTCCTTGCAAGTGCCAGTGCTTGGGAAGGGTTTTATAATTAGAAAACACACTCCTGTAACATCGGCTCCCCTCTCTCTCTCTCTCCTTCCAAGGCATTCAACCTACAGTTTGGAGGAAAGGAATAGCAGCTCGTGCGTTGCAAATGTACAGCTGTTCTCATAGCGCTTTGTCCTGCGGGCCACGCTGTTTCTAAGCACTTCCAATTTAGGTAGGGAATGAAACTAAGGCACAGGGTAGTGAAGTGATTTGCCCAAGATCACACAATTTGATTAAACGAGGAAGCCAGAATGAAAACTGTTTCAATACCAAACAATTTACCTATCCAGGAAGAGAGTTCCAAACCCTGAAACTCACCACCTTTCAATATACCAGCCACTCTGATCTTCTTTCAAGCAATTCGCTCCACTAAGCTCAGACAACCTCCACTAAGCGGGCTAGTGCTTAGGGAAAGTTTTGTCGAAGGTTCTGTATCCAGTCCTTTACGAGACCAAAGCACCTGATTCGTTTCCCAAAACCTCAGTTTTTGTTTTACAAAAACTAAAAGGAACGACAGCCTTCACTTGATAGTCAGTAGCCGGTCTTTTGAAAGGTCCATGTTTGAAACCCCTCTAGACAGCTTTAGGTCACAAGATTCTTTGTTCACCTTTGAACATATGGTATCTCCAGAGGTTGCTGTCTCCACCTTAGCTCGGATTCTTTGTGCTCACATGAGCTTGGTGGCTGAGTTGATGGGTAGAAGAAATGGCTGCAGCGATCGAAGGGGAAGTAGCAATCCAAACATGCGCCCTGTCTTCGATATTGACCCGTCCAGCCCTGTCACTTCTGCCTTTGCTCTTAAGAGCGACGCGTGAAGAAACGAAAAACATTTCCTGCAATTAAATGGGTAGAGATGAAAGAAGACAGACGGTACCCAGTTCAACCTCTCTCTAATTACCACTTTGAATAACAAAAGTGTAACCTTTGCCAATGTCGTTCCTAATAAGGAAGTTACACTTAGCTCCGTGTCCTCGTTTAACATGACCAGAACAATCTTGTATTGGCCCGTCTACTATTTCTAGCAAACTTGTAGTCCCTGCCAAGGGCATGCTTTTCTAATAGCTCATCCAACCCTGGCTTTTATTAACAAAGTGCTTAATTTGTGTAAAAAAAAGTGTCGGGGCTCTCCTTAGGAGGTCACTGCAGCTTGCACCACACATTGCCCTTGTCATGCTGCCATGGATAGTAACAATACAATAACTAACCATCACCTTCCTACAAGTGTGACAATTCGGACTATTACAGGACCTCAAAGCTCTAAGAATGGCTTGGGCGCATGTGATTGTCATTTTGCCTACTGAATTAATAATTGGCTGTTGTGGGAATCTCTATATAAGCGAGCTGTCCCCATAACTTTAGAACACGTCTGGACTAAAGGGCATTCTGCCAGGAAGAAGAGCAGGATGCTGCAGGAGGGACGGACACTCTGCTGGTTGCTTTGTTGTGCTGGCCGGCTGATTGCTGCTTCTGTCCTGGGAGGGAAAGGGCTGGACTCTGCTTATTGTATCCTGCTTCCAAGGTTCTCCAAGGGCTTGTGTGTGCTTCCCTTCTGTTAAGAAGTCTCAAAACCATCAAATACTTCATCTGCAGCCCATGAACTCCTCTGTTGGGAGTTATCTTAGCTGTGTGATCCCCTTTCTCTGATTAGAGTGAGAGTCCCTACTTTGACAGGGTGCATATCGACTGCCTGCTAGGGACCCCATTTCTAACACCCTTCAAAATTCAAAAAGTGTATTTCTGTAACATGTGGACTATTTGACATTGCCAAAAAAGTACTTATGAAAAGTGCTAGATCATAAACCTGAAATTGTAACCATTCCCTCCCTCAACCCCACAAAGTTGACAGCAGTACACATCCAGGGCATCTCTGCCACACTCCCAGTCACAAAGAGTAGCAGTAAACCAGTGAAAGGTGCAGCTAGCCCAGTGTGCTGTCAGGAGAAAACCCTGGCTTTAAAGTGTACTACTGCAGTTCACATCAATGTTTCTTGGGATCTTTATGACTGTGGGGTGTCAGTCGCGGCTGCTGCCTGGAAGCAGCAGTGGGCGGGGTGGGTGACAGGGCGGGAAAGGGGGAAATTGGGTAAAATAAACAAATTGCTTACTTCCTGGCCTCCGCTTCTCCTGTGTCCCGTCCCGTCCTCCTCCTGGCTTCTTGTGAGGAAGCAGGAAGTACCAGGGCTCACACGCTCCCCGAAGCCAATCACAACACTGCAATGCAGTGTTGTGATTGGTCTGAGCACGTGACATGGCACTTAGGCAGGGGCTGGAGGGGTGGGCTTCTTGTCTATGCAGGCTGTAATGCTGCCTGCATGGAAGGGCCAACTAAACAGTCATTGTACACAGGAGTGTTCTACCACTCCTCCCCTGCTCTGCTCTTCAGGTTTTATGGTTTCACTTTAAAAATCAGCTACTAAATGGGTATGCCTTTGTCTCTCCTTTTTAATGTGAATGTTTAGTTTTTACCTAATGTAGTTTTCTGCAGTTTTTATATTTTTAAAACTTGACCAAAAGTAATTAGGGCTTTACATGATTATCACTTATAACACACACCACCACATTTTTGTATGTGGGGGAGATTAAATGATTTAATCAAAATCACAGGATATTGAGACAACGCGAAGACTTGAACCTGGTTCCCCAGTTCCAACGTCTCAAATCTGGCCCTAACTCCACATTGGAGAGTGGTAGGCAGAAGCCACATGAAAGCTCGGCTCGTTTTGGGCTCAAGGTTCCAACATGACCTCCAATTTAGCCTGAGTCAGGCTTCAGGCTCGAGCGGGACTTGACCTTTCACAGGCTCCCCCACCTCTATTAATAAGACAGACAGAGGTTGTAGGTGCCACCACTGAAGGGAGCCTGTTCTTCTCAAAAAACCTCTTTTCAGGGACAGTGGTTATTTCACATCCCCTCTAGAAGGGGCAGATGGCCACGCCTTCTATCACTTATTCTAAGACTTCAAGTGGTCTATGACAACTCCAACTGTTACAGTGTATGCTCAGGGTCCATAAGTTACCAGCAAAAATGAATCAATGGAGTACTTATATAGCTAGGGTGACCAGATTTTGAGAAGCAAAAACTGGGACTGGTCATTCATAAAAGTAGGACTAAAGTATTTTCTGTTACTTTTATGTCTGGTCTGTCCTGGCTTTTACATAGATACATAAATGTGTGTGAACACACGCACACACTCACACTCTCCACTTGGAAGAAAGGGAATGACGACACCATGTGGGAGCTTTTAAAATATTTACTTAAATATTGTACATTGAACGCGTTCCGGCTGTGACCCACCTTGTTCACCGATACCGAGGCAATTGTATGCTTCTGCCATTTAAACACAAACCATGTGAAGTGTAAAAAGTGAGAGCAGACTGCGCTTCTCGTTGGTTGTTATAATCTATTGACTAACAGTTTAGTATAGTTATTTGAAGCATATAAAATGTATTAATCATGAATATATGTGTTGGAAAACGAGGCAGCATCTGATAGGCCTGCACAAATACCATGACTACATTTGTCCTTCACTGGGAACCAAACACCCAATTGTATTGCCTGACTCTCAGAGGGTAGCGTTGCAGAGCAGCCTGAGGCTTACTCAAGGGAGTTGGTGTGGGCTAGTAATCGCCATTTGCAGGTGCGCAAAAATAACACTCAATAATTGATTGTCCAGTCTGTACTTTGCTTTATAAAAGTAAGAGTACATTTATTAAACACGCACACTACTCAATACTATGCACCAATTTACAAATGTACATAAGCTGTTGGAATTACTTTGTAACATTGCATAACACGTCCACCCCTCCCGTGGGGGGGTGGGGTCTAGTACCACCACTCCCATGTATGCACATCATCTTGCCCCCAATGCAGTTAGTTGAGCGTAACCTGGAGCGAGGGCCCTGCGCACTGGTACCATCCCAGTGGCGACCCACCCCATTATCTCAACAAGCATTTAAAATAGGTAACCCTGCCTTGGTGACACATGACCATGACTGAGCATTTCCTACTGACCATGAAGTATACACCTCTCCATCTTAAGGGCTTGCAGTCTGGGTTCTTCACCTAAGCGCAGCAGCAAGAATACATGTTTAAGCTTCACTTTAGATTGACAGTACTCATCACATTTGTGGATCATTAGAATGCATTGCAATTATAGCCTCTAAAGGCATCACAGATGAAATCACAGGATTATGCATATACAGCCAGACACCCTAGCAGGAATGTCTGGTAACATAACCCCCCTTTGCTTATGACATCACCTTCCACCAGTTCTTCACATTACACATGTGGTCTTCAGTCCCTCTCAAAGAAATAACCTCAGAAATGCATTTCCGGTGCAATTACACCTCTTCACCTCCAGAGGATGCCCTACTCCAGACATCCCCAACTCAGCCCTTCACTCTGTAATGCACTTCTCAGTACACCCTCAGCTCTAGAACAAAAGTTTCAGCTTAGAAGGTGTTAAATGCTGGCTGAGCCCTTGAGGGGTTATTCTTTTCAAGTCCCCATGTGACTTAGGGAGGAACATCTCTTCATGCTGGGGGTGAGACTGCGCTTCTCCAGCAGTCGTGGAGACCATTACCACACCCAAAATAGTTAGTATAGACTTACTACATCCATCATAGTTGGCATGTGTATCTTTAATATAGTATCCAAGAAGTGATGTTATGCCGTTCCTCTAGTGGCAGAGTCACAGATTCAACACAAGATCGGGTCCCACTATGCCCAATTTGGGACTATAGTTGGGAATCCATTTGTTGGGTTGTAATGCCCTCACACACCCTCTTAGGTGTCATGCTTCATCATGTGGGCTGCTCCTCGTTAGGTCGGCGGTGCAATACCCAACAGGCTCCCTAAAAGGGGCACTTTATCGGAGATCTTTTATCCAATAGCCATATGATGAAGTGCAGGTGTGGGGCCAGAATCGTGTAGATTTGAAGTGGTGAATTAAAATAGGATTGGGAGTACTTAGCACAAATTAATGTATTCTGGGGATCTCCTATCCTAGTTAAAAACAGTGAACAAGGCACTCATCCGAGTGTTATGTCTTGTAGTGGAGTGTCCTTTGTTAAAAATTATAGGTCAACATGTTTCTCGCTTCCAGTAAATTCTACTAGTGATTCTTCAGGACCGGGAATGTAATTAGTACCATCTACGCTTAATGTTATTCGTATAAGATTTACTCACAGAACAAATTGTCTATTGATAAATTTTCCTGATGCGACCTGGATCTACCCAATTCAGTAATTACCCAGGCATCAACAGTACCAGGCGGATCACGCATAAGGCTTAGCTCCTATGTTTGCAAGAGGTTAACAGCATTATGTTACATACCTATATGTATTTAATATAAATATTAACGCAAAAAAATAATATTCTTTTAGTTTTAATAAACTTATATTTACTTTTAAATGCAATTTCGCGAAGTCGCGTTAGGTGCGTGCTGCGTGTATGCACCCAACACGGATCCCATGTGACCAAAAAAAGAAATTTGATTGGTTTATAACACTTACTGTTCTAACTATTGAAGAACCCCACCCATTTCAATTACTCTTCTTAGACCTTCCTTAGGAGAAGACCTGCCTGAGAAGACCGTCACTTTTTCTTCATTGGAAACCTGAATTTCTTTTTTGGAGACCAAAATGGCTACACCACTGCAAGAATCATCTGATTCTGTTTATTTTCTTGCTGAACAATGTCTACCAGAACCTCCCCCTCCCGAAAGATACAAATCCATCGTATGGAAATTTTTTACTTTTCCAGAGGGGCAAAAGAAATGTAATGGCACCAAGGTAACATGCAAGATTTGCCAGGCAGTGCTGTCCAGAGGAGATCCAAACAAGAAATACTCCTGTGGCACTGCTAGTATTTGCAAGCACCTCCAATCCATGAATCCTGTGAACTATTCTCACGAAGAATGTAGAAGACTGCGACAAAATGCACCTCAACCACCATCAATACCATGTCCCTCTGGGGCATCACCTTCAACATTACCACCAGAGATACATCTCCAATTTGTGAAAGTTAGAATGCACTGAGTGAAGTGTAATCGTTTAACTTGTTCTAGGGAGCAATCAGTAGACCTAGTTTTCAGAGCAATTGATAACCATCGATGCTAGTTTTTTTTTTATTCCCTCAAAGTTCATGGTTTTGTTCGTCCTGTTGACTTTTTTTTCTTAAAAAACAAACAAAAAAAACCCTTAAAAAAATATATATATATATATAAAAGTACAAAAAACAAAAAAAAAAGCTATTTTCAGAACTAACTACTCTGGTTAAAGAAAGCGCTACATTTGCATGCTAGTGTGTGAAAGTTTACATAAATGTATACATACTACATAATTGACTAAATCATGCATTTGTGGTATATGGTGAATAAATAACTGCAGAACTATAAGGAAGTGCTGTAGCAATGCACTGTAAGCTCTTTAGCTACAGCATGCTGAGGTACTTCCAAAGCACAGGGATGCAACATATGTACATAAATATGGTGGAAGTCTGTGCTTACCTCTGTACTGCTGCTTCAACTGCAGGCATGTGGTGATACAGGCACCCTTGCACCATGGTGCAAGAATATCTGTGTCGTGTGGAGTTTGTTTTTGTGCAGGAAGACACACCTTCCTGCACAAAAGCAATCAGTGAAGGCATTTTTCACCTTCAACGTATGCTGTGCATTGTAGCATATATTGGAAGAGAAAAAATGAGAAGAAATGAAAACAATTCTGGGGCAGATTAACAAGCTCTCTGTGCTACCAGTACGTCACTTTTCATGACATACTGGTGGCGCAGGTGACTCCTCCATATTTACAAGGAGAGCAAAAGTTACCCTGTGTGGCTTTTCCTTTCCTTGTAAATACGGCCCCTTCACTTGCAGCTCTTTGCATTGAAGGGGCGTTTCATGGGTGATGCTGTGGGTGTTCCCAAGCAACACCCATGGAACAACACACTTCTCCAGATTTACGAGAAATTGTCAATCTAGAGATGTGTCTGAATGCTACACCACCCTAGAGGTGGCATAGGAATGCTCAACGAGGAAAAATGTTTTCATTTCTCCTTGTTTTTTATCTTTCAATGCATGCTGTATTCTATAGCATGCATTGAAAGAGGAAAAACCTTCTAGTGATTTTTTTATGTGCAGGATGGTAGCCCCTTCCTGCACAAAAACAATCTCCCAATGGCGCAAGCATTCTTGCACCATGGTGCAAGGGTGCCTCTGCCGGCGCTTGGCAGCTGTTTCTGCGCCAACGAAGGGGAGAGCACAGGAATGCAACATATCGTTGTAGATATGTTGCATTCCTGCGCTCTGAAAGTGCTGCAGCGTGGCGCAGCCAAAGGGCTTGCGGTGCCACGCTGTGGCACTTTCTTCTAGATCTGTCCCTCAGTATTCATGTTAATTTTATCCTGTAACTTAAAACACCCACAGAGCATCTTTCCACATATATCTACTCCGTCCTTCTCCGTTTTCTTCACCTGTGTGCAAACACAGGCTATTGTGCATTTTAGTACTTAGTTAAACGTACCTTCACAATGATAGAAATAAAAAATGCGAGACATTTTTTTCCAGTTTTTTTAATAAAATAAATTTGTGTAAATTTGATACTTTAGAATTAGAATCTGTAAAAGAGAAAAAAAATACAGTTATAATACATAGTACTATACTTTTTACAATACACAATTTTTACATTTCATAAATTATTTTCTTTGCCTTTTTTGTTGTTCTCAGAATATATTGAAATTCACTAGAAACAGTGATTTCAATCGTACTCATCACGTAACAGCGGGCAAAAAAAAAAATCATTAAGATTGTTAAAAAAAAATCTATCCTCAATAAAATACTATAAAATACAAATCACACATATATAAAATGCTTACTGGTAAGAACCTGGTAAGAACATTTTATAACTTCAATTTATTAATACTGTAAAAGTTGTTGCTTAAAACTATACGCCGAGACAATGTGCAAGAAAAAGTCCGTAATTCAAACAAACACCTTTCCTCAAGGCCAAATGGCATTCTTGAAATCCGTTATATTGAAATTTTGCAATAGTAAGCGTATTAATACATATTAATACATTCCTCAGAGGCCGAATTATGTTTAAAAAAAATTGGCTTTAAAAACATTAGGTAGGAATTAGGTAAACCAACTGAGCATCATTACAAAGTGTCCAGCCTTTTTCACATTTTAGATAGGCGGTGTAATGTCCAGATGTTGTGGAAGGTCAATCATGGAAAATTATTGCTACTGCTACAAAAGTCCTTCCTGATATTGATAGTTGACTTGCTACAAAATGTTTTATTAAAGTTTCCAATTTTCTTCCATCAGCTGTACAACGTTGCATCAATAAAATTATATATTGTCCATATCTTTGTATAAATAATTTTGATAACATTTCTGATTTGCATTATCTGCATTCCATGAACTGATTTGCTGCTTTAACTAGTTTATTGAAAGACACTGATTACAGTCTGGCAATTGTCAAATTTATAAATCTTTCAGTGTCTCTGTTAGTGCTACATGTATACATCCAAATTTCACAATGATGTTCCCATTTATAACAAAGGGCAAACAGATTTTACATTTTTATACCTTCATTTTCCAATATGGTAAGCATATACATTAAAAATGCCTGAGCATCTTGTTGGATATTCTGCGCAAATTATGTAGAACCAGAACATACATCCAAAAGATTACGAATATCAGGAATACTTTTTATTTTACTATTATCAGTTCTCAATTTTTCATAAACGCAATGAAACAATGAACAAAATCATTCTTCCAGATTCTCTATAATTTTCTGTTGCAAACCTTCAAGAAAAAAACCAACATTGACCACTACATTAGCATAGCAGTTGACACCTGAACTATTTTCAAACTGATAACCAACAATCTCTTCAACAGTGTCCTTTTTCTTTTTGCTTGCAATCACATTATCTTTTTTTCCCCTTCTCTATACCTTCACTAAAGATGTTCTCATCTTCTTTTTCTTCCTACTACACGGTTTTCAAATACAGGATATTGACCTAAATTAGGAGCATAAACTCTTCGTAACCGATTATACTCTTTTACACTGTTTGCATCTGTAGTAACCTTTGGGTCATCAAAAACAAACCCGATAAAGTTCTGACTCATGACAAAGCAACATATGGCATACCGCCTTTAAATACAGTTTTTCCAATGTTCACCAAAGCATTTTCTACACTTAAACCTTGAGATTTATGAATAGTCACTGCATATGCCAGGGAAACTGGAAACTGTTTTCTATGGACATATAAATCTTTGACAAGGAAAAAACGAACTGAACAACAACCAATTTGTTTCACTTCTTCATTCTGATCAAATGCAATTTAAAAAAATTCAATGCCATCTTTATTCAGATAATTAACAAAATCCACAACTTTGCACATTGCTCCATTAACTAAACTTTTTCTACATCAAAATTACACCTTAAAATTACCTGACAGTTTCTAAATACATATAAATTCTTTTCTAAACCAGCAGGTTTAGATATCGATTTTTCTAAAGAATCTAATTTTGTTTTAAACTTTTCTGTCAAAATAATAGTGATTCCTTCATGCTCAATTTTATCAATGGCTTCCATTTTTATTATTTCTTCATTTTTCAGCTTCAAAAGTTGTTAGTTGAATATAGAACACTCACGCATTGTTGGCATTAAGCAGATTACAGATTTGTTTTCTGCAATTTTCATATATATTTTCTCAGGAACTACATTTTTATTTGGAAACAAATTGGAAAGTAATCGACTCTGCAAAGCTTCTCTGCCATGTCAGTATGCCAATTCTCATATCTTGAAGAATAGTTCCATAATCAATATTATTTGCTTGTTGCATATTTGTAATGAGCTTCTTGTATTCAAAATATGACCAAATGTTTATATTTCCAACACTACCCAGAGACTTTTTGGTGTCTTCATGCACAAGTGTTTTTAATACTGGTTGTCTTTTACGGGAGTAAGTTGCAGTAGATCCCCGAAAACGATGTTTTCCTCCAAATAACACGTCATACTCTGTTTTAAGAATTTGTTGCATTCTTAAATGCACAAAAGCAAGCATTAAGTTTGAGACCATGCTTACCTCATCAATAATCAGAAGTTTCATTTTCTTCAGCACTCATGAAACTTCACAACAAGCTTCTCCAGATAGCTTGTGATATTCCAATTTGTTTTCATGCTCCACAGGTAGCATCAGTAAACTATGTAATGTAATTCCTTTAACGTTGTGTGCTGCTAAACCAGTTGGAGCAGTTACAAAACAAGGTAAATGTGACTCAGTTGTTTTCTGTAGATAAGTGGTGATTACTTTAAGAAACTTTTTACTGTTCCAGCTTGTCCACTCACATACATTTGAATAGGTTGAAAACATGTGCATGTACATTCCTTTTTTATGAAGAAATCCATGATCAATCTGTTGTCTCACTTGCTAATATATTTCTTTCTGTTCAACATTTAGTTGTTCTTCCAAGTTTGCTAAGTCCGTTACATCTTCTTGAGCTTGATGAATTACTGTTTCCACCTCATTCATGGCGATTGCTGCTTCATTTTTAACAATTGGTTGTCCTAGTGGATCTTGACTCAGCGCAGCAGAACTTTGACTATCTTGAGAACTGTCTCTAGCAATCTCAGCTGCAATAGTAGCTTCTTGATCAATTTCATCGTTCAACACTTTCATATAATTTGCAAAAACAGTGCATTGTATGGTATCTTTACAAGCATTGAAGGAATCTTCATAGCTCTGAAATTCTCCAAGTAATTCCGGATCTGAATGCCATGGTTTGAACAGTTGCAAAAGAGCGAAATAGTAAAATTCCCGTTTATCAACAGTGTCTCAACTCCGCTTCCTGTTATTAACCCCTTCTGTGCTGCACGGATTTTCCCCCGGTGCTGAACGTTCCATTGGGTCTATGGAACCATGACGGAACGGTTCCGTCATAAGCACAGGCCACCTTATGCTCATGACGGAACCGTTCCATCATGAGCATGGAAGGGGTTAATCAAATTTCCTTTCATTTGTTTCACCAAACATCCTTCGGAACCAATCATTGCATATTTCCCACCATTGATGTTCTCTGTAGTATTCCATTTAAAAGTGTAGTTTTGCAGTGCTTCATAGAGACACTTATTCTCAAGATGATGACTTCTGTTTGGGTAATATGTCTCCAACATATTTGTTTTCAAAATATCTGTACTTTCTGGATCTTTTTCTGCTAAATATTACATTTCTTGAACAGATTTCAGTACCCGATTTCGCATTGCAGCAAGACCTAGACTCACCCAAATTATTCTTCTAGATTTGGAGTATAGACTTGCAGATGATAACCGATCTGAGCATTCATATGCTCCAATTTCTCAATGGGATAACATCTTCAAACTGAAACTGTATAATTTCTTACTTGGAGTCTTCTCATGAGAAATCTCTTCCTACATTTCTTTCAATTCTGTCTTTTCTAATTTTGTAATGTAGGACGTTACATATCGAGCAGCAGCAATGGAATTGTCTGCAACGTACTGAATATCCATGTTAGCATTCCACATGGACAGAATAACCGGATTGTAGACATTTATGTATTTTGAATCTTTGCTTCTTCTTAAAATGTAGGTATTTTTTGGAGACTTTTTTGTGATGGTATGTCGCATAGCTGACAAACTGTTCACTCTTCCTTTGGATATTAGAGAATGAGGAAATGCAAAATGACATTTGGTATAGAACTTATCCTTAGACTTTTACTTTCGTCTGCAGTATTTTCCACATCGATGGCTTTGGAATCGTAAGACTTGTTGTCTCAAGTTTTTTTCTTCTGTGCTTTTTGGTACAGTACATGTGGCATATTCTTCAATAAAGGACCAAACAGTATCATCTGAATCTGTTCCAAAGTTTGGGGCATCCTTGATCCATACTAGCAAATGTATATGAGGAGCACTTCTTGCTTGATATTCCTTTCTCCAAAAGAAATCCACAACTTCACTAAGAAGAGGCATTTTTTATTGCAGATAAAAGACATCATAGCTTCAAATCTATGATTAAAATACCTGCATACATTAACAGGATCAAAAGAGCACAATTCTCTAGGTGTCTTGTATTCAATAATTTTATATTGGAATTTGCCTCTCAAAGAAATTCAAATCAATCATCCCAAGAGTACTCAGCACAGCTTACAGTAAGGAACCATGTAGGAGTTCCTAAGTTCCGTAGCATACATTTCAGTTCTCCATGACATCGGTGCCAATATTCGTTAGTGCCACGCGGACATTCCATCAGATTAATTGGCTGAGATTCTAAATCAGGGGTACTCGTAGTACGGCCCGCGGGCCGGTGGTGGCCCGGCAAAAGCCTTCCCTGGTGGCCCGCGGACCTTGCAGACATCGTACCCGAGTTTTTTGTTTTGTTTTTGCTTTTTAAGAGTGTCTGCAACCAGAGCGCGACTCAGACGCTGCTGCTCTCTGGGGGCCAGGCGATTCCTGCCATAGTCAGAGTGGGGCTGCAGGGGCACAGAGAGGTGAACAAAGCCTCAATAACATGCTAATGGTCTTTTAAAGACCTTTGAAGTGCTTGGGTTCGGCTGTGTGTGTGCGTCTGGAAGCTGTCACAGCCCGGGCACACACAGGCAGGGTGAGGAGGGAGAGCGAGGTAGTGAGGGAGAGCAAGCGAGGGAGCGAGGAGAGGTAGAGCGAGGGAGAGTGAGGGAGGGAGAGGGAGGGAGAGCAAGTGAGGGAGAGCAAGCGAGGGAGAGCGAGGGAGGGAGAGCTAGGGAGGGAGAGCGAGGGAGAGCAAGCTAGGGAGAGAGGGATCAAGCGAGGGAGAGCGAGGGAGGATGAGTGAGGAAGGAAAGTGAGGGAGAGTGAGGGAGGGAGAGCAAGTGAGGGAGGGAGAGCGAGGGAGAGCAAGCGAGGGAGGGAGCCAACTAGGGAGGGAGAGCAAGCGAGGAAGCGAGGGAGCGTGGGAGGGAGGGAGAGCAAGCAAGGGAGCAAGGGAGGGAGAGTGAGGGAGAGCAAGCAAGCAAGGGAGGGAGAGAGAGTGAGGGAGGGAGAGTGAGGGAGGGAGGGAGAGAGAGCAAGCAAGGGGGGGAGAGTGAGGGAGGGAAAGTGAGGGAGAGGGAGGGAGGGAGAGCGAGGGAGGGAGAACAAGGGAGGGAGAGGGAGGGAGAGCAAGCGAGGTAGCGAGGGAGAGCAAGAGAGAGTGAGGGAGAGCGAGGGAGGGAGAGCGAGGGAGAGCAAAGGAGGGAGGGACAGCGAGGGAGGGAGAGCGAGGGAGGGAGGGAGAGCGAGAGAGCGAGGGAGAGGAAGAGCGGGGGAGGAAGGGAGAGCAAGCGAGCAAGCAAGGGAGAGGGATGGAGGGAGAGGGAGAGCGAGGGAGGGAGAGCGAGGGAGGGATGGATAGCGAGGGAGGGAGGGAACGAAAGGGAGGGAGAGCGAGGGAGGGAGGGAGACCAAGTGAGGGAGAGCGAGGGAGGGAGAGCGAGGGAGGGAGGGAGAGCAAGCAAGGGGGCGATGAGAGCAAGAGAGAGGGAGGGAGAGCAAGGGAGGGAGAGTGAGCGAGGGAGGGAGAGGGAGGGAGACAGAGCGAGGGAGACAGAGCGAGGGAGACCTCAGAGAGAGGGAGACCTCAGAGTGAGGGGGAGGGAACAAGAAAGAGGGAGACATCTGAGTGAGGGAGACAGAGGGAAGGAGAGAGAGGGAGACCTCAGAGGGAGGGAGACAGAGGGAGGGAGACAGAGGGAGGGAGACCTCCGAGTGAGGTAGAGGGAAAGAGAGAGAGGGAGACCTCAGAGTGAGGGAGAGGGAAAGAGAGAGAGGGAGAGCTCAGGGAGAGGGGGAGGGAAGGAGAGAGAGGGAGAACTCAGAGTGAGGGAGAGGGAAGGAGAGAGGGGGATGCAGAGGGAATGAGGGAGAGGGAAGGAGAGAGAGGGAGACAGAGGGAAGGAGGGAGAGGTAAATAGAGTGAGGGAGAGGGAAATAGAGTGAGGGAGAAGGAAACAGAGAGGGAGACAGAGAGAGAGAGTGAGACAGTCCGGGTGAGTGAGACGGAGGAAGAGAGGGAGTGAGACAGTCAGAGTGAATGAGACAGGGGGAGAGATGGAGAGAGAGAGAGTGAGAGAGTCAGAGTGAGTGAGACAGAGGGAGACAGAGGGAGAGAGAGGGAGGGAGAGAGAGGGAGAGAGAGGGAGGGAGAGAGAGAGGGAGAGAGAGATGTGTGTATGCTGTGTCTGGTGGCTCAGTGGACAAAGGTGTTCGCTGCAGGGACCTGTGATCAACCTCATGGTCACTGTTTTGTTTTGCTTTATCTCCGCCACTTCCCACTGACCCCGCCCCCACCGGTGCGGCCCTCGGACACAAACCACACTGTAAATTTGGCCCCTGAGAGAAAGTTCGTGAGTACCAATGTTCTAAATGATCATCTCTCTGGTGCACTTTATCCATAAAATCCTTTGCAGAAACATTTTGCAGTTGTACTCCTGTTTTCAATATGTGATTGACTGCATATGAAAGTCCAGACAAGCCACTCTCAATCAAAATATGAAATATATAAGGGATACACTGTCTAAATCCTGGCTCTTCTCCATACAATCTTGTTGTCCGATATTCAGATGCAGGAATTTGTACAGGTCGTTCATCATATCATCCTCTTTTTCCTGTTGGAAACAACTGCGGAAAACAAAAATATTAGATTTCCAGTAATCCCAGTGTTATATAGCCTCTCTCTAGTCCACCTACGTGGAAGACCGCTATTAGCTCCAGACCTCACTCAACCCAATTTTAGGGGTTGATTTTAAGCCCTGAAGAGTCGTGTTGACTCTACGGCACACGACGAAACACGTGTCGGCTTACTGTTATTCCTCGAGTCTGGACCCAATAAAACTCCACCCTGCTGGGACAAGAATCACACCAAAGGATCTGCTTCTATGTTATTTTGTGTCTTGTTACTCACCAATATACTGAATTGTGGAACTTTGTTACTGTGGTTGCGAGAGCTTAGCTGTCTAATTGTACTTGGTCTTTGACTTTTTAGGCGGTTAGGGGCAATTTTCCGTCTGCTCTTTACGCACCACTTAGTCACCAATTGTGTTCTTTCATACGTGAACGTTAAACTTGAGGCAGTGCGCCCAGAATATCTGAACCCTAAAATTCCCTCTAGTAGTTTGCGGAAAACAACGAACTTCCAAGCTCTCTTCCCATACACTCATGGGACTTCTCTTTGCTTTTTTCATTTGGAATAACTCAATAGTATTCCCCATCACTTCTTTTGAATGTACACTGTAATGTTCATAGATTTCTTCACTTCTTGACATATCCACTTTTTCAATTTATCCACTTGACATTTCAGTATCTTCTGCTAAAAGTATTTCTTCTTCTCCGATATACACATTTTTATAGTACTCATTGTTTTTTATTAAATACAAAGTCGCCTTCTGCACTTTCCTAACATCCACTAACTCCTGCCAGTTGTTCTTACTCTTAGTAGGAACACCATTAACTAGAATGACTAGTGGTTCATTTTCAACACACTCTACACCAATAGTTTCAACATTTTTCTTTAAATCTAATGGTAGATATACAACTCTTCCTTTTAATCCGCTCTGTAAATCTGAAAGAGGCAATTTCCCTTTTTAGGCTCCATACGAACAATAGCCTGAAACGGATGCACACATTGAATGAGAATAGACTCATAGCTATTTAAATCTATCAGTTCTGGAGGAATAGCAACCAACTCCAAGGGCCATATGGATCATCAAGCTGATTTGCGATTCTGAAATAGCGATTTTTTAGAAATCGCTATTTCAGAATCGCAAATTGGTATGTATGTACAAATTCGAATTTTTTTGCAAATTCTTAGTATTCCTTAATTGCGATTCGCAAATTGCGAATCCCAATTAAGGAATACTTTCCCATTCATTTCTATGGGCCAGGAGGACCGTAGGAATGAATGGGAAGTTATTCTCAATTTTCAAATCGCAATTTGAGATGCACCCCTGAAATAAGCATAGGTTCACATGGCATGTATGTGCATCACATGGCACTTTGAAAAATGCAAAAATGTGCATTTTTCAAGGAATTCGCAACTTACCACCAACTTTAAGTTGGTAGTAATTTGCGATTCCTTAAGGACAATTTGCATTTTTTTTGCTTCATACATTGCATTTAAGGAATCGCAAAATTTGCGATTCCTTAAATGAAATTGCAAAATAAGGAGTCGCCAATTTTGTGATTCCTTGTTTTGCACCAGATTTTTCTTCATACATACCGTTTAGCAAATTCGTATTCGCAAAGGCCGAAATTCTGCGAATTTTGGCCTTTGCGAATGCGAATTTGCTTGATACATATGGCCCTAGATTATTATGCACAGCTCTAGCGGGCATTTTATTCTCATCTAATTTGTTATAACAATATTTACAAATGCGCTGATCAGAAGCCAAATCAAAACAATTCTCTACCAACAAATAAGTTGCAAATTCCTTCCACATATCATTATTTTCTCTTTCACTTTTTAAATACAGATCAACACTCCTAGTCTGATTTTTATAGTGAGTTCGCCGGCAACAAATACAAGAGTAATTTGGTCTTTCACCTGAAATCACCTTAAACTTTGTAATTTCACCTTCAACATTTTTTGTACAACTATGTTCAACATTCTCTTCAACATTTTCTCCTATAATGTCTGAGTTTCTGCACTCTCTTGTTCCGGGCCAAAGTAATAAAACTCAATATCCTCACAAATCTTCTTCACATCTGAAACTGACCCACGCAAAAGAGTACTGTTCAACTCATTTAGTTTTAGTGCTAGACTTTTTGCATAATACAATCTTCTGACTAACTTCCGCATTTGAGTATGATGTACTGCCAACATCCTGAAATGATGAAAAACACTTTGACATACTTATCTAGAAAGACAAGCCAAAGAATGACCTTGCAAACCAGTATTTCTTCAAACTCTGCAAGGGTCTAGTCCTTGCAACATCTTAATCTTTTGTTTAACACTTTTTTTTTACTAGATTCTCGTAAGAAATTCAGTAAAAGATCAATAGATTCTTGTCATACACTACAAATACTACTGCAATCCCAAGTGTACACTGGGGCTTTAGCGCGTCTGCCTAGAACTTCATCAGCTATCACTTCTGCATTTCTGGGAACCATTTTTTCTTTTTCAATTGGACAACCATTTCTAACCTCATAAACTCGACCACTAGTGTCAACTGCATGCAATAAATCATTGGTCTGAAAAATACCCTCTTTGTTAAAGAAAGGCTCTGAACTTGAACTGTGTTTCCATTCACTCCCAAAAAATCACAAAAATTAGTTCTGTTGATTACTCTTTTTCTCTTACTTTTGGCCTTCAATTAATGGATTGGTTTATCTAGTGATCGAATTCTGTTTAAAACTAAAATAAATAGTTTTCTTTTTACTTCAGAAGCCTTTTCAGCAATGGATTCAATATGCTTCTTCTTTTTATAAAATAGTGATCTCTTTTTATATTTCTTCAAATCTTTCAGAAATTATGTACTACTTTATTATAAAATACTTTTTTTTCGTATCTCCTTATACTGATTTTCTCTTCTTTTACCGTAAGTCGAATTTTTTGATTCTACATTTGCTTTTTTTCCTTTCTTTTTATTTCAATTTTTTTTTGTGGTTGAAGCGTTATCACTGGTTTCAACATTTTGAACCTTCTTTTTCGATCTAGAAACATTTTTAATAAACTTCTTAGTAATCTTACCAGAAGATTTTCTCTTTTTGGCCACAATATGTTGCTCATCCAATACTTGTTTTTGAGTTTTCTTCAAGTAAATGTCCTTTAGCTCTCTTTTTCTTTTTCTACCTTTTTCAGGCATGATAACTTTATTTTAGTGATGACAAACAATATCTGTTAAAAATAAACATAAATAAAAGTATATTACTAATCTTATAAATGATATTTTTCTATTACTATGCAAACACATTCTATATAGATGCTCACAGAGAAATCGTATACCTTAAATACAAGTATGAAAGTGGTTACACTACACCACATGCATAGTGCACAGGAGTTTGAAGCACTCCATGCCTAAAGCCTGGCTCACTATATGAGTACATGCATACTAACTGAATAATTGCAATAGTACAAGAAAACACACTGAGTGAATTTATAACTGGTTGAGCTTTACTTTACTGAATGGATTAAAACGTAGTATTGAAAGATTCACTATGGCATTGCAAGAACAGTGACAGGGTATTTTCTGTAGTGTAGGTATTCCTACAGGGGAATTGTAGGCCTGAAACACAACTGTAAACATGATTAGACCAGTACATGCATAGTGTATAGGAATTTTAAACATTCCATGTCTAAAAGCATGTTTAAAAAAAAATGGAGAAATGTGACCAGGATGCATGGATCCGCCGTAAAAAAAAATAAAAACGAAGTATGGGCTCCTGCACTTGTTTAAAAATTTGCTACCTGGGGAGGGCCAAATCCTGGATTCTAAAATATTTCATATCGTTGGGGTTCAGAGGAGTCCTGTAGCCCGGTGACTGCCATTCGTCGGTGCTACAAAATAAATATGTGAGGGGACTCAAAGCTACTCCCCAGTAAAACACTTGGGTAGGATGGGCTTAAAGGCCTCGTCCAGCCCCGGGAACCGCTACTCTTCGAGGCTTTAAAAAACAATGGGTCAGAGGGCTCAAAGGTCTCTCTAAGCCCCGATGATC
Source organism: Lissotriton vulgaris (assembly GCF_964263255.1). NCBI lineage: Eukaryota > Metazoa > Chordata > Amphibia > Caudata > Salamandridae > Lissotriton > Lissotriton vulgaris. Next base: position 556,265,567 of record NC_141687.1, read on the forward strand.
ACCAACATCTGGGGCTTTTTGTATTGTAGGAGAGAGGCCGCGTGGCCTCCATTCTGGAGGAGTCAAAAGCTTTGGGGAACACCACCCCCCAGGACAGGCTACTACTGTGTCTCGGGGTTCCTACACCCGAGACACTGCTATTTGCATATTAACAAGTGCCAATGCGCAGCATTTAAAAAAAAAATACGTAAAAATTATACCGCCCTATTAACTAGGTGACGATAAGATGCATTAACGCATGTTACCAGCCGGTTTATTTATTTATTTATTTATTAATGAGATTTTTAGAGCGCGAACAAAGGCCCTTGGGCGTCTCGGTGCTGTAGTATCTGCAAAATTCAACCAAGGAGGGGAAGAGAAGGTCTACTGATTAAAAAGCCAAGTCTTAAGTTGTTTACGAAATGACCAGAGCGAGTGGCTTGATTTAATCGAGGGAGGCAAAGTGTTCCAAAGTCTGGGTGCTGAGACAAGAAATCTTCTGTCTCCCCATGAGACAGATTTGCTGCGTGGGACCACCAAATCATTCAGACTGGAAGAGCGTAGGGTTCTGGGCGGGCAATAGGGGGTTTGGTAATGGCTAGCCTCGCATCTCCAATCAGTTGCAATGTAGGCGTTCTCAGAGGCAGGGTAGGTTTTCCTATGACAATAGAATATAGAAGAGAGGAGTACTACAATAGCGTTATATTTACAAGGTAACCTTCACTTGAGGAGCGATACCAAAACTCTTGCTAATTGCCGTTTATGCAGGATCCCAACATGGGCTCTAGAGTAGACTTAAGCACGTTAAATATAGGAGGTGGATTGATACTTGATAACTTAACAACAATAAAAACCTTTTGGGGCATATTATCAACCATAACGTTAACATTATTGCTGCTTTAGCAGCAGAAAACTGCCGCTAAAGCGGTGATAATGGACTTGATAATACGCCGTAGAGAATTCCCATAGAAGCCCATGTGCACACCAGAACATGGGCTTCTATGGGAAATCACAAGGGCGTATTATCAAGCCCATTATCGCCGCTTTAGCTGCAGTTTTCTGGTGATAATGTTAACACTGTTTCTTAATAATATGCCCCTTAAGCACTTATGTCTCTGCAAACACATCAAGCAACCAAATGCTTCTCTCACAATTTTCCAAAATACACACTGACTCACAGTGTGATTCTAGACAAAGAGCAGCATCCTTTCACTTTACCAAAAAACATTTACTACTCTGCAACAACTGAGATGACTGCACACATCCCACGGAGCAGATCTACAAGAAAGTGCTACAGCGCAGCACTGCAAACCCTTTAGCTGCGCCATGCTGCAGCACTTTCAGAGTACAGGAATGCAACATATGTACAATGATATTTCGCATTCCTTTGATCTCCTCTGTGCTAGTGCAGAAACTACTGCCATGCGTCGACGCAGGCACACTTGCACCATGCTGCAAGGATGCCTGCGCCATGGGGAGATTGCTTTTCTTTTTTTTAAAACTTTGTTTATTGGTTTACCTACAGCCATACATACATAATTAGAAAACATATATAAATCAAGCAAGATAACATCAGGGCAAACATTGATGTCGATTATACCTCATACATTATCTACAATTTCAATATGTCTACACATCTCCAGTTCCACCGTAGGGGATACACAGAGGTCTCCACGATACTTATTCCACATTGACCACTTCCGATCCCACTATTTGGGGCACCCCCTAGCTACAAAGACTTCCGTCTCTGCCAACATGCACCCATCTAGCTCTTTTGCCCACAACGTAAAGGGCGGCGGGTTTGCTCCCCCCCACCCTCTTGCCAGTTCTTGTTTAACTAACGTGTACCTCAATGTTGTGAATTGCTGTTTGATTTCCGTAAGATCAGTTGCTTCCCATATATTCAAAACACGCAAGAAGATGGACAGAATGTTGCACAATGGCAAAACATTCACCCCTAGTCACAGATCTGGGTTTAATCCATCGTTATTTTGCTCACCAATCCACCCCAGTTCAGACATGGCCATATGCAAATCAGTCTTGGCCCTGTGCCTCATGGGAACAGTCCAGCCCGAACTGCCAAGCCATGTCTTTCCTGGACCGAAATCAAGCATCCTAGGACCGGTTTCTCAGCCATCTTCAGCCAGGATAGCTTGACTCCAGTGGCGTAGTGAGCACAGGACCTACGTCTGGGCATACCCTTCCCACATAGAGTGAACAGCAAAACACACAAGATGATGGACGGAATGTTGCACAATGGCAAAACATTCTCCCAAGTCACAGATCTGGGTTTATTCCATTGTTATTTTGCTCACCAAGCCACCCCAGTTCAGACATGGCCATGGGTTAAACCCAGATCAGTTGACTGGGGGTGAGTGTTTGATTTGCTCAAACGCTCCGTCCATCATCCCCTTTGGTATCGTTTTGTTCGCCCTAAGTTGGCAGGGTATTCCCAGACGTGGGTCCCTTGCTCACTCTACCACTGGATTCAAGATAGCCCGGCTGATGAGGATTATGAATCCGAAACCGGTCCCAGGATGCTTGTTTCCGGTCCAGGGTAGACATGGCTTAGCAGTTTGGGCTGGACTGTTCCCATGAGGCACAGGGTCAAACTGATTTGCATATGGCCATGTCTGAACTGGGGTGCTGGAGTGAGCTAAGGAATGATGATGGAATAAACCTAGATCAGTGGACTCGGGCTGAGTGTTCGATTTACTCAAACGCTCCGTCCATCATCCCCTTTGGTATCGCTTTGTTCGCCCAAGTTGGCAGGGTATGCCCAGACGTGGGTCCCTTGCTCACTCTACCACTTGATTCAAGATAGCCTGGCTGATGAGCATTATGAATCCGAAACCGGTCCCAGGATGCTTGTTTCCGGTCTAGGGAAGACATGGATTGGCAATTCAGGCTGGACTGTTCCCATGAGGCACAGGGTCAGACTGATTTGCATATGGCCATGTCTGAACTGGGGTGGTGGAGTGAGCTAAAGAAAGGTTATGGATTAAACCCAGATCAGTTGACTGTGGTGAGTGTTTGATTTGCTCAAATGCTCCGTCCATCATCCCCTTTGGTATCGCCTCCCATATATTCAGCAGTCCCAGTTGTGGCATCAACACTACCTCCTTTCTCAAGGCCGTCTGCATACGCTCCGAAGATCAGTCCCAGAGGGGACGTATCTTTGGGCAGCTCCACAGAATATGATAAAAGGTGGCCTGCTGTTCACAACCCCTCAAACAGAGATCGTCCGGTCTAGAGCCTATTTTTGCTAAGGTCTTCCCTGTCATATATGATCGGTGAGGTATCCTGAGCTGTATGAGCCTGAATTTAAGTGTGATGGCTGCCTCCAGAGGGGACATAAGAGTTGCTTGCCAATCCTCGTCGCTTATTGGGTCTAGGCCGTCCTGCCACCGCTCCCTAGGGTTTGGAAAGGTGTCCGGAAGGTTGTTGCACAACTTTTTATATGTGAAAGATATCGCTTTTGAACTTAAAGGCCCATCTAACAGCCGGACCTCCAATGGTGACACTTCCAGTATATCTTTAAGAGACGGAAAAGCCGCTGTGATCGCGTGTCTAATTTGCAAGTATCTGTATACTTCTCCCTGAGCCAGGTGATATTGGCTCTGAAGCTCCCTAAATGTAAGTACAGCCCCTTTCTTAACCAGAACCTTTACTGCCGATATACCTACATGGTTCAACTTATCAAACCAGGCTGATAGCATAGAATGCCCAATTTCTGTGCATACCACAGCGGCGCTACCCTTGAGAGGAGGCCCGCCCAGCCCAAGCGAGAGTGCACTACACTCCAAATTTACAATGTATGTTGGGTAGGTCCAAAGAATTTCTGTTTGTTCTTTCCATCACTAGTATACAGGGCCCCTAAGTAACCGGAACGATCAGTTTGATACCAGTCAAGAGCATACGCTGGGTCGCCTGAGGGGAGGTACAGCCAATGGTTGACAGTCACCAGTTGCGCCGCCCAGTAATAGAGTTGCAGGTCAGGTAACGCAATGCCACCGTCGTACCAGCCTTTTGTCAGTTTCTTCAGTGCCACCCTTGGGGCCTTCCCATCTCACAGCAGGGTGCGCAATTCTCCCTCTAAAATACGAGTCAGGGACTTTGTGTGGGCAATTGTGAAGAACATACAGGAAACGAGCGAGGGCCAGCATCTTAAAGAGTTCAGAGCGACCCAATAGCGATAAATGCAGGGACCTCCAGTGCTTCACATCTGCACGCAGTTGAGTCAGTGGGGGGGGCTAAATTAGAGTTATAAAAAAGAGCTGTATCCGAAGTAACAAAAATCCCCAAATACCAAAACCCCTCCTCTGCCACCGCTATGGTGTAGCCAGTCGGAAGTCGGGGGACCTGACCGCGCAACATAAACAAGACTGACTTATGCCAGTTGATCGTATGGAATGGAAATGGATTTGTAGAGCGCGTGGCTACCCTGAGTATTTGCCAAAAGTTGTGAAGATGTCGAGTACAACACTAATTGACTTGTAAGGGGAGGCGAGATACAGCAGTATGTCGTCTGCATATAGAGATATGCGATCTTCAACGTCAACTGCTCAGCGCATCCCTCGCACAATCACATCCCAGCACACCCAGGCCACGAGAGGCTCCAGAAAAAGAGAGAATATCAGCAGGGATAGTGGGCATCCCTGTCTAGGGCCCCTATGCAGCCCAAATGTCCAGGACGTGTAGCCATTAACTCTAACTTGCCCCAAGACGTCAGTGTGTAGCAGCTTTACCCAAGCTATACATCCTACCCTCAACAGGACTTCAAACAAGTAGGGCCCTTTAATGGAATCAAAGGCCATTGAGGCATCAAGAGACAGCACCGCTGCATCCTCTTCAATATATTTCCTACGTGCCATCACATTGTGCAGGCGCCGAATATTAAGTGCCGTATTTCTCCCTGGCATAAATCCTGATTGGTACGGATGAACCAGTGATGTGATAACCGTCACTAGCCTGTTAGCCAGGACCTTTGCTAGAACCTTTGCCATTGCCTCCACATTGATCAGCAAGATTGACCTATATGAACTGAAGCCATCTGCTGGTTTACCCTGCTTGCCGATTACCACAATGGCGGCTAACCGTTAATCTACTGGCAGCTGACCCGCCTCCAGACTTTCCTCGTACATGGCCCTCAGGTGCGGCACAGTTAGAGAGGCAGTAGCCTTCAGAAACTCAACCGGTATGCCATTGGGCCCCATCACTTTTCTGGATTTAATCTGTCCTATGGCCTTGCTAATTTCCTCGTTCGTGAGATCTCCATCCAGATTCTCCCTGTCCACTTCTGAAAGAGCCGGTATGTCACTGTCAAGTAGGAGCTGGCGTGAATCCTCAGCCGTATAGTGAGTCGATGGGGAGTACATCCTTGCCAGGTGGTTAGCGAATTCTTCTGCTATTTCCCGCGGATGTGTCACGATGTCCCACCCGGTGTTGTCAATTTATGAACCCATCTCGTACCCTGTTCTCGCTTCTCTAACCATGCTAGTGTTCTGCCCGCTCTATCTTCCATCTCGTATATTCTGTGCTGGGTGTGGCGATACTTAGCCAACATGTGTTCCCTAGTTTTTATCCGGTATTCGTCTCGCTTCAATAAAAGCCGACGACTAACGTCTGGTGAGGGATCTTGTGCATGTTCCCCCTCTACTTCAAGGAGGGGAAGATTGCTTTTCTGAATGAAAGGTCCCCTTCCTGCACAAAAGCAATCACTGCAAGCATTTTCCTCTTTCAAAGCGTGCTGTACAATGTAAATCTCACAATGTAATTCAAAACAAGCAGCACAACTACCTGGATTTTACCAGGAAAAAAAACATTAATTATATTTAAAAAAAAACACATAAAACTCCTCACAAATTACTAATTTACTTTTCAAATTGATTTGTAGATTAAGAAGAATGTCACTAATACACCAGGTTTTCTTATATAGAATCTCTGTACTGCACTACTCAGCAAAACCAAAAACATGGCAAAGTTTCCCTCTCATTCTGCACACATATTCATGTAAATACCAAATCATATTGCTTACCACATTAATTCAAAATCTAACACACATTTCTATTGGTTACACATTTTAGCCCTTTCCAAATAACATAAGTTTGAACCCTACCCCCAATCTGCTTACTGCCTGTTACCATGGCAACAGTACATGGAACACTGAACTAAGCACACAGGTCACAAGTTCAGCACACAATGTTGCTAATCCAAACAGCAAGTGTGCTTGACTTTTCAAAATATCACCCAATCTAATGTAATGTTCCGTTCAAACAGTTTTTGTTAACCAATATGAAATGGATGTATGTCGTTACTTCGCATGCTTTTACAACGCATGCCTTTACCACGCAGGTTTTACAACGCAAGTCATTACAACGACTTGCGTTGGGGGGCACTGGATAGTGAATAGTTTAATTTACTATTAGAACTCCAGTCCCCATGGATAGTAGGGAAGGTTTTGGATAGTAAATTAAACTATTCCCCATCCTACAGCACCCCCCAGCGCAAGTCGTTGTAATGACTTGCGTTGTAAAAATTGCATGGTAAAGGTACTGCGTGGTAAAAGTTGCGTTGTAAACACTGTTCCCCATAAGAAATATGCTTTTAAAAAACAGAAACATGCACACTACTTTTCAGACTAAAATGTTTTTAAACAGCCAATCATTTCTATTATTTTTTCAAAACTGCACCTTATCCACCATTTTAGAAAAATCTTACTTTTCAAACTGCCATTTCATTTACATAGACCATCTGAGTGCATCCAGACCTCCTTTCAAGATGCTTAGAGTGAGGATTGTGGGACACAGCTATATTTTCTGGAGCCAAAGGTAAGCAGAAAACAGAGGCATGGACAAAGACCTAGCTTTGCCAAATGTAGACATTAAATGGATTCACAGAGAGGGTTAAAGTGGCACCAATTGATGCCATAGGTTAAATCCTTTTTGCATCTCCAACACCCCGACCTCATAATTGTGCACTGTGGTGGCAATGACCCAGGCCCTGGAAATGCTTATAAAGGACACCTTTACAGAATTGATGTCACTTTTCCCCCAAACTGCCTTTGTGTATTCTAACATATGCCAGAGGCAAAAATGGAAATGGTCCAATACATTTTGTCCACAGATTGAAAAAGCTAGGAAACATGTCAATAAATCTGTTTCTGCTTTTCTCTGAGATTATAGGATGGGGTCAATTTACCACAACAATCTGCTCTTTATTATGAAGGGCATCTTTAGGACAGATGGTGTACATTTTACAGATGAGGGTAACAGAGTCTTCCTCTTCAACTTTAGACTCTGCATAGGTACTTACTTGTAAGTACCAACATCTCAAAAATAAACACAAGGGCTCTTTTTAGAGCCACCCAAAATCTAAACACATAACCTTTATGTATATCTGAAAAATATTACTTTTTTTCCCCTTGGAGTCGTGCACCCGACGCATTTGAGTCGTGCACCCAACGCGTGCACACCAAGGAGCCATAGCAAACAGCAGTAGTGGTCCCCGAAACTAGAGGGGACTTTGAGCCCCCCTCAACCATTTTTTAAAAAACCCCAGTGGGTTGCAGGCCTTTGACCCGAGACCAGAGAAATTAGTTGTTGTAGTTAGTTGAGCTAACTATAACTCATGCGCCCACAATGCACTGCTGATGTTGTCACATATTATATCACTCAAGACATGGTCAGTGACATCACAGATGGCATCACTGATGACATCTCAAATGACATCACTGATGACATCACTCATGACATCATCCAAGTCATAATGTGATGCACATACTGATGCACTGATGTAAAGTTTGATACACCCATTGTAAAATACAGACTACTATTTTTGAAACCATACACACAAGAATGCCATATACTACATACCACTCACTATTTCCTAGGTCCACACACACATCCAGTCACTTATACATGTAGTTACCCATCAATACAGGACTATAATATGCCCTCATACACCTATACATACAGTCACACTCCGCCACTCATCCATAGAGTTATTCACAAACCTACTCAGTCATGCAAAGAATCAATCACATAGCCATTTACACATGTATACTGTTATACACAACTCCTTTATTTATAGACATACCACATCACTTATTTATTTGGACACTAACACATATTTACTGTCTTATACAATCACTGATAGAAGGAGACACTTATTTATACACCCACTCTTCAAATAACTTAGTCTCACGTATAGTCATTTATATATTCCTACAGTCACATATAATGTCTTAAAACATGTTTATGTAGTTAGTCACATATATACCACTGAGACATTCATTCACTCACCAACACACCCATACACACACGAACTCACCCATACAGCCCTTCCCAGGTGCAAATTTTTAATTCATACAACCAATGGGACATCTATGCACAGACTCATACACCCTCCCGTCCACTCACACAGACACTCAAGGAACCGTGCACATACTCACACAACAAATCAATAACCCATATAGACACTCATGTAGCTATTCAGCAACTCATGCAGTTGCTTACACACCAAATGAGAGACTAATAAAGACTTAAACACAGTTTAGTCACTAACCCATGCATTCAGTAAGAAACGTTCAATCACTCAGTTATACAGTCAGTCACACTCCTACGAAATAATCCCTTTAGGCACTTGTAAATGCATTCATTCTTCAATACACCTTGGCATATATATATATATATGAACCATATTTAAACTTTACAGAAACACACATTCACTGGATGATGTCATGAGTGATGTAATTTGAGATGTCATCAGTGATGTCACTGATCATGTCATGAGTGAAGTAATATATTACATCATCAGCAGTGCATTGCGGGCGGGCGAGTTATAGTTAGCTCAACTAACTATAACAGGCGAATTTCTCTGGTTTTATATGAGCAAATGTTCAACTAACTATAACGTCCCTGAAACCTATGTTTTTTTGGGTAAATTTCTAAGGTTTTTTAAATGCTAATTCCTAACTATAACTTTTGTACAAACTATGGTTTTGTCAGTGAATTTCAAAGGTTTTTATATGTTAATTTCATATTTTAATGTTTATAAAACCTATTTTTTCTATTATTTTGAAAAATATTTTGGAACTCCATTATACTTCTTTTTTTTAACTTTAAAAATTATGTGATGTTTAATATCTTCCCCCCCAAAATATCTTTTTTGAGAAATCTGCACTCCGATACCGATAGGGTACCAAGCTCCATCACCACGCTAATCCGATCCACCATATTGCTAAACTTGTAAATGATGCGCATTTCGTATCCGACGGGTTCGTGACACTGCGCCCCACGTAACATCATATACGCATGAAGTTGCCCTAGCTGCTACTTTGGTATCCGGGTACGCAGTACCTAGCCACGCGTTACATCATGTACAAATGGGGTAGTGCCCGCTGTGCGTTGTGTATGCGACAAGTACACACTGCCAGGCCATGTGTTACGTCACAGACATATGGTGTCGTGCCAGGTACGTCGTTCCCTCATATTCTTTTGTCTCAAAAGTGTATCTAAATAACTTTAAACAGTATATGAGAGCAAGCAAATATTTTAAACATTTATATATTTCTAACTGTAATAAACTTATATTATGATAAATATATTTTTTCAAAATTGTGTTGGGTGCGGCCTCCTTGCACGCTCAGTGCGCGATTGCCATGTGACCTTAAAAAAAATCCTTTTATTGCTTCATAGCATTTCCCATTGTAACAGTTGGACGACCCCACCTTTTTTAGTCATTCTCTCTACAGCATTTGATGAGACGCCTCTTCTGCTTAGAGAGCTTTTTTTGAAAAGCTTTTTCCTGTATACAAATATCTTATACTTCACACAACATGCAAAGATCATCTTGATCAATATTCATTGTCTGTACATTAGCCTTCCTCTTGTGATGGCCATGCATCTCAAACATTACATCAAAAAACAAATGTTTGTTACACGATGCCCTTGGTGTGTGTGCACATTTTTGTGCTCCCTTTCGGCCTGGGTATTGGTGGTTCTAAGAAGTATCATCAGCCATGGGCAGAGTGCACATCCTAGATCACATGTGACAAACAGTAAACAGTTATGTGTAGATTTGTATTGCGGTACGCTCTGTTGTCAGGCTTTACCAACATAGTAGTGTGTTATGTGTCAGACTTTCAGATTCACGTTTGACATGCATTGCTTGACTGTAATGAGCATTATTACTGTGTATGACGTAGCCTCACTGCTGATCCTCCCTCCATCTGAGCACGTTCACATGTGTACGCTTCGCCTTAGCAACACTTTCAATAGTAACATACACCATTGATATGGGCAGTAGAGAAATATGTTAATGGAGTTTTGACTAGCTTTTTAGAAGGCAAATCATTTCTGGCACCCTAGCCAGTCAGGTTTCAGAGCTAATTTTAGCACTGAAACAGATTTGCTAGAGGTGGCTGAAACTATCAAAGCTACCCTGGACAGAAGTGGGAATGCAGTCTTGGATCTTTCTGCAGCTTTCGATACCGTGCCACACAATAGATTATTGCAAAGACTTAGGGAGAGCGGTATTGGTGGCACGGTTTTGAGATGATTTACTTCTTTTTTGGCTAACTGCTACCAAACTATCTGGGCTCCTTCTTTTGCTGCAGGAATCCTCTTTCTGAACATGGGTGTCCCTCAGGGCTCCATATTGAGCCCCACACTATTTAACTTGTATATGGCCCCACTTGCCCAGGAATCTGAGGCTAATATAGTGTCCTACGTTGATGACACCTAGTTTCTGTTCACTTGTGAGAAGGGCGGGGATTTCAATGGCACTCTCATTAATTCCTGTCTTTCTAAATATTTCTCCTGGCTTAGTCACAATAATTTAAAATGCAACTCTGAGAAATCTGAGTTTATTTTTTTCGGGCAATGGCCCTGTGTAGCTTGGCATACATGGTGGCCACAGGATATGTCCCCCCCTGTATCTTCCGTCTCCACTGTGAAAAACTAAGGAGTCAAGTTGGATGCATCTCTTTCTATGAAAGCTCAAGTTCAGTCTGTAGCTGGGACATGTTTTGGACTATTGAGAATGCTGCAGAATTTCCTTCCCTTGCTTTCCATCCCTTATAGGACAACTGTTGTCCAGGCCCTGGTTGTCTCCAGGGTAATTATGTGAACTCCCTGTATCTCGGCCTTCTGGATTATCTCTTGAACCGACTACAAGTGCAGCAAGGGCAATTTTCTTGATTTGGCCCAGAACCCATACCTCTCAGCTTGGGTCCTCACTGCACTGCCTTCCGGTGCGAAAAGAATACACTTCAAGGCCCTGGTCCTGGTTTTTAAAGCTTTCCACAAGTTTGGAGCAACTTACCTATGGACAGATTTCAACCTCATCAACCCCAATGCACTTTGAGATCTTCTTCTCAACTGCTGATTACTGTCCCTAACGTTCAATTCTCCCGGCTAGGGGGTAGATCTTTTGATGTTCTGGCCTCTAGGTTGTGGAATAGCCTACCTTTTGATATCAGACAGAGCTTTGACCTCCTCACTTTCAGAAAAAGTCTGAAAACGTGGCTTTTCCAGCAGTGAAGTTCTGTGTCGCGGCTGTGTATGGTTTGATGTTATGTGGTCTACGTGTTTTGCTCTAGTGCAGGGACACTCCTGGGAGGAGCCGCGCGCTATACAAATATAGACTAACATAACATAACATAACATGCGTGTCTGCGCATATCCACAACCTTGACAACGACATGTGATGTTCGCCATTCAATCTTTTTGAACAGTATCTCATTAACGATAGCTGCCGCCCTCCCGACACATGCTACATTAATGTAAATTGTGTATTCTGCGACGTCAAAACGGCAAATGAAACACACATAAGTACACTTCCTGGCCAGGCAGGAACTGAACAACGCCCAAGTCCCCGGAATAATTATTCACACCCCTACGCTGACCTGGCGTACGCAAACCCAGCCTGCTTTGCGTACGTGTAGATAGGATAACGACAACGCCATATGTCCCAGATCTTCCACACTGCCTCAGGTGATATAGCCTCATCCACCTCGCATATCACAATGCTCAATAAAAAAAAGGGATCCATGAAGTGTACACCATCCTACAATCAACACTGCATCTGAATTGTGAACACTGCTGCCCGTAGTGTTTGCACACACAACAACGACCGCAGGTGAGCAGTGGGGCCTGGGTGCACAGCGACTACAATTGAGCGCTGGGCTGCGGGACGGGTGGTCTGCATCAGCCTGAGTGCGCAGGTGCGAACAAGTGATGTTGCTCTGTGTAATGATGTGATCTCTGACCTCTTTCAGTCACATGTCTGTCTCATTTTAAGGACCTGCTGGACTGTACTGTAGGCCTCAACCAGCGGGCAGCGCTGCCCTACAGACATGTGTTGAGCACAGGGCTGCAGGAGGGGTGGGGTGCATCAGCCTCGGTGCGCAGGTGCGAACATTCAATGTTGCTGTGCGTAATGACGTGATCTCTGACCTCATTCAGTCACGTCTGTCTCATTTTAAGGACCTGCTGAACCGTTCTGTAGGCATGAGCCAGCGGGCAGCACTGCCCTGCAGACACGTGGCGTTGGCTTTTAGGGAACAGTAGTGAGCTCATTACTAAGTGTACATGCACACATGCTTCCACCACTGCATTACACGCACACATTATGCTTCTAGCATGCGCTCTGTTCCTTAGTATGTGAACGCTGTTATAACATATTATTATTTAACCTTGTGTATTCTCGTGCACTCCAACTCCTCTTTGAACCACGATTACCACTAACAGTTGGTAGATCATACTTCAAAAATGAAGGATGCACTCAACTGGTGTTTTCTATTAAGCTTGAAATAAACCTTCATTTAACTCCACACGTTTCCACCATTTGATTATTTCTCCCTTTTCAGACACTGAATTGATTGAGCCAAAATGGGCGGCCGGGATCTCACTCCATGATGATGCCCTCGGCATTCTGACGCCTACCATCGTGGTATCAAGACTAAGTATGGGCAAAATTTGCGAATTCGCGTTTCGCGAATTCGCGCAAAATCGAACTCGCAATTCGCGAAATCCGTGAATTCGCGAATTTTCGCAAGGGTTTTTGCCAGTTCATGAGGGTTTTTTACACGTTCTGGAATGCGAACTTACTTGTGTGGTCGCAACGGTCGCGACCATGTTGTTTCTACGTGTCCAGCCTGTTTGCGACCCTGTGGTTCATCGCGGCCACCCTCCGGTTCATCACTGCCACCCTCTGGTTCACCACTGTCACCCTCTGGTTCACCACTACCACCCTCTGGTTCACCACTGCCACCCTCTGGTTCATCACAGCACCCTCTGGTTCACCACTGCCACCCTCTGGTTCAAGACTGCCACCCTCTGGTTCATCACTACTATCCTCTGGTTCATCACCCTCTGGTTCACCACTGCCACCCTCTGGTTCATCACTGCCACCCTCTGGTTCATTACTGCCACCTTCTGGTTTGCCACTGCCACCCTCTGGTTTGCCACAGCCACCCTCTGGATCATCACTGCCCCCCTCTGGTTCATCACAGCACCCTCTGGTTCATCACTGCCACCCTCTGGTTCATCACTGCCACCCTCTGGTTCATCACTGCCACCCTCTGGTTCACCACTGCCACCCTCTGGTTCACCACTGCCACCCTCTGGTTCACCACTGCCACCCTCTGGTTCACCACTGCCACCCTCTGGTTCATCACTGCCACCCTCTGGTTCAATACTGCCACCCTCTGGTTCACCACTGCCACCCTCAGGATCATCCCTGCCACCCTCTGGTTCATCACTGCCACCCTCTGGTTTGCCACTGCCACCCTCTGGATCATCACTGTCCCACTCTGGTTCATCACTGCCACCCTCTGGTTCATCACAGCACCCTCTGGTTTGCCACTGCCACCCTCTGGATCATCACTGTCCCACTCTGGTTCATCACTGCCACCCTCTGGTTTGCCACTGCCACCCTCTGGATCATCACTGTCCCTCTCTGGTTCATCACTGCCACCCTCTGGTTCATCACATCACCCTCTGGTTTGCCACTGCCACCCTCTGGATCATCACTGTCCCACTCTGGTTCATCACTGCCACCCTCTGGTTCATCACAGCACCCTCTGGTTCACCAGTGCCACCCTCTGGTTCATCACTGCCACCCTCTGGTTGATCACTGCCACCCTCTGGTTCAAGACTGCCACCCTCTAGTTGATCACTGCCATCCTCTGGTTCATCACAGCACCCTTTGGTTCACCTCTGCCACCCTCTGGTTCATCCCTGCCACACTCTGGTTCATCACTGCCACCCTCTGGTTCAGCACTGCTACCCTCTGGTTCATCACAGCACACTCTGGTTCACCACTGTAGATCATGGGGGGAAAGCACACCTGCGCAGCCTCAACTGAGATGAATTAATTTGAGGCTGGTTAATGTGTCACTGAATTTGTGCTTTAAGTGTGGCACCCACTTCCTTAGCTGTAAGTGCTTCCTGTTGCAGTTGAATTTTTTTTACAGGAGCATTGTGCCATACTTGTAACTATTCTCTGACCCTGCTTTGAGGGTCAGAGCAGGGTCAGAGTATAGTTGCAAGTAGGCAACTGAACTTTGGAGGGGCCCCTCAGGGAGCACTAAAGGGAATGGTTACAAATTAGCTTGAACTTTTGCACCTGCTAAGTGCTTTCAGTTTTGAAAAATTTGTTTTTCTGCAATTTCGCGAGATTCGCAGGGTGCGAATTCGCGCTAAATCGAACTTGAAATCAGAGAATTCGTGCAAATTAGTGAATTTTTTTTTTTGAGTGTTCTCAGCCTTTTTTGCATCTTCGCAAGCCGCTTGCAGTGCAATGACCGCGAAGTTACCCATGCGGTCGTACATGGGCGCGGCCATCTTGTGCGCGTTGCGTATTTCTAGTTCCGGGCGCTATTGGCAATCTCGCGTTGTGTGTGGCGTGCTATTACGAGTTCGCCTGTGTTTTTGGCTGCTCGTGGGGAAAATATCGCGCAAACTTACCCACGCGGTCCTCTATTGGCGCGGCCATCTTGTTTTTTATTCATTCCTATGGTTTTTGGGCCTGCTACCTTTCTATCCATCTTACATCTTTGTAATCCTATGTTTTTCTGAACTTTATTTTGCTTATTATCTATCTCTACAATTTCCTACATCTATATTTTGTGTTTTTTAAAACTTTTTGTTACTTTATTACCTACTTTATTTCTTTCGCTCTCTCTCTTATTTTTTTCACACCTATTCTTCTTTCCTTTTTCTTGTGCCCAGGACCATGGCAAAGGGAGCCGACAAGGGGAAGGGCCCAGCACCCCGTAGCCGGCTCCCTTGCGGGCGTTTGAGGGGGGAGGAAGGCCAGGCCAGGGAGATCTTCTCTGCGGTGGAGATGGCCGCCTTGATGGTTTTTGTCCAAGTCCACCTCCCTAAGACCGTGGCAGCAGGTGGGCGGATTGCTTCCGGTTACGGCCTCCGGGAGCGTCGCCAGCTGTGGGAGAAGGTGTGCCGGGGCATGTGGAAGGAGTCTGGGGTCCGAAGCACCTACCAGCAAGCGACGCACCGGTGAACTGACATCCTGGACTGGGAGCATGACATGCTCGACCTGCTAGGATTGGAGATCCCTGGCCTTGGTAAGTAGCTATTTAATAACTATCTTTTTTCTTTTGCTCTGTTATATTGCTAATCTATTTTTTTCCTGAAGAGTACCAATGCTGCTGATTCGCTTACATTGCAGGTAAATTAATCTTTAAATAGCTTCTGTCATTGCAGGTGCTCGCCTGGTTATTAGCGTTGCTACTATGCTTACTTGTTTGCAACTTTTTAGTCATTTGAGAGCGTTATGGTAGAGACAGTAGACTCAAGTCTATTCCTTTCTTTGTACTCCTGCTGCTGCCACTTTGAAGAGATAGTGGTGGATTGATACGTTGAGTATATTATTTATTACTTTTTATAGGACATTTGTTAGTGGTCTGTAATCATGATGACGGACTGTGTCTGTCACGCGACGTCTCGTGCTGCTGAGTGATGGCAGTCGTAGTAGAACATTTTTGTTGTTGGTGTAGTTAGTGAATTACATAACTTTCCCGGTCTGCCAATCCTGCAATACTGTACTACTATCCTCCTAGTTGACCAGGTCAGATGCAATTGTTGTTAATTTGTTTCCCCGACATAATTTTAGATTGTGTTAAAAGAAATCAAATATTTCCAAGAAAACAATCATCCATGTTGTGTTTCTTTATTTCATGTTCACCAGCACCTCCCAGGGGCAAGGCGCCGGCGGCGAGTGAGACCCTGGTGGAAGAAGGTGGACAGGATCAGTCCCTTGCAGGCTCTTCTGCTGGCCCCAGTAAGTTGTTCCGTTGTTATATTAGTACTTATACTTCCCTAACTTTTACAGCTCCTTTTCATTACAAACTGTTTCCTAATAATTCTATATTTTACAAAATAGTCTTTGATCTTCTTCTAATGTAGTCTACTTTCTACATTCTTATCCTGCCTCTACCATCACTCTCTGTGCTACTACTATTTACGATTATGAGTCGGTCTGTGTAGGTAGCTAAGCTTGTACAGTCGGCAAATGGTATGAAACAAAACTTTGATTCAGCAATAGCTCTAGGCACTGAGTGCAGTCCTCTGGGTTGCCCTTGCTGTCTATTCCAGTCTTCTTAATGTAAGTGCTTTGACAATTTCCAATAACAAAATGTCATTGTTTACACCAAGTAAAAGGTAGCAGTTGCCTTTTTGATTTGAGAGGAGCACATCCCATCCCGCTAGTGTTTTAGGGACTATTCTGCACACAAAGAAGTATGGACAAGAGAAATAGGACATTGTTGATGATAGGTGCAGTTCGACTTTCAACATAGCTCAGTCCGAACAGAAGTTGAACCCTCAATCCCCTGACCGACTATCTAGTGTGTCTGACCAATGATTTTACGACCCAGAAGAACAGAAGAAGACTATCGCCGAGTCCCGGCCTATCTGAGTCACTGAAACATGACTGCCAAGTGCAGTAGTTCAAACCCTTCCGCTCACTCACTCGTGAACAAAAACCACACAGTGTTTGTTAGTTTTAAAGTTTTATTTTCAATTAAGAAATGAAAACATTATTTCTTTATTTTTAATAGCGTAGTATTCAGAGCTAGCAATGGTGATGGATGAAGATGACGTTAAAGTTTAAACAACATTCCCATGAATGAAATTACTATGACTCAAACTTAATAATAGTTAACAGACACATGAAATTATTAGAATAACTGTGCCCCCACCTTCTTTAAAGTACTGCTGGTGATGACTTACTAGTAGTTGGTGAATCGTCTGGCAGAAGGGCAATGGAATCTTCTTTCTGTAATGAGAAAAATGGTGCACGTTAAGCAAGCATTCATCAGTTGTCATAAGAAGAAGTGTAGCATTTAACGGAATAAGCATATAAAAGGTTAACACTTCCTCCCCAAAGCCGTTACTTTTTTCAATCCCAGTAATAAAAAATGTGTTATGTAACATTTTCTTCCATTAGGAGACAAAATAGGGGGTTGTGTATGGCATCTGAAAATATGACATTTTTTTCTTAGACGTCACAACATCTGATGCGGCACAGATGACCGCAAGTGCCGGGGCCACCAGTGCAGAGAGGTACACTCTGGATGTGGTGGCGCCAACAGGAGGAGCTGGGGGGGGAAGACTCAGCGGCGGCAGACGGTGGTAAGTTATTATACTCCTTACTCATTGAAATGTTTTTGAGTAGGCTCGCAAAGGAGTGTATGATGTACTGTACAGTAGTACACAGTATACTAGTATAAGTAGACAGTACTGTTAAGAACAGTTACTAATTTAGAACTACTTTTTGGGCTATCACGGAGAAGACAGTCAACCTTGACTTGTAATAGCATTAGCGGCAGTACTACTCGGGTAACCAATGCCCCCCTCTATTTCACTTCAACTCAGCTGGCAAATTTTTATTGTGAAGTCAAGTCATATCAGATGTAGTTTAGGGATGTGAAGAACGAAAAGTTAAAGAAGGGTGAAACGAAGGACGAGCGAGTCTTAATATTTATGACTGTAAAGAATGGTTTTGTTGAATGCAATTCAAGATAAGAAGACAGCAGTTTCCAAAATATAATGAAACGGGTGTTAGTTGGTTGTTGACAAAAAGAAATTTTTGTACATTTGAGACATTAAGAAGAATCATAGACGTACTTTGGAAGCCTGGATGTTATCTTCTTTATCCTCATCGATAGCAGAAGTGTATGATGTAGTAGAGCAGACACTGAGTGGATGAAGTATGGCCAGTGGCAGTGCCACCCCTATAGAAAAGTAAGACATTCCGATCCCCACCTGCATGTACTGCTTAAAGTAGTGCGAGTCTGCATCATCATGGCCTGTGTCTGTATTTCTTGGGTGAAAGCTGAGTGAGCTGCCATTATGGCGGCTACCACAAATTCACGTACCAGTAATTTCTTTTGCAAAACAAGAGAAAAAAAGTAAAAAAGGCCTTTTTTAGTACTCTCTGACTCTGTATGTAGTAGTGAGTCTACCCATAGTGCTGCTAGTGGAATTCCTGAAACTCCCAGTAATGTCACAGGCTTACAAAGACGGCCGAAAGATACGTGCCAAAATATTATACTGTGTTTGCTACTTGCTGGTGTTACTGAGTGTCAACTTTCTGTTGAATTATTTTGACTTTATGTTAAAGACTATTGGCTACCGTATTTTTCTTTCTTTCTTCATAGATGCTACTCCAAAAAAGCTCACCCGCAAGGAGATGGCTGTCCGGGCCAGGGCCCGTAAGCTGGAGGCTATTTGTGCCGAGTATCGGCGGTTGTGGGCTCGGGATCATGAGGAGACATCCACCAGTACATCCTCCTCCACTGCCCCCGGGTCCACCAGCCAGAAGCCTCCAGCCAAACGGAGCCGTGGCCCGACAGCCTCCTGCCGCTGCACAGCAGCAAAAACAGCTGCCCCCCGAGCCTCGATGGCACGTCTGCGCCGTCTCCGAAAGCGAGTGGACTACCTGGAGCGGTTGGGCAAAAAACATCAGCGCCAGCTCCGGGACCTCCGCAAAGAGCTGCAGGACGTGTAGCACCAGCTGTCCACACTACGCCACCGGAGGAAGTGACTGTCCCGTGCCCCTTTTTTAAAGACTGTTGGGGGGTGGGAATTGGGTTTTTGGGAAAGGGGACTTTTGGATTTTTGGACATTGGTTTGGTTAGTGAGGGGGTGAGTTGGGGTAATTAATTTTATTTTTGTGACAACAACATCAATAATTAATATTTCTTAATAATTATATTTTTCATACCAAAACACAGTATACGCGCTCATATTATTTTCTGTGTGGGTTGGCGGTGGTTACTGGACGTTTGGTTTCTTCAAACTTACCAGCATGAATGAAACATCTAGTCCTGAAATGTATCAAAATGCAAGTAACCGAGTTATTCAATTCAGTAGCCCTACTACTGTACTTTACTAGTAGTACTGTCAGTCTCTGCTCTCCTCCCAACTTAGTCCTAGCCCATTATTCTACTACCTCTCCAATATGCTTATTTTACCTGTGATTTGTGTTTGAGAATCGGGGTAGTCCCAGGGCTGCCTGCATTGCAAATGGTGATTAAGGTTGGTTGTTGACTTGAATCCTCGACGGATGCAATATCATTGTTGTGCTGGTAGCAGTAGCGGTACACACTGGCAGTATCACCATATGAAAAAAAAAGAAATGAAACATTGAGTGGCCTGAGCGTAGCATCAGAAACAGTACAATAGATAGTACGGTAGAGAACAGTGCCCTAAATTGTAGCCTAAGCAGTGCTAAATTAATGTAAATATAAGTAGTAATTGCGTGGAGTTTAACTGCTATAAGAAATTAAGGCAAAGGACACGTCATCAACGTAACATAAGCATTAAGCATTTGATTGTTCACGCCGTGTAGGAGGAGGATGTTCTTATCAATCCACGATGGTGCACATGAACTTCTGATTGTAATGATTTTGGTTGCTTTGACCTTATCCTCCCCAGCAAGTGTGTGGAATTTATTGTTGTTGTCAGTCACACCACAATGAAATACCACACAGCCCGGGGGAAGAGGGTTAGGGTTTGAAAATTGGATGGGAATGGGGGTTTTGGGGAAAGTTTGGTAGAGAGGAAAAAAACACAGCATGGACAGTCAAACAACAAATGAAGAGAAACAAATCTTTGGATTTGAAGATATTGATAAATCTTTAAAGGGACATAAAGGAAGTGCACTACTGCATGCCAGAAGTTGTTTACTAAATGGATGGTTAGGTTACTACAAAGTAGCACTACTACTTACTGCAACTTACTAGTAACTACGAAGAAACAAGTTGACAGTACAGGGCTGCAGTCATTACGCAATTTCACTTGCCTCTTTGCCCTCAGAGAGACTAAACACTTAGAAGATTAAATTACTGTTAAACATAGCAAAAACATAGCAAATTTAGAAGCAGAGAGCAAAGAAATGCAGAGTCACACTCATAGAAGTTCACAGCAATAACATTACTTAAAAGATAAGTAGAAATGAATGGATACTGTTACTGTATGTTGTTGTACTTGTCCTGTTGAATTTGGGAAGTTGCATGCATCCAGCCATTCCTCTTATTTGCGGTACTCCTCCGTTCCATCTGACGCTCCATCGATCAATGTTGGATGACCAGAAGATACCCTGTCCACTGCCTGCCTGGCGGATGCTGAATTGCGGCTCGCTAAAGTGAAGCCTGACTTCATCCTTTTTTCCATTGCACAGAGTGAAAGCTGCCCTGTAATTGTTGATGGAAAAACAGGAAGTGATATTCAAACACCACTGAGAAAAAAATATAAGCTACGTACGCTGTGTAGTGCAAAAAGTCACACTTTCAGTTTCAGAATCGACAGTACAATAGTTTCAAAAGGGCATACTCTGAGTCTCCTTTTGAAGGATAAATAAGTATTTGCGAATTTTGCGGATCTTTCCCCTCAAGCTAGGTGTACTGTAAACTACAATTTTAGAACAAAATTAGACATTCCCAGCAGTGCTCCCAGACCCTTAAACCCAGTCGCTAAAATGTAGAATACCCCTAATCAGACCCCAAAAACCGTGCAATACTGCTACCTGTCTGAGGCCTAGTGGAAAATGGTGACAAAACGTACTTTGAAAGTAAAGTAGGCCCAAATCCCCCTTTCCCACCATGGATTTTCTTCAAACCACTTGCAACCAAAATTAGACATTTCTCGACAAGTGCTCCAAGAGTAGACCCCAGAACCCAGTTGCCAAAATCTCGAACTCCCCCAAACACATGCAATACTGCTAACCCTAACGAGCCCTAAGTTAAAAATAGTGTCAAACGCTTTCTTCAACTAGGGCCTAACTCCCCTTTGCCACCATGGATTTTCTCCAAACCACTTGCAATCAAAAGTATCCATACCCAGCATTGCTCCAAGACCCCCCTAGCCCCCAAACACCAGGAACCCCCCCAAGCAGGCCTCAGAAAACACGAAAGTGAGCGAAAACTCTGAAAAGTGAAAAACTTTCCCACCATGGATTTTCTCCAAACCACTTTTATCCGGTATTAGACCTTCCCAGCAATGTCCCCAGACTCGTCAACCCGGGTGAAAACACGTTTAACACCCTCAAACAGCCAAAACGCAAAACCGCAAAAAGTGAGACTTAGCAAATTTCCGGCCTACCTGGAATTCAGTCCAAATGCGCTGTGCAGCTAGGCCCTAACTCCCCTTTTCCACAATGGATTTCCTGAAAAACAAATGCAATCAACATTAGACTGTGCTATCAGTGCTCCCAGATCCCAAAACCCACCCACAAAAACCTAGAAGCCCCCCAAACAGTACCCCAAAGACAGGCAAGTGAGCAAAAGCGCAAAACCTTTTTCACCTCCTATTTTCTCCAAACCATTTTTATCTGGTATTAGACCTTCACAGCAATGCCCCCAGACCTGTCAACCCAGGCGGTAACAAGTTTAACACCCCCAAACAGCCAAAAAGCAAAACCGCAAAAAGTGACACTTGGAATTATTTAGCCCTCAATCCCAGATCACTCCGTCCGCGCTCTGCAGCTATGCCCTAATTCCCCTTTGCCACCATGGATTTTCTCCAAACCACTTGCAATCAAAAGTATCTATACCCAGCATTGCTCCAAGACCCCAAAACCCCCCCACAAACACCAGGAACGCCCCCAAGCAGGCCCCCGAAAACACGAAAGTGAGTGAAATCTCTGAAAAGCTAAAAACTTTTTCACCATGGATTTTATCCAAAACACTTTTATCCGGTATTAGAGCTTCCTAGCAATGCCCCCAGACCCGTCAACCCAGGTGAAAACAAGTTTAACCCCCTCCCCAAACAGCCAAAAAGTAAAAATGCAAAAATGGGGACTTTGACAAATGTATGCCTAGTTTCCACATCACTCCGTGCGCGCTCTGCAGCTAGGCCCTAACTCCCCTTTGCCACCATGGATTTTCTTCAAACCTCTTGCAATCAAAAGTATCCATACCCAGCGTTGCTCCAAGACCCCAAAATCCCCCCACAAATACCAGGAACCCCGCAAACAGCCCCCCGAAAACGCTAAAGTGAGCAAAATGTCTGAAAATGGAAAAACTTTTTCACCTCCAATTTTCTCCAAACCACTTTTATCCGGTATTAGACCTTCACAGCAATGCCCCCAGACCCGTCACCCCAGGCGGAAACAAGTTTAACACCCCCAAACAGCCAAAAAGCAAAACGGCAAAAAGTGAGCAAATCTCGGGCCTACCTGGAATTCAGTCCAAATGCGCTGTGCAGCTAGGCCCTAACTCCCCTTTTCCACCATGGATTTCCTGAAAAACAAATGCAATCAACATTAGACTGTGCCAGCAGTGCTCCCAGACTCCAAAATCCACCCCCAATAAACTAGAAGTCCCCCAAACAGCACCCCAAAAACAGGCAAGTGAGCAAAAACGGAGAAACTTTTTCACCATGGATTTGGTCCAAAATACTAGATTAGACCTTCCAAGCTATGCCCCCAGACCCATGCAGCCACCCGCAAAAAAGCAGAACACCCATAAACAGGCAAAAAGCAAAAATGCAAAAACTCATACTTAGAAAATTTTCAGCCAACCAGTCAACATCGGTCCAAACGCGCTCTGCAGCTAGGCCCTAACTCCTCTTTCCCACCATGGATTTTCTTCAAATCACTTCCAATCAAAATTATGCTATCCCAGCAGTGCTCCCAGACCCCCACACCCTCCCCCACAAATCTAGAACACCACCAAACAGCCCCCCAAAAACATGCAATACTGGTATATTCAAAACATGGCAAATTGCGCTGTTCACAAAACATTGCTGTTTTCAGCATTTCCACTACTTCGATCCTCTTGAAACTTACCTGGACAGTCACTTGTTCCAATGATTCCCAAGAATCTCAGCAAGGCAGAACAAAATTGAACCACTGTGCTCTTTGAAGAGGAAGAAGAAGAAGAAGGTCTACGACTAGTTTTCACTTAGTTTTTACCCAAACACATGTGCCCGCAAAACACCCAAAAAGGCCAAAATTCTGCCAATTCTGGACCAAAGAACACCAAACCCCCTAAAACATTGCCAACATCATCATGAACGAGCCTGCATTGGGCCCTGAGCCCTAGAATCAGCGTGAACCATACCAACTTAAACCCAAAATCCCTAGTAAATCGCACTGAACCCTAAACCGTAGATATGCTTTGTCTGTCTGTCAAAGAGCCTAGGTATGCTACATCAGGAGGATGCTTCACTCAGTGGTGCCTGCCTTGACCGTCTGCATGGCCCTGCTGCAAGCATGGGCCAAAAATCCGTTCCGCTCAAGAATTTGCGATTCTTTGGTACTTTTGCGAGATTTGCGAAATACCGAAAAACAGCAAATTTTGCAAACATAACGGATGTTTGGCCCAAGCTTGAGGCAGTGCCATGCAGAGGGTCAAGGCAGGAACCACTGAGTGAAGCAACCTGATGTAGCATACCTAGGCTCTTTGACAGACAGACAAAGCATATCTAATTGTATGCAGCAAGCCACATAGCCCCAATTTTACATGAACTGCTGTCTGGAGTGGACTCTGCCTGGCATAACAACAACAGTACACTGCCTTGCCCTCGACCAATGCATAACACGAATAGAGAGACATGTAGTCCTGCTGTAGTAGTTGTTGTAGACTGCTTTACCTGTTTGCCCCTCACGAATTGGCCATAGTTCTTCCGTAAACAGACGCTGATGATCCATCCATCCCAGTGAGTGACTGTAAAGAAAAAAGATATATTATTTAATCAATCATCATGGTATATTGGCAAGTGAGTCCGCTCCAAGGACATTTTGCATATTTTGTGAGATGCAATATAGTGGCCCCTGAATTTGAAGTACAATTTTAATTAAACAAGATAAAAAAACAGAGTTGTTGACATGAGTTACAATTACTGTGTAAAAGATTAAATAATAACTAAGACAAGACATATGAATCATCATTTCATGCACAAAAAACAAACCGCAATTGGTTTAATCAGAGCCAGACAGCCATTGCTGTACACTGCATGCCATCTTCTCAATTATTCATTACCTGTTCTACTTTTTGTCCGCATCTTCTTCGGAAAGTGAGGGCCCACAGGGCAGCCTCTCCTGTCAATATCAGAAGTAACTCTGTCAGCAATCAGCAAGCATGTAGTCAGTTAGTAATTTCAGTCCCACTTGAGGGGACTCGTCGTAATCCATCCATCTGCCTGGAGGGAAATGGATAGGGGGAGTCTGGAGGAGGAGTATAAAGGAGCATGATTGAGTTGTGAACTTGTGAACCTCAGGAATGCAGACTGCGGCACCTTCAAATCAATAAGGAATATAAGATGAAGACAGTGCTGCTGATGGACTTTTGATTAGGTTATTAGAGTTTTGTTGTGGTAAAAGTTGCAAAACAAAGAAAGACACACAGGAATAAAAGTGAATAAGGACGAAAAAAAGGGAGTCATTTTCAGGGCTCGGTGTCAGGGAAAGTAGAGCTCGTCCTCAAACTCCATGAATTGAGACGGGAGTAGGTCAGGTAACAGAGAAGAACTTCTGTCACCTAAGTCGGTGTCCTCTTCTTCCTGCGTGCATTCACGTACTCTGTAATCTGGTGGTATCAAGTGCTGATTCATCTTGATCAGTGTTAACCTCTCCACATTTTTGGGCGAGAGGGGGGTCCTTTTTGAAGTTACAATGGCCCCAGCAGCACTGAAAACACGTTCAGAAGGCACACTTGCGAGTGGGCAAGACAAATAATTTATAGCCAGGTTGGTGATCAGTGGCCATAGAGCCATTTTCCTGTACCAATGCAGCAATGGGTTCGTATTAACAAAGCCCTCTGTTGGGTCATCCAGATAGGCCTGCACCATCAACTCAAGGTTCTCCACGGTTGCTCCACTTTGCGTACCATCTGTGGCTTTCGCAGCACTGGAACAAGCAAACCCTTGATGAGTTAGCCAATCCGCTTCCGACAATATTATGGCTGGGCCTGGTATAGGTGAGGATGATGATACGGTTGCTGCTGGTGTTGTTAAGGGCTGTGAGAGAAAGTGACTCCCTTCGCCCACAGATTCAGAAGTGGAACTTGACTCTGGATGACCTGCTGATTCAGTTGGACTTTTGACGGCTCCTTTAATTTTCTGCCGATCTTTTTCAAACTATGTGGCTGACAAAGCTAGCCAATGTTTGTACTTTGAAACATCTGCTTCATCAAAAGGAATGAATGCTTTGCTGGCTACTGCCTTTTTGTACCGTGGATCCTGAATAGTGGTACAAATGTAATGCTGTTCTGTATGTATGTTTTTAAGCCTTTCATTGGCAACTAGGAGACTTAACAACCTCTCCGCCAACAGATATGCATCTTGCTTTCCAACATCATCTATGAACGTTGAAGACACTGCCTTCAGTTGGTGCTCTAGCATGACCAACAATGGGATAGCTTTGCTCAAAGAACAGTCCTCCCTGCTGACTTCACGCGTGAAGACCTCAAAAGGACGAAGGCATGTCTGCCAGGCTTTTAACTAGCTTCCATTCCTCAAACTCTAGCCTCATGTCTTTCATAGTAGAACCTAGTTGAAAGACATAGTCATTGATTATCATGCACTGCTCAGACGCTCAAGCATGTAAAAGGTTGAGTTCCAATGTGTTGCCACCTCCTGGATGAGTCCTTTGACTGGCACTTTACGTTCATGTCTTCCGCAGGTGGTCCGTAACTTCTTGACTGTGTTTTCATTTATTAGGAAATCTTGAACAACCAGGTTTATACATTGCGCCAAACACGGCACACTGAAATATTCACCTTCCTGCATGGCCTTAACTATATTACTGCCATTATCTGTGGAAACATAACCAACTATGAGATTTCTTGGTTGCAGCCAATCAGAGACCTTACTGTTAAACTCCTCCAAAATGTTTTCTGCAGTATGAGTTTTCTCCTTGGCAAACATGGCTAATGTTGCATGTTTCCAAGTAGCCTGAAAAACTGTGTTCAGGTCAACAACTGCACTTGACTTGTCTCTAACCCATGCAAAAGATCCTGCAAAAGAGACCCAGTGTGCTGTGATGCACATGTAATCAAGGGCTTGGCAACTGGTCCACATGTCTGTTGTCAAGTGGATAGTGTGAACAGCACTCTTCTGCAAAGCTGCCCCAATCACCTCCAGCACATCTTGATGTAGTGCTGGAACCGCAACTCTGGCAAAATAGGACCGGCTAGGAACCTTCCATTTAGGGCAGACTGTTGCCACTAATTCTAGAAACCCCACCCCTTCCACAAAAGAAAAAGGGAGAAGGTCCAGCGCTAACATTTTAGCCAGCTTTGCGTTATACAGACGTACCGTTGGGTGGTTACGTTCAAATGGCGCCTCCGACCACAACATTCCACGAATGGTGGGCTGGATCATTTTACGTGATGATGATGCTGATGATGTCTTCAAACCAGTTAGGCCCAGTGATGTCGTTTTTCGCAATGGTGTCTCTCCCACACTCTTAGTGTGCCTCATAGATGTTGCAGGTGTAGAGGGTGTGGGTGATACCACTGGAGTGCTGCTGCCAGCAGAACTGGGTGTACCAGAAAAAATGTCTGTCGCTTCTTCACTTCCCCCCTGCACGATCAGCCTCTCGTCATCATCAGATGCAATATCAAGAGATACATTTGGATTTGTTTTTCTTTTGCCTTCCTCGATCTTGCTCATGTGTGCTTCCCAAATGATGTTGTGGTGTTGCTTGAGTTGACCTCTCTGGCCTCCAGTACCATAGTTGGTACCAAGCTTACCCCGACTAACAGATACTTTGCAAATCAAACAAACAACCATGTTTTCCGCCTTTGCGCTAACAGTAAAGAAGTCTCAAACTGGGGACTGGTGATGTTTGCTGAAGGTGGAGGTGCTACTTTGACTTTCAATGCCAGATGAAGTGGAGGATGGGCGTGGCTGAATTTGTTTCTGTTGTTCACTTACAGCACCACTACTTGAGGTCAAGCTGGATGGAGGTCCATGCCGGCCCTTCTGACTAAAAAAGAGGGAAGCTGTAGGTCATGTTGGTGTTGTAGTTAATGGTGGTGGTACCAGTGCCACGCCGCCCACAGCAGCCAATCGGGATAGGGTCAAAATGTGTGTCTGCTGCATGTCCGCTGGGGCTGGAGTGAGGACTGTGATGACTGTTCATCAGCAGCAGAAGACACCACTTCTTGTTCGTCGTCATCACCCATAAGTCGAAGGCTTGCGGGAGCCTTCCTTTTAGGCTTAGCTACCTTTGTCGGCTCATTGCGTGACTCACTCTCAGACTGCATTGCTGGGTTCCAATCACGATCAAGGTCATCAGAATGAAGGGGGCTTGAAGAAGAACTTGTAGTAGTAGTAGTATATCTCCTTGACCTTTTTCTTGCTGGGGATCTGGAAGACAATGGATAATCATCATCAGGAGGAGTGGCTTCCTCGGATGATACCTCCTCTTGAATATCAATTTCCTGATGTGCCCCTACTTCTGGAGGAACAAGCGTTGTAGGCAGTTGTGCCGCTCCATGAACCTCTAGTTGCACCTCTCCATGCACCTGTCCATGCGCCTCTCCTTACGCCTCTACTTGCGCCTCTCCTTGCGGCTCTACTTGCACCTCTCCTTGCGGCTCTACTTGCGCCTCTCCTTGCGGCTCTACTTGCGCCTCTCCTTGCCCATGTACTTGCGCTTGTACTAGTTGCACCTTTGTTTGTGGCTGTGGTTGTTGAACACTCGTCAGCTGATTTACACCCGGCGTTGATTGGATGGTACTTTCTTGTGATGAGCCAAGATCCCTGGTCGATGGTGATTGAACAACCAAAGTGGCTGCCGCAGCAGCACTCATGTTCTTGGACCTAACTTGGCGTGGTGGCACTGAGCCCAATGAAGCGGAGGTGCTGCTTCCAGCTTGGTCCCCGGCAGACACCGCTGCTGCAGCAGGCGTAGTTTTTTTTCCCAAAAAAGGTGTCGGTGGGCACACCAGTCTCCTTGGTAGGTGGTGCCACTTGCTTCGTCTGCTCCTTCTTACTGGCAGTGGCACTAGCAACTTTTTTCGCGGAGGCGCTACGGCCAACTTTCTTTGGGGCCATCTTCTTGAGATGTCAGAACAGCAGGCCGCAGTTGCACGAGTTGCAGATTTGTCTTGTCTGTGGCCACACGTGACATCACGTGACGTTGTGCTGCACACACCGCTGCAGGAATTCTTCCTGGCACTGGTGGTTCTCTTGTGCACCTAAAAGCAATGGAAGCCAGAGGAACATCAGTTATATACCCCAAAAAGTCGAAAAACACACAAAAATCACCACAACCCATGCCATCCATGCCCTCAATGATGTTTAAATTCAAGACACCCCGCAGAAAGACTAGGCCCATGCACCACTGAGTACCCATGGGCATAATGGTTGAAAGCAAGGTAAACTGGGTACAGGCCTGAGAACACTGCCTGGCTTCAAAATGGCCCCTTGACCCCCACCACATGGCCAGGCCCTGCCTGTACCAGGCCTCAAAATGGCCCCCACCCACATGGCCAGGCCCTAACACCAACCCAAAAAGTCAAAAAACACTCAAAAATCACCACAATCCAATGCCATCCATGCCCTCAATGATGTTTAAATTCAAGACACCCCACAGAAAGACTAGGCCCATGCACCACTGAGTACCCCTGGGCATAATGGTTGAAAGCAAGGCAAATTGGGTGCAGGCCTGAGCACACTGCCTGGCTTCAAAATTTCCCCTTAACCCCCACCACATGGCCGGGCCCTGCCTGTACCAGGCCTCAAAATGGCCCCCACACACATGGCCAGGCCTCAACACCAACCCAAAAAGTTGAAAAACACTCAAAAATCACCACAATCCCATGCCATCCATGCCCTCAATGATGTTTAAATTCAAGACACCCACAGAAAGACTAGGCCCATGCACCACTGAGTACCCCTGGGCATAATGGTTGAAAGTAAGGTAAACTGGGTACAGGCGTGAGCACACTGCCTGGCTTCAAAATGGCCCCTTGACCCCCACCTCATGGCCAGGCCCTGCCTGTACCAGGCCTCAAAATGGCCCACACCCACATGGCCAGGCCCCAACCCCAACCCAAAAAGTCGAAAAACACTCAAAAATCACCACAAGCCCATGCCATCCATGCCCTTAATGATGTTTAAATTCAAGACACCCCACAGAAAGACCAGGCCCCCTCCTTTTTAATATCTACTTACAGCCTCTGAATAGACTGCTTAACCAGATGGACTGCCAGGTGTACAATTATGCGGATGACACCCAGATCGTGATCCAATTGGATGATGGTCCGGGTGCTTTTGCAAGATTGCAAAACATCTTGAAGTACACAGCCAATTGGATGTCCAGGAACTCACTAAAGATCAACCCGGACAAGACCGAGGTATTGCCCATTACCATCGCGGGCAACCCATGGAACGATCAATTTTGGACAAAAGAACTACGGTCACCTCCGGAACCTGCGGCCGTGGTTAAAAGCTTGGGCATCCAGGTGGATGGCAAGCTGTCCATGCAGAAACAAGTTATGGCTGTCGTGGGGACCTGTGTTGGCCTCCTTCGACAACTTAGGAAAGTTTCCCCGCTGTTGTCCTTTTCCACCTTGAGGCGTGCGGTTTCCGCCACGATCTTAGCCAAGCTGGACTATGGCAATGCGTTATACATAGGGATGCCGCAAAAACTCCTGAATAAGATGCAGGTTGTCATGAATGACGCTCTAGGCTTATTTTTAAAAAGTCAAGGAACACCCATGCATCCCCCCTCATGCGAGAACTGCACTGGTTGCCAGTTAAGCAAAGGGTGATGTTCAAAGGGTTGTGTATTGTACACAAAGCCCTTTATGGTAAGGCGCCAATCTACATGAAATCCCGCCTAACCCCCTATAGCCCAGCTAGGGTGCTTCGATCTGCAGATGCCACCCTTCTCACTAAACCACGTTGTAAATTGGCCACGGTGGGTGGTCGTGCCTTTTCCTATACACTCCCAGCAGCTTGGAACAAGCTGCCAATGGAACTGCGGAAGGAAACTAATTTGTTGCCCTTCTGAAAGAAATTAAAAACAGTGCTCTTTCAGCAAGCGTGGGGTGGCCTGTAATTTTATGACTAGCTGTTCTCCACTGTACTCGATGTTCGATCCTGACAAAGCGCTTAGAGACCCCTGGGTTATAACGCGCTATATAAATCAAATAAATAAACAAATAAATAAATAAATAAATAGGCCCATGCACCACTGAGTACCCCTGGGCATAATGGTTGAAAGCAAGGCAAACTGGGTGCAGGCCTGAGCACACTGCCTGGCTTCAAAATGGCCCCTTGACCCCCACCACATGGCCAGGCCCTGCCTGTACCAGGTCTCAAATTGGCCCCCACCCACATGGCCAGGCCCCAACACCAACCCAAAAAGTCGAAAATCACTCAAAAATCACCTCAATCCCATGACATCCATGCCCTCAATGATGTTTACATTCAAGACACACCACAGAAAGACTGGGCCCATGCACTACTGAGTACCCCTGGGCATAATGGTTGAAAGCAAGGAAACTGGGTGCAGGCCTGAGCACACTGCCTGGCTTCAAAATGGCCCCTCGACCCCAACCACATGGCCAGGCCCTGCCTGTAACAGGCCTTAAAATGTCCCCCACCCACATGGCCAGGCCCCAACACTAACCCAAAAAGTCGAAAAACACTCAAAAATCACCACAATCCCATGTCATCCATGCCCTCAATGATGTTTAAATTCAAGACACTCTACAGAAAGACTAGGCCCATGCACCACTGAGTACCCCTGGGCATATTGGTTGAAAGCAAGGCAAACTGGGTGCAGGCCTGAGCACACTGCCTGGCTTCAAAATAGCCCCTTGACCCCCACGACATGGCCAGTTACTGCATGTACCAGGCCTAAAAATGGCCCCCACCCACATGGCCAGGCCCCAACACCAACCCAAAAAGTAAAAAAACACTAAAAAATCACTACAATCCCATGCCATCCATGCCCTCAATGATGTTTAAATTCAAGATACCCCACAGAAAGACTAGGCCCATGCACCACTGAGTACCTCTGGGCATAATGGTTGAAAGCAAGGCAAACTGGGTGCCAGCCTGAGCACACTGCCTGGCTTCAAAATGGCCCCTTGACCCCCACCACATGGCCAGGCCCTGCCTGTACCAGGCCTCAAAAAGGCCCCCACCCACATGGCCAGGCCCAACACCAACCCAAAAAGTCGAAAAACACTAACAAATCACCACAATCCCATGCCATCCATGCCCTCAATTATGTTTAAATTCAAGACACCCCACAGAAAGACTAGGCCCATGCACCACTGAGTACCCCTGGGCATAATGGTTGAAAGCAAGGCAAATTGGGTGGAGGCCTGATCACACTGCCTGGCTTCAAAATGGCCCCTTGACCGCCACCACATGGCCAGGCCCTGCCTGTACCAGGCCTCAAAATGGCCCCCACCCACATGGCCAGGCCCCAACACCAACCCAAAAAGTCAAAAAACACTCAAAAACCACCACAATCCCATGCCATCCATGCCCTCAATGATTTTTAAATTCAATACAACCCACAGAAAGACTAGGCCCATGCACCACTTAGTACCCCTGGGCATAATGGTTGAAAGCAAGGCCAACTGGGTGCAGGCCTGAGCACACTGCCTGGCTTAAAAATGGCCCCTTGACCCCCACCACATGGCCAGGCCCTGCCTGTACCAGGCCTCAAAATGGCCCCCACCCACATGGCCAGGCCCCAATACAAACCCAAAAAGTCGAAAAACACTCAAAAATCACCACAATCCCATGCCATCCATGCCCTCAATAATTTTTAAATTCAAGACATCCCACAGAAAGACTAGGCCCATGCACCACTGAGTACCCCTGGGCATAATGGTTGAAAGCAAGGCAAACTGGGTGCAGGCCTGAGCACACTGCCTGGCTTTAAAATGGCCCCTTGGCACCCACCACATGGCAAGGCCCTGTCTGTACCAGGCCTCAAAATGGCCCCCACCCACATGGCCAGGCCCCAACAAAAACCCAAAAAGTCAAAAAATACTAAAAAATCACCACAATCCCATGCCATCCATGCCCTCAATGATGTTTACATTCAAGACACCCCACAGAAAGACTAGGCCCATGCACCACTAAGTACCCCTGGGCATAATGGTTGAAAGCAAGGCAATCTGGGTGCAGGCCTGAGCACACTGCCTGGCTTAAAGATGGCCCCTTTACCCCCCACCACATGGCCAGGCCCTGCCTGTACCAGGCCTCAAAATGGCCCCACCCACATGGCCAGGTCCCAACACCAACCCAAAAAGTCGAAAAACACTCAAAAATCACCACCATCCAATGCCATCCATGCCCTCAATGATGTTTAAATTCAAAACACCCCACAGAAAGACTAGGCCCATGCACCACTGAGTACCCCTGGGCATATTGGTTGAAAGCAAGGCAAACTGGGTGTAGGCCTGAGCACACTGCCTGGCTTCAAAATGGCCCCTTGAACCCCACCACATGGCCAGGCCCTGCCTGTACCAGGCCTCAAAATGGCCCCCACCCACATGGCCAGACCCCAACTCCAACCCAAAAAGTCTAAAAATACTCAAAGATCACCACAATCCAATGCCATTCATGCCCTCAATGATGTTTAAATTCAAGACACCCCACAGAAAGACTAGGCCCATGCACCACTGAGTACCCCTGGGCATATTGGTTGAAAGCAAGGCAAACTGGGTGTAGGCCTGAGCACACTGCCTGCCTTCAAAATGGCCCCTTGACCCCCACGACATGGCCAGGTACTGCCTGTACCAGGCCTAAAAATGGCCCCCACCCACATGGCCAGGCCCCAACACCAACCCAAAAAGTTGAAAAACACTCAAAAATCACTACAATCCTATGCCATCCATGCCTTCAATGATGTTTAAATTCAAGATACCCCACAGAAAGACTAGGCCCATGCACCACTGAGTACCTCTGGGCATAATGGTTGAAAGCAAGGCAAACTGGGTGCCAGCCTGAGCAAACTGCCTGGCTTCAAAACCACCACCACATGGACAGGCACTGCCTGTACCAGGCCTCAAAAAGGCCCCCACCCTCATGGCCAGGCCCAACACCAACCCAAAAAGTCGAAAAACACTAAAAAATCACCACAATCCCATGCCATCCATGCCCTCAATGATTTTTAAATTCAATACAACCCACAGAAAGACTAGGCCCATGCACCACTTAGTACCCCTGGGCATAATGGTTGAAAGCAAGGCCAACTGGGTGCAGGCCTGAGCACACTGCCTGGCTTCAAAATGGCCCCTTGACCGCCACCACATGGCCAGGCCCTGCCTGTACCAGGCCTCAAAATGGCCCCCACCCACATGGCCAGGCCCCAACACCAACCCAAAAAGTCAAAAAACACTCAAAAACCACCACAATCCCATGCCATCCATGCCCTCAATGTTTTTTAAATTCAATACAACCCACAGAAAGACTAGGCCCATGCACCACTTAGTACCCCTGGGCATAATGGTTGAAAGCAAGGCCAACTGGGTGCAGGCCTGAGCACACTGCCTGGCTTCAAAATGGCCCCTTGACCCCCACCACATGGCCAGGCCCTGCCTGTACCAGGCCTCAAAATGGCCCCCACCCACATGACCAGGCCCCAATACAAATCCAAAAAGTCGAAAAACACTCAAAAATCACCACAATCCCATGCCATCCATGCCCTCAATAATTTTTAAATTCAAGACATCCCACAGAAAGACTAGGCCCATGCACCACTGAGTACCCCTGGGCATAATGGTTGAAAGCAAGGCAAACTGGGTGCAGGCCTGAGCACACTGCCTGGCTTCAAAATGGCCTCTTGACACCCACCACATGGCAAGGCCCTGTCTGTACCAGGCCTCAAAATGGCCCACACCCACATGGCCAGGCCCCAACAAAAACACAAAAAGTAAAAAAATACTAAAAAATCACCACAATCCCATGCCATCCATGCCCTCAATGATGTTTAAATTCAAGACACTCCACAGAAAGACTAGGCCCATGCACCACTGAGTACCCCTGGGCATAATGGTTGAAAGCAAGGCAATCTGGGTGCAGGCCTGAGCACACTGCCTGGCTTAAAGATGGCCCCTTTACCCCCCACCACATGGCCAGGCCCTGCCTGTACCAGGCCTCAAAATGGCCCCACCCACATGGCCAGGTCCCAACAGCAACCCAAAAAGTCGAAAAACACTCAAAAATCACCACCATCCAATGCCATCCATGCCCTCAATGATGTTTAAATTCAAGACACCCCACAGAAAGACTAGGCCCATGCACCACTGAGTACCCCTGGGCATATTGGTTGAAAGCAAGGCAAACTGGGCGTAGGCCTGAGCACACTGCCTGGCTTCAAAATGGCCCCTTGAACCCCACCACATGGCCAGGCCCTGCCTGTACCAGGCCTCAAAAAGGCCCCCACCCACATGGCCAGTCCCAACACCAACCCAAAAAGTCGAAAAACACTAAAAAATCACCACAATCCCATGCCATCCATGCCCTCAATGATTTTTAAATTCAATACAACCCACAGAAAGACTAGGCCCATGCACCACTTAGTACCCCTGGGCATAATGGTTGAAAGCAAGGCCAACTGGGTGCAGGCCTGAGCACACTGCCTGGCTTCAAAATGGCCCTTGACCCCCACCACATGGCAAGGCCCTGTCTGTACCAGGCCTCAAAATGGCCCCCACCCACATGGCCAGGCCCCAACAAAAACCCAAAAAGTAAAAAAATACTAAAAAATCACCACAATCCCATGCCATCCATGCCCTCAATGATGTTTAAATTCAAGACACCCCACAGAAAGACTAGGCCCATGCACCACTGAGTACCCCTGGGCATAATGGTTGAAAGCAAGGCAATCTGGGTGCAGGCCTGAGCACACTGACTGGCTGAAAGATGGCCCCTTGACCCCCCCACCACATGGCCAGGCCCTGCCTGTACCAGGCCTCAAAATGGCCCCACCCACATGGCCAGGCCCCAACACCAACCCAAAAAGTCGAAAAACACTCAAAAATCACCAAAATCCCATGCCATCCATGCCCTCAATGATGTTTAAATTCAAGACACCCCACAGAAAGACTAGTCCCATGCACCACTGAGTACCCCTGGGCATAATGGTTGAAAGCAAGGCAATCTGGGTGCAGGCCTGAGCACACTGCCTGGCTTCAAAATGGCCACTTGAACTCCACCACATGTCCAGGCCCTGCCTGTACCAGGCCTCAAAATGGCCCCCACTCACATGGCCAGGCCCCAACAACACCCCAAAAAGTCGAAAAACACTCAAAAATCACCACAATCCAATGTCCCATGCCCTCAATGATGTTTAAATTCAATACACCCCATAGAAAGACTAGGTCCATGCACCACTCACTACACCTGGGCCTACTGGCTAGTGAGGCTTTACAGGCACCCCAACATTTAAAAAAAAAATCAACATATAACAATGAGCTAAAATTCCATGACATAAATGAGAATTAAGTTTAAAAAAATCACAGAAACTGTTGTATCATGCACTCATGACTAACCCTGGGCCTACTGGATACTGTGGCTACCCACCACAATATATATTTTGTTAAAGTTGTGAAAAAAGATTTAGAACTGTAGTTGCCTCAACTGCAATGCCCCAAACAAACAACACCAACTTACTTGTAAAATCTCAAGTCCAAAAGTGATCCAAACTCAAAGTCCAAAAAGTCCTCAAATACAAATATCCAGCAGCAGCCATAAAAAGTAATCCTTCCAGCTCCACAGCCAAATCAAAAGTGACCAGGACATGGGCAAAGCACTGGGAGGAGCCTGCTGGACAGGAACAGGAAGTTGGAGACTCTGGGTCACTTCTTTCCTCCCACCCCACCCCAAAAAATGGACTCCTGCACCAAAAAGTGCAGCCAAATGTCAATCTGAGGAGTTATTCTGATCAAAATCATCATTTTCACAAGGTTTATGCTTCCTGCTGTGGATTTCTGGTGCAGATTGGCAATTTTTGCAATTTCGGGAACGCGGGCTGTTCAAATCTCCCTCCGGTAGTCAGCTGCTACGTGTTCGGCATTGTTTACTCCCGCAATGCGTGATCGCGGGCCTTTATGACGTA
Source organism: Lissotriton vulgaris (assembly GCF_964263255.1). Taxonomy (NCBI): domain Eukaryota; kingdom Metazoa; phylum Chordata; class Amphibia; order Caudata; family Salamandridae; genus Lissotriton; species Lissotriton vulgaris. The sequence goes on from NC_141687.1 coordinate 556,302,122, forward strand.
CTTGCGTTGTCAAAGTCTCGCTGTGCAAGATGGCAAGCATCGATAACGTAATTGCATTCGAAAAACTCTTGCGCGAGCACGCAGCAAGATCGAAAATGGCGCAGCACACGCAAAACTGGGAGAAAGACAACTCGGCGGACTCAGAATCACGGTAAGTCAACGCAGCGCGAGCGATATTGTATTTTTCAAGTGCGACCAAGCAAAATAATTCATAGCTTGCAAATTTGCGGATTATTGGACAAATTTGCGCGATTCACGGATCGCAAAATCGTCAAAAATTCGCCCGCGAAACGGATTTTACGCCCACGCTTAATCAAGACACCGTCCCAGACCGGAGACCTGCTCTCCCACCCTACAAACGTACCCCAGACTCGGAGCTTGCACCGGCACATCGTTGGACACACCGATGGTGGCAGGTGAGCACTGAAGCCTCGGAGTGCAGGACCTACAATTGAGCACAGTGCGGGGGAAGGGGCTGGGGTGCAGCACCCTGGGTGCACAGGTGCAGGCAAAGGATTTTCCCATAGCTAATTATGTAATCTCTGGCCTCATTCATATGTTTCATTTTAAGGACTTGCTGGACTACACTCTTTTTGGTGGACCCCGGCATCCTAGACAAATGGGGGACGGGATGTAAACACTGGGCCAGTAGGTCTACGCTCTGTCTCCTTCTCCCTCTGTTCTTTTGACTCTCCCTCCCCTTATCCCTTCCACCCACTCCCCCTTCCTCCCATTCTCACTATCTTCCTTTCATTCGGACTAGCTTTCTTTACCTCTTCCATATGACACACATACTTATGTTTCTTTTTTGTCTTGCAGGTTTTGTACGCTGCTTCCACAGGAATCCAACCCACGTATTTCATGTAATACGTGGTTTGTTCTAATAAACGTACGTTTCCATTTATTTGTGTTGTTTTAATAAAGCTTATTTTTTTCCCAATAAATAAGTGAGTGTGTAGATCTTTTCTGACAACATTTGTCTGTAGTTTATTGTGAAAATCGTCTGTTTATAGGAGGGTATGAGGGAAATCATTTGTAATTTTGCGGTGCACCTACCAAACATAAACTGACAGACTATTACACAATGAAGCCAGGGTAATTCTAGAACTGCAAGGGTTCCATGAGTGTATCACTTTATAACCCCATGAGTACTGCCCGCCTGATTACAGAACCAATAGGGCACTGCCTAGGACCACCGAGGCTTCAGCGACTGCCGAGGCCCACCCTGCATATTTAAGTAAAGCCCCGAGGGTGGCGATCCCCGGACTTCAGTTGGCCTCGAACCCCCCAAACAATTAGTAAACATTACTCGGGAAGGTGGCGATCCCCTAGGCTGCAAAACGTCTCTGTTTTCTCCTGCGCCTAATTTACATGTGACATTAAGATCCCCAGTCCTACAGAGACCCCGCAATATAATAATAGGATTGGCCACCGAAAATTACCCACCAGGGGCCACATTTAAATAAACGGGTGAGACCCCGCTTTTTTTTTTCTATCCTCATTTTTACCATCCGGATCCGCTCTATTAAAGCGATACAAGGTTTTCCTCCTCTCGCTTCAACTAGTTAAACAAGGATTTGCTATCACAGGGTGGAAGCCATGCACCCGCCCTCTAATAGCAAACATAAATGTCCTGCAGATGCACACTCGGGGACATTGTATGAGCTGCGCCTGGGAGGTCGCGCTCCCTAGGACCATGATGCATTGGTTAGTATAAACGCATACTAACACTACTTACACACATGCAGTACAGCGACCAGAGTGTAGTGAAGAGGCAGAGGAAGCGCAAAATCTAAAAATATAAATCCTACCAGAGGTCAGATGACATAGTTTGATGAGCAACCGTGTACAAACTCCCCAAGGTTCCCCTCATGACAGCTCTACATTCTAACATTACATACTTGCATTCTAGTAGAATTACATACTAACATTCTACTATGACTTACATTGGAATACTACACAGAGCACATGACTTTACATCAATGAGCTCATGGTTTCATCCACAAATCTTGAGACCGGTAGGGGTGAGTAGTTCACTTCCCACTCCCTGTATTGTATAAACGCAAAACTAACACTACTTCCACAGGTATGCTACAGTACCCAGAGCACATCACTTTACAGCAATGAGCTCATGATTTAGGCTCAGGGTTTAATCCCCAGTCTTCAGACCAGTAGGGGTGAGTAGTTCGCTTCCCACTCCCTATGTACTATAAACGCATACTAACACTACTTACATAGTTATACTTCAACAGCTAGTATCCTACAGTGCCCAAAGCCCATCACTTTACAGCAATCAGCTCGGTTTGATCCCCAAATCTTCACACCCGTAGGCGTGAGTACTTCGCTTCCGGCTTTCGGTATAGTATAAACGCACGATAGCGGTCAGTAGTTTGCTTCCCACTTCCTGTATGGTCTAAACGCCTACTAACACTTCTTTCATACGTATGCTACAAAGACCAGAGCACATCAATTTACAGCAATGAGCTCACGGTTTAGGCTCTCGGTTTCATACCCAAGTGTAGCAGCATAGCATCTCAGCACCATGTCACTCTAATCACCGCACTTTTAGACCGGTAAGAGTGACTACATCGCTTCGCACTCCCCCACAGAGGTTACAGTGCTCCTACCCTCCTCTCCTACTCTTTTCGCCCTTTTTTCCCCTTACTCGCTTCAAAGGAATCACAAAATGGTGGCCAACACTTCCTAGTTGCAACCGCTCGCAGCGCTCACAGCCAATAAGCAGCAATGAGCAGTGCTCGTAACGTCTCAGCCAATCAGATGGCAGAATTCCCAAATATCGATATCTTTAAATTTTGATATTTCTCAAAAACTACTGAACAAATTTACACCTAATAAACAAAAGCGTGCTTTCTAGACCAAGACACCCCTCCCTGCCAAATTTCACCCGTTCGACCTGAAGCCTTGTCTAAAGTTTCCTATGGAAATTAATATGGAGAAAACATGTTTTGGGACCCCCTTTTAGCTTGGCCCCCCTTGACGAAACACCCCCCAAACGTTCAACATAGGAGATGATATAAACAAATAATTATTTTGGAAAATTTCATGAAGATTCATCAAACGAAGGCAAAGTTATAAGCAAAACAAAAAATGCTCTTCCTATGGAAACTTGGTCCTAACTGTAACAACCTACTGGCGACCGCGAGTAAGTAATATGTATATATATATGTATATATATTTTAAAGCAATTCAAAGACACACCGCACTCTTCTCGGATTTTGTTAAGCTTCTTTATTCCATCTTGGAAAAAACTTCCTCACCTGGTGAGGAAGTTTTTTCCAAGATGGAATAAAGAAGCTTAACAAAATCCGAGAAGAGTGCGGTGTGTCTTTGAATTGCTTTAAAAGTTACAACGAGTCTTGTCCTTGACTCGTCACCGGCACCAGCTGATCAGCCGCTCCTCCTCCCGCAAGGGACATTTGTTTTGACAATATGTATATATATATGTATATATATTCACTGAAAAAACCAAAGTTTTTAGGGACGTTATAGTTAGTTGGACATTTCACTCATAGAAAACCAAAGAAATTTCCCTGTTATAGTTAGTTGAGCTAACTATAACTCGCGCCCCCGCAATGCACTGCTGATGACGTTACATATTACATCATTCATGACATGGTCAGTGACATCACTGATGACCTCTCAAATGGCATCACTGATGACATCATCCAGTGACTATGTCAACAAAAGAGATACTGTAACTGTTTGAGTTTGAGCGCACAGCAGGTAAAGGTATGTCACAATACGCTGTTGTAGGTGTGGTGCTCCAGATGAAACAGGTCGGTTACCACGACGAGAACAAAGTGCTATAAAATAGCTCTAACAAGATAACTATTTTCATCGAGCAACTCAATATCCACAAATTTCTTTTTCAAATGAAATAATAGTCTTTTATTCTTGATATATTTCAGTTCGCATCTTCATTGAAAATATTCTCCAAAACAATCTTCAAACCAAGTGCAGCCAACACGTGTTTCATCTGGTCTCATTCGACCATAGACTTCCCCAGGGCTGCAACCCAAACAGAACATAATAACCGTTACATTCTAATTTTTTGCCTTCACTTAACCTTCAGTGTTAAAGGAATTTAATTTCTACCTTAAGTTAAAGGGGATACATCCCACTGACACTATTGTGCTCAAAAGTAGAGAAAGAGATCATAGTAATGTACTTATTACCAAGTCATAGCAGGAGCCACCAGGGTGTAATATTAGTTCTTAGGTGGAATAGGTAGCCTTCACCTATTTGATTCGTTCTTATAAGTCTACTTTTCAGTAAGTGAGTTAGTATAAAGTGTAGTTTGCGACCATGTTATAGGACTTCATACCTATATTCCTCCACGATGCTCAACTCTAAATTCCTAAATAATTTCAAGTTCTCATAGTATTGTGATCTGTAAGGATTGACATAATTAATATTATCTAAATGGAGTTTTTGATAAGTATACTTTGAAAATCCGTCAAGGTAAGAGTAAGTCGTCTTTCTTACCTTCTATTTTTCAAGTTCACTCTGTTTATAAAGACCCGTAGTTTCAAAGTTCCGCTTTTTGTTTCCTAGAAATGCGAGAACCCACCTTTAGTTATTATTCCTTTCGTAGATTGTGCGGTAACTAGTTACAATATTATCCAGTATTTGGGTTCTCACCTCGTAGTAGTTTGTTAGTGCTTCGGATCGCGTATTTCCGTGTCAGCGTCCTATTCTAGCGCCATCTTGCGACTGAACTGTGGGACAGACTACTGGTGTCCCTTGCCCTGCTTTGCTCTAAAAACCTAATAAGTATATGGAACTTATATACGAAGAGTAATAGCTGACCCACATCTTGTTACTGTCAAACTTACTTAAATACATGTTATACGTGACCTTATAACTGTAGAATCCTGCAATTGTGGTCAAAGTTAGTATTAACTTCAGTAGAAACTGCCCAAAAAATTATTTTTTTATCATTTCAAAAAGGTGACCGTATTGAGACATAAAGGTTATCATAAGGCGATAATTAATTTTACAACCGTATTTCCTCTAGCGTGATCCTACTAAGCCCCTACTGTCACCATCTTCTGATGGAGATCTTAATCTTATCGCAATATATACGGTCATACAAACTAAACTGATATAAGACTCTGAACATGACAAAAATTACAAATTTTAATGACTCGATCCGCAATATGGTTCCGACAACAATCGAGATATGAGATAAGATTGAAATAATCGTAATCCTTTTGTAAACTCACTTTAACTTCACCATCATAAGATGGCGACTCCTACTTACTATGAGCAGCGTTACCACGCTTATCGCGTCAATACATCTCAAAACGGCACGACTCGCGAAGAATAAAACTTTATATTATTAAATTAATTTATTTAGAATATATTTAGGAATTAGAGATTTGTGGAATAGACTAATGAGTAATAGAACAAATATTAGTAACAGTATTAAAAGTATATATGAACTTTAACAAGATGGCGCTCCCCACCCTCAACCATACATAAACAAGGAAAAGCAAGATGGTGCTAGAATAGGACGCTGACACGGAGATACGCGATCCGAAGCACTAACAAACTACTACGAGGTGAGAACCCAAATACCGGATAATATTGTAACTAGTTACCGCACAATCTACGAAAGGAATAATAACTAAATGTGGGTTCTCGCATTTCTAGGAAACGAAAAGCGGAACTTTGAAACTACGGTTCTTTATAAACAGAGTGAACTTGAAAAATAGAAGGTAAGAAAGACGACTTAGCCTTACCTTGACGGATTTTCAAAGTATACTTATCGAAAACTCCATTCAGATAATATTAATTTTGTCAATCCTTACAGATCACAATACTATGAGAACTTGGAATTATTTTGGAATTTAGAGTTGAGCATCGTGGAAGAATATAGGTATGAAGTCCTATAACATGGTCGCAAACTACACTTTATACTAACTCACTTACTGAAAAGTAGACTTATAAGAACGAATCAAATAGGTGAAGGCTACCTATTCCACCTAAGAACTAATATTACACCCTGGTGACTCCTGCTATGACTTGGTAATAAGTAGATTACTATGATCTCTTTCTCTACTTTTGAGCACAATAGTGTCAGTGGGATGAATCCCCTTTAACTTAAGGTAGAAATTAAATTCCTTTAACACTGAAGGTTAAGTGAAGGCAAAAAATTAGAATGTAAGGTTATTATGTTCAGTTTGGGTTGCAGCCCTGAGGAAGTCTATGGTCGAATGAGACCAGACGAAACACGTGTTGGCTGCACTTGGTTTGAAGATTGTTTTGGAGAATATTTTCAATGAAGATGCGAATTGAAATATATCAAGAATAAAAGACTATTATTTCATTTGAAAAAGAAATTTGTGGATATTGAGTTGCTCGATGAAAATAGTTATCTAGGGACTATGTGTTTCTATAAAATGTAAGTATGTTTTATATATATATATGCCAAGGTTTATGGAAGAATGAATGGCTGTATAGGAGTCAGGATGGATGATTTAGTAGGTGTGTGACTGACTGTATAAGTGAGTGATTAATTGTGTCTTACTTATTGCATGTGTTAGCGACTGATACAGACATTCACACAGTTTAGGTTGTCAGTTGGTGTGTAAGCGGTTGCATGGGTTGGTTAGCACCTAAATAAGGATCTATAAGGGCTATTGATTGGTTGTCTGAGTATCTGTATTGGTGCCGGAGTGTCTGTGTGGGTGGGGGGCAGGGCTGGCAATGCCGGGCACCGGGCAATCCCCCGGTAGGCTGCCAGGAGTGGGGGCCGATTTTTGGGCTGGGGGCCGGTTTTGTTGCTGGGTGGGGCAGGGGGCCGATTTTTTGTACAGTACAGTACAGTAGTGAAGTCACTAGTCACTTACTACTGTACAGCTGTGTCTGCTCCTTCTCATGGTCTCCTCGCTCCGTGGGACAAAAAGCATAATTTAATTAATCTAAGTGCAGCAGTCTCAGGGTCATTTTAGGAGGTGGGTCGGGCCAGGTTGCGTGCGTGCGCCGAGCAGCGCACAGATGTCTCCACCGCTGCCGCTGTGTCTGCGCGGCCTACTCAGTCTTTAGTTTACAGTTAGTTAAGTTCACCCACCTTAGTGGGGGGGGGGGGGCGGGCACGGCTGTTGTTGGTGGTTACACATGCGCATTGAGGCTCGCGCAATAAAGTGTGTGTGAACCCGATTCCAGAATCCAGAGAGACCGTGACGACGAGAGGCCCTCTCTCGCAGTCGCCACCCTTCCCATAATTTAATTATTTCTAGCCTAGGCCCCCTACCCCCCCTTGGCCCTGCCTGTCCCAGTGTGAGTGTCCACAGTCCCTGGCTGCTGCCGAAGGTTTGCCAGTGCCGCCCGCCACCAGGTGAGTCAAGTGTTATTTGCATTTTGCAATCAGATAATCTCGTATCTGTGCATTGTGCATTATCTCAGATAAATAATGCACAGTGCGCAGATACGAGATGGGATTGATGTGAGATCAGTTATCTAGATAAGGGGTGCAACTTACTGGTAAGTGCCGCGCACGTGAACGATTCACAAGAAATTAAAACTGGCAATTACTTGTTGGCAGCCATCTCCGCCCTTTCTCTGACTCCAGGGGCGATAATTTTGTTTATTCTGAAATTGCTAACCGTCTCCTCGTCCTGGAGCTCCAGCTGGTACTGCTTTTCAATTAGGTGTGGTGTCTGTTATGTAGTGGTAGGTGATCATTTCGCCATCTTCGTCCCTTGTACACATCTCTATTTACAATCAGCTGTTGTCAATCCAATCCCTGTAACTCTCTTTTTCCCTCCACCTCCCGCCTGTTTCCTCTATCGTGTCACTTTTCTCTTTCTTCTGCCGTTTCTGTCACACAGATTAACCTTTCCTCTTCTCTTCTCTACCCTATTACCTTTCTCACCTGTATTTTTCCTTCTCTTTCTTCTAACCCCTGCAGTTCCTCCTCTTCCCGTATATTATCACTCCCAAGCTTTATGTTGCCTTTCTACCCATATTTACTGCCCACTCACTGGGGCAGGAAGCCTCTCAAGCCACCAGGAGACAGTGAATCCACGGACCCGACAGGTGCTTCAGCACTCATCCAAGCACCCGCAAGAGAAAGGGTAGCCGGCGAACACCACACCGCCGAGGCCCCCAGGGAAGGGGTGGTGACCGGATTCCCAGGGAAAATGTCATTGCTTTCAAAAGAGGGTTGCAGGCCGGGCCCCTTTATGGAAAAGCCTGCTCAGATAGGGGCCAGATGCTCTTTCGAATATGAAGACTATTGCAACCTTACGTCCTCGCTTTGCAGTTTTCATGCTGTTGAGGGAAGTGTGCTTAGAGCAGTGGCGGGTGGCTGGCGACATGGAAAGTGGTAAGGCGCAAAAGCTTCCAATTTAATGTGTACTGCTTCACGGGGCTAGGGAGCATGACTGTCAAAAGGGGAGTCCAGGAGGTTCTCGCTCGAGAAAACTCCGAAAAAAAGATTGGGAAAATCATGCACTCCAAAGCAAACCTGATGACTACAAAGCAATTGTGACAGTATTGACCCAAAACATGCAAACGCAGGCAAAACACTCCATGGTTCACAGAATTAAAACTGCCCAGCTACTGTAGTGTGCAAACTCCACAGCACAACAGCAAGGTTCTAACTATGTTACCTGCATAGGGCAAACAAAGCTGTCTTGTCTGTCCACTCTCCGCAGTGCACCTGCCAGACACCCTCTCCTCATAGTCTTGCAATGACGACATTCACAACGACACTGCTACTCCACTCTGTAACTTCACAGTGGACGCGAGAAAACAGCGCCCTGTACCTCATTCAACCATTCTCAATGTATATGCCTGCCCTAAAAACCACAAAGACATACCCCACATTTTAAATCACCGAACCTCCCCTTGTGCCATCCTTGGAACCTGCAAGGAGTGGGCTGCGTGAGATGGCCATAGCCAGGTCAGATGCAATGGGAGGAGAAGGAGGAAGTACAGTGAGGAGCTTCATCCCCAGGCATCACCGAGGCGAGACCCCATCCGATATGCTATCAAGACGAGCCAACACTACAACATACGGAACACAATACACCTGAAACAAGAAACCAGGGCTGAAACAGAAAGAAATATTGGGTCCCTAGTATTGCAACCCCAGCCCCGCTCATGTCGCAACCCTTACAGAGAGCTTAGAACATTCACCATGTGAGGCCTTGTGTGGGACCAGAATGGCCTTAGCGGGTACTGGGCATTTCCCCGGTGGGCAGCCAGGGTAGGGGCCGGTTTTGGATCCCTGGAAGGCCGTTTTTCTTACCGGGCCAGTTTTGCAGATATAGTGTTTTCCACATGCACCCCCTGCACCCCCCCCATCCCACCTGCACCAGGAGGGCTGGTCCAACCAATTGCCAGGGCTGGTTTGAGTTCCCAGTCCGGCCCTGGTGGGGGGTGTGACTCTGTACATAGATGTGTGAGTGGATAATTCACTGGGCATATATGTTCAAGACTGTATCTGTGAAGGGCTGTATGGCTAGGTGAGTGTGCCTATGGGTGTGTTGGTGAGTGAATGGATGCCTCAGTGGTACATGTGTGAGTAACTGCATATGTGAAAAGCAGTATATGTGCATGTTGGAGTGTATAAATGACTATATGTGAGAGTGAGTGATTGTGAGACTGCCTGTATGGATCAGTGTGTGGTTGTATTAGTTATTGTATTAGAGTGTAAGTATGTGTTAGTATATCTTTAAATAAGTGAGGTGATATGTGTATAACTGTACAGGTGAGTAAATATAAGTGTGATTGATTATGTCCATGACTGACTAGGTGTGTGAATAACTCTATCAATGAGAGGCGGTTTCTGAGTGTCTGTATATGTTGGACCCGGCCCTTTTGGCAGGTTCACCCCAAAACTTTTTGCTTTTTCCTAGCCTATTTCTGTAACCTGGTGTTGGTGATTTTAGGCCTCTGCGCACTTTTTCACTGTGGTCCAGTGTAAAGTGCGTGCGCTCTCTGTATATATGTGGTGAGATTGGCCTGCCTTCCCATAGGAATGCATGGGGAATATGTGTGTCCATGGTAGTTCCTGTTGTATGGGGAGTGCAGGGTCGAGTTTGGTATGTGCGGACTTGTGAGATTGAATGCTGTGCGATGATGTGCGTGGATTGTATGTGTCTAGTGTGGAAGTGCCACTTCTAGAACTGGGCCTGTCTGTGCAGTAAATGTGAATTGACTGTCTGGCTTGTGATTGGCTGGGGCTGGCTGGTGTGCCTAGCTCCAGGGGTCAGGATGGGTCTGCCCCGGTGGTGAATGAGGACATCTGCATGTTGATGGCCGGGAGGGGTGCACCCGCGACCTGAATAGGGCCGGCTTTGACTCCACAATGCCGGCTCCGCCCCCTGTGGTGTGTCTGATGTCCCTGGCCTGTCCTGTGAATAGGGCTGGGCTTTCCCTACACAATGTTGGCTCCGCCCCCTGTGGTGTGTCTGATGTCCCTGGCTTGTCCTGTGAATAGCTCTGGGCTTTCCCTCCACAATGCCGGCTCCACCCCCTGTGGTGTGTCTGATGTCCCTGGCCTGTCCTGTGAATAGGGAGAGGGCTGAGCAAAATAAAGTGCTCGAAAATCAGTTGCCTCTGGTTCGCCCCTTGCCTGCACCTTTGACAACAAAGGATTTCTGTGTATAAAAGGAGGCTGTGACCTCATGTTAAATGTTCTCTTTTTTCCTGACTTGAATCTACCAGAGGCGTACTGCTGCTGGGGCCCAGGGGAAGGCTTGCCTCCTTGGGCCCTGCCCAGCCCCTGGATTGTTGGAACCCTTCTTGTTGTAGGGGTCATCTCTGGGGCCTTTTTGTGCTGTGTCCCCGGGCTTGAAGGAATCTCCAAGGGCCTGAGAAGAGCTGGCTCCCTGTTTTGAAGTCCCAGGAACAAAAGGACTTCACCCCCCACTTCCCCGAGCTCTACTGAGAGAGTTCTGTCCTTCTTGGAGTGCGTGGCCCATGTGGGTGCCTCTGGAAGTTGTACCGATGTTGGGAAGCCAAGGGCCAGAGACGAGCTGGCTCCCTGTTTTGAAGTCCCTGGAACAAAAGGGCTTCACCCCCGCTTCCCTGAGCTCTACTGAGAGAGTTCTGTCCTTGGAGTCCGTGACCCAGGTGGGTGCCTCTGAAAGTTGTACCCGTGTTGGGAAGCCAAGGGCCAGAGACGAGCTGGCTCCCTGTTTCGAAGTCCCAGGAACAAAAGGACTTCACCCCCAGCTTCCCTGAGCTCTACTGAGAGAGTTCTGTCCTTCCTGGAGTGTGTGGCCCATGCGGGGTGCCTCTGGAAGTTGTACCTGTGTTGGGAAGCTGGAAACCAAGATTGGAGAAACTGTGCTACAGAAAAGTTATCGCCTCGCTCACTTGTATGCTGCATCACGGCGCTGCGAATATCGTCGCAGAGCCATCGCATCGAGAGCTGAGAGAGAGAGAGATCCCCGTGGGATCGCGCATCGGTGCCCCGGAGGTCATCGCAGCCCTACGAGTTCATCACGTCGTGCCTTTGCAAGAACAAACTTCCTATGGAACCTACGCACCGGAATCCATACAAGTGGCCTTCCTCCCCATACAGACCGGACACGTCCCAACACGCCCGCTGCTGCTGTGAGGTTGTCGCGTCGCCTCCCCATGGTCTCAGGAGCAACGCATCGCTTGTTTTCCACCGCACCAGCTTCTGCTTTTTGAACTTGCTAAGAGTGGCGCAGATCTGTCCTAAGGGCCAGTGAGGGCCCCTGTCACAGTTTGCTTCACAGCTGCCCAGCAAGTAGTGGGCAGCTGCTACGTTTAGGTTTTCTTTCTAGGGACATGTCTCTGGACTAAGGAGTGAGTCGCACTCCTTCGCCCCTACTTTGGCCTTCCACAACTGAGCAGCACTTAATGCCAGCTGCAGCGTTTAGGCCCTGTTCTTCTCCTCAGCTGCCCAGAAAGTACTGGGCAGCTGCCATGTTTAGGTTTTCGCGCAGTGGCGCAACTTGGACCTTGAGATGAGTTAGGGGCTAAATGTGATTTATGTGCTAATGCTTTGGGTGCTAGGAAATGTACCGTGTGTGTAGTATGTTTGGCGCACCCTGTGTTATGATACCGCCTAGACATGTTTATGCTTAGGATGTTGTTTTACCTAGTATAGTTATGCTAGTGAATTCATGGTTCCCTGCGTGATATATGCCTAGGATGGTTAGGATTGCGTAGGATGCACCTACCTACTACCACAGGTTACTGGTTGTGTGCTACATATGCTATTTGGTGCTACAAGTGTTCTATGTTCTAAGTGCTTATTCCAGGCAGTGGTCCATGTGGCCCTGTCTTATGTACATAATCCCTTGTGAATATTGCCCATAGGTATATTGTGTGATTACTATCTGATGTGTTTTGAGAATACAAAAGTTATTTTTACTTAACTTGCGTGGAGTTCCTTTTGTGGTGGGCCTGGGATGCTGTTGCTGTGTGCGTGCCCAAATGCTTTACACATTGCCTCCGGGATAAGCCTGTCTGCTCGTGCCAAGCTACCAAGGTGGTGAGCAGGGGTTATCTTGGTGTGTGACTCCCTTGCCCCGACTAGATTGGTGGTTTATGCCTGGCTTTGGTGCAAGCCTTAGCCAACCAGAAATCCCAGTTCTGACAGTATAGAAATATGAGTGCATATGATAATGCTGTATTAATTGCTGACTGTATGTATGAGTGACTGTATTTGTGAATGAGTGGATGTGTGTGTGGACCTAGAAATTAGTGAGTGGATATGTACTAACTGGTATTGGTGTGTTAATGGTTTTGAAAATTATAGTCTATTTTAGAGTGGGTGTATCAAGTGTTATATTAGGGTCTGATGAGGTGCATCATATTTTCACGTGGAGTATGTCATCAGTGATGTCATTTGAGATGTCATCAGTGATATCACTGACCATGTCATGAATGATGTAATATGTGACGTCATCAGCAGTGCATTGTGGGGGCGCGAGTTATAGTTAGCTCAACTACCTATAACAGGGGAATTTCTATGGTTTTCTATGAGTGATATGTCCAACTAAGTATAATGTCCCTGAAACCCAATGTTTTTCAGTGAATTTCTAAGGTTTTTTAAATGCTAATTTCGAACTATAACGCAACTGAAACCTATGGTTTTTCAGCAAATTTCAAAGGTTTTTTAAATGCTAATTTCTAATTATAATGTTCATTAAGCCTATTTTTTTCTCTAATTTTAAATTATCATCCCATTCACAACCTGGTGAAAACTGTAAATCTCACCATTTTTCCATCCATACCTTCCGCCAAAGAAATCGCCACAAACGAGAGCCACAACTAACACTAATGATATGAAAAATAAGAGTTCCTGTGGAAAAAAAACCTAAAACACCACTTTCCTATATTTTTAACGACCAGCCAAATCTGCAATACGATCCAAAAACAGGCGATAAGCTGAGTTAGCAGAAAGACATTAACATCAACCTTTAACTGGTATAAGGAAGTCGACTATCTACAGCGTGAATTGGACCCAACTCACAGCCACATCTAAAGACCAACACGTGATACAGCTACTGATCAAGCAGCTCCGACACCCAACAAGGCTACAACACCCAGCGCCACAACCACCAGAACCTTACCCCCGGACCACCTCCCTTACTACACTGACACAGCGCAAAACAGGACAATGGACCTTCCCAAAATGCCATGGCCCCTCAGCCGCACAATAGCTGAATGTTGGGTGATGTGGCAACCAAGTATGTGTGAAGAAGGCAAGTCGCCCATCAATAATAATGCACACAATGCCAAGTGTACTGGTGATGTGCTGCACAGACCTCACTATGCAAGGCACAAACCTCTCCATGTGGAGATATAGTATTGATACTTGTAGTGTAGTGCACAGTGGACGCAACCATGTTACCTCAGGCAGTGGGGAAGATCTCGGTCATGTAGCTGTGTTGTCCCCCCTGGAAGCGGAGTGAGCTGATCCAACTTACGCCACTCCAGCGTACAAGTATGAATAAATAGGCCAGGCCCGGGGCGTGGTTCACTTGTGGGAAAACCAATGAGTCTGCAGAGCGGTGGCCCTAACCCTGGAACGTGGCTGCCGCCATGACCGCGGGCCTCCTCCACACAAGCCTCTTGCGAACCCAGCGGCACAGCACCGCAGACTTATGCCTTTACCAACTACTGCCTTCGATCTATACTGAGGACAGCAGGGCTCACAATTCAGATGCAGTGGTGATTGCAGATGACACACTCTAGTACGCAAGACACGTTGCTCTCAGTACAGCCCGCACAGACTAGGCTGCGCACACGCTGTGTGCTTCAGGTGCTACGAACTCACTGTGTCATAAGTCATCGCCACGTGGCCATATTAAGGCAGAATTCATTAGACAAAAGACATTGCTCCCAGTGCGACCCATCTGGACCACATATCATCCCAGGCTGCACGCACGCTGTGTGCTTCAGGTGCTACTAACTCACTGCACCACAAGTCATCGCCACATGCCCTTATCAAGGCAGAATTCATTAGACAAAAGACATTGCTCCCAGTGTGGCCCACCAGGACCCTATCATTGCAGGGTGCGCACATGCTGAGTGCTCCAGGTGCCACTAACTGTGCCGCTCAGCTCAACGCCACGTGGCTGTGCGACCATCCTGACTGCTGTCTACACTGGAGTTAGCACAGTTCACAATTCAAGATTAGTAGCGACGCAAATTGTAAGAGACTATAATGGGTTAAGAAGACCAAATGCTCCCAATCTGTGCAGCTCAAGTAAAGGTCACGTGCCTGTGCGCCTCTGCTGACCGCTGCCTCCGGCCTACACTGTGGAAGACAGTCAACACGTGGTGCTAACTAACCCTGTTCAACACAATTTGATCTCACATGTGTAACTGTGTCCTGAGTCCTGAATGGCAACAACCCCAACTTTGTGGTAGTGACCATAGCACCAGACTCCCTTCAATCAGTGAGGAATAATTGCATATAGAAGGCCAGCGACATGTGGTGCCACTGAACCTGCACTACGCAGGCCGGTGGGGCCACCAACGTATGCACGTGGCTGTGGGCCCTTGCTCACCGCTACCTCTGGCCTACACTGTTGAAGACCGGCGACACATGGTGCCACTAACTGTATCTAACATAAGCCGATTCCACATGTGTAACTGTGTCCTGAGTCCTGAATGGCAGTGACCCCAACTCCATGAGACAACCACAGCAGCAGACTCCCTTCGATCAGTGAGGCATATTTCCATATGCAACGGCGGCGACACATGCTGCCACTAACCCTCTTTAACACAAGCCGATCCCACATGTGTAACTGTGTCCTGAGTCCTGAGTCCTGAATGGCAGTCACCGCAAGTCTGTGGCACCAACCACAGCACCACACTCCCTCGATCAGTGAGGCATATTTCCATATGCAAGGCCGGAGACACGTAGTCCCAGTAACCCTCTTTAACACAAGCCGATCCCAGATGTGTAACTGTGTCCTGAGTCCTGAATGGCAGTGACCCAAAGTCCTTGGCAGCGACCAGAGCACCACACTCTCTTCGATCAGTGAGGCATATTTCGATATGCAAGGCTGACAACACGGAGTCCCACTAACCCTCTTTAACACAAGCCGATCCCACATGTGTAACTGTGTCCTGAGTCCTGAATGGCAGCAACCCCAACTTTGTGACAGGGACCACAGCACCAGACTCCCTTCAGTCTTATTTTTTTATATGTAAATCTATACATGACTAAGATCCTTCTTGTCCAACCACACAGGCACACTTTTGGGCCCAGGAAGGTTGGTGAATTTGATTTTTTTTTTACAGCAATTTGTATAGCCCACTTATACCATGCGGTTTCATGGCGCTAGGAGGACGCTTAGCCAGAGGTGAGTAATAGGGGAAGCAAGGTGCTAGGATGGAAAAGCGCGGGAGAAAAGAAAAGTCTTAAGTGCTCTGCGTAAATCAGAATAGGAGGGGATGGATCTGATATGGAAGGGGAGAGAGTTCCAAAAGGTAGGGGCAAGGTAATGTGGTAATGTGAGAAGAGGGTGCGTTACCTGCTGATGTGGGATGAGGAAGCATCAAAGGGGTATCTCTCACAGAAAGAACTCCGATATGTTTTCACAAATGCCTCGGACAGATGCCAGCTGACGGACTGAATCAAAAAATTATTCTTGAATATTTATGTAGTGTGAGTTATGAACAGTTCGCACCCAGGCTCTCAGAGGGACAGCTGCCGCCCGTCCGCTCGACTCACAGACTCAGTACTATGAGCCGTCCCCGTCATTGTAGCTATCCTTGCCCTGTTCCATCGTATACCACGCCACGGCACTCTGATTATGTTCAGACGTTGGTCTTACATAGATACCTGTCGCAGGCGTACTCGCTGTTGGTGTGCAGGTCAGTGGTCTAGTTCTCAACATCTCATGGCCACTCCCTGGGGGCAGGTTTGCACACATACCACACCCATCTGACACATGCGTCACAGGCCATGTGACCACGCAAATATAATAGATCGACAACGTCACATCCTTTATTGTTGGTGCTGACTAGATGGCAGTCACTCCACAGGTCTCAACCATAAAGAGTCCATGATAAGTTGCGCAGAAGGTTAGTTGCACCCTCAGCTGTATGGCCGTCAGGGGCCTACCATCCCCTTGGTGCGGACTTCAGATGCACAGGGTTAGTTCCACCCAAAGCTCATGTGGCCATCAGGGGCCTACCACCACGTGGCACGGACTTGAGTTCCTCAGGCTTAGCGGCACCAAAAGCTGATGTGGTCTCCGCTATTGATGACTCCGGACTCAGCGACATGTGTGAGATCTGCCGGGCCGTGGAGAAGCTGATGTGGTCTCTTTCATTCAGGCCTCAGCAACATCTGTGAGATCAGTGGAGAAGCTGATGTGGTCTCCCCCATTCATGACTCAGGACTCAGCGACATATCTGAGATCCGCAGAGTTTAGACAAGCACGTGGAGTGCCCACTGCTACACACTCCGGTGGCACCAGGTAATTATTTGCTCATGGATGCCCAGGGGCGGCAGTGTCTCTCTCTCGCTCTCTCTCTCTCCCCTCTATTCACTCTCTCTCACTCTCTTCTTTGATATGCGCATTACACACGTCCTTATTTTGTGCTTTATTTTCCAGGCTCTGTCGTTGACATCCATGGTCCCCACAGGAGTCTTCTGCCTTGTTGTTTTGTATTATTTATGTTAAATTTTGTTTATTAGTTCATTGTTTATATATATATTTGTTAATAAAAAAATTACATTTGAAAATAGTTTATCGTATATATATATATATATATATATCTATATATCTATATATATATATATATCCTGTACAGACACTGGCCACTGATTAAAAATGACACAGTCATAGGACAGAGCTGTGCCAAACTACCCCAGTTGACGTTTAGAAGAGCAACTTCAATGAGCCAAGAATTGGTCAATTATGCACCATCTGCTCCAACCAAACAAATCTGGTTACATTCCCAACCGGGTTTCTACAAGTGCACCAAGTGCAAAGCCTGCCAGCATGGGGTTAACACTAAAACAGTTAAGTTCCCTTTCAGAAAATCCCCTTTCAAAATCGGACAACACTACACGTGCAAAACAGACTTTGCGGTGTACGTTCTTAAATGCTCCTGTGACTTAATCTATGTGGGGAGCACTATACATCCAGCTCATGTGAGGATCCTACAACACCTCAGAGCAATCACTAATGACGATGACAGCATACTCTGCAGCTCGCCATATCAATGCTCACCAAAGTGGTAAAACTGAGGAACCAACATACTTTGTTTTGGACAGTGTAGCACCAAACCCCAGGGGAGGGAATAGACAACAAAAACGGAGACCACTTGAATCTAAATATATCATAGAGCTCAACAGCAAGATCCCCTTTAGGCTCAATGCTGATGAGGCACTCAGTGTACATCTATGATACGGCACCATACTACTGTAAGAACGTCCCTTCTCGCGTTTCCTGAAACAACCCATTTCTACTGAGAAACATCTAGTTTCACCATCTAGGACTTGATCCTTTTTAAATCGCCCAGTGCACATTTTAATTTTGTTTAATTTTTATTTCCACCTTAATCACACACACACAATCACCAACTATCAGAACAACCATGCGCTCGAATCATGCCTGCTAGCCACTACCTAATCAGGGTTCCCCCCTTTTTTAATAAAAAGCAAATACACTGCTCCCTTTCATAAAACTCGGCACTAGAACAGTCTCAGGGAGTTTCAACATTGAGGCATCCAGGCACTTCTCCAATGAGACACGAGTCCAAAGCCCACTTGGGCGGGACCCCTTGACCCCCTCCGGCTACTCCCGTTTACACCCACGCACTTGCGTTTAATTCCAGCCTTTAGGTCTCACCCAAACGAACAGTGATACCTAATTTAACTTCGAACTCATTAGAGTTAACACTTCCCAACCAACGTGCAACAGCCATATGCACTTGGCCAAACACATTTCCTCTGAGATAGTCAATCTGCGTTAACCTTACGCTGTTGATGCCGAGGAGTGCCTTGCCCGTCAAACAATTCTTCGACACCGTGCCTTTACGGCTTTTTCCTGACATACATGTCTCTAGACTAGCGCGCCTTACACTCACCTGCAAACGCGCTCAGACAGGGATGTACTGAATACACGACGTGTCCTGATCGGGCCCAAGAGGTTACAGACTGCTGAGCGGCTGGAAACTTATACACGTGGCGGAAGGAACTCTTCCATGTCTAAATCGGCACGTAACTGGCAGCAGTCATTAGTGTCAATAACGCTTACACTTTAGAGAATAAAGAGCTACAAATCACAATTATATATATATATATATGAGTATTTCATCCAAATCATTCCAATCCTGTCGGAAAGATGAATTTGCGGACCCAAAAGTTCTTTGTGCCAAATAAAGTTTCATTTCAAAGCACCCTGCATCACCGCCATGACGTGATTCTGCCCCACCTGGGCCTTGATCACATGACGCGTTGCATTTGTGGAAAGACATTTTTAAAGGTCCAGTGCAATTAATTCAGAGTCAGCTGATCTGTACAATAGTAGATAATGAAGACAGACTGTCGTGATTTCAATATAATGCTTAAATGCCGTCTGTATAATCGATTATGATATAACAAATAGTGCATAACTTACTGCATGAATGCAAAGAATGTTAGCAAAAAGGACATGTAAGGAGCCATAGAAATACATAGTTTAATCAATAGGATATAACATGCAATATTTGTAAAGGCAAGGCAAGTTGATGGTTATTTTAAAAAATCATGAATACAAAAATTAAAATGTAAACATGCTATAAAATAACATACAAAATACTATGATAGTATGTATCCAGTTTTTTTGCCCACCATGTCCTAAGTATTTCATAGTCTTATTGTGCAAATAAGCAAATATAGTGCAAATATTGTGCAAATATTAGATGCTGTCTAATGCAAAAGGGGAATGTCAATTCATCCTAAAGAAATAAAGCCCAAGTGGGCAGGTCCAGATTATATATGCCACTGATCTTTCCAAAGAAAGCCAAACTCATCTATAAACTCTTGACCAGCCGGAAAAGAGAATAAATAGGTGTCTAAAAAGATGTGTCTAAAAGTGAAAGTGAAATAAACCATGACAATACACAAAATAGAAAATGTAAAAAGCACATTATTGTTCAAGATTCATTATTCAGTAATTATGAAAAATAGAAGCTATATATATACTCACAAGGTCATCATAGCAATTGATGTTGTATGAATGTCAAAAAGTTGATGGTACATGGAACATTTGGAAATAATGATCAATCTAAAAATACCCCATTAGAGACATGTGTACATGTCCTCAGTTACATTCAATCCTGACAGGGACTTAATATTTAATTCTAGTATATAACGTGTCTCCAAAAGGCGAAGGGCACCTTCCCGATTGCCACCTCTGCGTAGTGGAGGCACATAGTAACTGAGATGTATCGGGTTACTTGCATGGACTGTCTCAAAGTGCCTTGCCACCGGATATGCCTGATCTTTGTTTGAAATCGCACGTATGTGCTGAAGGATTCTTTTGTGCACCGGCAGTTTGGTGCTGCCAACATATCGTAGTGCACACGAACATTCCAACACGTATACGACATAGTCCGTTTTACAATTAATTCTCTTGTCGATACAATTCGGTTGGGGTAAAAAAGGGGTAGTATACTGTTTCTTGTTTTTGGCGAACTTGCATGCCTTACACGTAATGCACTTAAAAAACCCTTCTGTGTAGATAACCAGTTAGTTGGTAATTTAATTTCAGGATTATTTTTCACAAGGCTATTACCCATAGATCTGGTCTTTCTAAAAGCCAGTTGGGGTACACAGCTTTCTAGTGTCAGATCAGCACCTATTACTGGGTCTTTGAGTATCAGGTTCCAATTACGTTTTAAAATGCCCCTGATAGCTTTGTGCTGTTTACTATATGTAAGAATGACCCTGATTTTAGATTTCCCGTTCTTTGAAGGAGTCCCAACCGATTTCTTGGGACTGAGTGCCTGGTCCCTTGTGAGCACTTTTGTTTTGTTAATTGCCTTTTCAACAACTGATACAGCGTAGCCTCGTGCTAAAAACCTTTTCTTACTGCTGTCCTGGGCTAGTTGGCATTCATAGTCACTGCTACATATGCGTTTGATTTGCAGCATCTCCCCATAGGGAATACTCTGGATAAGATGCTGCGAATGATGGCTGGACGCATGCAGCAATGAGTTGCCTGCTGTGGGCTTACGGTACAGCCTAGTGGAAATTGCATTGTTCAAAATGAAAATTTCCACATCAAGGAAAACCACACTTTCATTACTCATATGTGCAGTAAATTCGAGGTTGAGCTGATTTTTGTTAAGTTTATCAACAAAGCTTTTGGACAATAATTCGGGACCCTTCCAAATGACAAAAAGGTCGTCAATATACCTTAACCAAAGGGGTACATGTTTGTCTAGGATGTCTTTAAATTGCCCCATGAGGACCTGCTCCTCCCACAGTCCCATATGCAAGCAAGCATAGCTGGGGGAGAAGCTGGCCCCCATCGCAACACCCCTAATTTGTTGATAGATGTTGTTGTTAAAGATAAAAAAGTTTTGCTCTAGACCAGTAGTGACCATATTAATGAGCATTTTGTTGTGCATTGTAAGGTGAGCTGGTCTACGATTTAAAAAGTGTTGAACTGCCTTAAGGCTGTCCATGTGGCAAATGGAGGTATATAATGAGGTGACATCCATAGTGATGAGGATTAAATCATCACTCCATTGGATGCCCTGAATTTTTCTCAGAAAGTCTGCGGTGTCCTGGAGATATGATGGTAAGCTAGTGACCCATTCCTGCAAAAAATAATCTATATATTTAGAAGTATTCTCCATGATACTTCCTATTGCCGAGATAATGGGCCTACCGGGGGGCTTTGTTTCATTTTTGTGTATTTTAGGCAGAATATACAATGATGGAATTACTGGCTAATCATTTTTTAAGAAGCGGTATTCATCTTCACAAATTAACCCCCCAATCTTACAGGCAATCAGTTTGCCGTAATAATCATTCCAAGAGGCCTTGACAATATGCATATTACTTTGTTTATAGCAGGAAAGATTATTCATTTGGAGGTTTGCCTCCTCCATGTACAATGTCCGTGGCCACAGAACAATGTTTCCCCCTTTGTCCGATTGCCTTACAATAACCTCATTATTACCCTGGAGTTTTTTCATAAGCTGGACATAACATCGCTGTTGGTAACAAAGTTCCTGACCTGCAAAGTTCGTAGATTTGTATAGCTCCTTGAGGTCCGATATTACATGCTCATGAAAAAGATCAAGATTGTCGTGGAGCATGATCGGTTGAAACACCGATTTAGGCTTAAGCGGTGTTTTAATAGTTCCACTGATATCGAAATTCTCAAATCCCAGTTGACTCGTAATAGCAGTTTGTTCTTTCTGTAGTGACTTGAGATCATGGAACAAATTGACATCCCCAGCTGTAAATAAGGGCGGGTTGGACAAAACTTCATTAACTGTATCCGGAGACTTATTTGCCCTCAATTTATTAACTTTCTTCAGTTTAAGTTTGCGGATAAATCTAAAAACATCCATTCTTGTTTCTGAATAGTTAAAAGTACTTTCTGGGCTGTAAGATAAACCAAGCGCAAGGATCTGTGTTTCAGCTTTGGACAGGGCAATATCGGTGAGGTTGATGACTGTTTTAGGGGCCGCTTCTTGTTCTATTTCATTTTGCGGTTCCACCTTCCTCTCGTCGTTTTTTTGAAAGGCTTGTTTCCGTTGTCTGCAGCAGCGTCTCCTTGCGCTGCGTTTTTGATTTGCCCTCCTGTTTTTTGCTGTTTTTGTGGCACTTTCTGATTGTGAGGTCTTAGTGTATCCCTCCTGTCCTGGCACAGGCAATCGACCTTCGGGGCCAGGGATAATTTTGTAAACCCCACCTTTGCTGCTCTGGCTCCTTCCCCCTCCGTCTCACTCTCAGTAGCCGTACTAAGGTCAGAGGCGGATGTGAATGCAGCAGTATTGTCGCTCAGGCCACTCATATTGGTACGTTGTGTAGCGACACCAACTTTAGCTTTCACACCATCATATCTTCGTGCGAAAGTGAATACATTGCCGTTTTGCTAGTCAAGCTTATCACGATTAAATTTGTAAGCCTTGCGCCTTTTGATGGCTTTTTCATCTTTTTGCAGTTTTGCCAGCCTATCTTTTCTCATCTTTTTATGTTTTCAGTTTCATCAAGTTTAGATATTTCAATATTCAGTTCGTCAATTTTGGCTTGTAATAAAAATATTATATGTTTATAAAAAAGTTTGAAAAAAAATAATAATAACGTTTTTAAAATTTGGGGGAACTTATCGCGGGAATACTGGTGATGTCTGCGGTTTGCACCAACATCTGAATAGTGTGTTAGATTTATCTCAACTTTAGTTGCATTAAAGTGCTAATAATGAAATGCAGAATAGCCGTTCCCGTGCAAAAAGACACGAGGTGCACCTTTGCAATTTATTCTGAATACTAAAATCCTGTATTGAATTGCACTGAGGTAGTGGCTGCACTTACTGTGTACACACAAAATCAATGAAGAAATCTCATTGTATTTATATTGATTGGGAATAGTGCGTCAGGTACTAGATCTTGACGGGATACACTGCCCAATTCGTTCATTGTTCTGCACACAAAAAAAATCACATCACAACTTTCACAACAACTGCAATGCGAAACAAATTCCGGAGATAAGCCACGTTAGCACTAGGGATTTTACAGAAGGGCGACTACCTGCAGCATGAAAGGGAACACACCCAAGAGCCACATCAGAACACTCACAGGTTCCATAAAGTCAATGAGCATGATACAGGGATACCCATGAGGTCCACAAGACTCATCGCAACAACCCCAGGAGCGCCAACCCCCCCCCAAACCTGCATCTGAGCAAGTGTGTTCCTGTGGTCATTGTGTTAGCATGACAGGCACGGACCCTACAACATCACAGTTTGCTGTCTTCAGCAGAAGTTACCATGTCACCTCAGCATTGGCAGTGACTCTGGACATGTAGCAATGCACGCATCCTCCTTCATGTACAAACGGCATGTGCTGGTCCGGTTTCCCCCGTCAGCGCAAGGGTGTGCCTATCCGGCAAAGGGATCGGGGTGTCTCGGACATGTCCGTGTGCAGGAAGTGCGGTAAGTGTGTCTCTGTGTTCTGGTGTGGCCTGCCACAAGGGCCGCAGCAGTCAATGTTGTAAAGTGGCATGCATGTGACGGAAGTGCGGGGGGTTCCCACACTAAATCCTGACGTGCTCCTCGGGAGGTAAACTCAGCCTCCAAAAACTTCAATGAGGGTTCTAGATCAACTGGGTCAGTTGATAAATCAGTTTTTTATTTTTGTGTTCATATATTCAAATAGTCAAATATTTCAATTTCATATTGACTGTATATCCATCAGAAACGTTGTACAGCAGTGTGAAAAATCCCTATGCATTTCGGGACGAAAGTCCCTTCATCAGGGGACTTGACTGTGTCTAAAAGGAAATAAACACTGTTTTAGGAAGGGGACCGGAACCTCTTGTTAAAAGTGACGTAAAAAGACTCAAAAACAGTTGCCGACTATATAGAGAATATAATGAGTGTGTTACACTACGGTGCATGACTTGGGGCTGGAATTCCGTGAATGGAAGCAGAACAGTGACGTGTGCCTAGCGATATAGATTAGGAAACAGAAAAAATGGTGATGTTGAATTAGAAAGCAGAAAAAATAGTGGCGTGGGGCCAGTGACTTAAGACCTGAAGCGGGTAACTGCCGATTGTGAGGAAAGTGATCGTGGAGTGCAAAAAGGAACCGTTGCTCTACGGCGTGTTTCTCTTAAGCGCACACGTTAGTCCCAAACAATATGAACCCTCGGAAAAATGCCCAAAATGGTGTTTTTATCAAAAAGTGTTGCGCATAGATAAATGAAGGCGGTTGAAAGCCAGAGACCGTGAAAGGATAATTGTGCTTACCGAAGCTGTAGGAGTCTCAGGTTTCAGTGTAGATGGGGAAGGTGCGTGACATGCAAGTGCAGGTTAGATAAACGGGGTGGAGTCACGTGAGATAGCTGGTAGGGCCACAGTCTGCACAGAGAGCGGACTGAAAGAAAAAACTGAACGTTTGTGGCAAAGCGATCACTATGTTTACAGAAAACTAAAACAAAAAGGTGCAAGCTCTTATAAGATACAGAGACTGAAATAATGGAACAAAAATAATGCATAAATGATAATGGTTGCACATCACAAATACATAATATCATAATGTCGGCCATCTTGGTAGGAAAGGTCGTTCGTAAAGTGGCATGCACCACCTCCAAACGGCACAGTTATGGTGTAGTTGGAATGCTGCAGGATATGCACAAATAGGCATTACAAAGGTGTGCCATACGAGTACACGGGAGACAACAGCGCACCGTACAAAAGTGTAGGGGCTCGTGGGAGGAAGGAGCAGCTGTGTGGCAACTTAACACACAGTGAACCCGCCCATGTGCCATGTGCTGGGCATCTCATCCATGATGACCAGGGTCGCAGACATCCCATAATACCCACGCCCAGCCTTTTTACACAACCTGTATGAATGCAGCTGGAGAAGTTACTCTAGGGATGAAAGGTTCTTTGTCTAAGCTATCTTGCACTAGCACATCTGCTGCTCCAAGAAGGAACTTGCAAGTGGCCAGCCCCCCCTGACAGACACGATAATATTAGCATCGTCTCCCACACTACGCACTCCCCGATTTGAGAACAACGAGTACACAACCCACACTCAAAAGTCCTTTCTAGAACTTTCTACAACACGTGCAGGTTAAAAGTTCATCCATTTTTTTAAAGCTAAGGATAATTTTTTTGCAACATTTTCTTGAACATTTAACGGCACATGCAGGTTAAAAGTTAACGATTGTTTAATGTTCGAACAGTGTCTTCCAAATACAAGTAGCAGGTGTTGTTGAGTTGAGCAAATTTTATCCTATGATATGTACTCCACTTTGAAACTGCTTTTTCTTAACCAATCACAAAGATGCTTTTCCACAAAACGGATGAGCACCCTACTTAAAAAAAAAAAAATGCTTTTCATCTCCCAATCAGGTATTGTTTTGTATGGTAAAGAAAAGTAGTTCCCATCTTTAAACATATCTCTTATTCTACGAAGGAACTGCATGAGCTACAGACATCTTTCCATACCTTCAAAATGCTAGTGTGGATCGTAGGACATAGCTATATTTTCTCGTGCAAGAGGTATGCAGAACAGAGACGTATTGACTTAGACCTAGGTTTACAAAATGTGGACATTAAATGGTTTGCATAGAGATGATTGAATTGGCGTGGCACCAATTGTTGCCTTTGGTTAAAACCTCTTTGCATCTTCCACACCCTGACCTCAAGATTGTGCATTGTGGTGGAAATGACCTGGGCACATTGACTGGAGTAGGTTTGGAAATGCTTATGAAGGACACCTTTGGACAATTTATGTTACTTTTGCCTCAAACTGTCTTTTTATATTCCAATATATGCCAAAGACAGAAGTGGAAATGGTCAAAACAATTTTGTCCTCAGATTGAAAAATCTAGGAAAAATGTCAACACAGCTGTGTCTGCATACCTCAGAGACCATAGAATGGGGTCGATCTACAACAACAACATACTTTTGATATGGCCGATATCTACAGAAGTGATGGAGTACACTTCACAGATCAGGAAAATCGAGTTTTTATGAATAACTTGAAGCTGTGCATCCGCACTGATATGTAGCTCCAACTAATGAACAGTAGGGCTCTTTTTAAAGCCACCCTATAAATGACAACTTAGGCCCACTATTTTAGGGCCAGGTAACAGCAACTCCCGGACCCTTGCCAACATTTATTCTCCACACAGCTGTGACGTAGCGGCCAGACCATCTGACTTTGCAGCACAGAGCTCTCACTTTGATCACCGGCTCTACTCACCCATAAGGGTGAGTAGTTTGCGCTTTATAAATACCGTATTGATTTACCTTTGCACTCCCTGTACAACACCATCTAAGCACCATATACGAGTTGGACAGGTGTGGCACAGCACCCAGAGCACATGCCTTCACAGCATAGCTTACACAGTTTGAGTTCACGGTCTCATCCCCGAGTCCAGCAGCAGCTCAATTTAGCAGCATGACACTCTAGGCAATACTTCACTTAATTTACGTACCCTGCACTTTCAGACCGGTAGGGGTCAGTAGTTCAGTGGCTTTACCTCGAGTCCGGCAGAAGCTCAGCTTACGCCCCCAGCGCCATCAGACCCGTAGGAGTGAGTAGTTTGCACTTTACAAATACCGAATTGATTTGATATGTGTGAATTTACCTTTGCACTCCCTGTATAACACCCCTTAAGCACCATACACATGTTACAATGTTCGAAACAAAAGTTCCTCCGAGTAGGTATAACTACATGCTAACACTACTTGGACAGATGTGGCACAGCGGCCAGAGCACATGACTTCACAGCATATGACACACAGTTTGGGCTCAAGCTTTCATACCCCGAGTCCGGCAGCAGCTCAGCTTAGCACCATGAGACTCTAGACAATACCACACATATTTTCCTTACCCAAGGACTTTTAGACCAGTACGGGTTGGTAATTCGTCCTAGTAGGTATAAACACATGATGACACTACTTCACAGGTGTAGTGCAGTGGCCAGGGCACATGACTTCACAGCATACGACACACAGTTTGGGTTCACGCTTTAATCCCCGAGTCCCGCACCAGCTCACCTTAGCAGTGAGTGGGCGTGTGAGTGTCTGTACTAATGAGTGAGTGGATGTGTGAGTGGCTCTATGCATGAGTGAGTGGGTGCATGAGTATTTGTATGCATTTGTGAAAGGGTATATGAGTGGTTGTGTGGATATGGGAGTAGGTGTATGAGATGTTGCATGGGGGTGTGAGTAGGTATGTGAGTGGTTCTGTGGATGATCAGTGATGTCATTTGAGATGCCATCAGTGATGTCACTGATCATGTCATGAGTGATGTAATTTGCATGGTCATAAGTGGTGCATTGCAGGGGCGTAAGTTATAGCTAGCTCAGGTAACTATAACCGCTGAATTTCTATTGTTTTGTACAAGTGAAATTTGAACCTATCTTTAAAGTCACTATAACCTTTGTTTTTTTCTGTGACTTTCTTAGGTTTTTTTAAAATTTCATTTCCTTACTATATCGTCCCTGTAACCTTTATTTTTTTCAGTGAATTTCTAAGGTTTTATTTATTCTATTTTCCAACTATAACGTCCCTGTAACCTTTGTTTTTTTCTGGGAATTTCTACAGTTTTTTAATGTTATTTCCTAACTGTATCCTGTAACTTTTGAGAGAGAGTATGTGAGTGAGTGTATGAGTGTCTCAGTGGGTGTGTGACAGAGTGCATGAGTGTCACACTGGGTCTGTGAGTGGGTGTGTGAGTGCCTCAGTGAGTGTCTGAGTGGGTGTGTGACTGAGTGGGTTCTGCTCATTTTCTGCCTATTTTTCTGCTCAGTTATGACCTTTATTTTCCCTCTTTCTGCTCAAAGCTGACCTTCATTTTATCTCTTTTGTAGAGTTCACAGAATTTACTGAAACACTCTGTCAAATTCCATGGAGTACCGTGAGCAGGCGAAGTATTGATCCACCACCCTTAATTAAGTCCCCTTGGATGCTAAAAGGAGTTAGGAGCCAAGAATCCCTCCTGTTACCACCAAAAAGTCCCCCAATGCAGGATTGCTGAGACCTCGTCGCAGGGCCCGCCCCCTTTCTCATCCACTTAGCGAACGCACCTCCTGGCACACTACTGGTTCAAGATGAACTGACCTTGGTTGCTGAGGGTTGTTGGGGTCCAAGAACCCCCATTGTTGCCACAAGTAAGTCCCCCACTGTGGGACTGCAGAGATCTCATCAGTGGCCTCGTCCCCTTTCTCAACCACTCTGCAAATGTGCCTCCTGGTGCACTACTGGTAGGGGGAGGAAATCCCCTTGAAAGTTGATGGTTGTTGGGGGCCAAGAACCCCTATTTTTACCACAAGTAGATCCCCCACAGCGAGATTGCTGAGACCTCGTAGGAAGCCCCAACCCCTTTTTGGACTACTCTGCTAACACACCTCTAGGTGCAGTACTGGTTAAGTGATGAACTTCCCTTGGCTGCTGAGTGTCGTTGGGGGCCAAAATCCCCATTGTTGCCAAAAGTAAGTCCGCTACAGCGAGATTGCTGGTACCTCATTGAAGGCCCGCCCCCTTTCTGTACCACGCTGCAAAGGGGCCTCCTTGCGGACTACTGGTTGGGAGATGAAGTCCCCTTGGTTGCTGAGGGTCGTTGGCGGTCAAGAACCCCTATTGTAGCCACAAGTCACACCACAAGGGTTTGCTGAGATCTCAAAGGAGGCACACCCTCTTTCTCAGCCACTCTGCAAAGGGGCCTCCTGGCACACTCTGGTGGAGGGATAGAGTCCTCTTGGCTGCTGAGGCTCGTTGGGGGCCAAGAACCCTGATTGTTGCCTGAGTGGGTTCTGCTCATTTTCTGCTGTTTTTTTGCTCGTGTCTGACCTCTATTTTGCCTCTTTCTGCTAGTTGCTGACCTTTATTTTGCCACCTCCTGCTCATTTCTCACCTTTATCTTGTCTCTTTCTGCTCATTGCTGACATTTATTCTGCCCTTTTCTGCTCATTTCTCACCTTTATTTTGACTCTTGTTGCTTATTTTCCCTGGGATTGCAGGTGGAGCCTCAAGGGCCCGCGGTCCCTGCCAGCTCCCCAACTACTGTGGGAGCCAGCCATGCTCTGACAGACAGGGAGCTGCTGAACATTCAGCTCTCTGTCTGTCAGATCAATCCTTTCGTCTGTTTCCCTGGGAAACAGCCGAAAGCTCCTCTTCCAGCAAGCAAGAGCATTTTCTCAGCTTTCGCTTACAGGAAGTGGAGTGTTTGCTCTGACTTGGCGGGAGCTGTCAAAGTTCTCACCAAGTGGGTGGCACCCCAGGACATAGCAGGAGCCTGCCCTGGGGGGTGGCGGTCCCCAGGGTCATTATTGGCTCCAAAAGGGAGGCTGCGCTGGCCCCACCTTTCACTTTCATGGGCCTGCCCCAGGGAGGTTGTGGCCCCGAAGGCCGTAAATGGCCAGAGAGGGAGGGATGAGGGGGGGGGCGTGCGGCCCACACTCCTCCTTTAAATTAAAAAAGAAAAAAAAGAGGTGGTGCTCCTGGGGTGCTCCTTCTTAAAAAAAAAGAAAGAGGCGGGGAACCCAGGGTTTTGGAGGAGATCCGTGCGGCCCCTGGTCCATATTTAACTGAGCCCCAGGAAGGTGATGGTGTCCAGGGTGTGGGGTGGTCCATGCGCTCTCCTGCTCCATATTTAAGTGAGCTCCGCGGAGGTGGTGGCCCCACCTCTAAATAAAAATAGCCCCATAGATGTGGTAATTTGAGCCTATAAATTCTCTTTATCCATTTTTGACCATGGTACGTATGTGGGGTTTTGTCCACCATTTGAAAGAGGGGTAACTGAGTTATCGGTCAAGGATTTACTGGTCTTGGGCCTAACCTTCGATCTGATCTATTACTTCGGATCACTTCAGTTGGTTTGTCTATAGCATACTCCTACCAGACCGTGAAACACTCTTGCATATAGGGTTATTTCCAATTTAGGTATCCCTGTCCCTGCCATACACAACCTTTGCAGTTTCTAACCTGATCATCTGAACTTGTTAGGACATTGCTTCTACTCCTCCTTCTTAGTCCATTTTGCCAATTGATTTGAGAAGGGTTGGAAATAGTAACTACCCTCCTTATATTCTATGAGCTGTTTGGGTGTTAGATATGATCTACTCTTTTTTAGGATTGGCTTCTTCAACATTCCTCGGGTATCTCTTACTGCCATTAATAACCCCTCACATGATGCAGACGGAAATGATATGATCCCTGGTTAGTGTCCTGTTAATTTGCACCCCTGTTAGTCCTGTCTTTAGACTACCATTTTCTTCTGTTCCCCCCCCCCCACGTCTTGTAACTCATATGGGGGTTTGTGATTTTGTGCAGTGCTTAATTTGTAATAAAATATGTGCCAGGCCCTTTGTAAGGTGGCCACCACAGCTTCAACCACCCAGTGGCCCTGCCAGCGCTGCCAACGGCAATATCTATGCAACTGTTAATCATAACACTCCTATAAGTGTGATAATTCAGACTATTCCAGGCCCCCAAAGTTATAGGACTGGCTTGGGCAGAAGGAATGTATTGTTTTATGTATGTTGAATTAATAAACAGCTCTTGGTCTGCTAATCTCTTAAAGAGGCAGACTGTCATAAATGCCTGTGTTCACAATTAAGTGCAGGTGTCCAGCACCAGAAACCACAGGCTCAAATTAAAAACTGATATTGTGGCATCTCTATGTCTCTCTTTCATCCTTTTTCTTCTCTTACCCATTCCTCAGCTACCTCTCTCAAAGTCTCTGCAGAAGTGTCTCCCAGCCTAAGAACTATATGTTCTGTTGTCAATGTCCTCGAAGGGAAGCGGGGCTTCTAGAGAGTTCTGCTTGCCTGTGCGGCAATTCATTTATGAGTCCGTCAATTCGGTCTGGTTCTGGACCGGGCCAAGGAGTAGCAGGGGTGGGGTCTGAAGATGCTGCATTTCCCCTTGATTTTGTCTCTCCTCTTTAGGTACAACTTTAATGGGATTTTGGTACCCCACAGATGGTAGAATGGGGTAAAGACCACAAGGTGTAGGCTTCTCTGGGGACTGTTATATTTCCTATTCTGGTGCTGATGGTTTCACGTTTGTTTTTGCATCATGGAATACCCACCATAGGCAGGTCGCTCCCCATGCCGCACAGCTCAACCTGTCTGCCCATGTCCCTGGTCCCTGATCTCGCTGCTGCCGTGAGTTCGAGGCCCTCCTCCACCCGCAGGCTACCACCTGCACCTCATCCCTGGTGGCCCAGTGGGGAGCCATAAGTATCTGTGTGCTCGCTCTGTTCCTTTTTGCCTGTTTTATTTGTCTGCTGTTGTATTAATGTTTGTGGTATCTGTTTCCCACTGTTGTATTACTTTTTATGGTATCTGTTTTCCACTGTTGTATTCCTTTTTGCATTCTGCTGCTATATTATTTTGTGCCCTCTGTTGTATTCCTTTCTTTGTATACAGTGCTTTTCCACCTGTTTTTTGCTCTGTAGCCCTCTAGCGTTCCAGCCTTCCTCTCCCCATCCCGCCGCTGCATCCCCTGCGGCCCCACCTCCCCGCTCGCCCATTTGTCCCGCTCCTGTCTCCCAGCTGCTCCTCCCTCCCACCTCCCCTTCTTATGGCGGCTGCTGTGTGGCAACACGCGCAGCGGGCGTGCCGCTGGCGCACCAAAGGCAAGCCCGTCTGCGCCCGTCCACGCCTGGACCGTGCCCAGGCCAGAATCCCTGGACCCTGCGAATGCCAAGACACCCGCCGCCACTACAACGCCAGCACCATCCACGCACTCAACGCCAGCCGATCATACACCTGCTTTCTGGCCACCCCGAAGTGCACCCAAGGACCCTTCTTCTGCCCGAGCTGCAGCTTCACAAGCCTCCAAGCCGCCACCTTGCCCACCTGGGTAGGACGCAACCACCTCAGACGCATACTACTCATCACCCGCTCCGCCTGCAAGCATGCCATCGAACTTTGGGACCTACTTGACTCATCCTCCCCAGACATCGCCTTCCTGCCGGAGACCTGGATGAACCCCTCCTTGCCACCCGACATCGCCATAGCCATCCTGGATGGCTACAAGACCAACGGAGCAGGAGGAGGAATCGCCATCTTCCACAGGAACACCCTCAGAATCTCGACCAGCACCGATGACACCCACAGCGCCGCTAAACACCTGCACTTCCAGATCCACATCGACCTCAACCACCCTCAGAGGAACCCGCGTCTACAGACCCCCGGATCCCGGCCACAGTTCAGCGACTCCATCGCCGACTTCGTCAGCACTCAAGCCCTTGCATCCACTGATGACATCCTACTCAGAGACCTGAACTTCCACCTCGAGAACACCAATGACAGCAATTCCACCATCCTGCCCGACAAGCTCGCCAACCTCGGACTCAAACAGCGCACCATGACTCTCACCCACTCCGCCGGACACACGCTTGACCCCATCTTCTCCACCAGCAACCACGTCACCTTCAGCCACACCACCGAACTCCACTGGATTGACCACCACTGCATCCACTTCACCTTCGAGATACCCACCACACACCACCACACACAACGGACCCCCCACTGCAGCTGGAGCAAAATCACTGAAGAGCAGCTAATCGCCACCCTCGCCAAAACCCACCAACTGACACCACCGACACTGCCGCCCGCAACCTCAGGCAATGGATTGACGACTGCGCCAAAATTCTCGGCCGATTAAGAGACCCTCAAACAGACGCACCAACAGAAAAGCCATCTGGTTCACTGCCAACCTCCAGGCATCCAAGCAGACCTGCCGAGGGCTCGAGAAGAAGTGGCACCATGAACAGACAATAAGACAGCAATGCAGCCCACAAGAGCGCCCTCTGCAGATGCCACCAACTCATCCGAACCGCCAAAAGGACCTCCTTCAAGAAACCCATCGACAACAACACACACAACAGCAAAGAGCTCTTCAACATCGTGAATGAACTCTTCAACCCCAGCTCCAACTCCAACGAAATCCTGCCATCGCAAGACCTCTGCGACTCCCTAGCCACCTTTTTCCACCGCAAGATCACTGACATCCACAACAGCTTCAACAACGAGGCCCCCCCAACAGCCACCGACACCTCAGACTCACAGCCCCCCAGCCATACGACCCCTGCTCTCCTGGACCCACATCAATGACGATGACACCATCAAAATCATGAACACTATCCACTCCGGTTCATGATCACATCCCTGCCCGCACCACATCTTCAAAGCCCTCCACGCGGGAATCTCGGCAAAACTCAAGAAATGACTACAACACATACAGAACGCCTCTGCACGCCTCATCCTCGACATCCCCCACCACAGCCACATCACATCCCACCTTAGAGACCTGCACTGGCTCCCTGTCAACAAGAGGATCACCTTCAAGCTCCTCACCCACGCTCACAAAACTCTCCACAACACCGTACCAGCATACCTCAATGAACGACTCACCTTCTACACCCCGAACCGCCAGCTTTCCTCCACTGACCTCGCCACCGTCCCCCGCATCCGAAGAGCGGCTGCTGGTGGCAGATCATTTTCCCACCTCGCCGCCAAATCATGGAACACTCTCCCCATCCACCTGCGGCAGACCCAGGACCTGCTGACCTTCAGGAGACTTCTCAAGACCTGGCTGCTTGAGCAGTAGCAGCACCCCCCACCCACCCCAGCAACTTGAGACCCTCAATGGGAGTAGTGCTCTTTACAAATGCATGATAGATTAATTGATTGATTGATAATGACAGGGTGGCTGGACTTTTCTGTCTTTTCTTTCTGTGATACTTAGAGCAAATTTAATTCAATATGTGTTCAATTATGTCTTTGTTGACTGTCCCTTCCTTCGGCCATGGCTGGATGTGGCCTTGGTAGCTTTGTGCCATTGTTTACAATACTTTTGTATCTTCTTCTTGTTTGAAAGGAAAGGTTTTTTCATGAGCTCCAGCGGGGTCTCCATGGTCCCCTAAAGGTGTGTGGGTTTCCTATGTGTAGTAGAAGTATCACTTTTAATCCCTTGTTCGTTTGCCCACTGTCTTATGCCCCTTTTGGACCTGCATCCTTTACCAATATATTTGTATATTATGGGCAGTCTAAGAGGATTTGTGCTTAATGAAATACTTTTTACAATATTTATGTGTAAATAAATTTCTACTGGCGGTGCTCAGGATATGATCCCACATTCATGTTTCAAACTCCTAAATTGTAAATATCTGTGAGGAATGCATCACGAAGAGTCTCTAACAGGATGCAATACTCTGTTTTTATATGAATTCCAGGGGAATTACATGGGCATGTGGGTTCTCCATGGGCCCATAGAAATATACATTTTAATTCAATCTCATCTATTATCTACCAGGTGAATTATCAGTCTCACTCATAGTGAATTATTGGTAATCTTTAGGCTTGCCTTGAGATGTTTTATTTTGATTCCCTGCGTTTTTATCTGAGATAATGTTTCCCCACTTCCAGGACACCAAGGGCCTTGTATTGAGATACCATAAATATCGGAAATATCTTGCTGCCTTTTTTCATTTTCGCGTATACCAGACTGTATGACAACTGTCGGGAACCCTGCTACTTCTCTATAATTACCACCTTGTGATTAGGCAGTACTGTACTCTTTATGTCATCCTCCTTATTAATGGAGTGATATCTACTTGCAAATAATGCGATTTATGGATTTGCAACAAAGGGTCAGGCCATGCTCAGGGAAAAGTCAATTGACACCAGCAATTCACTGTCCCGTTACCTAATCATCAGACTCTCTAACTCTCCTTGGCAATAGTCACTCTTCCTCAAAGATGCCTACTAGATGTCTTAAATCTGGGAATTTTGGAGCCTGGCATCTGACTTATTCAGAGTATGTATATAACAAAAAGGAGGAGTACCACCATAAAACAGGGCTCAGAGAGCGATTTTTGGTGGGATGAGATTCTAATGAGGAAAAAAGAAGAAGTCCTTCTTTGATTTTAATAAACCCCTCACTCACCGACCTGGTCGGTGACATGCTTCATCATTGGGGCCACCTTGACAGCCGAGTGCCATCAAGGTGTGCTGCGACACCTGGAATACAGTGGAGCTGGTATGTGAGTGATGAATGCAAGAAAAAAAGTATGTGAGTTAAAAATTGTCCTGGTATGGCTTATATGTGAAAAATTTATTCTTAAGACTACTGGACAATGCTAAAAACAGTGAGTGTTGAGACAATTAAGATTTTATTATGACCAAGTGTATCTGTAATCTATGTGTATGGTCTACATGTTTCAAACCGAGTGGAAAATGCCGGTTTTTCTTCAGGACCAAAAAGGAAATGGATGGTCAGGGTACACTTACGCCCTGCCATACCTGCAATCCTTTGTTCCCAAGTAACAAAATTGGTTACTGGGCAAGAAAAGGGTAACCCAGGAGTGGTTACGTTTGAATAGCCAAAAACTCCTAATCAGGGGTCATAAGGTTGCACGGGATTAGAGGGAAGGGAGGCCACTGTCAAGGTGGCCCCGATGATGAAGCATGTCACCGACCAGGTCGGTGAGTGAGGGGTTTATTAAAATCAAAGAAGGACTTCTTCTTTTTTCCTCATTAGAATCTCATCCCACCAAAAATCGCTCTCTGAGCCTTGTTTTATGGTGGTACTCCTTCTTTTTGTTATATAGTTACCTATCCTAGGGGATCAGGAGTACTTTTCCGTCCACCGAGGTGGATAAAAATCCCTTTACTCTCTCTATTTTGTTGATTACATTATTCAGAGTATGGCCTGCCGGCGCTGAGCAAATGACCGACTCTTTATCACATCAGGCTTCACACACTTGTTATCCAGTCCCATCTAACTATTTCTACACTAGCCCTCCGGGTCTAACCGAGATATCTTATGGGCACTCCCCGATGGAATGTCTCTTCCAGGAGTTTCCAACTGAGTAATTCCGTACTACCTGCTAGATCACTCCCCGAAGGAATGTCTCTTCCAGGAGCTCTCCTAGATAATGCATTACTGCCTGCTAGACCATTCGCCAAAAGAATGTCTCTTCCAGGAGCTTTCTCCTGGGTAACGCACTGCTGCCTGCTATTCTTCCCTACTATTTCAAAGAGGAATTCACTCTGGCTAGTCTTCTGGTGTCCCGAGAATCCCCACTTTTCATTTCTCCACACATATGTTGGCATCCTGACTAAAGGAAAAAAGAAAAACCCCATGCATGCATTTCCAAACAATTATTGCCAAAGAATCATACAATTAAAAATATTATGTTACAAAGTCTGATCTCTCTTGCCCCCTTTTGATGGTGGCCTGGGATCCTACCAGCCCGTCTTTTGAATGGGCACACTTTAGTGTAACACTTGATGTCTGTTTACCTGATATATTTGCATAGTGTCTATTCAATTGAGCGCAGGCAGCATCCCCCTCATGCGCAGTCTGGGAAAGTTGAGATGAACTGCTGGCTGGCTCCTCCTAATGTTTCCAGACGAAAGAAAAGACCATTTCGACTGCCTCGGTGGGCATTTATTGACATAGGGTGGACATGCAGCTCCTTTGTAGGTGGCATTCCTTTGATGGAACATGCTATAAGCAAATTGGGTTCTGTTTGTAGAATCAGCCATTGATTACCCTGTGCATCCCCATCATTATTTAAGCTTCTGGTATTTTATGTGTTTTTTTTAAAAATGGCACTGCATTGCCACTTCCTTGTCTTTTAATATTTTAGTTTTCTGACTGACTGACTGTGATTATGGTTTTGTTAATCAGAGTGTTTCTGCTGACTGTTGTGGTCAAATCACCCTTCCTGGCCCATAGAAGTGTGAGTGAGTGGTTTGTAGGGGTTTTCCTTCAATGTGTCCCGGCATTAAGGCACCTATCAAAGCATTAAAAATCAGAAATACAAGTCATTAAATTGAGCACATGGATTGAATGAGCTCACTCAATCCCAAATTGGCAGCATAATCGGGAAAGAAACGGACACCATCCCTAGCAGGACAGGAAAGTTTTCTGGCTCACACCTCAAATTTAGGGTATTCATACATTATTTCCATGTATTAAATTACAAAATCAGCAGACTCACTATGGTATGAGCAAATGTAGCAGTTCATCAGCAAATCAGAGCACATGGAAAATAAACATCAGATTGCATTAACATCTAAGTGAAAATCCACTGTATGAATATTTACTCAGCACTCTGTATGCTAGTGTTAGAACATAATTAGACATATGAGCATGTGTATCAGGAGATCCCAAAATTCGCAATACCGCAAAATTAACCTTAGACGGTTCTCCCACTGAAAATATTTGCAAGAAAAGGCACCCTCCTGGACATCAATTTAGCAGAGTAACGGAAATGAGTAATTCGCACCACTCAGTAATTGAGTTCTAGATCAAAGGAAAGTTAAAGGGTTTTATTTCAGAATTTAAAAATTAGCAGTACAGAGTTTCTTTTTTTTTTATTGGCATTTGCAAAGACACACAATGTCAAACTGAAATGAACATTCAGATCGTTGCACAACAGCACCCATCGTCCAGGTGCGACTATACAGTGTAATCCATAAATACAATTTACATTAGCACAGCTGATATAGACTTATTCAACTTTATGCGTGTTCAGGTATTCTATTAAGTATTTGCAATAATCTCTAGGTCTCGAACCTGCAGGTAATTCTTCTTCATATGTTTGCAGGTTGACATGACAGTACACCAGATCTTGAATCCAATGCTTGACCCTCGGAGCCTTCTTACTACCCCAATTCAAAGATACTCTACGTTTGGCCATCAATAAAGTAATGGCGCTAAATTTGCACTTTACAGCACGTACATCTGGCACCAGACCCAAGAGACATGTACGAACATCACATGCAATAACAGTTTCTACCATGTTCCCTAACATTTGTGTGATCCGCGCCCAATAATTTGCCACTGTTACGCAACACCACGCAAGGTGTATAAAATATGCATTGTCCGCATTGCAACGTTGACACCTGGAGTCCATGTGTAACCCATATCTGTAAAGCCGCACTGGTGTATGGTACGTCTGATGTAGGTATTTAAAATGCAATATACGCACTTTCCCATTGGGTGTCAGCAAGCTTGTTAGTGTGCAGGCTGCAGCCCATTCTTCCTCTGACAAAGGGGTAGCTAGGCATGCATTCCACTTCTCCCGTGCCCTGTGCGTAGTGTCCGCTATGTCTTCCTGCAATGTAACATACAGCTTAGAGACCATGTGATTAGGCATGGGAGTACTGAGTAATAGTTGCAGTGATGTCAATTGTTATGGTTCCGCAGGAAAAGTTGGGTAGAGTTTCTTTATCGCCCCCTGCAGTCTGTGATAGGTAAACCTAAACATTAGTGTTGGATTGCTAATGAAAGAAAGGTCATCTGCCATTTTAAACACACCGTTGCAGTATAGATCCCCCATGGTGTCAATGCCCATGAGTTTAAGTAACCCCATACCCACCTCCTTCTGAGTAACTGACATGTCGGGATGATGATGTAGTGGCAGTGCTGGAGCATATAGTGGAGTCTTGTGTGCCTTACAGGCCATTGTGCGCCAAGCAGTGTTCGTGGTGTCTATGGTATTAATATCTCGATTGTGTAGCGGGGTCTGTGGTGCGTTATAACTGCTGTTAGTGGAATCGGAAGTACATCACCTTCTTCAATTGCAACATGAGTGAGGAAAGGAACTCTGTGATACCAGAAGTGTGCGAATTGTGCTTGCGCACATAAATAATACAGTAAACAATCTGAGACTTTAAATCCACCTCGCGAGTAATGTAACGTTAATTCACGCATTTCTATCCAGGCCTGTTTACCCGCCCATATCAGATGAAGCACCATGGTGTTTATCCTGCGGAACACCTCTGCGGTTGGCTTAATGGGGAACATTAGTAAACAGATAAAGGAATTTTGGCAGAATTACCATTTTCACAATGGCCAACCGATCAGCCAAGGACAGTGGCAGATGGATCCACCTCTCAATCTTTCCTTTCAGCGTGCTGACGGCCCTGCCATAGTTCGTACGAATGAGCACTTCTGGGTCTCGATGAAACCAGACTCTCAAGTACTTCTCTGGTTCCGATTGCCATTCTAATAGATAATCCGTTGGATGTGGGTGAGTGGTGTCCGTCAGTCGTATGATTAGTGATTTGGACCAGTTGATTTTTAGTCCTGACTGTTGCCCAAATTCGATATACACCCTCAATAGAGGGTTGAAATGCTGCGCTGGATCCCGTACATACAACATCATGTAATCTGCATATAGTGATATATGCAAGGGACGTTGCCGGAATTGAAGCGCTGAGTAGTGGTGTCCCTGTCTAATTTTACACTCTAGCGGCTCAAGTGCAATTGCAAACAGGGGGGACAGAGGGCAACCTTGCGGTGTCCCCCGTGTTATAGGTATGGTATCTGATATGTATTTGTTGATATTGATACATGCCACGGGGGCCGTATACAATACTTGAACCCATTGTAGAAAAATCGGGGGGAACCCCATACAACGCAAGACCGTATCCAAATATGGCCATTCTATTGAATGAAAGGCTTTAGCCGCGTCTAACAGTATCACAGCGGCTTTGGTACTAGGGATTAAATAATGAGATAATGTGAAGAGTGTTCTAGTATTGTGAGCTGTTGATCTTGATGGGATAATAACTGATTGATCGGGCAAAATCAGGTTGGGCATCAGTGGTTGTAACCGGGTGGCGAGTAGTTTGGATAAAATCTTTGTGTCTACGTTAATTAGGGACAGAGTCTGTAGGAGTCACAGTACTCCGGATCTTTATTGGGCTTCAAAAGGGCTATTAATAGGGCTTCCCTCAATGTTTGTGGCAGTAACAGTTCATCATAGACATCCCCATACATTTCCACCAGGGGTTGAGCCAACTGGTCGGCAAATGATTTATAAAATTCACATGTAAACCCGTCAGGACCCAGAGCTTTCCCATTGGGAAGAGATTTAATAATCTCACTAACCTCTTCCACCGTTTTCGGTAGCGACAGATATTCTCGTTGTGCATCTGATAGCCACGCTATCGACACGTCTTCCAAATAGTTTACGATTTCCTCCGGGGAAGCAGTGGGTTGCGAGGTGTATAACTCCCCATAAGTGGACATGAATTCTCTTAGGATACCGTTGGCATTGCGATGCCGGACTCCCCTACCATCCCTAACCGCCTGTATCACATTTGGTGAGCGTCCATCACATATTTTATCTGTCAGTGCCCCTCCAGGTCTACCCCCTTTGCCGTAAGATCTTGCTGTCTTACGTTTCTTAATATATTTAAGCTCGTCTTCAGCGTATATTTGATATTCTGACAGCACCGACCTGATGTCCCCTAAAATTTTCGCATCTTGCGTGCGTTCGTACTCACATTCTAAATAACCAAGCCTATCTTCGCAAAGGGAGAGTTGACGTTGAATATCTTTTAAAATACCAGCAGTGGTGCTTATACAGACCCCTCTAATCGTGGCTTTTTAAAGCTTCCCATAACAGGCCTGGATCTTCAGTGGTAGGTGTATTTAGCTCAAAGTATTAAGTAGTAGCTTTACTAATGGTGTTGTTATATACTGGGTCGAGTAGTGCTTTCGCATTGAACCTCCAGCTGTATGGGGGCGGCATATAGTGCGGCATGATTAGTGTGAGTAATATCGGATTATGATCGGACAAAGTCCTGGGTAGATGAGACACAGACCTTGTCCAGTGTGACACATCACTAGTGCCCACCCAATAGTCTATACGAGACCAGCTGTTGTGTACGGCCGACGTATGTGTAGCCTCCATGTTTGTGGGGTGTCGTGCTCTCCAAAGTCTATAAACCGCATGTTAGCCACAATATCGTTCAGTTTGCTTAATGCTCGCTTGTGGGGTTCTGTTGACGCTCTGGATCTGTCCAGGGCGTCATTCAGTGCAATATTAAAATCCCCTCCCCAAATCAGTGGGATGTCTG
The DNA here is from genome assembly GCF_964263255.1 of Lissotriton vulgaris. Taxonomy (NCBI): domain Eukaryota; kingdom Metazoa; phylum Chordata; class Amphibia; order Caudata; family Salamandridae; genus Lissotriton; species Lissotriton vulgaris. The sequence goes on from NC_141687.1 coordinate 556,343,185, forward strand.
GTAGGTCAAGGAGTTTGAGCCGGATATTATGGTAGAAGTTAGGGTTGTCTATATTGGGACCCTATATATTTACAAAAGCGAGTCTTTGTTCCCATAGAATTCCTGTTACTATGACATAACGTCCCTCGCCATTCGCAACTGTATCTTCTACATGGAAATTCAAGCCCTTCCTGAACAGTATGAGGACCCCCCTTGAATAAGAGGAATACGCAGAACCGTGTACTGATTCCGCCCACCTGTGGCCAATACGATTATTTACTGCAGGGGCAATGAGCGTCTCCTGTAAGAAGGCTATATCAATCTGCAGCCTATTAAAGTAAACTAGGATTTGACGTATCTTTTTTGGGTCCTTGAGACCTCTGACATTCCAGGTCGATAGATTTAAATGTCTAGGTAGTAGTTTCCCAGTAGACAGGTCTAATTCAAAATACCTGTTGCAACCTGGTGTACCATTTGTCGCATGCACGCGTCATATCTACTATGGAGCAAAAATAATGATGCATTTTGGAATGTCCCTCTGGAATACAGCGGTGCTTCTCAAGTGCATTGATCTGTAAAACAATTCCCAGCTCCAACCCTCCCCACCACTTCAGCATCCCAACTATGCCAAAGATATATCCCTAGTCCAATAAAGAACATGATCAAACCCCAGTCGGGGAACTCCCGTGTGGGGGGTCCACCAAGTGCACACATCGGCATCCAACATAGTGCTTGTGGATGCAGATGTGTGGTATATAGTATATAGGTATGCAGACTAATAAAAAGAAAAAAGAAATCAGAACCGCCCATGAAACGTAAGTGATACATCAAACTTGGCAGGTGGTATTTGCAGAACACATCAACCGTTCCCACCCTGAGTAACCCTCCATAATTACATGCAGACAGTGTATTAAACAATAACGTTGAACACAAGTGTATAAACAAGGCATGGTGCAGCGATGTAGACATACAGGGCAATATACACTCACTTGTCGAATGTCTCAAAAAATTTGTCTATGGGTCACATGTCAACTACAGAGGAGTGTCCCGCAATCATAGTAACATATGTGTGCTAATGTAGAATGGTTGCACAACAATACGTTGTCTGGATACACAGCGGGAAGTCATACAGTGCCTGCTAACTCGAGGCCCAGTTATCTCGTGCAGGCGACCTCCTTTGCCCGAAAAACAGAAAGTATTGCAAAAGAGGGATTATAACAACAACCAGAAGTTCGTGGTTATGCCTGCTGAAACACATTGCTCAGTGGCAGTGCAGTCCCAGGGGACACAGTCTTCACCCCCAAATGATTGGATCGACAATGCTACATATACTATAGCTGTAAAGTTCCCTCCAGCAATACTTTGCCCAATTGCCTGTTGGCTTACCAGTTCATGACAATCAGAAATACTGGTGTCCTAACCTCCTGAGCAGTTTTCAGTCCGAGTACTGGTTCAGCTCAGCAGTTTCTGCTCACGTCGCCTTTGATGCAATTTCTTTAGAAAGTCTTGCGCGGCCTTCAGAGTAGGAAGAATCGTGGAGCGGCCATCATGGGTTACCCTCAGCCGAGCTGGGTAGAGCATAGCGTACTTCACGCCCAGCTCCCGCAGTTACTTTTTAGCCGGTTGAACTCTTTACACGCTAGTTGAACTGTCATAGTAAAGTCCGGGTAGAACTCCAGCGCGTTACCCTGATAATTTATTTGCTGCTTCTCGCAGGCCATCCTCAAAACGACATTGCGGTCTCTATAATGAAGAAGGCGGGCGATGATGGGTCGTGGATGCGCGCCTGGTTTTGGTCTCAGGGCCAGGGATCTGTGTGCGCTCTCCACCAGCAACACTGAGGAGAGATGTTCTGTGCCAAAGATGTTGCGGATCAGTTCCTCCACGTAACTTTCCATCTTCCCTGTGTTTGTGGATTCTGGAATACCTGCGATCCTGATGTTGTTATGGCGGGACCAGGCCTCCAGATCTTCCGCTTTATTCTTTATAACATCCAAGAGTTTTTCCATTTCCGCGCATTTCTGATTTGTAGTATGTGATTCATCCTCCACTGCAGATATCCGGGTTTCCGCTTCAACAAGTCTTTCCCCATGTTTATCTAGTTTTGCCGTCATGCTGTCGACTCTCTGGGTAATGGTGTCCAACTTCCCATTTATATCCTGTAAGCTTTGTTGAATGGCTTGTAGCACTGTCACCATCAGGTTCAGTATCGGACTGTGCAGTTGCTCCCTCAGTGTGCCTCTTTGCTTCAAATGTGAGCTTGTCCTGTTGCTTATCCGGTTTCCCCATTTTGCTCGCTTAGTGGTTCCGCTGGCATGGAGATGGAGAACAGGAGCGTCCACCCCAATAGAATGTATAGTGTCGTAAGGTAAAAACACGCCGGCCCCCACTCTCCACTGTCCGCAAGTCTGTGCAACCTCCAGTGATCAACAATGCACAGGTGGAGCCCGGGATATAGGTGACACCGCACATGCAGCCATGTGTGACAGCAATGAGGGCCTCCACACCACAGAGGCAAGGCACACGGCATTCTGGGGGTCCAAACAGCAGAGGAAAACCACTATCGTGCAGTGCATTAGCCAAGAGTCAGCTCTTCATGTGTATCTACACTGTTTGCAACAAACGCTCAAGGTGGGGCCCCCCCACATGGTAATTTCAGCTGATGCAGGCCGCTCTCCTGAACGATATATAGGCAGGCAGACGACAGGAACTGCACCGCTCCCAGTCCCAGATGCAGCCACGCCGATGGACGATCCGTAGCTCACACTACACCGCTGCCTTCCACTCACAACCGCATAAGTGCCTTGGCACGAGCAATCCAGACGCCGCCGGGCAGTATAGCGCAGACACACAAACCCCGTTCAGGGCAACACCTCCAGCAAAGGTCACTCGTGTGAGGGACACCACTGCAAAAGTAGACATTACCGGCACTTGAAACAGGGGGCACGCATTATCAATTATGCCCGAAGCAGGTCCACACCGTGTCATACTCAATGAAAACCGCCGCCATTAGGCGTGGCCGCAATTCTATGTTAAAGCCTCGCTGCTCTTACTGTAAGCGATAAAAGCCGCGGCAGACCTGAGGACAGCTTGGGCCTCCAAGGATTCTCAAGGCGCCATTGCCCATGCGGTTGAGAACAGGGACATTCTGCCGTGTTGATGCTGATAGTACCTAGCCAGAGGTAGACCTTTCCAGGCACAGTGTAGTTGGACTGACAGTGCAGGCAGGTACCGATGGTCAGCCACATACGCCACAGGCTTCAATTAGGCCACCATTGCCGCTGCAGCCGCCATTTTGTAGGGGGAGCCGTTATCTTACCGCTTTGAATTAGCACACCGTTACTTCCATCAGTGTCCAATCCGCTAAGTGCTCCTCTTGGTGCCGGAGGGCATCCTATATTTTCGCCTTTGCCACCGCAGGCATAAGCTTACAATGTCCCAAACACTTTGGTGCAGGGGCAACTCAGCCACCTGCCATAACACATGTCGCTGCTTTATCTCGCCCCCAGCGCTGGCTTGCAATGATGCTGGTGCCCCCACACTGTACAGTACCTCCTTCTTACTTTACGTAGGGACCACGGATCTTCCGCTGCACACTATAGGGACTGGATGCTGTAATTGACACCATCGCAGGTGTCTGAGTGCAGCTCCGTAAGCACCTCAACACGGCTGCAATCTAGGGAGCCGCCATTTTGCGTGCCTCTGGTTCACCACGTCCTCGGAGCTCTCTCCCGATAATGACTCTTCCCCCGCGGTCGGCAAAGCTTCACTCCTGCGCAACGTGGGCTGCTAAGACAGTCCCGTGCACTTAACTTGATTGTCTCCAGGGCTGAATTTGACATGCCGTTAGCGGGACGCACTGACCTTCCGTGGCTCGGGCTTTCCCCATGTTGCGCTGCAGAGATCCTGGGATGCCAGACATCTGCTCACGATTTCTCTGCCACATTAACCACTTCAGGTCTTTTATGCCGCTCAGGTTAGGGGTAAGTTGTTCCGATGATCATGTCTGCCAAATTTACTCAGATCTGCAGCCGCAAATCCGAGTTTTCCGATGATAAATGCACCTGTCCTGCGGAGCTGTCTCAACAGGCAGCCATTCCGCTGTGCGCCCTCAAGCGCCCCCCCTGACCCCCTGCAGTACTGAGTTAATACAGTGAAGGCTCTTGGGTGCAGAGCAACATACAGGAATGCAAAATCAGAATTTATTGTAAGACCCAAATGAGCAGTAAAATCTGTAAGTATCAACACTTTGACAAATCAGAATGATAAACATCATTACCTTAACTCCTTTTAAGAAAGCAATCAGCATCTTCCATGCTAACACCATTGGGAGATGTTCTAACAAAATATGAAACATTTAGCAATGATGCTTCGCACAAATGAATAAGACCAAGTTTAGCAACAGAACTCCAGAAGAATGGCCTTGAAATTGCAACAAGAAGAAATTCATTGAAAAGTTTGCATTCACAACAGTGGAATAAAAACATTACAGCAGTTTGACTTCACTCTGCAGATCTTGTGGAGAGAGAAGATGTGCAGGGGGTACAGGATGAGGGTGGGAAGAAAAGGGGTCACTGGATTACATGGACAGTATCTATCTTGGCCAATATGGCATTTTTATATTAATGTGCCATAACTAAATTGCATTATTAAACACATTTTAACTGTTGGCATTTTAACTCATTATAAATGTACTGAATCATAAATTAACATTCTTGGGGGGCGTGGCCTGACTGGAGATGCCATAGGACGCGCCTTGCGGGAACTCCGGCCCTCCACCACAGTTTTGGGTCTGTAAAGCGGAGCTGGGGCGCTTATATTGGCCCCTGGGGTGAGAAGCATCTGTGGAGGACTGAGGACCTGGAGATGTGGAGACCTCCGGCCTAGTGGTTTCCCCGGCGAGAGACTGACGGGGGAAGCGCTGCGGCCAGGAGACGGGAGCCGCCACCTTGAGTGCGGTCTGGTGGCTCCGGAGCTACGTCCTGCCTGAGCCTCACAGCCCCTGGGCCCTGACTACCTGCATAGCTCTACCTGTGTCGGCAGCTGCAGAGACACTCTGGCTGGGAGTGCTTCGGGGGCGACTGGAGCCCCGCAGCTGAGGTGTAGCCCCTGGCTCCTGATCGACGGCGGGAGCCTGGTGATGCGGCCGGGCACCAAGAGCTGCAACTGGGAGAGAGGCCTCCCCTCCGCGCGCTGACAGGCGGTAAGGGGGCATCGGGGGCTCTACACCGGAGCCCTGACTGAGGCCTTCTGCCATGGGCGGCCCTGACTCCTGGAGGGGCCCGCTGCGGTGCGCTGCGGTGCCAGAGGTACGGGGAGACTGCCGCGTCCCGGTGGAGTTTGCCCCCCCCCCGCGGGGGTGGCCCCCTGGCGGAGGACCTGAAGTGCAGCTATCTCCCGTCTTGTGGTGCCCCCCTGGGGAACCAGCGGGAAGTGAGGGCCGGAGTGGAGGCCGGAGCCGCAATTTTGGGATCTGCCTGCGGATGCGGCTTGCTTGGGCCTGGGGGCCTGCTGAGGAGGCCCGGAGGTGGGCGGGGTGGAAGCAGCTGGGGCCCCGGGGAGGACCTGTGACCTGCCGGTTGGGGAAGCGCGTGGACAGCGAGGACCGAAGCTGGACTTGGGCCATCCTCCCCCCCCGCCCCGCTCTGCTGGAGGTGCTGGGGCCTGGACGCTGCTGGCGCTGGAGGTGGTCCGCCCAGGTGAGAGGGGAGTGGGAGTGCGTGCTCCTCCACGTCATTTTGCCTGCTTTCCTGCTGTGGGTTGGCACTCCCCTCCATTTGGTCGCCTCTGTTCTTGCTGTTGGGCCCTGACCTGCTATTGGGCGCTGACACGGGGGTGTCCGGGGTGGAGGCGCCGACGGCCCTCGACTCCATCTGGTGCTCGACCTGACGCCTCTGAGCACCCTGCTCCGGTGGGCCTGGCCTCGCGGCGCTTGCCCTCTCTGCCCGGGGGCTGGATGAACCTCGAGACTGCGATACGGGGGCCATAAACGGGGGTGCAGAGTCACTCCTTCTGAGGAAAGCCTCCGGAAGAATAGTAGAGAGGCAGATATACCCCCCCCGTATTGCGTTGGCGCTTTGGTGGGGACTATTTGTATGGACTCTTTCCTGTTGCTGAGACTGCCTGCCCCGCGACACATGCTTTGTATGTCCTGAGCTTCGGGGGTCTTATCCTCTGTCTGGGGGTTGCTACTTGGGCGGCAGGGAGGGCTGACTTGGGGAGGTGTGGCTGGGTGGCCTGCTGTACCTACTGCGGTGACTGAACCCATATGGGCCCCTAAGCCCCAGGTTTGTTTGTTAAGGTGGGTTGGGTATCTCCGCCGTGCCCCGCTTTGCAGCCTTGACTCCTCTCCATTCGCGGTTGGTGTCCTTGGGGGGTAGCGTCATCACCGTCGAAAGTTGTGTCATACCTGTTAAAGTCTTCTGGGGGGGCGGTCTAGCGGGAGGGTCCCCCTGCCTGGGTACCGGTGAGCGGACGGGCGGGGAGCTGAAGCCTAACGCCTTGCATACCGTTCTGGGACTTAAGCTTCGGCCCACATCTGACGCACAGCACCATGTTTTTGAGGCCCCCTAGTAGCCTTGTGCTGGGCATACGGTGGCTGCACTCTCCAGCTGCCTCCAAACCACTTCAGGTCTGGTAATGACGCGCTCCAGAGGGGGCAGGCGGACCCGGCTGCGGCCTCCAAGGACACTTCCGTCATCGCTATGTGGGGCAAGGCGGGGACGTCAACGGCCTCTGAGGGCTCCTCCCAGGCGTCGGGGGAGTCATTGCCGGTCACTCAGGCGTTTATGGCCACCTTCATGGCAGAGCTTAAGACGGAGATCGGCTCCCTCAGAACTGAGGTGCGCACCTGCGTGACGGAACTTCGGAGGGAAGTCACGGACTTAGGTGACCGGGTGGATGGGCTGGAAAAAACGATGGATGCTCGCACGGAGGACCAGGAGCAGCCGTGGCAGCGCCTAGTGGTTCTGGAGAGCAGAATATTGAGCTACAAGTCAAACAGGAGGATTTCGAGAACAGGAGCCGCCGGAACAATCTGCGCATCCGGGGAGTTCCCATCGGAGAAGAGGGAAAGGATATCCTAACGTATGTGGCGTAGCTCCTCCATGAAGTATGGGGCGATGAAAATGCCTCGCCGCCGACTTTGGATCGGGCGCATCGAGTCTCTGGACCCCCAGGGCGGCCAGGCCTCCTCCCCAACATACTGACACATGTCCATTTCTTTACTGAGAAGGAAGCCATCTGGAGAGCAGCCCGTGACAAACAGGACCTCCGATATCAGGGGCACAAGATGCAGATATTTCAAGACCTAGCGCCCAACACTCTGAAGCACCGACAAGCCTTCAAGCTGGTGACAGAGAAGTTGTGCTCCTTGGACATTCCGTACCAGTGGGGTCACCCCTTCACCCTCATATTCCAGTGGGAGGGCAAAAGAAGAGTGATACGGACCTTCACGGAGGCGGCACAGCTCCTTCAGGTGCCAATGTTGCCGCCGATAAGCCCACCCACCCACGGCGACAGGAACGGATACCAGCCAAGCCGACTTGGACCACTGTTCAGCGCCATCATTGCATGCCCCCGCTAGACGAGCGGTCGGACTCCCAGGCTAAGCAGGACATCATTCTGCACATTAAATCCCTGGAGGGAGACCGATAGGAATTTGTCTCGCGCCCCTTGACACCATGATCAGAAGACTGGTTCTTACCCATGCAACAGATTGCACGCTCCCCCGGCGGGCTCCACTCCCTCTGATGGGTGGTACTCTGCAGCATGCGTCAACCTATGCCCTGGCTCCTGGTTGGGAGGGTGGGGTAGAGGGAGCTCCCTGAGGATAGAGCTGCTAGGCTACTGCAGTTCCACCCCAGACTGTCCCTAAGGGAGTGACATCCCTGAGAGTATCCAAACCCTTTGGTGTAGGATGCCCTGTATGTGGGTCAGAGAAGTGCAGCCCTGTTGGCTGTCATGGTTATACTATGTTTTGTGGCCGGCTTGGCCGCTCCCTGTTCCCCTGCACTCTGCCACTGTTGGGCTCTTCTCTATTTCTTCTATGTCTCTTCCTTCTCTGCCTCCCTCTGCTTTTCTCCTCTCTCTCTTTTTTGTCTTTTCCGGTGTGGAGTGGGGGTTATGCAGCGGTGACCCTTAGTGTGGAATGCGTTGGTGACCGGTATCTGTGATGGTGAGCAGATTCGAATCGGGGGGTGGATGGGCGGAGGCGACACCCATTAGGACGTCATTATGACCGCTCCCTTACCTAGTCCTTTGAAGGTCTTGATGCTTAACGTCAACGGCCTGAATTCCCCCAACAAGAGGCGGCAAACTTGGCGTTACCTCCTACAGCAGACTCCTGACATCTTTTTCCTACAGGAAACGCATCTCTTGCAGGCAGATATTGGGTGCATGGCACATCCTAAGTTCTCCCTCCAATTTTGGGCTACTTCAGACACCAAGATAGCAGGCGTGGAAATATTGTGCAGAACTGGCATCAGGCGGGGTGAGACCAAGCCCTTCAGAAGTGGGGATGGGCGCTTCCTCAGGGTGAGTGTAGGCGTTGGCCGGCGCGTCTTTACCCTATGCAATGTGTATGCTCCCAATCAGATGCAGGATCGGTACCTACACACACTTCTAAAAACATCTATCCTGCACGGAGACCCTTCCCTGATCCTGGGGGGGGATTTTAACTCGGTTTGGGACCCGGATGTGGATCGTAGCGGAGCCTCGGCCTAAGGGGCTGGAGCCATGTCCTCCGCGCTGCGCACCCAGACTACGGACTTGGGGCTATTTGATGTGTGGCACTATCACTCCCCAGGGCTGAAGGACTACTCGTTCTACTCTCATGCCCACTGTTCGTATTCCCGTATAGATTACTTCTTCGTCTCCCATGCTCTGCTGCGTGACGTGTTGGGAACCTCCATCTCCGCTATCTCGCTGTCGGATCATGCGCTTGTTGAACTGCTCCTGCAGGACATGGCCATCTACCCTGCTCGTGAGGTGCGGTGGCGCCTGTCGCAGGATATCCTCCAAGACACGACCGCTGTGAATAGCATTAAAACGGCCATCGACTCCTACTTTGCTAGTAACGACCTGCCAGAGACGCCCTTCCCTGTAGTATGGGTCGCCTTCAAAGCGACGATCCGGGGACACATTACCACCCTCTTGGTTACATGGACGCACGCGGCCAGGGCCCTAGAGGATAGGCTGGCACGGGACATAAAGCTGAAGGAGGGGCGTGATCACGGGGGCACCTCCCTGGCATCTCGGCGGCGGCTAGCCAACCTTAGGGGACAGCTCTGGCTTATACGCACCAACAAGACGGAAACCTCCCTGCTGGCCTTGAAGCAGAAATACTTTGAGGGTGGAGACAAGGTGGGCAGGCTATTGGCAAGACGCCTGAGGGCGCGAGCCGCCAAGGCCCACATAGCCAATGTCCTGCTCTCTGATGGGACGAGAGTCACCTCGGAGAAAGAAAAATGTGAGGCATTCCGAGCCTACTGCTCCACACTGTATGGGGAAGAACCACCGTCCCCGGAAGCGGTGGCAGCTGTCCTGGACAACTACGCGCTTCACCCCCACCATGCAAAGACCCTGGAAGGCCACATCACCCAGGAAGAGATAGCGGCATCCATGAGGGATCTCACCCTAGGGAAGACCCCGGGGCCGGACGGCCTACCTCTATCCTTTTATCGTATGTTCCAGCCGCAGCTCTGGCCTAATCTCCTGAGGCTGTTCAACACATTCACCGACACGGAGGGACCATCCCGTGACATGGGAATGGCGGAGATAGCTCTGATCCTGAAACCATGGAAGGACCCTGCAAAGTGTGCCTCGTACTGCCCTATTGCCGTGCTGAACACCGACTTTAAAATCTACACCAAGCTCTTAGCGAGGCGTCTGGACCCCCACATGCCGGGCCTAGTGGACCTGGATCAGGTCGGCTTCATCCGCAACCGCCAGGGGGTGGACAACGTGCGCAGAGTAGCGCACCTAGTAGGGAAAGCGTACCACTGGGGAATTCCGGCTTGCCACCTATCGCTAGAAGCGGAGAAGGGTGGACTGGACCTTCCTGCGGGTGGTCCTCGGTAAGCTTGGGCTGGGTCAGGGCATGATCACTCGGGTCATGGCGTCATATATTACCCCGCAGGATCGGATTCGGATCAATGGACAGCTCTCGGCACCATTCACCATCCACAGGGGCACCAGACAGGGGTGTCCCCTCTCACCCTTATTGTTTGCCCTTGTGCTGGAGCCACTGGCAGAAATGATCCGTCAAGCGGCCGATATACATGGCATCCCCAAGGGAGGCTGCGAGAACAAGGTGGCGTTGTTTGCTGACGATCTGCTACTTATCATAACTCATCCTCGAGAGTCCCTACTGGCACACCATGCAGCGTTGAGCCTCTTTGAGCGGGCCTCAGGCCTTAAGATCAATCATAGCAAGTCTTGGGCCCTCAATCTAACCATCCCAGAGGCGGAGATCCCGCACCTTGAACAGCTAGCGTCATACCAGTTGGCCACCCAAGGCATTCGCTACCTCGGTCTCCAGATAACCCCTTCCCTGGACACGTGGACGCAAGTCAATTGGCGGGAATGTCGGCAATCAGTTCTTGAGGACCTGCGGAAGTGGAGACCCCTAGTGCTTACGTGGCTGGGCAGACTCAATGCCGTCAAAATTTCATATCTCCATAATAATTTATATTTATTCCAGTGCCTCCCCACCCCTATCCTGCTTCGCTGTATAAGAGACCTACAGCGTGTACTCACAACCTTTATCTGGGGCGGGAAAAGACCCCGATTCTCCCAGAAGCTTCTAATGACACCAAGAGACAGGGGGGGACTAGCGTGCCCCGATCTAGTGAATTACTATTGGGCCTCACATCTTCATTTTGTGGTGGAGTGGGGAGTGACTGAGAGTGAAAAGGGATGGCTCCAAATGTACCGGGTTGTGACGGGGCGAACAATCTGCTTGTCTGGCATCAGCGGGCGGCGCGCTCTAAGAGCGCTTATATAGCGGTACCCACAAAGACGGCGCTCGACATTTGGGATAAGGTAGCTGTGCACAGAGGCCTCACAACCTTTCCTACACCGCACACCCTGATAGAGGGCAACCCGTCTTTTCCACCGGCGCACCATACACGAGCCTTCGACAAGTGGACGCAGGGTGACTGCAGGGTGGTCACCGACCTGTTTGAAGAGGGTGAGCTTAAATCCTTCGCTCAATGTAGAGAAGAATTTTGTATACCACTAGCGGCGCAGCTACAATATACCCAGCAGCGACATTGGGTGACTGATATTTGAGGGACTCCCCAGCGTAGGTCATTGTCATTCAGGAAACACATCTTCTTCAACAAGAAGTGAGGGAAATGTTGAGTAAAATCAGATGGGTAGACTGTTTTATTTCTACCAACCATAATGCGAATATTCGGGGTATCCTTATTATTTTCAAAAAGCAAATTAGAGCACAGATTCTTGCCCACGAGGAAGACTTCAGTGGTAGGTGGCTATACGCTAAAGTAAGTCTAGAGGGTAGACCATATAATTTTGTTGGTTATTATGGACCCAATCAGGATGATTCCTCATATCTGAATAAAATCCAGAGCCACCTCCTAACAACTCAAGGTCCAATAATTTGGATGGGAGATTTTAATTTGGTACTCAATCCAAAATTGGACAAATCCCCCAACTCAAGGGCATTAACTTAGAAGAAATCCAGGCAGGCGCTGGGGGTTGTTATGTCAACGCTCGGATTGGCAGATCCATGGAGGGAGAGAGCAGGCGATGCACTTGGCTTATCATATCACAATCACAAATATAATCACAAGTCGAGAATTGATTACGCTCTTTTTAGTTATTCATTAAGAGACCCCCTAAAGGATTTAATATACTTGCCCTCACACTTATCAGATCACTCTGCCATATTTTTTTCCTTACAACTGGCTCAGCAATCCTCTCAGACTTCATGGTCATTTGACCGTACGATCCTTTTAGAGGATGAAGAAACTGACCTCCTCATCCAAGAAACAAAATTTTTCATGGATACCAATATAAATTCAACTCAGCTAAGTATAGTATGGGAGGCCTATAAAGCATATTTGCGAGGCCATATAACCAACAGGGCCTCTTATCGAGGGAAAATATATAGGGCAAAGATCGCCAATATTGAAAAGGATATTGCATTCCTTGATCAACGTATCGGTTCTGGAAATGGGACTAATAAAGAGCAGGAGCAACGTAAAGATTTAAAAGAGAAGCTAGATGACAATGAGGGCTTCTAAAAAGGATCCAGAGGCCTTAGTTTCAGAGATAAAGGAGTTAAATAATTGAAGGAGCTTGGGAGCAAAAAAAGAATGAAAGGCGGAATAAAATTCAATCGGTAGGCCATCAGGACCAGGGGCTTTTGATTTTTTAAGGGAATGAATGGCTGAGGTAATCTCTTGGAGGGTAATTTCACGTTCTAGGTGCGAAAATTCATCAGGAAGGGCTGGGGGAGAGGGAAGACCGTCAAAAAAAGTTGTTAGGTTGGCATCTGTAGGATGAGTATCATCTGTATATAAGGCTTGGTAGTAGTTGTGGAAAACTTCAGCAATATCTTCATCAGAGGTGACCAGCTTATTGAGTGAGTCATTAAAAATTGGGCCAATAGCTTTACGTTCCGATTTGATTTTCAAGTAGTTGGCCAACATTTTACCTGCCTTGTTCTGACCCCCATGGTATTTAGATTTTATTTTAAGAAGTGTATGACAAGCTTCATTAGTTATAATTTTATTTAGTTCAGTTTTGGCCTGAATCAGGTCCTGATGGGCAGATGGGGATTTGGAGGAGAAATATGTATGTTCAAGGGTTTTAATATGTTTAAGTTGGTCTTCATACTTTTGTTTGTTAAGCTTCTTTTTGGCAGAAACATAGGAAATCGTAAAAGCACGAAAAGAAGCCTTAAAAGCATCCCAAGTGTTAGGAATGGAAGTGTCAACGGGGTTATTAAGGGAAAAATATTCATTAAAAAACTCAGTACATTTTTTCATGAAAGTGGCATCTGATAAAAGAAAAGAGTTAAATTTCCATCGACTAAAAGTGGAGGGAGTAATGGATAAATCCAGGGTAGTGTAGACCGGTGCATGGTCAGAAATAAAGATAGAGCCAATAACAGATTTTTGAAGGGAGGGAAGGAGAGACTTACTAATCATAATATAATCAATCCTTGAGCGTGTGTGGTGAACATTAGAAAAAAAAGTATATTCAAGTAAATCAGGATTACACACTTTCCAAGAGTCATGCAAAGGTCGAGAGGCAATGGCAGATTGAAAGGCCTTATGGGTTTTATCAGGTTGAAATTTACTTGAAGACAATCGGTCTGAAAAAGGATCTAGCCATTGGTTAAAGTCACCAGCAACGATGAAATTAGGGCAGTCAATGGATGAAATAAGCAATTTAATGTCTTTCCAAAATTTGGGATCTGGACGAACAGGGCCATAAATATTTAATAAGACCATCGTCTTGTTCTGAATAACAACCTTTGCCATTGCCCAACGACCTTCATCATCATTTTGAGAGGAGATAATTTGAGCATTCAAAGACTTATGAAATAATATAGCAACCCCCCCTTTTTTGTTAACCGCAGGAGAAAATACAACTTGACCCACCCATTGTCTTTTCAATTTAAGGGAATCAATGTCTGAGCAATGAGTTTCTTGAAGAAAGGCAACCTGTGAATGAAATTTGGTTAAGTGAGACAATACCTTCTGACGCTTGACAGGATGACCAAGACCACGAACATTCCAAGAGACAAAATTACACATGTCGGATGAAGGGAGGAATGGGCGAAGAGTGGATGCAACACACAGCAAGGAGATCACTACATAGAAGAAGACAAAAAATAACGGTTAAACTTCGGGGTAGGGTAACGCTCATTTCAAGAGGGGAAAGAAAAGTCAAGTAGCATGGGAAAAAGATATACAGACGAAAAGAAAACAGCAGAGGTAGCTTGAGAAGAAGAAAGCAAGAAGAGAGAGAGAAGAGAAAAAAAGAGGAAAGAGACAGAAAGATGGAAAGATAATGAAGAAACAGACCAAGGCACACAGGCTTGATCTGAGAAGAAAACAGTAACCAAAACATGCGAGACGCGGGTACACCAGGGAGAGGACATGACCCACAAGCAAACCAGATACGGACATATGAGAAAGGATATATACAAGGATGTGAGAGAGAGGTTACTAGCAAGGTAGGAAGGGGATACACGTTAAGAGCGGATATATGACTTGGAGGAGTGATTTTAGAAAAGGAGAAACATTGAAAAACGAAAAGGCATTAGCTGGCAGTTTCCATGGTAGAAGGAGTGATACTCATCAAATAGTCTCGAAGTTTCTGAGGATCATCATACGACTTGGTACGCCCATTGTGTGTGATCTTGCAGAAACAGGGATGAAGAATTCCATATTGAATATTGAGTTGGCGCATCGTGGGACGAAGGTTCAGGAATTCCTTACGACGAGCGTTGGTAGCAGAAGAGAGGTCTTGAGAAATGAAGATGTTGTGACCAGACCACTGAAGGCGACGTTTGGCCCTGGCAGCTTTTAGAACATTCATGAGTTCGGTGAACTCCAAGAATAGCATGATGATTCCACGTGGTTTGGTTGCGTTGGAGTTGATACGGCCAAGACGATGTGCTCTCTGGATGTTGAGAGGATGAGTCGATGGGGAGAGTTCCAAAAGTTCCTGAAGAAGTTTTCGAATAAAAGAGACCATGTCGGACCCCTCCAAATTTTCCGGAACACCATAAACGCGTAGGTTGTTGCGTCTATTTCTATTTTCCAAATCCTCAGTGTGCAATTTGAGTTTGTGGATTTCTTGTTCCAAAAGTGGAATCTTGGTTGAGAGGTCTTGGACATCGCTGACACGTTGCTCTAAGTTCAAAACCTTATTTTCCATGACGACCCATCGTTCCTCGATTTGTTGAAGCTTAGCGTTGGTAGCAGACATAAAAGGTTGAAGACCTCGCACCTCCTCAAGGATTGAGTCAAGAACAGGATTGTTCGAAGTGTTAATGGGGGAGGGAGGATCATTCTTTTGCCTTTTAGGTTTTGTTCCTGTTTGCGACATTTTCGGCGAAGTAGAGAGATTCGCCATAATGCAGGCTGATGGAAGGAAGCTGTGACCAATGCTGCTGTCGACAATAAAATATAATGTGGACGCCCAAATGTAATAGGTGCACACCTTGTGGCAGAAAAAAGAGGGCACTGAAAGGCACTGTTAATCAGTGCGCAGTTGAAAAAACGGCCACACGAGGACAAACAATAGGCATTCACTGATTTAAATAGTTGACATTATGGCAAACCTTCATGGCGTTATGGAGTGTAGAATCAAAGAAATGTAGCGCCAAGCCATTCACCAGGCAGCACGAACAACGCATTGAGGCAGTGGAAACATACCGATGGTCATTGGAGAACAAAGGAACCAGAAGCGTGTAGTAACGCTGAGGTAAAAGTCAAGTGTGCGAGCAAAACATACATAGCACGTCAAATACGGCATGAGAAAAATGGCGGCACCTTTTCCTGACAGAGAGCACAGAGTTATGCAAGAGCATAATTAGGAGGCAACCAAAAAGGCCAGGAACAGTAAAAAAGACGTCATGGTAGTGCAGAATATGGGCAAAGTTGAAGAATAATGCCCAGTAGAAGGAAGGGAGATGCAGCAGATATCAAAAAACGGTAACACGGGCGCAGCGCACAAAATGGCGGCCGCCCGCGTCGCGTCTGAAGGAAAGATTACCGCTGTGCATTCAAAGTCCTCCTTGCACGAAAACCACCTCCGACGGCTGCATCTGGGTCGCGTTGCCTTCCGCTGTCAACGGAGCCGCTTCCGATGGCAAAAGAGCAGGATATAACGCTCTCACGGCATCATTGAAGAAAGTCCGTCACGGAGCTCACGGGAAGAGCGTCTTCTCCGTCCGGCGCGAAACCTGATAAGGATCATACCCAATGTAAAAATTTCCGCCCCATTTCCTTAATTAATTATGATTGTAACATTTTTGCTAAAATTCTTTCCTCTCGCCTTGATTCTGTTATACCTCGCTTAATCAACACAGATCAGGTGGGGTTTGTTAAGGGCAGACTTGCTGCTGATAACGCACGTCTTTTTTCCAATGTCCTCTCTTATAGTAAAAATGTCAAAATCCCATTGGCGGCCCTATCCCTAGATGCTGAAAAAGCTTTTGATCGTATTAATTGGCAATACATGTTTCAAACCCTTACTTGGTTTGGTTTCGGTCCAAAGTTTATAGCACTGGTCAAACTCCTTTACTCTTCCCCTCGTGCCAGTATTTTTGTTAATAATCAATTTTCCAGATTTTTCTCTTTAACAAGAGGCACAAGACAAGGATGTCCCCTTTCCCCTTTATTATTTATCCTTTGCCTTGAACCCTTTTTGCAACGTATTCGTTCCAACCCTCATATAACTGGTTTAAAATTCTCTTCTATTGAAGCTAAACTCTCAGCGTATGCTGACGATGTCCTCATATACATGTCTAACCCTGAATCTTCCCTTCCGCCCTTTTTAGATGAAGTCCAGTTATATTCCTCTATATCGGGATATAAGCTCAACCTCTCCAAAACTGAAGTGCTTCCCCTTAATTCTTTGTGTTTTCAATATATGTTCAGTAACACTGATTTTGCATGGTGCCCATCTAAAATCAAATACCTCGGTATATGGTTCTCTTCCTCTCTAAAAGATACCCTTAAACTTACATTTGATTCGTTACTTAACAAAATTCAATCACTTCTACAGATTTGGTCTCCCTTATTTCTTTCTTGGTGGGGCAGATTGGACACCATCAAAATGATGATTACCCCTCATGTTTTATATACAGTATCTATGCTTCCTTTCAAAATTCCTAAATCCTATATTTCCCGTATCAATTCATTGTGTACAAAATTTTTGTGGAACAATAAACATCCCCGCATAGGATTACATAAGTTAGTGCGTCCTAAAAATGAGGGTGGTGTTCGTTTCCCTGATTTTTGCTCTTACCACTCTGCCTTCCTTATCAAACAATCCTTCTCCTTGGCTTATGATTTCCTTGATACTCCTGTTCCTAAATGGGTGCTCTTGGAACGCTCCTTTCTGAAGGATTTCTCATTTCAACATGTTCCTTTCATGACAAATTGTACCTTTATATCCAAATATCCTATTTTGAAATATTGCCAATCTACATTGCAAAATGTTTTTTCCTCCTCCCTTTCCCCTCTTCAATGTTTTTTATCATCTGTAGTCTGGTACAACAAATTTCTCAGATATAAAGGTAAATCATTCTATTTTAAACACTGGAAAGAAAAGGATATAATGTTTGTACATCAATTTTTTCTTGATTCTAATCTCCTCTCGTTTGTAGATCTACAAATTAAGTTTAACTTACCTTCTTCTTTTCTTGCTGAATACTCTATTATAAACTCTGCTATTCAGTCTCATCTATCCTCATTATCCTCTTCTTCCGATTCTTTTTCTTCTTTCACTCCTCTCACTCCACTTTACCCTCTCTTCTCTTCCCAACAACCCAAAGCTGCTCTTGTATATTCGCTCTTATTATCTAATTGCTCTGTCCGAACTAAGTCTACAGTGGAGACTGCTTGGGAAAATGATTTGGATGTCTCCTTTGACACTGCGCTATGGGATCGTTTATGGTCTCGACTCTTCAAAGTTTCTGTTGCTGCACGCATTACCCAATCCTTACTTTTTATTTATCACAGAGTTGTTATTACCCCGGTTACTATTCATAAATTTTCTCCAACATCTTCTCCTTTGTGTTGGTCCTGTTCCACAGTTCCTGGTACTCTACAACACCAACTTTACTATTGTTCCCCAGTTTTGTCTTTCTGGACTAATGTTTGGAATATATGCATGAAAATGTTATCTTTTTCTTCACAATTGTCCTTTATACACATATTTTTAGGTTCCTTAGCTGATGATATTGATATTATTACACCTTCTTCTGCTAAACTGTTAGATCTTTTTATTGCTCTTGCATTTAAAGTTGTTTTATCGTGTTGGAAAGATAATTCGAAACTCTCGGTTCACACTTGGTGGAATTATATTTGTGACGAACATAGAATTTCTATTGCCTCTTCTACCTCTGTTCCTTTGAAAATTAAATCTGACTTATTATGGCTTCCCTTTACTTCATACCTCTCTTCCAATCCTCCCCCCTTACTGCGTGCTTCTCTTCCCTCATGATCCCTCCATTTCTCTTCCTTTTTCTTCTTTCATCTTTCTCCTCTCTCCTCTTTTTCTGTCTTCTGCTTTCTCCCTTTACCTCTCTCCTTTCTGATCCTTTCCTCTCTCCTTTCTATCTGTCCATACCTTTTTCTTTTTTCTTCCTCTCTATATAAATTACTGTAGATTGATGTCTTTCATTATTATTACACTCATATGTACTTTTTCCTAATTTTTCATGACATATTTCTTGTATCACTCTTTACTGCCTAATAAAAATTTCTTAAACAAAAAAAAAAAAAAAAAAAAAGAGAAGCTAGATAGCATTCTTCAAGAGAGGGTTGCACTGAGATGGGAAGCAAGTAAGCTCTCCAACTTTGAGTATGGTGAATCCACGGGTAAGGTCCTCGCATGGAAAATTAAATCCGATCAGGCCAAAAAGCACATAAAGCACATCAGTGTAGAGGGGGAGACCCATGAAAGATCTTCCATTAGAGAAATCGGAGACGCATTTCTGGAGTTTTTCCAGCAAATTTATAAGGAGGAGATCTCGGATGACTCGATATCAAAGCTTAGATGGTTGGAGAAGATTACTCTTCCCACTCTTACCTCAGAACGAAGTGACCGTCTTGATAGGCCTATTTCAGAGGAAGAAGTGAGTGAAACTATTAAAAAGGTGAAGCGGGGTAAGGCAGCGGGCCCTGATGGTCTTCCCGGCGAACTATTCCGAGTATTGGTACCCGAAATAGTCTCTGTGCTTACGAGACTCTTTAATGACATCTTAGTAAATGGTGCGACCCCACCTAAATCATGGGGGGAGGCAATATCGTCTTGATCCCGAAACCCGGGAAAGATCCAGCTAAATGCGGCTCTTATAGGCCAATTTCGCTTTTAAATAGCGACTATAAGCTCTTTGCGGCTGTGTTGGCGAACCGGTTGGGACGTGAGGTTGGCTCAATAATTCACACTGACCAGAAGGGCTTCATAAAGGGTAGACAGCTCTCGGATCTTACTTATGACCTAATAGGGGCAGTGGACATAGCCTCAATGTTCTCCCTTCCTATGGC
Organism: Lissotriton vulgaris; assembly: GCF_964263255.1. Lineage (NCBI taxonomy): Eukaryota > Metazoa > Chordata > Amphibia > Caudata > Salamandridae > Lissotriton > Lissotriton vulgaris. The sequence continues at coordinate 556,362,426 of NC_141687.1, forward strand.
CATTATGACCATCGACGCTACAAAAGCGTTTGATCAAGTTAATTGGGCATACTTAGCTGAGGCCATGAAGAAATTTGCATTCGGACCAAATTTTCGGAGATCAATTGGTCTCCTATATGCCAACCCCAGTGCAAGCATTATGGTCAATCGTTCATGTACCCAGCCCTTTCAGATTACTAGGGGAACAAGACAGCGGTGTCCCTTGTCCCCTTTACTTTTTAACATATACATTGGGCCTCTTGCACAATCCTTCAGGGACGACCCAAGAATTTCCCCATTTGAATTCGGCGGATGGGGAAGGAAGGTAGGGCTTTACGCTGATGATATTGTAATTTACACCAGTGATCCAGCAAACGCTTTCCCCATTGTGGTTGAAAAGGCCAAGGAATTCGGAAACATATCGGGCTACGACATCAATGCCGAGAAGACTGAGCTTATGACATGGAATATTGCTAATCCGGGTGTTGGGGTGGCACCCTCAATCCGCTACCTCGGAGTCAAAATAACGCAAGACATTGACATCTTAGCAAAAGTTAATCTAGATCTGGTCTCCAGAGAATGTAGGGCCCTATTGAGATCCTGAGCGGGTCTTCGATTATCAATTTTCGGGAAAGTCAACATTGTAAAAATGTCTATTCTTCCGAAACTGACTTTTATTTTCAACACAATTCCCCTTGCATTTGACTCCAAGCAACTTCTTAAGTGCCAGCAAGAAATAAATTCCTTCATTTGGGGCAATAAAGCCACGAGGTTGGCCTGGAAAAAATTAAGGAGGAGGAGGGAAAAAGGTGGATTGGCCCTCCCAGACTTGCAGTACTACTCTTGGGCATTCCAGCTTTCCCACGCAAGAATGCTCTTGAAGTCACCAGATCTCTCTTCAAATGGGAGATTATTTAAGGCAATGCTGGTAGGGGCAAACCTCCCGCTAGACGGGTTTCTATTTAAGTTTGGAGACCGAAAGTATTTCAAGAAGGTGAGGCTGAAGACTCTGTTAACACAATTGAAGTCATGGGTATAAATTAAACGCAGAGTGGGGTTGGCATACTATTCTAACTATGCTCGGATATGGGACTCTCCTGGGCTCCCACTGTGCCTGTAAGACTCTCTGGCAACTCCCCTAATTACAGCTGGGTTCTCAAGATGGGGTAAATTGTTATCTGGAGGCATCTTGATAAAGTGGGAGGAGTTTAGGGAGAAAGTAGGGCCGACTCTGTCAAAATTTAAATACATACAAATCAGTAGCTGGGCCAGAGAATTAATACAAATCAGTAGCTGGGCCAGAGAATTAATCAGGAAACATCCTAATACCGGGAGACTTAGCCCCCTAGAACAACAGCTAGTTGAAAAACAGACAGGAGGTAAGGAGGTGGCTCTTTGGTATTGGTCCATATTGGAAGAGATAGATGGGGATTTCAATCTCCCAATGGAGCTTTGGGGTAGAGAAATTGTGGCACTAGATGGGGACTTGTGGATAGAATCCTTTTCCCTTTTGTATAAACTAGTTAAACCTGCCTGGCTTAGACGAAACCATTTGTTTACCTTACACCGGGCATATCTCTCCCCTTTACGTTTATCTAAATATCAGGAGGGGAAATGTTGTAATAAATGCCTACTGTTAGCAGCCTCCGATACACATATGTTTTGGGAATGCCCCCACATATCCGCTTATTGGATGGAGATTAAAACCACTTTAGATTCAATTATTAAGACCAACATTCCCTTAACTCCACCACTTGTCATTTTCGGGTTTGACCAAAATATCACTGGGGTAGCGCGGTCCTTTTTATTCTATGCTATCCTGATGGCAAGACGGCAGATATGTATGCATTGGGTGGATACCATCCCCCCACTCACTCTGCATGGTTAACCTCACTCTATGAAACATCCAAGGTAGACTTGAAAAGAACTTGTAGAGTCCAGAACCTCACATTTTGGAAACTTTTGACAGATTGGAAGTGAAGCTTTCTTCGCCTCCTTGGTTTTTTTTTTAATTTTTATTTCCCCCCCCCCCCGTCCCCTCCCCAAAGATCCGATGATTATGCCCATTTACTCTATGGTTCAGTATTGTGGTCTGCCCCGATTCCGATATCTACATACTGGCCTTACAGGCATGAAGTTGCTTAGAGGAACGTTAATAAGGTGCATTGTATCTCCTACCAACTCGTAATAATTTCTGCCTAGTTGTGTAGCGGCTCAATTTCCAGGGCCTTGCTCCCAATGGCAGTGAGGTGGTTGGCTCGCTACCCTATTGAATCTAAGCTGTTAATATCCCGGATCTACCAGATCCTCCAGCACCCGCAAATGCCGACCTCTCATCCCTATCAGGGCAGATGGCAGGCACTGTCGGACTCGGACATTACTCCCGGGCAATGGCGTAGGCTATGGCAGGATATCCCTAAAGTGTACCGTAGCATCCCGCAGCGGGAAAACGCCTATAAGCTTATGACCCAATGGTATTATACTCCCGAGCGTCTACATAAGATGTTTCCTGCATCCTCTCCCCTGTGTTGGCGGTGCCGTTCTGTGACGGGGGATCTCATTCATATCTGGTGGACATGCCCATCGCTGACTCTATTCTGGAAGGAGGTCCTGAGCCACATCAAGGGGGTGTTGGGGTTTCCTTTGCCTGAGACCACGAGTACAATCTTGCTGGGTGTCAAGTCTGCTACCCTGAAGGCCCTAACCAGGAGCGAGTGGATCTTGACGCTCCAAATGCTGGGAGCGGCCAAACAGCTTATGGCCCTACACTGGAAAAATCCCGAAGCTCCTCCAATCGCGACCTGGTTTGTGCGCCTGTGGCATATTGTCACAATGGAGCTTTTCACAGCCCGGCTGCAGGCGCATGGTACCCCCTTCAAAGCTGTCTGGCAACCCCATGTCAAATACCTCTGCGCGGTTGAACGTGCCCCCCAGGTGCCCACCAAACTTAGGTCGCTGCGCCTGTTTGAAGACGCTATTCTCCCCCCTGACCCAAGCAGATTGCATCCATAACTGCCCCCTTGCAACACGCCCTAATGCTGCTGATACCGGGCTAGACTCTAGGCAATCCTTCCCCTGCACACGCCGACCTTCCTTGCGCTTTCCTACCCTTCCACCTCTCTCTCGCTCTTTTCTCTTCACCTGCTCTCTTCTCTTCTGTCTCTGCAACTTTCTGGGCCCTTAGCCCTACCGACTTGACTGTTAAACCTGGGCCTGTTGCCCGTTTGTCCCACAGGTAGGCCATCTGGGCCTTGCCATTCCACAGGCCTAACTGACATCACATTTTGCAATATGAACGCGGCCGGACCCTCAGGGGTTGTAGGCGCAACACTGTGTATGATCTAACTTTCCTCTTGTATACGTTGCCATCTGACGTACTATCTAATCACGCGGCCGGCCCTTGATAGGGTTGTAGGCTTATCGCTGTGTATATCATGCCCCTGTGGAGTGTGTTCTTTGATGGAAAATAAAAAAGATTTGAAACAAAAATTAACATTCTTATAATTCAAAATTATTATTTGCATACAAATATAAACTTAGAATTTTTCTATAATCACAAAATCCAATAATTATTTAATAAATAATTTATTCTGCATCACTTTCTGCTTTCTGACTGGAATTCTCCTCTGTCATCTTCAACTATCTGTAGACATGATCCTTAATATACTCCATCTCATCCTCCTCAGATCTTCTCCTTTTTAATAAATCCTTATTAGCCCTGTTTCCACAAATCTTGATCATATACTCAGAAAAATTTAGCAAAATAAACAGGAAAATTGCACAACCACCTAGTTGGAGTGGGGTCTAGCCATTTCCACAGTGGGTAGCCCTCCACCTTTATTTAAAAAAAAAATCTTTCCCTGGCTCTTGTAAGCTTTTTACTTCCCCCTGGGGCAGAACATAGGTTGCCCCATATATTTAGGGTTAAGGCATGGCCATGCCCATGCTGAGCAGATCCTGGGCCAATCTATTTTTTAGAAAAAATATTTCCTGTTGTCTAGTGGGCTTTCTGCCCAGAGGGAAATAGATCAGGAGTAACGGCCCCTGCCTTCCCCTCTCCCGCGGGGCAGAAATACTGTTGACCCATGTAGTTGGGGTGGAGCATATCCATACCCATCACTAGGCTTTATAAAAAAACTGAGGGGCAGATCGGGAGTAATTATTCCGTTCTGCCCCTTAAAGACTGTTGCCCCATTTACTTGAGATGAGGGCATAGCCATGCCCTGGTGGGTCGCCCTCACCCCTATATGCTTGATAAAAAATAAAAACTCCCTGTGTCTCGTGGCCTTTCTGGCCCCAGGTTAGCAGATTGGCGATAGTCACCCCATCTGAACCAATGGTGAGGCAGAAACACTGTTTCCATATACATTAGGAGTCGGGCAGAGGTACTGTTGGGAAGGGGAGATTGTCCCCTTTTCTACGATACCTCTCCTGAGAGAATCACTGCTCGGGGTACTGAGATATGCCCCCAAGCACTGATTCAATGTAAGTAAAATGAGCCCAATGGCTGGTTTTACTTTCACTTTCAGGAGTAATGACTCTAGTGTGCCCTGATCAGCATTAAAAAATGTTTTAAAACACTCAGGGTGCTTGGGAAGCTCCTCCGAAGCAGCTCGAGCAGCAGGGAAAAAAAAGTAAACTCTCTGGTACAAAGCACCAGAGGGGCCTTTCGAACCCTCTACAGTGTCAGCCAATGGCAGACAGATGCACTGTGGAGGGAGTGTGGCCTACGGCTGCATTTACAGTGTTAAACATATTGGTCAAAGCTGATATCACAACAAACGTGTTTTAGTGCACTTTGCAATGTTTATAAGCTACTAACAGATCTTAAAAAGGGTATGAGTGATTTGATAACCAAAAAGCAGCTGCACAGATTTCAATAGAAAGCACTTTAGAAATAGTTGTTTCACAGATGGATCAAGACCACCTCATCGGGATGTCTGCCTTTACTCTGTCTGCTAAACATTAAACCAGGCTGTAATTCTCTTATAATGTATGTAGTACAATTTTAAAATAATGACTTGCTTATTCACAGTGCTTTTTCACAGGCTGGGACCTTGTAGCACTATAAATACATGCCACTATTTCCCAGTGCACCAACCAGGATTCAGGTTTGAGACAGTCTAGTTACACATACAAATATCTTCAGTGATTACATTACCCAATTGAACTTTCATAACAAAAAATAATGCATTTTCCAACGATTGCTTCAACTTGCGTTTATTTTAATTTTATGATGTGTAAGGTATATGTATTTAACTGAAAGGTGAAAGGCCAAATTAGTTATAGAATGTTTTGTTCTTTTTTAGCTACATCTCTGGCCCCATTCTTTTTCCACCCAGGATCCCTGTTCAAATGCTTTTTTATGCACGTAAACCTATGGATGTGAAATGCCTTTGAACAAGGCTGCCACTGAGGCTCCATCTGCAGCACAACCCATCACACATCAGTTAAAGAACTGGCTATGCCCCTCAAACAGCAGGAGAGCAGACACAGAAGCACAACAGGGAGGGGCTGAAGCTCTTTCAGCCCAATGTGTATTCCATGCCTGTTTCCGCCCACGCCCTGCCTCTACCCATCCCCTTCTTGTCTCTTATGTGCTCTCTCTCAGCTCCAGTGCTCTTTCTCTATAAAAGTTCTTCATCTCACTCCCTTCATTGACATTTTCCAATTTCTCTTTCCTTTCATCTCTCTTCTTCTTTCAGCCTACTTTTCTTTGTCTTATGTTAAGTTATGTTAATGGGTGACTTATATAGCGCACGGCTACTCCAAGGAGTGTCCCGGCGCTTTCTGACCCATAGCTGAAAAAGGAAATGAAAAAAACAGAAACATAACAAATTACTGATTGTAGAGTCAAGTTTTCAAGGCCTTTCTAAAGGCAAGCAGATTGGAGGTACAGCGAAGATCAACGGGAAGGGAGTTCCATAGTTTGGGGGCAAGATGTTTAAAGGAACGTCCACCTATCCTGACTTTCCTAATGGGAGGAACCGTTGCCAGGCCAAGACATTCAGATCGGAGAGATCTGGTGGGTTTGTAGAGAGAAAGCCGTTTCTGAATGTACGAGGCCCCTACCAAATGGAGTGCCTTATGGGCCAATGTGAGAGCTTTGAATGTAATCCGTTTCTTGACAGGAAGCCAGTGAAGGGAGGAAAGCAACTCTGATGACCTAGCTTGCCGAGGTAGGCCAAAGATAGCCCTTGCCGCGGAGTTTTGTACTACCTGAAGTTTATGCAGGAGGTAATCCGGCAAACCCAGGTAGAGGACATTTGAATAATCAATCCTGGAACAAATCAGAGCCTGTTCTGTCAACTTCCTGTGGACTAAAGGGAGCAGAGGAAGGAATTTACGCAGCATTTTTAACAGACCAAAACAGGTGCTGGTGAGACCTGTGATCTGTGTTTTCAACTAAAGGGTATTATCGATTTTGATCCCAAGGTTTTTAGCAACCACTGAAGAAGAGGAAGGGGGTGACATGCACACCGGCCACCATTCCTGCCAAGGCGGGTCTGCCTGACAGCCAAAGAAGAGCACCTCAGATTTATCAGGGTTGCACTTGAGGCTGCTTCGCTGAAACCAGTCGAAGACAGCCCCAAGGCAACCACGGATGCTCTCCCCATCGAACTCCATGCCCTTCTTGCAGGTGAAGAGAAGCTGGGTGTCGTGAGCGTATGATATGATCTGGGCACCCATGGACTCCGCAAGTACCGCCAGTGGAGTCATGAAGATGTTAAAAAGGGTCGGGCTCAGCACTGACCCTTGTGGGACTCCGACATCCATAGGCGGCACCTCGGCGGAGTACGGTGGGGCCCAGACCACTTGTCGATGACCCGCTAGGTAAGATCTCAGCCAGCTCAACACCGTCCCTCTGAGACCAATCTCGTGAAGTCTTCTCAAGAGGGCCTCATGAGGGACGGTGTCGAAGGCCGTCGACAAATCCAACATCACCAGCATTGCTCTTCCACCTGCGTCGAGAACTTCCTTAATGGCTTCATTTACTTCCAATAGAGCGGTCTCAGTGCTCAAATTGGAGCGGAAGCCAGATTGGGTAGAGTGGAGTAACCCCTGGTCTTCAAGGAAGGAAGAAAGCACAGAGTGAACGTGCTTCTCGACGATCTTAGCTAAACTGGGCAGGAGAGATATGGGCCTATAGTTAGCATGTATCTCTGGATCAAGGCCTGTTTTTTTTAGAAGGGGAACAACCATTGCCTTCTTCCAGGCTGGCGGAACAATGCCGCTAGACAAGGATAGGTTCAAGACAGGGTAAATTAAGGAATTGAGAATCTTAGCATTCCTAGCTAGAAGACTCGCCGGACAGGGGTCAAGCGGAGAGCCTGATTTAATCCTGAGTAAAAGATCCAGAGAGATAGATTCCGATAGAGGTGGAAACTCCGATAGAATGGGGCAGGAATCAGATGGAAAGGACGTCAGATTGGAATCAATCAGGGATACATTAGGGGCAGCTGGTGGAAAGGATTCTTGGATAAGTTTGATTTTAGTATTAAAGAAAATGGCCAGCTCCTTTACCCAAGGTTCGGAAAACTTATGCTGGACTGTACTAGATTTGGGAGAAACAAACTCTTTAACGATGGTGAAAATTTCTTTACAGGAGTTTGACGCAGACTCAATTCTGTTGGCAAAATTGTTCTTTTTGGCCTCCAGGATGTCTGTGTGATAAGATTTGATAGATAGTTTGTAGGCGGACTTAGCTTCCTGATCATAATGCTTCCGCCAGAATCTTTCGGCTAACTTACAGTTACGCCGAGCCAGAGCAAGTGACTTAGAAAACCAAGGGGCCGAACTACGCTTGATAGATGAACGAGGCGTAGAAAGAGGGGCAAGATCGTCCAGCCTTTCAGTCAGCCATTTCTGAAAAATTTCAAGGTCCCTCTCCAGATGGCCGGATAGGGTACAGGGATGTTCCTGATACGCTTGAGCAAGACTCTCAGGGGTAATTTTATGAAAGGGTCTACTGGGGTGCCTAAGATGGTCCGAGTTAATACAAGATGTTTTACTTCTACCCTGAATTAGAAAACTGATCAAAGAGTGGTCCACAAGCCCTGCTTTTCTCACCACCCTTCATCTTCCTCAAGCATGCATCATTCCAAGGATCAGGGTGCTCTATTCTTAAAGTAACAGGTACTTCACATTACTTAGAGTTTGCTCAGCTGGATAGTACTGGTTCTTAGATGCCACTGGCAGGGGCAAAGCTTGGTCAGTAAGATTTGGGGGAGGTGTGAGTGTCAGATTTTCCAACAATCACTTTGGTATTTCATGTTCAAATACATTACATAACAAGCAGGGTGCATGAGGGTGGCTTAAGGGCATTGAAAAGGGAGAAGAACACGAATTGGTAGGGGTACGAAGTGAGAGAATACACAATATTTTGTAAAAAAACCAACATCTTTGAAGACTTTCAAAACAGAGAGAGGGACACAGCCATTAATTGAATGTTTGCAGCCATCACTGGTTTGAATCCAAACATGACCAATTCATTCTTTCATTCTTATATGTGCGAAAGCATAAATTAATAGAGTTAAAGTATACATTTTTCGATTTCACCTACAGTCAGCTTTAACTCTCTGTTCTCGAAAACCTATAGTGTACAAGAAATACGAAGGCCCTAATTCACAAATGAATTTATAGAGTATAAAGTAGTACCACTTGAAATTTAAGGAGGGTTTTGGGTGGGATGTGCTAATACTAAAAACACCCACCAACAAAAGGGTAAGACCATTGCTATTAACAAAATACACTTCTAAATGTACTACATCCCTTTTTTTTAACTTGTTCTTATTGATAGCACTGCATCATAGCACACCTTAAACATTTGTCATATATATATATATATATATATATATATATATATATATATATATATATATATATATATATATATTACATTGTAACAAACCTTCTGTTGTGGCTAGTTGTTCTCATGACATTACATTACAATATCCACTCACGTAGTGGATTAATATAAGGCAATGCACTATACATTTTTGATTATAACCATAGAACATAGACAAGAAAACAAAAAACAACCAATTAGGTTAAAGAACCACCCCCTCCCCCAGTCCCTTCCCCGGCAGTAACCAGCAATGTACTAAATCCCTAATATGACCCCCAAAGATGCTGCAACGTATTCTATAGAAAACAATGGAGGTAGGAATTTTAAAAAATACCTCGAAAGAACTTAAGCTATAAAATTTGATTCTAAACTTAAGTAAACAAATATAAAATGTAACTTAAAAAAAAAGTCAAGCTCCTTTAATTTAAATATGTAAAGGTAAACTAGGATTAATACAAATTCAACACAAATGAAAATGTTAGTGAGGGTGGGTAATTTTTGTAAATTATTGTTTAAATATAACTTTCATAAACTTAAATCATTATTTTTTCTGTATCTTCTTTGATTCATTTAATTTGATGAGTTAATATGTTGTAACATTGTATTAATTAGTTCCAGGTGAATAATATGTATTTTAGATTACTTTACATTTATATCACAGCTTTAAATATTTCTAATTCTTTTATTAATAAACTTTAATACATTTCTGTATAGTTTTCAATGGGGGGATCTCCAACTCGGTATCGGAGATCTATACCAACATATGTCAAGTTACAATTAGCAACGGTACACTTGTAAACTCTGTTGTAGGAGACACCACCCCCTCATTTGAGGGGGTGGAGAATAATAGCTGTGCTACTAAGTGTAAATCTACACTCAGAAACAGTGAATACCTAAAAAATGAAGATTTGTACCTAGGTGTAGAAGTAGATCTACAAATTAATAAATACACTCTTACCTCCTTTGTGAATTAGTCCCACAAGGTTGGCTTTTGGGTTAGCTCATTGCTTATTATTGGTTAGTTGACTTTCTTGTCAATCTAATTTGCTTGCTTCTTATTCAATATTGTTTGTCCCTCACCTGGAGCATGGTATATTTATCATCATTTGATTTGATGACTTGTATCCTTCCATAGCTGACATCAGGAAATTACTTTTTTCTTTTTCTTTCAGTATTCCATGGGAGTGGGTGTTTTTGTTGTTGTTCTCCACCCTGTGTGCTGCTTATAACCTCACATCACCACCCTTCCTGTGATCTTTGTGTTACTCCCCCAGATCATGCATTGACTCCCTTCTATCTCCCTGCCCCAACCAGCTATTTTTTTCTGTTGTCCTTTGTGTCCCCATTTACTCTGGCACTCCTTCCTACCCCAATATGTTCCCTGCCGCTTAATGACATTGATTTACTTCCCCTTGCTCCTCTGTTGCTCTACCACACCTGACTATTTGTTTTCTTTGGGTTTTTTTCCTGTGAAGAGGTCCCAGTTGCTTCAGTCACCTACTGGGTTAGTCCCTTCTCTGTAATGCGATTTATCACAATTTTTTATTTACAGCTTCATAATGGGTCTCTGCAATCTGGGAGAAGTAAATAAAAAAATAAAAATGGCTGCTGCAGCGTCGTAGCGCATACATGCAAATGTGTAGTGATGCATATGCACAGCAACACGCTGGAAATAGCCATTTTGGATCTTTTGTTAGCTCTCCCCTGCCAATGTGCTTGCGCATTGCTGGGGAGAGATATAGAGGGCCACCAGAAAATCCTACCAAGAAGGGCTGCTTTGGAATGCGGATTATGCCCAGTGCATGAGCGACAGGCGCTCGCTCGCCATTTGCTCCACGTCCCCCCAATCAAACTTGAAAGGAAGCCGCTCGCACACCACCATTTGTCTGAGCCTCGCATCAGACATCAAAGGCTGCCGCTCCCCCACCCATCCCCCACCACAGCAATGCAGAGAGCTAGTTTTCCTTGTCTCAATTTATTTCTAAACGATACGCATTTTAGCAGCCCTCCACCCACTGTGTTGCTCCCTTCCCCCACGCATTCCCTGTCCTCTGTTTCTTTCGCCGCTCTCCTATTGCTCCCCTCTCCTGTGGCATTTCTAATCCTGCCCACTGCGTTGTCCCCTCGCCCTCCACTGTGCGTTTTTTTTCGGTTTTTTTCACGTGCTTGTCTCAATTTATTTCTAAGAGATACGCATTTTAGCAGCTACTAAATGGGAAGGAATGTATGAAAAGTAATCAGCCCAACATTTCACAATTTCTATAATTGGAAACAACAGAGGAGGAACTACACATTACTTTTTATAGGGTCGCAATACTTTAAAAACCGTAATGAAATGGTCTGCCGAGACTTCTAAGTGCCCTCGAGCCTCCTTCTATGCAGCTGTTCACCTCAAGAGGTGAAGAGGCATACCTTACCAGCTTACTGACTGCTCCTCCACCCGTCTCTTCTGCACCCTCCCCGCCATCTCCCCCCAGTCCCACCTTCCCCGTTGGGTGGGTTAGTAGCTCCCCGTCAGCCTCGCTGAGCCCTGCTCGTGCAGAAGTAAGTTCCTCCTGCATGAATATGGAATAGGCTGCAATAGGACAGTGGCAAGTGCAGCCCCGCCTACCCCCACACTTCACACGGGTACGAGATCGGAGTGGGTCATGGAAGCAGACCGAGGGCACTGGCGCAGGACAAGTTCCAGATTCATTGTGGCTCTGGTGCTGGCGACCATCCCTGAAGGGGGCTGCTTTGACAAAACAGCTGCTTTGGCATTGTAAGCTATTGGCATTGTAAATGACAATGCCTTTTATTTATGTTTTAAAAACTAAAACAAAAAAAAAGGCATTGTCATTTTTTAACATGTTTTTGACTCGTTTTTTCCGTTGCTGTGCGCTTGCGTTTTGTTTAACATTTGTTTTTGGCCATAACACTAGCTGTCGCTCCTCCTCCTGTCAGCAGCTGCTGCAGCTTTACTTTAGCTTGCAATGTCTCCCCGAAACTATGCCTGGCTTTGCTTTTTAAAAGGGACACTTTACTGCCCTGTCCCACTTTACCTTTCTCCAGGTTACTTTCTTTCGCTCCTTTTCTAGATACCTATTGCATTCTGTAGGATGTCCTGCCATTTCCTGTTATGCTGCAGTCATCAGTCTCTACTCCTTTAATGATTTAATGAGAGGGTCGGCCATTCGTCGCACAAACAGAAACTGACTACCAAACGTTCACTTTCGTTCTGATCCTCCCTATTGGTTCAGTGCAGTCTGGCATGAGGGACATGCATTGCTAATCAGTAAGTGTCAGTATTACCAAAGTATGACAGATTATCTGGACGAATTATGATGTATTTTGGCGAAAAGCACAAAGAAGTTGGAAAGCAATATTTCGTTACCTCAATTTCTTGGGTACTGGATATAAAAAACTAGTTGTAATGTGTGATGCATCTCTTGTTGTTAGGTCTCGCTGTAGCCAATGCGCTTGCGCATTGCTTCTGCAAGAAATTATGTAGGGGCTCCAGGAAAGCATAACAAGAGGGCTTTGGAATGCGGGTTATGGACAGTGCATGTGAGGCATTCAAACGCGAAGCTGGCATCTGGACTGCTTTCCCCAGAGCGCGCTCGGCCTCACCATTTGGTCCCACGCCCTCCACCTCCGACTTCAAAGGCTTCCACTCCCCCCACACCCCCCCATCAGACTTGAAAGGAATGCACTCCCCGGCCCGCTGTCTTTTTTTTTTCGCCCTACACTCGCCATGCATTAGCTAAAGCTCACCAGAGGGCCTTTTGCCCCTCACTAAAAGCTCCTCTCCTCACGTCTCTTTCTCGCTCTCGCACCCACGCTCTTTCTGTTACTCCTTGCTCTCTTTATCTCCATTCCTCCCCTGTAGTTCTCTCTCATTCTCGTGCTCCCCCTCACTCTCCACATAACATCCCTGTCGCTAACCTACTTTCCCTTTCAATGCTGAATATTGAAAAATATAAGCAGTCGCCGGGTGTTTTTAACTCATTTCTTTTCACTTTCTACGTGCGCACCACTTGTGTGTTATTTTTTTTTCTCCTCCTACCCCTCTCTCTACGTCTCGTTCTCGCTCTCGCACCCACGGAGAAGTGTGGCTCAATGATTAGAGCGGCAGACCCTGATGCAGAGGTCCAGCCCGGGACCAGGGTTCAATTCCCCGCCTCGGCGGGTCTTGGGCTCATAATTCCACGGACCTGATAATTCTTGCCTCGGTGCCTATTCCAATCATGGAGTCCCACTCTGCAACTCTGGGCAATAGCTTGCTTAATCTCCACAACGGCCCCCACAACGCTAAGGATGCCTGGCCTCCACCTTGGGGGTGCCCAGGAGTGGACGCCTCACAGGGAAAGCCAGGATGGGTTCCACAGTGGTATTCCTACAAGAGCCTTGAGACCCTTGCGGGTGAGTAGTGCGCTATACAAGTATCAATTTACATTTACAATTTACATTTTTACACGCTCTTTCTGTTACTCCTTGCTCTCCCTCCAACTCCACCCTCCAACTCCAACTCCACCCTCCAACTCCACCCTCCATCTCCACCTTCCAACTCCAACTCCACCCTCCAACTCCACCCTCCAATTCCACCCTCCAACTCCAACTCTACCCTTCAACTCCAAATCCACCCTCCAACTCAAACCTCCAACTCCACCCTCCAACTCCACCCTCCAACTCCAACTCCACCCTCCAACTCCACCCTTCAACTCCACCCTCCAACTCCACCCTCCAACTCCAACTCTACCCTCCAACTCCAAATCCATCCTCCAACTCCAACTCCAACTCCACCCTCCAACTCCAACTCTACCCTCCAACTCCAAATCGACCCTCCAATTCCAACCTCCAACTCCACCCTCCAACTCCAAATCCACCCTCCAACTCCACCCTCCAACTCCACCCTCCAACTCCACCCTCCAACTCCACCATCCACCTCCACCCTCCAACTCCACCCTCCAACTCCACCCTACAACTTCACCCTCCAACTCCAACTCCACCCTCCAACTCCACCCAACAACTACACCCTACAACTCCACCTTCCAACTCCTCCAACTCTACCCTCCAACTCTACCCTCCAACTCCACTCTCCAACTCCAACTCCACCCTCCAACACCACCCTCCAACTCCACCCTCCAACTCCACCCTCCATCACTCAGGAACACCACCACATCACTCAGGGACACCACCACATCACTCAGGGGCACCACCACATCACTCAGGGGCACCACCACATCACTCAGGGACACCACTCAGGGGCACCATCACATCACTCAGGGATACCACCACACCACTCGGGGACACTACCACATCACTCAGGGACCCCACCACATCACTCATGGACACCACCACATCACTCAAGAACACCACCACATCACTCGGGAACACCACCACATCACTCGGGGACACCACCACATCACTCAGGGACACCACCACATCACTCGGGGACACCACTACATCACTCGGGGACACCACCACATCACTCTGGGAACACCACCACATCACTCAGGAACACCACCACATCACTCGGGGACACCGCCACATCACTCGGGGACACCACCACATCACTCTGGGACACCACCACATCACTCTAACACACCACCACATCACTCTAATATACCACTGAGAAGTGTGGCTCAATGGTTAGAGCAGCAGACCCTGATGCAGAGGTCTAGCCCGGGACCAGGATTCAATTCCCCGCCTCCGCGGGTCTTGGGCTCAAAATTCCACGGACCTGATAATTCTCACCTCGGTGCCTATTCCAATCATGGAGTCCCACTCTGCAACTCTGGGCAACAGCTTGCTTAATCTCCACAATGGCCCCCACAACGCTAAGGATGCCTGGCCTCCACCTTGGGGGTGCCCAGGAGTGGACGCCTCACAGGGATAGCCAGGATGGGTTCCACAGTGGTATTCATACAAGCGCCTTGAGACCCTTGCGGGTGAGTAGTGCGCTATACAAGTATCAATTTACATTTACTCAGCATCAAAAACAGCACTGTCCTTGCTTGCTACTAACAAGCATTGCCATAGCCAATAGGACTTGCATTAGGAAAGTGTAAGCTATTGGCTTTGTGAATAACAATGCTATTAATTTATATATTTTCAAAGCCAACACAATAAAAAAAAAGTGTCATTTACAATACCAATAGCTCACACTTTCCTACTGCTAGACCTATTGCATTGCTAATGATTGTTTTGACAATGCTGTTCATCACTGGTAACAACCATTCTTCCTTTTTCTCTTTTCTTTTTTACTATGCTGGCCAGCATTGGCAACGAGCACAGGCTAGGTCAAAAGTTTAGGTAATGCCTTTTGAAGACAAATTCTTTGCCATTTTTTTTGTTGAATGTGAGAGGGAAGATATGTGATTTGACAGTCATTTAAATACATCTAGGGTTTAACTACAGAAAAAAGACACCTAAGTAATTCAACGGAGGTGCAATCCTCGTTGCTTGGGCATAATTCTTCAAAGAATGATTGAAATGGATGAAAACTCCTTCAAGCAGTGCTGCATGGTGTAACATTGGGAACAGTGGGTAACAAGATGTCAAAGTACATGGGATTTACTGGCAACAATATTCTCAAACTGTTTTTTATTTCCAAAACATTTGCCATCCTTTTGGTTAAAAGGCATACAATAGTTCCTGAATGGTTAATGCAGATCTTGCGTTGCCTCAGATTGAAAGATATCTATGTACGTTGAAGGGAAAGCAGAGACAGGCAGCTTAAGAAACCTGAAGATCAAAACATATGGGCCAACATCTTATATGAAAATCAGATACGTCTTTGGATCATATACATCAACGATATCTTGGTCATCTGGAAAACAAACACCACAATGGATTCCTTCAATGAATGGATAAACAATAAAAATGCTTATCTTAAATTCACGATGACACTCGACAACACCAGGGTATCATTCTTAGATGTCAATAGCATCGCTGAAAATGGGAAACTCTGCACATCCTTATTTACCACGCCCACAGACTGCAACAGTCGCCTACATTTTGAAAGCACATCCCAGAGCACTTAGGGAAAACCTACCAGTTGGACAATTCATGTGCATATGACACAACTGCTCTAGGATTGAAACTAACCAGATAACTCCAGGACTGCAATTATTTGGTACAACGAGTGAATAAAGCTAAAAAAAGAGTGTGCAACATCCCCAGGGAATGCCTCCTGGAAAAAACCAACAGACCTGAGAATTCCAACCTAATCTGTGTCACCACCTACAACACTGGTTCCAACTGTATCAAACATACCATCAACAAACACTGGCGTATTCTGACATCAAACCAATTGGACTTTGAAAAACCAATGTTCTCATTCAAAAGAAACCAAAGTATTCGAGACAGACTGGTCCACAGCAACACCGCCAGAGAAACTATGGAAAGACAGAATACCCTGTGGAACATGCCCCCGGTCACTGGCCATTTCCCATGCGGGAATTATTCAGTATGTACCCTAACATCCCACACCAAAACCATTGATCTGGGTTTCAAAACTCCATTAGAACAGATATCCCATACAAACTGCAATAGTGCAAACATTTTCTACATGATCAGCTGCCCATGCAGCTTGAAGTATATAGGAATGACCACCAGGAAAATAAAATTCTGCATTAGCGAACACTGGAGCACCAGTCGATGCAGGAGGATTACGACTAAATTTACAAGCCGTTTTTTTGGGAAATCAACCACTCAGACACTGGCATGCAATGGATGATTATAGAAAAAAAATCACTTCTCAAAATGGGGCCCATAAGACACTTCTTCTGAAAGAACAGAGATGGGTGCATCGATTACAGACACAAATGACGGTATCCCCGGGAATCAATTTAATCACAATCTAGCCTTCAACCTTAATTAACACACATATCCAATTTGTATTGCTTCCATTACAACACCACTACAAACATAGTATATGTGAGGTACTATTTTCCTGATCGATACATTTCCAGTATTTGAGCAGTGTGCTTCAACAAAGACTACATTAATCTCGAACGGTGCCCGAGTCATCCTCCTCCGATTTTAATAAACACAAAGAACAATGATATGCGCAAGTGAATTTTATATGCCAAATAAAAGCTAATCATTGCTTACATGTCCTACAATAGGTATCGCAATACTGCAATCACAGTAACGATGCACAGACTGACAAAACAGCACGCGTCTCCATTTTGGAGCCCCGTGACTAATCGAGTGACGCAGGACGCTGACATGCTTCAACGCGCACCCATCATCCTAAACAAAAGGAAGAATCATATGGAGAATTTACAAGAGTGACGCTCCTCCTGACACGTGAGCCAAGCCCCCTCCCGCACCCAATACCGTCAAAGCATGCATCGAGGGGCACCACCACCCATTTTAACATCCCAGGGCACCAAGTAGGGTGTAGCGAGGACAGACCTTTGATGAAGTAAGTGGCTGAACTGTTGAACCTGAGGCGCCGATTTCTCGAGATTGCCTCAGATTATCCACTAATTATTTAACTTTAAAGCCTTCAGTCTCACTAAGAACTTGGGCATTTTTTGTTCTGTGTTTTATCTTCCTGTAGTGTGTGACTTCAAGGCCTCCCCCTCATGCCCTCTAGGGAGCTGATGCACTATCAATGTGAGGTGAGAGTTTTCCACCAATTAGGATCTTTGGGACAATGTGTTTTCATGTGAGATTGAGTATAACAGTACAAAATATGTATGATAGTTGTGAATGAATTATTGCATGTATGTACATCCCATAGCACTAATGACATTGAAAATCAGTGTGCATATGTGTCTTTCAAGTGGGATAGGTATGTTTCTGACATGGTCACCTGATCAGAGCACTGTCCAGTTCGGGGGTACCCTGTTTAATACCTACCACACCCACGGTATTACCTTCAAAGGGAACTACACTATGATGGTTGAACTACAACAGCACACTGCTGTTTATTTTATAATATGATACTACAATTGGTACTATGTATCATTTTCTTGTCTTTGTCTTCTCTATAGGTAATTCCTCTTAGGAACCAGCAGCAAGTAATAGACTTGTTTCTACAAGATTATTTAATGTGCCTTATGCAAATTGCGTATTTATAGTGCTCTCACGTCTTTGGGGGAAGTGACCTCTTTGCATACCACCACCCCGAAGAAAGCCCAGTACCAAATTCTAGGCCATTAAAGAGGGCTGAAACTTGTTGGTGTTTAGTTTAGTGTCATAGGACCATCAAATCCAGAATACCCTACTGTAGTGTTTTTACTCTTCCCTCCCATTCCATGAATAAAGGATACTTTAGGAGTGGGTGAGGAATTTTATTTTAAAGTTACGCCCCCATACACCCTTATTATAAGTGCTCCCTGAAATATGGTTGAGCCCACCCAACCTTTAGGAGTTGGGCTGAGCCCAATGATGAAGCATGTGAGGGCTATATTTAACAAGCATTGGCATAGCCAATAGGTCTCGCCTTTGGGACCTTATACGTTTTGAGTTATGCAGCACAATATCCTTGGTGCAACAACATCAAGTGTTGCATAGCTAAACACTTATACGGTCCCAAAGGCGAGCCTATTGGCTTTGCCAATGCTAGTTTCTCCAGAAGCTAATAACACTATGAACAGAGGAGCCAGCATCGGTGCCAATCTTTAAATTACTCTATAGGCACATTATGCATTATGATTATATAATAAGAGTTTTTTTACATTGAAAAAATAAAAGAAAACTAAATATTCTAATGGGTGTGGTGTTATTACTCCCTTGATAATGGTTAATATGAATACAGGAATCTCAGATTGAAAGCATTTCACAGATTTATGGCACCAGTGTTAGAAATGCACAAAGTTAAATCAAATACAACAAGTTGAACGGAATCCCACAGTGATCCTGTCCACATAAATAATTACAGTCCGCAGTACACCGAGGTGCCAAAACTCACCAAGAAATTGCAGCAGCTGTATAAAAGAGACACAAGAGAGGCACTCCCATCTAAACCCCAAGGCACACATCCAGCCAGCATAGCCAACATTTGGATTTTGCACTAACTACCTAAACAAAAGCAAATTTAAGTTGAACATTTTCACGCTGACTCATAACGCTTCTTAGATCACGGAGAACTCATGCTATTCAGGGAACAGCTGACGTGAAAGCTCCTTGGCAGGTCCTTCCGCCTGAGTGAGCAGCACCTGCTGAGCTGTCCACCAGAGCGTTGCAACGTCTATGCGAATAAAGGGTAGTCTCATAGCCCAGAGCTTCATATCTGGCTTAACCTCTCTGGGAACTTGCACACAAGGAAGACAATGCCAAGTGTAGACATTTGTTAACAACCCCTTTGTTTAAACAAGCATACGTCATCTTAAATGGCGCAGCAAGGAATAGCAGAATGCAGTGAAATGGAATGCCACATGTTCTTATTACAGTTAATTAGTAATGTCAGAAATAGTCTGTAGCGAGAAAACCGAAGTTAGGTGTTCGTATATGCTTGTTTCAGGTATTCGAAGACCGTACAACATAGTTATGTACACAAATTCTTCCTTTAAAAGGGTAACTGATGGACATGCACCTCAAATACGGATTGTAAAGGAATCCCTAATATAAATGACATTAAAAAGAGAAAAAAACAAAGCGGAAATCTAAGTATTTTATTTACAAGCTAGCTATTCACCAGTACATTGACTATTTAGATCTCGTCCAGGAAGGACATTTTAATAAAAAAGGATGCAGAAATAAGCCACCTCTGTTAATTTCTTGCTAGGCGGGGACGGTTTTCTGACACTTTCGTTCACTTCGTACTTCTAAAACTGTGTGTGGACACTATAATTCTCTGACGTCCAGTGGCTGACAATTAATTTTACAATAACAGGGAAGCAATTCACAAAGTGAACACTGGAGGTTAGTGTTAGCTCTAAGAAAATCTTGGTAACACACGCAGAGAGATGTCAGCCAAAAGCGTGTGCTAGGACTTTTAAAAGCCCGCACACTAAATGTCTTGCAGAGCAGTGCATGCGCTGGCTCAGCGAGACCTAAAAAGGGGTTTGTCCCTTCCCACCCATAATATTGAGTCAGCTATAGCTTGGACATAGATACTTTCAGTGGAATTTTCATGTAGAGACAACCATCATAGAACTGCAAAAGAAATCCCCGTTCCTTTTTCCCCTTTGTTAAAAAACGCTCTATGTTTTTTTGAAGGGACACCCGTTTATGTTTGGATAGCTTAAGAAACAAGCCTTTTCTCCAGGGTACCTGCTACATGGAAGAAATGTAAATGTGTGCAATAGATTATTCAGAAAATCTAAAGGTTGTTTGGGAGCTATTCAAGGCTCTGCCTGAATAATTTAAAGCTTTATGGTGACTGAGTTATTCCTGTCAAGAGGTATGGTAAAGGTGTTTCAGTTCTGGAAACCGTGATTTTAATGGAAAGCATTATAACAAGGTTTGCACTAGGTACAGTTTGACTGTTCATTGATGAAAATAATTATCACTTAAAAGATAACTTTTGGAAGCAGTGTAAACACTGAATATGTTTTCACTTTTTGGAGCAACCTATTTTACACTGCCTGCAGCCTGTCTTATACTTTGTGCAAGAATAGCATCCCTTTTTCACAATTCCTCAGAGTCAGGCGTGACTGCACTAATTTAAAAGACTACGATACCCAAGCTGTAGCTATGGAAAAGAAATTTTTGGACCGTGGATATCCCCACCGATTAGTTAGCGAAGCCTACAAGAGGGCGCAGGTTTATGATAGAGACTCTTTATTCAATGCCATTAAACCAAAACAAGACTCCCAACTTGTATGCATAACTAAGCATTCCACGTTGGACTCCACCATTAAACAAGTCATCAACTCCAATTGGCATCTGTTAAATGTAGATCAAAACCAAAAAAAGATACCCAAGCCCCTTTTTGCTCACCGCCGCAATAAGAACCTCAAAGACATAATAGTACAATCCAGATATACCGCAACTACCACTAATCAACCATTTATTCAGAAATCGATTGACGGCACCAACCCAGTTAGAGGCACTACACGTTGCGCTGCCTGTCTATCTTGCAACAGCATTCTCACAGGAGAAACCTTGCTGTTTAACAACTTTAAAATCTGTGCACAAGAACTATGGACATGTAATACACGTAATGTCATCTACCTTATCACATGCCCATGCAATTTGGGATACGTGGGGGAAACCTCACGTGCCATTAAGACCCTTCTCACAGAACATAGGTCGGCTATCAAAACTGGTAAACACTCAGCACCCTTAGTTAGGCATTTTCTAGAGTTCAAACACTCGCCCATGGATATCAAATGGCGCATTCTGGAAAAGATCCACATGTCCAATAACAATGGCGGTGATCAAGTTCATAAAAAGAGAGAGGTGTTTTGGATATTCTATCTTGGCACCTTTCATCATGGCCTTAATAACGAATTGCCATGGGAGAATGCCATTATATAGTTGTTTGTTTGTATCTGACACCTTTATTTCTGACTGTTCATTTTAGACACACCTTCCCATATCCCTCCTGTACAAGGTTCCCTTTAGATAGATTAGGTTTCCCCTTATCCACTTGGTCACACATCGGATTCATTTCTAATATTCACATAGGTTTGGTCCCAGGGTATCTCCCTCTATATCATCTTAACATTGTTCACGACATCCATAGGTCTTCTTCTCCTCGTTTTTTGCTAATTGTTCCTTTAGGAATCCGAATAATATATAGTTTATGCCCCTTATTCTCACACCTCTAAACTCTAAGCTATATTTCATCAATTATCTCTTTGGAGATATTTTCAGGTATCATATTAAGCGCTAATGTAAGCTTTCTCAGTTCGGCCTCAGGCCCAAGTACCTTTCGCTTTAAAAATAGGCGGGACATATGGCTCCATCCTATCAATACGACGCACATATAAACCAACCGACAGCCACTTTACATTCGCTGCTGCCGGTTTTCGAAATGACAGACGAATACAGGAGAGCTTTCCAGTCCCATATCAATGCTACCATCATTTATATATCTTTTGACTCGTTGCGTATTTTGATTATATCTTAAGCATTGAGATCCTGCTCACCTGGAATTGACCCTACCGGGAGCGTGATACTCGATAGAACGCGCCGCCTCTCGTGGATCGCTTTCCATTCAGCGCGCCATTATAGCCCAGGTACTATTAATTATTGCACTTTGAGCTATTAACTCACTTGGGTTCTGTATTTTAATGATAGTCATTTCCCTCTGTTCATTTTTTGTAGATATTGAACAAGAGTCTCCATTATCCATAGAGCAATATTTAAATATACGTGCCAAACATCACGGCTCTTAGATTTACATGCTTTTGTTGGCCCGCAATCCAATTCTGTATAGGTACGATTGCCATAAGCACCTTAATTCCATAATCAGTATTGACAGCCACCTGCAGTCACCAACTATTCCATTACTACAGGGCATACAACGGCACCACTATACGAATGTCTACCTATCGTGCCTATCATCTGTAACGTTTTTCGTTGAACCATCATCGCTCTACATACATGTGCTCTAGAGGTAATTCCTGTCCCCTTCCTAATCGAACGGCATATTTGTACTATTCCCCATAGAATGGTTTCATTCAAATAAAGCCAATGCTGTTTTTGGTTGTAGCATGTTGATACCTATTTTATTCAGCATCCTCCTCTTCAAACTGACAGTTAAAGTTCCATATAGCATTCCAGTCTCACGGACAATACAGGTAATCAAATATCCTCCATACTTCCATAATCTCCGACTTTATTATGACTAGTAGTACTTAGTCGTGATATAGTTCACCTGAGCCCCACATATTATCACAGTTCCTTTATTTTATTTTTTATTATTCATTAGATATCTTTACACTTATTTCAGTTTTTACATTGATGCCGTCTACACCTTGACTGGTCACCTTATCGTGATTTATGATCAACATTTATCACCCCTATCACTAATCAATCAACTGTGAGGTAAGACACACTAGGCTTAAATCTGTATACAAATGATGCATAGATAGGCTATGTCTCTCTCTTTTTGTGCAAATACATGATTCGTAGATAGGCAATGTCTCCTTTCCCTTTTGTGCCAATAACTTATTCACAGATAGGCTATACCTTCTTTCATCATGCACAGCTATAGTAAAAGCACACATGCAACTTACAACCTCATATGTTAAATATATCTTTTTTCATATTTTGTTGCTTTCGCCCTCCACTTATGATTCATTTTCAACACAAGTCAGTTTAGTCGTTCTTCCTGTTTTTATCTTTGCTTTTCTTTTCTTTTCTATACCTCCCTCTACTCAAAATGAAATTAATTATGACTTTGTTAACCCTTTTCAGAGTTATGTGTTATGTACATACGATTCAATTCCCTGTATGACTAAAAGGTTTATCATGTTTTCACAATAGGCCCCACTTTGGGAAGTAACCTCAATAGCGGTATATCATGTCACATTATCTAATCTAAAGGCAATGAGTTCTACAACAAATTGTTCAATATATATGCACTTTATACTGTATTATATATATATTGAGAAAAGAATGTTCGCTTATTTTTAGATTCTCTATCAGAGAGGGTATTTTCCTGATGAAGACACGCCTGTGTCGAAACGCGTAGAAGAAACCGTCTTGTCTCCCCACAGTAATTGGGTTATCATCAATAGTGCTGATTAAGCTGTATTCAATCATCGATTTAAAGAATTTTTTAATTCTATGTATTTTTAAGTAAACACACGACAAAGTACTTTTATCATTTTATATCGAATTTATTAAATTGAATATTCTTGTTACCTTAAGTGCACAGTTTGTCTCTTTTGCCTACATTGCCTTTCCTTATATTTTGCCTGGGCTTGTTACTTTACATGAATTATACTTTGTGTGATGCACGTTTTAAACAGTGGCAGCTTATTATATACAGCATGAAGTACGTTTTTAAACTAATGGCTCACATTCACAGTGCTTTCTGTCACTGGCCGAAACCTATTCCCAAGTGCACCAACCAGGATTCATAGCAGTGACCCTCTACCAACAGCAAGTGATCGCTTTAACCAGCTGAGCTTTCCCACTAGACAAATGCATATCCCACAGATTTGTTTTTTAGGTCTTGCTGAGTCAGCGCGAATGCGCTGCTCGGAGAGACTTTAGTAGGTGAGTTTTTAAAGTGTTGCTGGCTGGCGACAAGCTTGCGTTCATGCCCGAACTGCCAGCCTTCAGCGCCATCTGTCTTTCCTCTTGCTTGCTCCTTGCCTCCGCCCCTCTCCCGCCTTTGCGCTCAGTCAGGCAATATCACGCCCACCTTAAATTTCTCTTCCATCGCTGCCTCAACATGCTTTTCCTTTCCACAAACTCGATGTTTGTGTTCCTTTATTTTGAGATGCTTTTAGTATTACTGTTTTGTGACTTAAGGAACATTAAGAAAATGTTACTGTGAAACTGGACAATGTTCACAGTGTTTATTTCTTCTCGCAGCGGCTGCTTCACACAACCACACACACAACCACACACACACACAACCACACACACACAACCCCACACACAATCCCCCACACACAACCACAACTACACACACACAAAAACACATACAACCACACACATACAAACACACCCAACCACCCAACCACAACCACACACACAACCACACACACAACCACACCCACAACCACACACACACACATTCACACACAACCATACACACACACAACCACAGCCAGAGACAACCACGCACACATCCATACACACACAACCATACACACACAACCATACACACAACCATACACACACAACTACAACAAAACACACAACCACAAAAACAACCACACACCCAACTACACACACAACCACACACACAACCACACAAACAACCACACATACAACCACATACACACACACACAACCACACACACAGACACACACAACCACACACAAAGACACACAACCACACACACACACAACTACACACAACCACACACACACAACCACACACAACTACACACACAACCACACACACACACACACAACCAAAAAACCCAACACACACAACCACACACACACACACAACCACGCACACACCACAACCACACCCCCCACAACCGCACACAACCACACACACACAACCACACACACAACTGCAACCACACACAGAACCACAACCACACACACAACCACACACACATGACCTCACACAACCACACACACAACCACAGACACAGCCACACACACAAACACACACCCACACACTCTCGCACACACACACACAAACACACACACAACCACACACACAACCCCACACACAACCACACACACACACAACCACAATCACACACAACCACACACACACACACACACACACCCAACAACAACCAAACACACATAACCACCCACACACAACCACACACAAAACCACACACACAACCACACACCCAACCACATCCAAAACCACACACACAACCATACACAACCACACACAACCACACACACACACACCCAACCACACCCAACCATACCCAACCACACCCAACCACACACATAACCACACACACAACCACACACAACCACACCCAACCACACATACAACCATGCACACACACACATAACTACACACAAACACACACAACCACACACACAAACACACACAACCACACACACAACCGCACACACACAATCACACACACACACAGTCACAACCACACACACACAACCACACACACACAACCACAACCACACACACAACCGAAAAACACAATACACACAACCACACACACAACCACGCACACACACACAACCACATGCACAACAGCAACCATACACACAACCACAACCACACACACAGCCACACACACAACCACACACACAAACACACAACCACACACAACCAGATACACAACCACACACACACACAACCACATACAAAACCACACACACAACCACACATACAACCACACACACACAACCACACACACACTCACAACCACACACACACAACCACACACAACCACACACACACTCAACCACACACAACCACACACACACAACCATACACACACACAACCACAACCACCCACACAACCACACACACTGCCACACTCACACACCCATCCACACAACCACACACACACACACAACCACACCCACAACCACACACACAACCACAAACACAACACACACACAACCTCACATACAACCACACACACATAACCACACCCGACTACACACACACACAACCACACACACAACCACACATACAACCACACACACCACCACAAACACAACCACACACAACTACACATACAACCACATACACAACCACACACAACCACACACACAACCACATACACATAAACATACACAACCACACACACAACTACACACACTCACACACACACAACCACACACACAACCACACACAAACAACCACATACACATAAACACACACAACCACACACGCACAACCACACACACAACCACACACACAACCAGCCACAACCAACCACTCACACAACCACACACACATACACACAACCACACACACAACCACAACCAACCACACACACATCCACACACACACAACCACAACCACACACACACCCACAACCACACCCACAAGCACACACAACCACACACACACACACAATCACAACCACGCACACAACCACAACTACACACAGCCACACACAACCACACACACACTGCCCCCAGCCACTCACTGAATATCATCCTCCTCTCAGCCAGGTAGCGCGATCACAATCAGTTTCACTTTCACACGATCAGTTTCACTTTCACGGCTGCGTTCGCCATGAAAGTGTTCACGTTTCTAGTTGTATTCAGCATTCACTCTTGTTTCCTAGTGCTTGACAATGCAATCTATACAATATTTAAGCAGCCTGCACGTCTCCTGTCAACCATACCACTCCATGCATGTTCTCCGATCCACATAGATATAAATGGTACAGCCAAAGGTAACCAGGTTTCTTATCCTTCCTTCAAGCAATGACCAGATTACTAAACTGCATTCGTGCCCCACTTAGTTTTAAACAGCAAACAGTTATTCTAATTGGTTTTTTTCACAGAGGTTGTGTCTTAAGAGAAGGGCAGTGGCACTCACATGGCACTATACTCTGTTGTGTTCAAAAGAGTTGTTTAAAAAAAGTTTTATGATAAATTGACTCTTTTACAAATTCTGATTCCACCAGATTACGAGTCCTCCAAAACACCCTGTTTTTTTGGCTGTCAACTGTGAAAAGGAGACCAATATTGCCCCCATTTTTATTATTCTGTATCCTCGGTTCAATTCTGGGGTGCTTTTCTCAACTTGTGGCTAGTTCATTGCGAATCTTACTGTTACTAATTTAAATTGTGTTACCTTTTGCTTATTTGCAATGCAAACTTTATCTCAATAAGTTGCTGTAACGAGCTGCAAGTCTGCTATGTAAGCCCATTCATTTGCTAATTATTTTCCACATAAGGTTGCAAGACCATAAAGTGGAGTTTTAAGGATTTTGAATAGTTTCTTGTTTGAAGATGTTACTCTCTCCTGCGCACCCCACTCCTGTACCAAGGTTACGAGTGACTTGGCACCCACCTTTCAGAGGTTCTTGCATCCACCCAAGTCTGGCCTGGCAGTCGTGCGTCCCAGCCTGGCACACACCGGGTGATGATCTCCGCTCCTCCTTTTAAACCCCATCTCACTACTGTTTGCAGTCTGTCAGACACCCCTCACCTCCCTGGCACTCACCCTTAACCCCTCAGGCCTGGCAGTCACTCCTTGCACCTGGTACTCACCTTTCTCCCTCTCTGGCACTCAGCATTGACTCTCTGTGACACTCAACTGTCACCTCCCTGACACTCACCCTCGACCCTCCTGGTACTCATACTTCCCCTCCCTAGCACATATCTTTAACCTCCCTGACACTCACTCATGTCCCTCCTGGCATTCACTACTCGCCGCCTTGGCACTCACCCTTCACCTCCATGGCACTATTCCTTCCTCCCCATGGCCTGGCAGCTACCCTGCACCCCTTGCACTCACCCTTCCCCTCCCTGGCACTCACCTTTGACCCTCCCGTCTTTTATATCTCACCTTCATGGCACTCAACCATCATCTCCCTGGCACTCACCCTTCATCCCCCTGACCTGGCACTCAACCTTCACCTCCGTGGCACTAGCCCTTCACCCCCCTGGCAGCTACCCCTCACCCGTGGCACTCATACTTCCCCTTTTCAGCACTCACCCTTCCCCTCCCTGGCACTCACCCGTGACCCTCCTGACTCTAACGTCTCACCTCCCTGATACTCACTCCTCACCTCCCCGGCACTCATCCTTCATCCCCATGGCCTGACAGTCACCCTTGTCCCTCCTGGTTTCTGTCTCTCTCCTGTCTCTCTCTTTCTGTCTGCTTTTACGCTCGATTGCCTTTCTTCTCTCTGCTCCTTGCACCCCTCCCATTATTTTTCTGACTCCGTACCTTTCCTTCTTCAGGTATTCCCTCTCTGTACATCGTTCTGTATCGCTTTCTACCCTTCTTTCAATTATATCGCTCCCTGTTCATGTGTTTATTCAGCCTCCCCAGTGCCTTTCTCCAGTGTCTACCCAGGTTCTCCCAATAATGCCCCCTCCCAAACCTGTGAATCTCACCCTCTGCTGCTTCTCTTACTCAAACTGCCGTTTCTCCTCCCTACCCAGAATTTGACTTATTCTTTAATTTTCCCGACTCAAAGGTGATCTTATCCCTGCTGTTTCTCTTACTCATCCCGATGTGTCATTTACTTTCTTATTTCCTATGCTGTTTAAAGGGGATCTTCCACCCGCTGGTTTCTCGTGCTCTCTCGCCCCATGTTTCTCTTAGCTGTTCTGCAACCAGATGGTTTGCTTATTCTCTCATTTTCTTTACTCAAAAGTGATTGTACCCCTACCCCCTGTTGTTTTCCTTATTATCCTTCAATACTTTGCCGCCTCTCGCTGCCCCCTCAACCAGCATCTTTCTAGTGCCTATTTCTGCCTTTTCATTATTTTCGTGTCTGTCTCAGTTGGCATTGCTAATAATAATGCAACACTTGCACCTGCCTGCCTCACACTAACTACACAACATAAAACAGACCACAGTTCTTCAAATCAGCCACAATACCTCAAACTGATCACAGTACGTGAAACTAACTGCAGTACAATATCTGAAACTGACCACAACCCTTGATACAAGCATATGTGGTACTGAGTGGTATTATGTTGAGTGTAGTTATGTTGTATTGAGTAGAGTGTAAATATGTGTTGTAAATATTTGTTATGTAATTATTTGGTATTGAGTGTTAGGATGTGGAGAGTATTTATGTTGCATTGATTAGTGTGTAAATGCAGTAGGGCTCACATTACTGAATCTTTGAGCTGCTAGTGTTGCATTATTATTAGCAATGCCAACTGCTCAAACTTTTATGATGCGAGACTTATTGCATTGCAAATGCTTGTCAATTAAGAGGTGTGTATTATATTTTATATCCAGTTACATGCATGTGAAAGTTCAAAAAAATAGTTGAAAAATATTTTCTTCTTTTCAGTTGGATCCCTGACTTTGCTCCAACACTCACAGCCTCATACCATTGTACTCAGAATCACAGTGCCCTATTTTTGTTTTGTGTTCAAAATATTTTTATTACATTTAAAAAAAAGAAAACATACAAAAAAGAAAAGGTACAAACGTTAATCCAATAAAACAATATGTGAGTAGATAAACATTATAATTTATAAATAAGCATCACAAATATTTTATACAGTACCTATAACACAAAATTCGCATCAAAAATGAAAAGGACAACATCATAATTCTATATCTGCAACTTCACAGAGCTACTAAGTTAAATGTTAAGCATGATCATAGAAAGGTATACTATACTAACACTTACTAACGATTCTAATTTAAATAATCATCAATTGGTTTCCGAAAATGTTTAAATTTTGGAGTATTTTGAATAATACCAGATAATATCAAATTAGCACCTCTTCTGTATAAATTATCCAAGCCCACCACGCATGAACTAATAATAATAAGGTGTCTTTCCAATTAATAGTAATTGACTTTAAAGCTGCGGAAATTAAGAAATCAAAATCTTTGTTGTTCAGCAGAGACATTTTAGTGGAGAGAGAAGAGGATTTACAAATAACTATTGTAAATGATAAAGCATCTGTAACATTAAAAATATGAGTAATTATCTGCCAAACTTCATCCCAGAACTTCTTAACAATATGACAATCATATAACATGTGTATTAATGAACCGATATTTAAAGAACCATTCAAAAACATTTTGTATTATATAATTTTAAGGGGGTCCATAGACAATTAAAAAGTATAAAGGAATTAGTTTGAAATAAAGTTACAAGCAACCATCTCAAGACAGAATTCAACCAAATCTTCCTCCATATATCCACAAATAAAGACAAATCTAATTCTGTATTCCAAAAGATAGAATGAAAATTGATATAATCCCCATCAGAAATATTTAATTTTTTATATAATAATGACACTACATGGGATGAAGATGCAATTATTTGGAGATACACTTCAAAATCAGAACAAACTATTGAAGGAAAGTCAATCGGGAATGAATCAAGAATAGAGGTACAGAGCAATTCATATTTAACAACATCTGATGGTTGCAAATGAAATCTTTGTTTTAATTCATTAAAAGTTATAAAGACATTATTATAGTAAATATCTTTCAATAAAAAATACCAGCTGTTTTCCATGAAATCTAAAAAAAACTTGTGATTAGCTAATTTTAATTGATTGTTTATGCCACAACATTAAATTCTATGTATGTGAAATAGAACAGTGGAAAATAGAATCTAAATCATGTAAAATCAAGCAAAAGAATTGAGCATTGCAAGTAAGCAGTTAAAGGAAATACTGATACTAAATTGCATTCAATACAAAGCCATGAAAGGGAATTATTAGGATCTAAATGATGAAACCATAAAATATTTTGGTTTAAAATAAAGGCTTTATGATACACTAGTAAATCTGGTATACCAAACCCATCACTGATTTTAGACAATTTCAGTTTTTTATAATTTAACTGAGGAGATTTGTTATTCCAAATATATATAGAAATATATATATAGAAATATTTGTCAATGGCCTTATAACATTTAAGAGGGAGTTGATTAGGTATCTGTGAAAAAAGATCAAACAGTTTGGAAGCCATAATCATTTTAATTGCAGCTACTCTTCCGCATCAAGATAAACACAAGTAGGACCATTTTTAAAAAAAAAAAAATATTTCTCAAGTAGCACATTTGTGTCAGAGCTCTGTAACCCCGAGACTTCTATATAATAAGCGGAATAGATCATGACTTTTACATTTTCATATGAGAACAAGGAAAGTGAAGAGCAATGCAGATGAAAGATAGAAAGAACAAACAAAAACGACCCCCCCCAAAAATAACAATCGTAAAGTAGGACCATTTTTTTAAATGTATCCCTAATGGAAGGTAAGTAGAATCAAAAATCAATAACAGTGATTGTTTTATGTTGTTAGCAAATAATATGCCTAGATATTTAGGTTATCTTATTGCCAAACAATATCTTTATTAGTGAGCATGTTAGGTGGACAATTAATATTTAAGGTAAAAGAATCAGTTTTGTTAGTGTTAAGCTTATAACCTGAAATCTTAGAATACATATCAATTAAATTTAATAATGGAGGTTTGGAAGGTTCTGGGTTAGCCGTATATAAAAAAAACATATCACCAGCATATGCTGATGTTTTAATAGGGTCTTTGTTTATCTGAAGGCCTTCAATTTCTATACAATCTCTAATAGCAATTATTAGGGGTTCTATTGCAAGAAGAAAAAGTAAAGGAGACAATGGACATTCTTGACTAGCTCTCCAAAAAAGGAAACATTTATGGGGGATTCCACCATTGATAAAAACGTTTTGCAGATGGACTAGAGGAGAGAGCTGAAATCATGTGAACAAACAATGTACCTAAATTGAAAGTAGACAAGGTGCGAAAAAGTTATTGCCAATGAATTTTATCAAAAGCCTTTTCCGCATCTAATGATAGAACTCCTGCTGGAAACTGCAATAATGATCCAGCATCAGCTGCATGAAATATTAGTCTAGTATTACTTGTTGAATGTCTAATTTTCATAAAGCCAGACTGGTCCACATGTATAATATGAGGAAGTACAATATCTAATCTAGTCGCAATAATTTTAGCAGAAAGTTTACAATCTTGATTTATTAAAGACATAGCATGATAATTTGTAACCAGAGAAGGGTCTTTATCTAGTTTTGGGAGGACTATAATCAGCGCGTCAGAGAACGACCCCGAAGTAGACCTGGTATTACTAAAATAAGAAAACAAAGAAAGCAGATGCAATGAAAGGTAAGGTGAAAATTCCTTATAAAATTCCGCAGTAATACCATCTCGACCAGGAGATTTATTTAACTGCAGCGATTTAATAGATGAAATTACTTCATCTAAAGTGATAGGAAGATCCAATTTAGTTTTATCTTTTTGCGAGATTTTAGGTAAACCACAGCCTTCCAAAAATGTATCAATATGCACTGTATCATTAGAAGGTAGTTTATTATATAAATCCGAATAATATTTCATAAATACCTTACCCCCTTCACTGCTAGGCCTTCCCCCAAGTGCTAAGCCTTTTTTTGGCTATTTGGAGTAGTGCCGCTTAGGCACCTGTAACTTTTTGACAACATAAGGTATCCATGCCAATTTTGCGTCCTTTTCTTCCAACATCATGGGGATTCTAAAGGTACCCAGGGTTTGTGGATTCCATTGGAGGAGTCCCAGAAATTAGCCAAAACACAGCAAAATTTTGTTTTTTTTCAGAAAAATGGGCTACAAATTAAAGCATCTGGGTTTTTCCCTGAATGTTATCAAAAAAGGGTTTGTGGGGATGAAATCAAAATTTTCGAAGCTTTTAGGGAATGACAGACGTTTGTCAGAAAGCCAACGTTTTTTTCTATTTTTTGTGCTTTCAACCTCCTTCCAGTTAATGGTAAAAATGAGTGTGAAAGCAATATTGGATCCTGGAAAGATATACATTTTAGAAAAGAAGACATAATTCTGAATTCAGCAAGGGGTCATTTGTGTAGATCCATCAAGGTTTCTATATAGAAACTAACAGTTTAATATTGGAAAAATTGAAATTTAGTTGAAAAAAACAGCTTTTTGTGTCGTTTTCACCTTTAACTTCTTGTAATTATGACAACTCTTTGACAGCAATATACAGGTACATCCGCTGGACCATTCTGATTGTGGGGATATATAGGACTTGTAGGTTCACCAAGTACCAGGGGCACCCAGAGTCAAAAACTGAGTGGCAATTTGCAATGGCTTTTTATTATGTACCTTGTATATAGCAATTATTGTGTGAAAATGTATACATGGAAAAATCGGTATGAAAGACACCTATGTATTTCTGAAATGGGAACAAATTATTTAGTTTAGAAACAGTACATATTTGCACATTTTCAAAATTGGGAATATCCATACTAGCATGAGAATTATTGGTCATTTTTCAAAATGTGAAGTGTG
Organism: Lissotriton vulgaris; assembly: GCF_964263255.1. Classification (NCBI taxonomy): domain Eukaryota; kingdom Metazoa; phylum Chordata; class Amphibia; order Caudata; family Salamandridae; genus Lissotriton; species Lissotriton vulgaris. Next base: position 556,395,771 of record NC_141687.1, read on the forward strand.
TAGCTGTCGTTTTTGAACCCTAGCTCTGCTAGCACCTAGGGAAACTTAGCAAACATCTGCATTGTTTAACACTAGACACCCAGGGGAATCCAGGATGGGGTGACTTGACTGCCTCCCACCACGTTTTGTTACCCAGAATCCCTTGCAAACCAAACAAATTGTCAAAAAGCCACATTTCCCCCACATTTCTGTGGTGGAAAATGCTGGAATCTGTGTGGATCCACAAATTTCTACCCAACCTGCGTCCCCTAAGTCTTACAAGAAAAACGGTACCTCACTTGTGTGGGGTGGTCTAGTTCCCACAACAGAAATTGGTGCAAAACGCAACATGGTCACATCCCAATTTCGCAGTGAAAAATGACCCTTTTTTTGCAAAGTGCCTAGCTGTAGTTTTTGAACCCTAGCTCTGCCGGCACCTAGGGAAACCTAGCAAACCTATACATGTTTGAAAACTAGACACCCAGGGGTATCCAGGATGGGGTGACTTGACTGCCTCCCACCAGGTTCTGTTACTCAGAATCCCTTGCAAACCTAAACAATTGGCAAAATTAAACACATTTTCCCCACATTTCTGTGATGGAAATTTCTGGAATCTGCGTGGACCCACAACTTTCACCCACCTTGTGTTCCCCAAAGTCTTAAGAGAAAAATGGTACCTCACTTGTGTGGGTAGGCCTGGTGCCCGCGAACGGAAACTGCGCAAAACGCAACGTGGTCACAACTCAATTTCGCAGTGAAAAAATGACCCTTTTTTGCCGGCACCTAGGGAAACCTAGCAAAATTATACATTTTTTGACACTAGACACTAGGCCGACCCACACAAGTGAAGTACCATTTCTCTTTTAAGACTTTGGGGAATGCGAGTGGGTGGAAATTTGTGGATCCACGCAGATTCCAGAACTTTTCACTATAGAAATGTGAGGAAAATGTGGGTTTTTTGGACAATTTTTTAGGTTTGCAAGGAATTCTGGGTAACAGAACCTGGTGGGAGGCAGTCAAGTCACCTCATCCTGGATTCCCCTGGGTGTCTAGTTTTCAAAAGTGGATAAGGTTGCTAGGTTTCCCAAGGTGCCGGCAGAGGTAGGGTTAAAAAACTATAGCTAGGCACATTGCAAAAAAAGGGTCATTTTTCACTGCGAAATTGAGGTGTGACCACGTTGCGTTTTGCGCCGTTTCCTGTCGCAGGCACCTGGCTGCCTCACACAAGTGAGGTACCCTTTTTCTCGTAAGACTTTGAGAAACGCAGGGAGGGTAGAAATTTGGAGATCCATGCAGATTCCAGAACTTTCCACCACAGAAATGTGGGGAAAATGTGTTTTATTTTGCCAAGTTTTTTAGGTTTGCAACAGATTCTGGATTTTAAGCTTTGCAGATTGCACAGGGGTGGCAAATTTTGGCTATTTACTGGACTCTGAGTTTTGGCGATTATACAGAGGTGGACTGAGGATAGAAGTCAGTGGTGTAAGAATCTTACCGGCTCTGGGGTCGCCGTATGCTGTCTGCCGCACCATAACCTCATCAGCCTGCACTGCCTGCCCCCGCTGCCGCAGACCATCCGCGGCTGCCGAGAGGGGCTGGCCAAACTCCAGACTACATTTCCCAGCATCCCCTGCTACGCGAGGACGCCGCCTGAACGCTGGGGCTTCCGCCCGGGGGCATACTTCAGTCAGCCCTTACTCCCGCGTCGTGGGATGCGCGCGGGCATCGCCGGGCTGAGCCCGGGCAGAGGGCGGGACATCAGAGGCCAGAGGAGGCCGGGCCATGCCACCCCCCTGAGCTACATTAATGGGTAAGCATAAACATCTGGGTAATGAGGGACAAGGGGCTAAAGACGCTAAAGTTCCACGCAAGACTGATACCATTATTTCTTACTTAACTTCAGCTGTTGGTGCTATTAATCAAAAAATTACTAACGCCGAAAAGGAACTCGAATTGGGAAGGGTTAACGAACCGTCTACCTCAGACCCGCTACCTGTACCCGTATCTACAGAGGTCCTGATTGAGTCCACACCAGATGAGCTGCCAACTAGCCAGGAAATCGCGCCTCAAACTTTCCCACAACTATGTCCAGAGACTCAAAGCCCCAATGTACCCTTAACTTCGGACAAACACAAGACTAAAAAACGTGCTGGGAAAGCTATTCACGCGCCCCACAACAGGGAGCTTGACTATGACATTTGCACAATCCTGGGGAACAAAATGGAAGAACTGATTAATGCACGTCTAGAGCCTCTGCTGGTGGGCATTGGTAAAGACATTGTTGATTGTTTGAATGCATGTGTAGCTGGTTTACTAAAGAGGTGTGATAAAATTTACCTTTTTTATAAATGAATATCGTAGCCTAGAACGCCACTCTGTAACTGATCATAAAACTGTTGAGAAACAAGACACAGAGCCCATGGTATGTTCAGGGGTAAATGACCTTCTAGGGAGTTCACGCCCAGTTGTGTCTCAGAAACATATATCTCCAGCACTGGAAATTACGCAACACAACAAATAGCTATTCCAGCTAAAACGAACATTCACGAGAAGCAAGCTGCACGTCCTAATGCCACCCACACTATATCTAAGCCCAGTAGTCCCAGGTTGCACCTTCCTCCAGATGCCGCCCCTTTTGTGGTAGTCCTAACAGGGGTGCCCTCTTTAGAACAAAATGAGAGAGAGTCTACTGAGGATCTCCTGGGCAAATCTAGGGAATGGTGCAGACATTACTCAAGCAGGGAGAGTGATATATCCCCCTCCATCATAATGGCTAGAAGGGTGGGGTGGGTAGGACACGGAACGAAGAATATCACTGGGGACTGCATTGTTGTACATTTTTGTGGGAGAGATGTTGCTGAAAGACTGCTCTGGGATGGGTCTGCCATCTCAAGCACTGGAATTAGACCATTACCCCTAGGCTATTTCTATCCACCTTGGGGGAGCCAGAAGCCAAGTTTCCGCCCTCAGAGGTTAACAGTAGAGAGAGACATCCCTACTCTAGGTCCCTGTGATTTTGCAAGGCTCACCGAGAGTGGTGTCTCTGCTTCCCCATCCCTACAGCCTTCTTCACTCCCTGCACCTCTGCAGATCTCTGAAGACACACAAAATGGGGGTTTGCCATTGTCGAATCGCTTCTCACCTCTGCTACAATTACAGAACTCTGATTGACTACACAACCCATCTGACACCACCCACATGTCTCCCTCTATTCTAGCTAACAGAAATATTTGTAGAATCCTTAGCTGGAATATTGCCGGCTTTAGGACAACAATTCACGATGAAAATTGGGTGGCCTTTGTCCTATCTTTTGATATAATTGCTTTCCAAGAAACCTGGGATACAGCGAATAGCCTCTCCCTGGATGGGTATGCCCACTTTAGCATCCCCGCTAAACCAAGTGTGGCAGGGAGGGCAAAGGGTGGACTATCGCTATTACTTTCACTGAACTTGAAAGGGATAGGTAAACAGCTAGAGTCAGGCTCCCCCCATTGTCTAGCAGTAGAAGTGCTGGTTACGAATTCACCCATTATTTTAATTATTAACTTTTATAATTCACCCGATAATGTCAGTTCAATTCAACACTTGGGGAATTCTTAGAAAAATATAGAATCGAACACAATAGTTTTGAGGTCATCCTTATGAGTAACTTCAATATACACCCCTGCCGCTTGGATTGTATCATGGAAGATAACGAAGGGCCACTTTATTCTCTCCCCACGCCCTTTGAACACACCAAACAAGGGGAAGCCTTGGAGAACCTTCTGGCCTCTTTTAACCTCTATGAATCAAGTTGTTGTCCAGACGGCACTAGACCTTTAATGTTTAAAGGAAAAGACACAGGATCAGTCATAGATTACATTTTTCTATCATGTTTTGTTCTGTCCTCGATCCTAAGTTATAGGGTAGAAGACTCTATTTTTAGTGATCATAACCCTGTGATATTAGAGGTCGCTCTCGGGGGGCTAATGGATTTTAAAGACATCCATGCGCTATGCGCTACAGATCTGAAAACAAAAGACTAGGGCAGGAGGTTGAAATGGTCCAAAGTGACACCTGTCTCTTTCTTAAAAGATGTTTTAGCCAAGGTTGAAGAAGAGGTTGGCATTTGTCTAGATCCTGCCGGCCCCAATACCAGGGTCGTTAAGGCATTTAACATAATTTGTCAACAAGTGAACACTGATCTAACGATCAAAGCAAAACCAGGTGGGCTGAGAGGCAAACGGTGGTTTGATACAAAGTGCTCTAAGGCACACTCTGCCCTCTTAAAGGGACTAAAGGAAACACCCAGAAATAGAACACACATAGCGTTCCTTAGAAAGAAATACAAATACGCCATCCAGGCTCGGAAAAATAAGATTAAGGAAGAAGCTTGGAATGACCTGCAATCAGAAGAAGTGTTGTGGGATAGCTCTAAATTCTGGGAGGTTATCAATCAGCCCTATTTCTCAGGGGCGGAGAATCAAGGTGTAGAATGCGTTATTCCAGATGAGCAGTGGCTCGCTCACTTTGGAAGTATTTATAGTCAGTCAACCCCTGGTCTTACACAAGAGTCTTTTCCCTCCCTCCCTTCTGAGCCAATTTTGGCCTTTAGTGAGGAAGATGTAGAAAAAACTATAAACAAGACACTTAAGAACAAGGCCCCCGGCCCTGATGGGGTCCCTGCGGACTTATATAAATCTGCACCGAAATTCTGGGCCAAGGTTTTGACCAATGTTTTCAATGCCACAAGAGAAAACATCTTCCCTGAATCCTGGGCTAGGTCCATCATCATTCCAATTTTTAAGAAGGGCCAAAGGAGTGATCCTGCCTGTCATAGGCCCATTTCCCTAATAGACTCTGCCATAAAAATCCTGGGCAGAGTCATCTTAGGTAGAATGACAACATGGCTAGAAGGCAGAGGAACCATGTCAAATGCCTAGTATGGCTTCCGGGCTAAAAGGAGTACATTGGATCAATGTTTAAACCTCCAATTGATCATTAGCAAATATACTATAGCGACAGAAGGGGCCTTGTACATGGCCTTTATGGACCTCTCCTCAGCATTCAATCTGGTCAACAGGTCGAAGCTGTGGGGGGTCCTTCTGGACATGGGCATTGATCCTCCGCTGGTTAGCTTTCCAGCTGACCTCCATTGCGGCTTACAGGCCTCTGTCAGAGTAACCCGAGAGGGGAGGTGCACTAGTCATTTTAAATCAGAGAGGGGGGTGCGGCAAGGGTGTATCCTTTCCCCCCTCCTATACATAAATGCACTTGAGCCAGCTTTGGCCACCTCGGCTGCGGATGTTCCGCGTGCAGGGGAGACCAACATTCCGGTCCTCATGTACGCGGATGACGCAGTTCTCTTGGCTTGTACAGGGGTGGCTCTTAACAGACTATTGGCCTCTTTCGGTGATTTTATGACCTCCTTAGACCTGAAAATTAATACTCAAAAATCCCAGGTCATGATTGTCGGATCAATTGGCAGGAAAAAGAAATCAATAACATTCTCCTGCACAGGGAAAGAAGTTAAGAGGGTCTCATCCTTCACCTAATTAAGGGTGATTTTTGATGATAGAGGAACCTGGGGCGCCCAATATAAGTCAAAAACCAATGCAGTAGCAAGATCAGCTGCAGCCCTGTTGAATTTCGTCAAAAGATTGGGGGCACGACCAATGGAGGCTATCCTTAAAGTTTACAAAGCCAAATGCCTGGCTATAGCCACCTATGGATCCTCAATATGGGGATACATAAAACCTGACAACATCCAGAAGGTGGAAAACAAATTTTTAATATCTCTGCTTTCTGTTCCCCAGTCTACCCCACCTTTACTACACACTCAGAGCTAGGTATGGGGTTCGTCACCGATCAAATTAAATCTGCCCCTGTTATCTGTTGGCTAAAAACCTGGCTTAACCAGGAAATTTCCTTAAATCACTTGATCCTTAGAGATTGTTTAGCCCTGGACAGAGCTCACAGTATTCCCATGGCTGGTATATGTTAAATCGATGCTCTCAAATGTAGGGCGCATTGAGCTTTTTTATTTTCCTGAACGCATCAAAAAAGAGGATGTCATGGTGATAAAATCCACACTGTTAAAGCTGTTCGCGGCAGAGTGGGAGGAGATAGAGATGAGAAAACCGCTCATTAGAAGGAATTATGTACTTACTACTGGCCCAGGCCTAGAACCCTACCTAGCTTTCGTAACCAGACCATTTCATCGTATTCTTTTAACTAGATTTCGTTTAAACCTGATACACTTGCTGCTTGGTTCCTTTGCAACGTGGGATACACCTGTTAACGCAAACCCTTGTGATTGCAACCACTTTTCTATACAGGACACACTACATTTCATTATGTTTTGTGAAAACTATGCACAAATTAGAAAAAAATATCTGTTACCAATTTTACGGGAGGCAGGCTTTTTACAGGTCAGGCCAGCGCTCGTGTTTTTACAGCTTTTGTCCAGTGCACGTGTAACTTTTCATGTAGCAAGTTTCTTAGTGGCAGGTGTTCATATAAACAAGAAGCGCTCTAAAACACGGCACCAACATTTTATAACGGAATCATCCTAGTTGTGCTGGCGCTTTCTTAAAAATTAGGTACTTAAATGTTTTATGATAATTTTTTATTATGAAAGAATTAATTTTAAATAATGCCCTACTGAACTCATGAAATATGTTCATTTTATAACCTGACATGCTATTTATATTTCTCCTATTTTTATCATTAATCAGAAATGTATGCATTGTTGTATTGTATTGTTTGTGATGATCTATATCTTGTGTCTTTTGTGATTTTTATTAATCGAATAAAAGTAATTGACTGACTGACTTGCAAAGTGCCTAACTGTAGTTTGTGAATCCTAGATTTTCCGGCACCTAGGGAAACCTACCAAACACACACATTTCTGAAAAGTAGACACCCCGGGGCTTCCAAGGAGGTATGGCTTGCGTGGATCCCCTCATATTTCCTTACCCAGAATCCCTTGCAAACCTCAATATTAGCTGAAAAAAATCCCTTTTTTCACACATTTGCATGTGGGAAAGTGTGGCATCACCGGGCTCACATGAATTTCCTATCCCCCAGCCTTCCCCAAGGTCTCCCAGTAAAAATGGTGCCTCACTTATGTGGAAGGCCCAAGTACCCGCTACAGGCAAGGACCCAAAACGTAGTGAGGCAACATCAAATTTGCCTATCTCCAAACCACCTTGTATTGCAAGGGGGGTCACCAGGGTTTTTGGCCCCGTGCTCTGCGTCTAAGGAAACCTACCAAACCCACATGTTTCCAAAAACTAGACACCCAGGGACACCCAGCGAGGTATGGCTTGCGTGGATCCCCCAGCGTTTCCTTACCCAGAATCCCTTGAAAACCTCAATTGTTGCTGTAAAAATCACCCTTTTCAGACATTTTTATGTAGGAAAGTGTGGCATCACCGGGCTCACGCAAATTTCCTACCACCCAGAGTTCCCACAGGTCTCCCGATAAAAATGGTGCCTCACTTGTGTGAGAGGCCCAAGTGCCAGCGACAGGCAAGGGCCCAAAACGTAGTGAGGCAACATCAACAGTGCCTATCAAAAAATGTTTTGGACCCCTGCCTGTTGCGGGAACTTGGACCTCCCACACAAGTGAGGCACCATTTTTATCAGGAGACCTGGGGGAACGCCGGTTGGTAGGAAATTTGTGTGAGCCCAGTCATGCCACACTTTCCCACACAAAAGTGTGTGAAAAAAAAGTGCTTTTTTCAGGTAAAATTGAGGTTTGCAAGGGATTCTGGGTAAGGAAACGCTGGAGGATCCACACAAGCCATACCTCCCTGGAAGCCCCCGGGTGTCTACTTTTCAGAAATGTGTGGGGTTGGTAGTGTAGCAGGGTTTCCGTTCTCCCACAGAACTGTGCACAGAGATCTAGAACTTGGGTGAGTTAGGATGATCCAAAACTCACCTTTGTTTCAGAAATCCCCTTACCAAGCTAGCTACAGTGTCTCATCGGTAGTAATAACTTACCAATGACTTAGACAATCCAGAACATGAACTTAGGGTACCTCAGGTATCGTGGAACACATGAACACTCTTTCGTTATATAATCATTCCAAACCGAAACTGGGAGGCAAAGAATACACGTGCAAGTTTGAAATGTTTATTTTTCAATGCAGCATTCTCAAACACAGTATCTTGTATAATATCAACATACATATTATAAAAATCAGAGTCAGCAGCATAGTCACTAATCCATAGTAAGCAAAAGGTGATAGCATGTTTTGATGCAAAAATCTATAGAATTCTGTATCACCTATATTTCGCGCACCCTAATTAGCATATTATATTATATCTAAGAAGGTCTCATCTGGGTTCTAGCAGGGTGGACCCATACCTCTAATTCTCAGTAGGAGGAGCTCACATCAACAGCTACCAGCTCTCTGCATGCGAAGCATCAAGTGTGTTGATTCATTCCCTGTAACTGTATCTTAAACCCGCGTAGAGCCCAATGTTGTCAGCAACATTATTTGTGTTATGTCTAACGTGGTGCGAGGATCAGGCCTTCAGCAACCTTGTGTTAGGTTATTCTCAGAGTGTGCAGTTCTCGGTGTACAGACAGTTGTACCAAGTGTACCAAGCACGACTGATACTAAAGCAATAACATATTATTCTCAAATAAATCACATCTTTCGTCTAGGTTGAAAGCTACAATAACAATTAGGTGTCGTGTGCAAACTCAAGCTGAAAGAAAATATTGCGTTTAAACATTTAATAAGCTCATGCTAACTTAACACAATATATAGAAACGTAGTAACCATATGACAGTAGGTTTCCTTAGATGGGCGCTGAGCACGGGGCCGAAAATCCAGGTGACCCCCCTTTCAAAACCAGATCGTTTTGACAAAATTAGTTGTTTAGTTCGGCAGCGTGAGAATTTTGGCACAATATTGCAAGGAAAATGTGAAAGAAATTTTGAGGTTTGCAGGACATTGTGGATAAAATAACTTGTTGGAATTCACCAGAGAGACATCACCATGTACTCCCATGGGTTTACGACAATATCTACAGTTGGTAGGTTATTCTTAGATAGAATGTACACCTTGGCAGAGAGACTAAAAAGACAAAGATTCCTGCACGGCCATCTATTCCTCAAACACACAATTAAATGGACATAAAATACGAGCCACTGACTCGCAGCTTGTGAGCTGTAAAGCCACTGCAAGGCACCAACCGCTTTACAGGCCATTTACACACCTTTCAAAAGTGATACACACAAGACAATTCATGCCACCAGGCATGGAACCAACACATCACAGCATTCACAAAAAGGGACAAGGTACATCCTGCTTCAGAAAGACAAAAAAGACAAATAGTACTGCACATCCATCTAATCCTCCAACACACACACATACTGGTCGGATTTGGCATGGGGGTGAGTGATGGTTCAGTATAAACAATTGGATTAGCAAGTGATTGCACAAAAATGAAATGCACTGTTAATAATTGAAAGGACGAAAAACTGAACATTTGACTCACAGCTCGTGAGCTGTAAAGCCACGACAAGGAACCAACCTCTTTACAGGCCATTCATACACCTTTCATACATGTGACACATACAAAACATTCACACCGTCAGCCGCAGTCCATCACATTACAACACTCCCACCAGCAGACAGCGTCATTTAAGGGCCCATCACTTTCACACACCCACATTCCTGATGCAGCAACTACACAAACTGATGGATTGCATGGAGTGGCGATCAGTCCATGTACACCGCCAGCCAAGCACCAGTACAAACACACCGCCAACCAAGCGCTAGTCCACGCACAACGTCATCCAAGCGCCAGTCCATGCACCCCGCAGCTAAGCGTCAATCCAAACACACCGCCAGTCAAGCGCCAGACCACGCACACTGCCAGACATGCACCACTCCACGCACACCGCCATCACATTTAGGATTTTTTTATATAAATAAGAAAACACAAACAAATTGCAAATGGATACAAATCTACTGTAGTGTAGTTCTTATGTTCCCGATAGGCTCTGCGCATTGGAATAATATATCCTATAGATTAGACGTAGGACTGAGATCGACAAGGTCTCTATAGAATATACTAGACTTAATTGTGTGTGCCAGCTAGCTCAGAGGTCACTTGAAACTTTCTCGAATTCACAAGAAGGGATTAGTCTCTGACAACCGCATAAACATGACATGTTTCCCCAAGATAAAACGTATCTTCAGAGTCGTGGAAACAATAGATAGATATTTTCACTCAGTCATTTGTGCATGCTTCGTTTCACTATAGGTGCAGAGAAAGTAGAAAGACGGGCGTGTTCAATAAAAGGATTTACTGAACAGTCTTCTTTCTCAAGCATAAGAAATGAACTGCTACAATAGTAAAACTGTTTGTAATGCATACAGTATAAATAGTAGAATAAAATATTACTGTAAGAGCATTGTAAGGTTTCTGAACCATATATAAATACATACATAAATAACAGAGGCTAAAAGTACTCAACTGGTGCTTCTAAAATACGCCTACCCCGGTGTACCTAACTTAAGCTTAGTACGAGGGAGGAAGTAAGTGAGTTGTCGCATAAATGTAGTATTCTTTTGACAAGAATCCGCTCAAGATTTCTCTAAGGGTCTAATCAGCTCTGTACCTTAATTTGGAATGAAGAAGGTCAGGCTCAGGACTCGATTTCCCAACAACCCGCAAGGGTAGCTTGGAAACACTGGAGCTGGATTTCTCGGCAGGAGAAAAGACAGCGTCTCTCTCAGTGCGTCTGCTGGAGGGTCGGCTTCTTTTGGCACTTGCTGTAGCAGGGCGCGTCAGGCAAGTAGATAGTCGAACTGCTCCAAACCACTGTGTGTTTGCTCGGTGAGTGTGGGCATATTTATACCTTGAAGGTGACGAGTATGATGTACAGTTGGGACATAATAACGTCATCAAAGAGTCTCAGTTCTTTGAAAGCTCCATAAGTTCTTGGATAAATCAATACTCAAGCAAGGGGAAGTCCCTGACTGCTAAAGGTTGGTTTTTCCAAGAAATCGTTGTGGATTTTCAGAACTAGTAGAAGTAGCCCTGCCGTATTTGGACTGCATGAGCTATGCCTAATATGGTTAGGATCTCTATGCCTATATAAGGATATGGTGATTTATACCTATATAAGGGCATGAATCGGGAAACTTACAATAGGGTCCTAAAATGATACATAACACTACTAACACAAAAACTGAAACTAAATACACTACACAAATGCCAACCTTGAAACTGAACAAAAAATATTAAACAATAGAGGCCACGCAGTTTGCTTTACCACTCATGGATGCTCCCAAAAATTATTTTGCGTGTGGTACATTCTAAAACAAGCAGGCACACAAATCCCAGGGTTAGAAGGACACTCAGAGCAGTACAGACTCTACATCCCCTACTGCGAAAGTCTTTTGTGGGTGTGGGAGGAATGTGGTCAGGAAAGTGGCAATCTTTCAATCTAGCAACATCCTCCACCACTCCAACTCTAGGAACACTTGCCTGTTCCACTAAAACAAGGCTGCCTATTACAGACTCCTGAAACTTACCAAAAGTAATCTTTGACTCAGGACAAGAATCATGGAACACAACAAAAGCATTAAAGGTTGCCAAGTGGAAAAGATGGATGTACCAAGTGTAAGCCTTACAAAGAGTAGCGTAAGGTTCCAACCTCTGATCTACTCTGTCGACACCACCCATGTGCCTATTATAGTCTAAAATGCACACAGGTTTGCATGCTTCAGCAACCTAACCCCAAACAGTCACCGGTTCAGTGCTTTCATCATGGATGGTAGTCAGCATGTAGACATCTCTCCTGTCTGAAAACTTCACAGCTAGAAGCTCCTCGCAACGCAATGCACTGCACTGTCCCAGCACAAGCTTTTGACAAACAAGTTCTTTTGGGAAACCATCACGGTTACAATTCAATTCAATCTTTATTATGTTTTGGAACTCCGTGGAGGTCCACATAAAAGAAACACACAATACAAAATTCCATTCATTACCATCACGGTTCCGGCGGATTGTGCCACAAGCAACAGTGTCCACTTTGTCCAATTCCCTGAACAACCGCACACCAGTGTAGAAGTTATCTACATATAAATGGTGGCCTTTGTCAAAAAATCCTCTACCAAGTTCCCACACAATTCTCAGTCACTCCAAAAGTAGACGGACAACCAGGGGTGGTTAATCCTGGATTCCTTACTGGTGTACACACTGAAATTAGAGACATATCCAGTCCCATTGTCACACAGCATATACAGCTTAATTCCATTGCGTGCCCTCTTACTAGGAATGTATTGCCTAAAAACCAAGCGGCCCTTGAACAACACTAAAGACTCATACACTGCAATTTCTTTCCCTGGAGCATAAATCTCAGAAAATCGATCTACAAAGTGATTAATGACAGGCCGAATCTTAAAAAGACGGTCACAATCAGGGTGATCTTGTGGCAAAGCTAAACCATTACCGACAAAATGCATCATCCGAAGCAGAAGCAAATACCTATCAAGACTCATGACTGCCAGAAATATAGCAGTTGCCATCAAGGGACTAGTAGACCAATATGAAGCCATTGATGGCCCATTAAAAAAGTTAAACCCAAGAACTTCTTCATCTCTTCCAGATTTGTGGGAGCCCACCGGGTAGCTCTAGAGTGGGGCTAAAGGCTGGCACTGTTGTCCCTCAAAAACTGTTCGGCATACAAATTAGTCTGCTCAACAATCTCTGCCAAAAACACATCATCCATAAACCACTGAAAAAATGTATCGGGAAAATGTTTTCAGTTTTCACCCTACACCCTGGAACACCAGTAAAATCTGGCAATGCCGGCTGCACCATGCCTTGGGCAACCCAGAGGTCAGCACTTTCAACAGGCAGCCTTGAAGCCCCAGGCAGCAGCCCTGCTGTCTCTTGTCTCACTATACCACTGAGAAGTCTTGCAGCCCCAGGCTACAGCCCAGATGCCTCTGTCTCACTATACCAACGGGAAGTCTTGCAGCCCCAGTCTGCAGCCTAGATGCCTCTTGCCGCACTATCGGCGCATCAATGTCCTCCTCTAACACAGGCACTTCATCCGTATCAAGAGTAGCTTCATCTGCACTGAGAATATCTTCATCATCGGATGATGCCGTATGGAGAGAAAACTCACTGCCTGAATCTTCCCCTCCCACCTCTGCCTCAGAATCAGAGTCAGTCTCTGGACCATGGTCAGAGGAAGAATCAAAAAGCATTCAAACAATCTTCTGAGCAGTAATCCTGCGGCTATCCATTATCCTTACTAAGAAAGGAGACTGCACAAACAAATCAACAACCAACACTGCAAAGTAAATACATAAATGTGTACCTTTATAACAAAGATCTATATACTAAAAAGCTATACGATTCACTTACAAGGGACAGCTACACTCACCAGCACCTACTCTGCAAAGACACAGCAAAAATCAACGATATCCCACTAGAAAGAAAAAAAAACAATTACTCTAAAGAAAACAAAATACACATCAAGCACAAATGCAAAACATTTCAGACACTCAAAAATCAGAAGCCAAACATACTGGTATTATTACACACTTTTTATAAAACACATTTACATTGTACAAAAAAAGTCTCTTACCAAACACATGCAACTACACAAACAGCAGAACCACCAGTAACGAAACCGCAACCTGCAACAGTCTAAAGAGCAAAAGCCTTGAACTAGAATAAAAAGGAGGAAATAAAACATTACAATTCACAAGAAATAAAAACAATACACACTATAACCGGCTATGTCACTACACAAAGGGGAGCAGAAAGGCCAAATAAACGGGCTGAATACACATAAACAAATATATGTCCCCTGGAAGCAACCAATTAATTTATTTTTAAATCCCTGGCTCTAGTGGGATTTTCTGCGCCCCTCCCCCCCCTAGTCCAGAAATGCCAGGGGGGGGGGGGCAGAAAAGTCTTACAAATGAATTAGGCCCATAAGGAAGCGACCCTTGCCCAAGGGGTCACTTCCATTTAAAATTTAAAACACTCCCTGGTGTTTAGTGGGATTTTCAGCCCCCCACCCCCTGGGGCAGAAAGGCCAATTAAACCGACCTACTCCCGGGGGGGCAAAATATACTTAAAAAAATATATGGCCCCTGGAAGTAACCCTTGCCCAAGGGGTCTCTTCCAATTAAAAAAAAATAAAACTATTCCCTGACTATAGTGGGCTTCTCTGCTCCCCCCCCCACCCCGGGGGCCAGAAACACCCAAAAAATCAGGCTATCTGTCTGGAATAAATTTGGCCCCTGGAAGTGACGCTTGACCAAGGGGTCGCTTCCATTTAAAAAGGGGGCAGAATATACTTATACATTTGTGAGGGGCCATGGAAGCAACCCTTGAGATGGTGGAAACAAATGGTTTCCAGCGCGTCCTGCGCTTCCTGGCAAAGTTGGCGCACGCTCTGCGCGCTGACGTCATGGGGAAGCGTGGGGGGGGTCAGGGTGGCAGCGGAAACTCTTCCGCTGTCATCCCTGTTTGTGGGGTTAAGATCGATGTCCCAGGGCGTGTGCTCATGGGGGAGCGGTTCCGTCATCAGCACAGCCCAATCGATGCTCATGACTGAACCGCTCCGTCAAGAGCATCGAAGGGGTTAATTATATCATTGAGAGATAAAACAATTGAACTACTTGGAGAATGAATTGCATTGATTTGATTTTTATCTTTTTTTATATGGAGGTAGCTAGCCAAAAGTCTACCAGATAAATGCTTCCCATCGATTAGTGATAGATGCAGAACATTCAGGATTGAATGAAAAATACTCCTGAATTGCAGACAAACGTTTTGACTTATGTTTGTCATTAAGAACAAAAATGGTATTCATGCACCAATGACCTTGACCATGTTAACTGGAGTTTGAAGATAAAATGCCTGATATTAGAGCATTGTCAGAAATATCTATAGTCTGAATAGTGGGATTAGAAATTGAGGATATTATACTTCAAAAAATAAAAAAATAATCAAGTTGAGAATAAGAATTATGTGGGTCAGAAAAAAAGTAAACTGTTTAGCTTTAGGGTTTAATAGACACCAAACATCTACCATTTTGGTAGTTTTAAACAAGGATTTGAGAGAGCAAAAAACCTTTTGGAGGACGAAATTTTATGCTGAGCTAAGTAATCTGAAACCTTACTGCATTTAACAGGGTGCTGTAAACCTTTAACATTAAATGAAACAATTTTAATACCATTAATGCTCGACATTATGAAAAAGAACAAAGATAAAAGGATTGAAGAGTCAGATAGAATGAAAAAAAGATGTAGCTCTAACAACAATACAGAGAAAATGCTAGCAAATATAATTGAGGTCAGGTATCCGTCTCATTTGTTTCCATGGGGGACTGTGACTGTAGATCCAAAAAGCGATGAAGATCATCTGGTTAGAAGACCCATATTTCCATTTTTGAATAGTGGACGGATCAAATAAACCATATTTATAACTAGCATTTCTCAGTATGGCAAGAAGATCAACGAATTCCTTGCAAATGTTGATAGTATCCTTAGCAACTATTGATGAATAAAAATGTTATTCCCATTGACCATTAACGAAGGAATGTCTCTGGCTGCCTTTTGTATCAAAACTAAATTATGATGACACTAAATTTTGAATATCATTGACGAGGCTTATCCTGTCTTGGATTGCAATGGAAGGAATTCTATGCGCCTTATGAATCTCATATTTTTCAGGAAATTTTATACGTAAAAGACCAGGTAGTAAGTATTCTAAATATAACCTGTAGTCATTACCTTCTACATCCTCCGGTAAATTAAAAATTAGCAGATAATATTGCCTATAGCGGTTTTGTAAGTCCAGTAATAATGTATTCATTGGTACGAGTTTAGCTGCAATAGGTAGAAGATGGTCAATTTTGGATTTATCATCCTGAATTTTAATAGCATTGTCAGAGATTTTCATGGAAAGACCAGCCATATCTTTTTGCAGTTTTTTTTATCTCAGCTGCAATGCTATCTGTGTTGGAACGTACAGCTTGTAATTCCTCCAGTAAAGTGGATAATGAAGGCTCTTTAATATCTACTAATTTAGTCTTCACCGGTAGAGGAGAAATATTTAGATTTTGCTTAGTAGACATAGTTTGAGAATTCTTGCCATTATATAAAAATTATATATATATATATATATATATATATATATATATATATATATATATATATATATATATATATATATATATATATATATATATATATATATATATTTATATATATATATATATATATATATATCTATCTCAAAATCAAAATAAACTAGCAATCTATACACATTATAACGTGAGTAATAGGTAAGCAGAAGTACATTCTACCTAAATAAGTGCTGTGCAATAGCTAAAATCAACTGTGGGAGTGGCCTAGGCCACAGACACGCCCTTTTGTGGAAGTCACTTCACCCTCCAGACAAAGAAAATTCGACAGCACCAGCTTCAAGAAACCGGAGAGTAGCTCACCTCACATTGTTCCAGCTAACCATCAAGAAAAGGGACAATAAGGTAATAGCCAGATAGAGCTCACCAAAAGAAACCTCCATGTTCCTTTAAAATGGTAAAGCTAGCCTTATTTTGCAGCAAAATTGTCAATATCGGGCACACTCCACTGGAGCTCAACCAGAAGCGGCCATCTTGATCGGCCCGCTAGCGAGACTCCACCATATTATTTATGTGATTCTTCTTATTTTAGAAAGCAGTGTCATATGGCCAAGACACTGGGGTGGCGGCACTTGCCTTTTGCCAGTCTATTTACCTGATGCCTGCACAAGCTCAGTCTGTGCTAATGTCGGAACTGTGCCTGGTAGCTAGTTTGTCATGATTCTACATCCTCACCACCCCTAGACCTACCATACAGTTATTGGGAGGTCGGAGTGGGGGATTCCCACCAGACTCCTTTTCTGTTCGCCTGTTGCTTTCCAGCAGAAGTGAGAAGATACAGGGGCAGGGGGAACTAGATCTAAATTTTGAGGTGAGCTAACGCTTCCAGCAATGAGGCCGCACAAGCATTTTGATTGCTGTGGGCTGAGCTATCCTCATAATCAATTCGAATGAATAATCAATTTGATAAAAAGAAGTGAACATTGTGCACTTTAAACATATTGAACAAACTTCATACCATAGGAACAAACATGTTTATGTGGGTTTGATATTGTTCAGAGGCTACTGATGGTGATCTTTGAGAAGTAGATTGACTGCATTGACAACTAAAAAACTGCTTTGAGCTTTCGCTAAATTACTTTAAGGTAACAACCCCTTTTGTCAATTAGCTGACTACTTCTGTAGCAGGTCGATTTGCTTGGGAAATAAATATAAGTGCAACCAAAGAAATGTCTCCTGACCAACTGTTGACTAAAGGCACAATGTTAGTTTACCCATTGAGCCACTGAAAATTATTCGTTTTTGAGCCTGTCTTTACATACAGGTGTCAACATATTAGGCTCAGTGGGTTACCACACGATAATCTGGGGATATATGACTGACAAATAACAAGTGCAATTCCTGACATACCTTCCCTACCTCCATTACATGTGTGCCAATGATTTGGTAATATTTCTGCCTGTAATTGCACTGGCATACACCTGTGCTATACTAAATAAAAATGACATAGTTTTCTCTAGCATTCCACATTATGCAGTTCCCGTATATTTAGCATAATTGAGCCACATCCTGATAGGAATGCGTAAGGCTGCTATTGAAGAGCTGGCAAAAAAATAATTGCCTTGACATATCTTTGCATGGACTGTTATCAGCAGAAGTGTCAGCCTAGAGTGTTGTAGAGATTTACTTAATCTAGAAATGCCCTTTTTTTAGGAAAATGGTTTTCCTTTTTCAAATCTCCGTATCAGTCTGGAATGTTGAAAAGAGCCAAATACAAGGGAACATTCAAATATTAGGCATGTGGATATTCCATTTGAACCCATTATAGTTTTGAAATCATCCAGTGTGGAAACTGGTGCAGGCTCAGCACCACAGCTATACGAGAATCTGTTTGGTAATTTAAGAGAAGGTTATTTTCTTAGATCTAAGAAGATCTTTTGATCTTTTGCCTAGAAACAGTTGGTTATTGGCAAAAAGTTAGAAGAGGCCTTTGGTTTAAGGCCTGTTTGTTTTAAGGAGGATTTATATAAGACATTTAGGGGACTATGGCGGGCAGACAAAGTCCGCTGCCAACGTACCAGTAAAAGGGACAGCCCACCATATGCTCAGCGGTCCCGTGGGGAAGATTAGGATGCGCCCGCCACACTGGCAGGCGCATCCTGCATTTTTTACATTGCGGCGGACGGTGCTTTCAGCAGCACCCGCCGCAATGGCAAAAAGGCATGTTGTGCATTTGCATGCACAACATGGCAGGCACCGCTTGTTGCCTGCCACATTGTGCATGCAAATGCATGGGGGTACCATAGGTACAACCCATGGGCACCTCCAAACCCCCAACACCCTGGGGACCGTAACGGGCCCCCACATGCAGACAACTCATGCCTACCAACGCTGCAACACCGCCATGGAAAGGCATATCACTGCCACAATCTTAATATGGATGGCGGTGTCTTCTAGACACTACGACCATATCAAGCCCCTCGTCGATGGGCGGAAAACCGGCAGGCGGGCTTTACGTCCGCCAGGGTGCCCCCGCCATAATAATATAGCGGGGGAAATGGGATGCGGGCGGTGGTAAATGGCGGGCAGATCGCCACCGCCATGTGGCGGTGGCTATCCACCTGCCATACTAATAGACCCATTGGTGTTCTTTTTAGAAGATACCTTTATCCTAAGAGTTGTTGGTAATTCTAACCGGAGTAGCTGCGGAGCTATTTATGAGGATGTTCTTGAATATATGAACAGAACACGGGTCTCATGTAGATCAAGCTGGCCTGCAAGCTTTTACAGCCTTGATGAAGTCTTGTGTGGTCACAAGGTTAAAGGTGAGTAACTGGTTGCTTTTATGTTTTATTTTCTAGTGAGCTGCACTCTGGAATTGTAATTGAGCAGTGTAAGGTGAAACAGGGTATCTGAAACTATATCCAGGGTTGGAGGTTACGCCGATGTGCCATGCATACAACGGTGAGGCCGTCTTCTGTGATGCCAAGGCACCAGGATGCCCCAAGTTATTACCACTTCAGATACTCTAGTTCGATGACAAGTTTTCCTGTGAACTCTTCTGTTTGTGATTTCGAGGTCCGTCATTAGCTACTCCCGTCCAAATATTTTGTGTCATGTTTAGGTCTCTTTTCTACTCTGTAGGCTAATGGTCAGCTCTTCAGGCCACAGATAAGCTCTCTGGGATATAGGACAGTTCTCTCTGAAATATGGCAGGCATCTGGTCTCCTGTCTCTAATCGACTTTCCTTGCAACCAAATTTGGGGTTTTCTCCAGAAAAAAATAAAATTAAACATCCATGTTTATCACCATTTAAAGGGTGAACAGTGGCTAATCCTGGAGGTGTGCTCTGTACAGACATGTGCATTGATTGGAAAGAATATGTATTCAGTCCAATGATTATAAACCCAAACACAAAATTGCATTAGTTTGGTATCCACTCAATTTAACATTTACATGGGTTGACTAAACATGTAAGGATGAACAGACCAAAAGAGAAGCCATATTAATTTAGTAAAATATAACATGCATGAACATACCCTTTACCAAAAAGTCGCTGTTATTCACTTAGTACATAGATTTCAATGGGAGTTAAGAGCACACTGGGTGCAGGAAGAAAGTGTGCAGGATTATTGGCACCAAAGAAATTAAAGGAAAGAAATTAAAATGAAGTTATTTTTAATAAAATGTGTTTTAATTTTTCTGGACAGTCACCAGTGCTTTCCAATACATGGCATAACTTTATGTGTTAGTCTGGGAAATTTGAAGTACTTGTATAGTATTGTGATGGGCTTTTTTTTTAAAGCGCCTTAGTTAACGGATATGTTTCAGAACTTCTGAGGTTTCGAGATTTACTATCTAGAACGGGTCGCACAAACTTGTTGTTGCCAGAACTTATGTGATCAACAGAATTTTAGAAGCACACCTGAGAGAGGGGCTTTTGCTACACCAACATGTTGGTTACCTGGAGCAGAGCATTGGGAAGAAGTGTCTGCTGCCACCACAAAATAGTGGCAGCAAACTCCTGTTGACTCCTGGGATAGGTTCCCTCGCCTAACAAAAAATTATAGATTTGTTTGCAAGGGAAGATCTCAGTACCATGTTGTGATACAATTGGTTAAGAACATTGCCGCATGAGCCCACGGCTGTATGACCAGCAGAGGCATCATGACATACTCGGTGGTTCCCCACTGACCGTAAGATTACTATCATTCATATAAATGTAGAATTGCACTCAAACAGATATAAAATGGTACTCATGGTTGCCGCTTCTTGTCGCAAAAATGGCCATGACTTGACATTGGCAGAACTCAAACCCTCCTTCTCCAGAGGATTGGAAAAAAGGTCTAGATAAGTGCACGAGTTTGGCAAAACCTATTCCAGGCGGGAAGGTGCCAACAGAAACCTAAAATCTGGAAAGATTGGGCCCAATACTGAGGAATAACATTGTTTTCACAGGAATATGGTCATAGGTCGCTGGATGATGCAGTCATATGTTATAGGGGAACATGAAAGGGTGATGATTTTTGTTGCCCTGATGGTGGAAATTTGGGGGTTTTGTAATTCTTTTCGATTGTGTCATAACAATTATATTCTATTGTCGAGGATGAGGGAGACCTGTTTATTCCTTATTTGTTTTTTTCAGAATGAAAATCAATTAAAAAAAATGATTTAAAAAGTGTAGGATCAAGTTGTGCATTTCAACGCACATTTTTCACATAAATTTTCTAAAAAGCCAAAGGCCGCAAAAGAACTCTCATGAAATATTCAAGTACTTTCATAGTGTGTCAGGAGCAGACCTGCTTTTTTTCAAATTTTGCCATGAGTTCACCATGTATGTATGAAATTACCTCCAGTATGCTAAGGCCATACACAACAGAGAAATTTGCCAAAATACTTGACTGCCCACCACAGTAACAACCTCCAGGAGTTCTTAGGCCAATGTCATAGCAACACCTGCAAATCAAGCCCATCCTCCAGTCCCACTGTGTAGCAGCAGCAATGGAGTGTGTCTGAATTGAGAAGATAAACAGAAATGCTCACTGCTGGCACCTGTATTCCAATGCCAATAATAGGCTTTGGTGTGCTTTCTCAAGCCTCAACCCTGAACAGAAATATTGCTGGGTCTTGAATCCCAGTGTCCTACAGAAGTTGACACCCTTGCCGCAACCCCAGCCTGCTGTTCACTATGGTACCACCTTCTGCAGAGCACTACCTCCATCTAGGTTAATAGGGACCAAATGGTGATCTACTTCTTGGCTGCGGCAGCAGCAAAATCAGGCCTTTTTGTTGCGCAACAGCACCAGGCACAGGATTAAAAAGTACCTCTGGAGCCTGTACTCTCTTTCCCCACCCACATTATACCCTTAGCCTGCAGTCCCCCTATCTAGCCCATAGCCTCAGTTGCATCGCTTCACCCTTAGTAGTTTTCACTTGTTTCTTCCTCCGGCAGCCTTTGCCTGCTTTCTCTTCCTCTCCACCACTACCTCCCAGCTCATCCCAACAACCTCAGACCTATCCCCAATCCTAAATCCCATCTCAAAGCCTCAGCCTGAGCTTCCTTATCACATCATCCCACAGCCTCAGTACATTCTCACCTCTTGCACTGGCTTTTTAGATACAGATGGAACAGACAAGGCATCTAGTTACATGGAAAGAGCAGGAATTTGTAGGTTTGTAGACATATGCATATGTTCACAAGTATTTGGTAATTTCATGTGTTCAGTGTAAGCGGAATGCTCATGTAAGTTCTTGGTGATGGTGAATAATGAGAGGTGTGAGTGCAATTAAAGGTTTGCCCATATGAGTGTAGTTTGAGTTGCATGAGTGCAGAGTGAGAGTAGGACTCATGTGAGCACAGGTTGAGTTGTATAAATGCAGAGTGAGAGGCAGAGGTGGTTCATATGAGTTCAGGTTGAGTTGTATGAATGCAGAGTGAGAGGTTGGCACATGTGAGGGTGGGTTGAGTCGCATGAGTGCAGGGTGATAGGAGGGCTCATGTGAGTTCAGGTTGAGTTGCACAAGTGAGGAGTGAAAGGTGGTCCCATCTGAGTGCAGGTTGAGTTACATTGGTTGCAGAGTGGGAGAAGAGTCCATGTGAGTGCAGGGCGACCAGTATGATCATGTGATTGCCTGGTGACTAGTGAGTGTAGGTGAGAGGAGTGAGGGAAAGTTGGGATGTCAGTACATGGTGAGTGATGACCACATTTGACTTTGAGTGCAAGGTAAGAGGTTAGATTACAGGGTGTGCAGCATGAGTATTGGAAGAGCTATGAGTTCTAGTGAGTTCTAACAGACCATTGTGCCTGTATGAGTGTAGGATGAGCGATGGGAGTGAAGGATGTTCTGCGTAAGTGATGGGTAAATGAAGTGCTAGTGTGAGTGCATTATGAGAAGCAAGTGCAAGATTAGTGGTGTGAGTGCAGGGTTAATGACGTGCCCATATAAGATTGAGTGGAGGGTGAGTGGTAAAAGAGTAGAGTGAGTAGCAAGAGTGCAAGCTGAGCAGTGTGTCCCTGTTATTTCCAGCAGATCTTTGAGCCCACATGAGTGCTGAATAAGTGACAAGAGTGCAGGATTAGTGATGTGCCCATATACGTTTGTGTGCAGGGTAAGTGGTAAGAGAGGTGGGTGAGCGGTGTGTCCCTGATAGTACCAGCAGATCATTGTTATCACGTGAGTGCAGAACAGTGGTCGAATTGGGCAGTATGGGCAGGGCACGGTGTGTCCCTACTTTTTTAATTTAATAGAATGAGTTCCCCATCTATTTTATTTTAAACATACATCCAAGCCCTATAGATAAGGCTTGGCGGCTCTGGGACGGGCAGGATGGGAAGAGAAGGAAAAGGACTCCGTCTTTTCCTTCCTGCCCAGAGAAGACAAGGACGGTGTCCACTTCTCCTGCTCTGCCACTCTCAGCTGCCTCCCCCTCTCTCTTTCTTCCTCTTCCTCTTATTCCCTCTCTTTCTGTCTCTGTCCTGCTCCTCCTTACTTGCTGAAAACTGTGACTTCAAGAAACAGCTATAACCCTCTATTTCTTATTTACCTTCATTCGTCCCCTGTGAAATGGATCCCCAAGAGAAAGAAACATTTTGCTGGAAATTTCCATTTTTTCTGACATTTTTGTATTCCAAAGTGCAGTCTTGGGACAGAGAGAAACAAAGGTTCAAAATACGAAAAATATCTAAATAAGCAAGACAGAGTGGTTGCAAAGTGGCCAGATTGGTTTTATTCACACCCAAACACATTAGCACCACTTAAAAGAGTTGCCAGTGAAGCGCTACTTTCGTTTTCTTGTCTTTCTTTGTACAGCATTGTGTTCCCTGGGTGGGGGAGTGCACCATTCCTGGAGGTACCACAATACAAGGTTGATTCATGGAGTGGAAAATGCTTAATGTGATCCTTATCAGCTGTTTTCCTTATTTTAGTTTATAAAATGTATTGCAGCTCTGTGTTCAGAAATTGGGTCTTTTTAACCCATACTGCTTACGTTTTGTAAGGATAGAAGCGAAGGACATCAAAACGGGTCCCTTCTGGGCACTGTAGTCATGTCCTGAAGTTTTCATGCAAAAACACTCATTGATTGCTGAATAGTGAGTGTAAAAGCATTAAGGTTACCATGTTGTTCCTGCTTACATTTCACATGCTTTACTTAATCATGCTTTCCCTATGAGTGTTTGCTTTTTCCAGGATGTTATTGCTTTTTTTTCAGCCAGCATATTACTCTTGTCTAGTGCATAATCTGAATTGAGTGGCATACAGGTGTTTATAGCGGGGCACTATTGGGTTGTAGCGGAAGTTGGTGGAGTTTCTCTCAGTGGGGCAGTATGGTGTTTAATGGGGGCGAGGATGAGGCACTATGGCCAGAGCTGCCAAATTTGGAACTCAGGAACCAGTTTCAGCATTTATAACCAGTCCACCAGACCACTCTCATGGGGGAGCACATTCCAATGCTAGACCTTAGAAGGCCCCGCAAGACCTTAGAATCCCTGGTTTCTTAGCACCAGCAGGTGGACCCTAGAGCCAGTAAGTGTAGGTTGAAGGGCTGTCCACCACAATCCATACTGAATTTCACCTCCAGTCTTGTGGGCAGGCCTATGAAGCAGCATACACTGTAGCGACAGTGGCTCAGTCACTGAGGTCACAGGACCCTTGAGGCCAGTCCGCCTAGCCCATTGGTACCTCCATTAGCCTTGTTTCAGCAGTAGTAGTGCAACTCACCAGGAATCAGCAATGCAGGATTTGCAGGCACCCAAACTAAGTTCACAAACTTCACGGTCTCTCTGCTAAATGCACAAGCACATTTAACATGTGTTGCCTGCTTCTGGGCCACTGGAACTATGCAGCAATGGAGGACAAAATGATGTTGCAGTGTTGACTAAATTATGCAGCCAACAAATAGGCTGCAGCTCAATGCAGTACATTTTCTGATACTTTATTATTTTGACAATTTGACACATACTAGAAGTCTCTGCAAAGATTTTGCCTCATTAGTACCAGTGCAATATGCAAATGCAGCAGTGAGAAAGGTGTCCAGTCAACCTTTGCAAAGGGCCCTCCACATCACAGCAACACTTCCCATTTTTTAGTAACGCTTGATCCGTTTGAGATACAAATATTTTTGTACTTAAAATCATCAGATTATGCGGCAGATGATGTAATATGTGGAAGAATTTAGAGCCATAATTATGTGGAAAACATTTGCAAACTAGAATATTTTGCCCTTCATGTTTGAACTGCTCTTGTGGAAAAAAGGGAGAAGTGCTTATGACAGAAACTGCCTGGCTCGGAAACAAATGGCTTGTGATTCTACTTTTAAGCATATTTGGGACATTCTGTGATTGGAAACATATCCCACTTTGTGAATATATTTTAATGTCAATAACTCATATTAAACCTTAAATAAATATGTGTATCCATTGGTTCAATTATATAACGTAATAAACTGTAACTGGTCAGTGAATTGCCAAACAAATACTAAAATATTTGATGTTTTGCTCTTTCTGGCCACACCTCTGACTCCGCCCACTGACCCAATTGTTAGGTTATTCACACCCTTGGATTGTCCACCCACAGTTCCCCTACTTGTTTCCCCCCCCCTTCAACCACTGGTGCAGAATGAGTGGTGTGGGTGCAGGGTTAGTGATGTGCCTATGTAAGATTTAGTGCAGGGTGAGCAATAAGAGAGCAGGATGAGCAGCAAGAGTGCAGGTTGAGAGGTGTGTCCCTGTTAGTTTCAGCAGATCTTTGTACCCACAGGAGTGCAGAATGAGTGGTCTGAGTGCAGAGTTAATGATGTACCTATATAAGATTTAGTGCAGGGTGAGTGATAAGGAGGCAGGGTGAGCAGAATGTGTGCAGGATGAATTGTGTGACCCTGTAAACGCCAGCAGATCTTTGTGGCCATTTGCATGTAGAATGGTGTGGTGCGATTGCAGGGTAATCGATCTGCCCATTTGAGGGCAGGGTGAACAGTGTTCCAGTGTGTGTGTCCTGGCAGACAATATAGCCCAGGTGAGTGTTGGGTGATCGGTGAGAGTGAAAGGTGAGCTGATTGAGTGACGGGCAAGTGGACTGCCCTTGTGAGTGCAGGGTGCGTAGTGTAGGTCATGTGCCACTTCAAGTGCAGGGTAAGATGTTTATTTGTGTGTAGATTGCACTTGTGTCTGTGCAGGATGAGCAATGGGATTGAAGGGTGATGTCGGTGAGTGACTGAAGAGTGTAGTACCTGTGTGAATTCAGGGTGAGTGGTGTGCCCATGTGAGTACACTGTTAAAGGAGTGAGTACAGGGTGAGTGGTCCAAATGCAGAGTGAGTGATGTGCCCGGTTGAGTACAGGGTAAGCGGTGAGAGCGAAGGGTGAACTATGTGCGTGACAGGTGAGTGATTTGAATGCAGGATTATCTATTCCCAAAAACTCTGAGCAACTCACCATGTCACTGACTTTTGACAAGTGGAAATTTCATATGTAGTTGAATGTATTACTACTATGGTGGCAATCAGGGTTTTAGCATGCATGCCAACCCTCCCGATTCAGGCAGTAGACTCCCAATTTCAAGGCTTGTCTCCCGTTTCCTGCAAGCAGAAACCCGATTCAGAGTTTTGTAAAATTGCCCAAAATTAAAATGTTGATGCCTGTCGCCCAGGCTCCAAACTCCCCCTCTAAGAAGTACCTCTGGCATCAAAGATTTGTCCTTAATTCTTGGAGGGGGAGATCAGAGCATGTGACAGGCTTCAACATTATATTTTCTGGCAGTTTTACATAGGGCAAACAAAAACTGAGTTTAGACCCTGTTTTTGTTTGCACTATGTTATTAAACTCGCAAAAATGAAATGCTGGTTTCGGTCATCATACATACCAATAGACCTGATCCAGGCAGATTGCCTCTGCTTCAATGTGTCAGTGGGAAAAATCCGTTCTCCCTACCTTTGTGTTTTTCACTTTTTATAAATCTTCCACTTGCATACTCTAAAAAGTTGGCATGTAATGTTTTGGGGGTTGAACAAATACATGATTCACTGATACTGCAATAGCCTGTCAGTCTCTTCCTAGATTCTTTTTTGGTGATACATTCTCCCTCTCTGCCAGGAAAAGTCAAAATAAATGAAAGGAATAGGCCATGCGGCACCACAGGGTGATGGGAGGTTGTGAAAACCACGTACAGAGCCTCGTTAACAGTAGATCGTTTTTGAAGATCTGTTTCGTGGATGAGGCTGAGGTAGCAGCCCCTGCCCAGCCGAGCCCACAGCAGGTGAAGAACTGTGCGTGTGACCTAGAAGCTGAGCTGTCCAAAGCTCCGAGATATGAAGGGGTGGGGGTGGGGACGGTGATGAGGCTAAAGCCAGCCCTCTCATCCCAATGGGCGTTGCTCGCCTGGGACGAACGCCATAAAATCAAGTTTGAACGGCGCCCACACTCATGACGTCGAGGAGACTTGTCAAGATCAGCTTCCAAGGGTACCTTAGAGCCAACAGCTGAGGACTGATGATGTGCCCGAGACAGCTGCCCCTAGTGGCCAGCTTCCAGGCGCTCTTCTGATCCCTTGGGATTAATTTATTGCATCTTACAGCTTTTATTTAGCCTTGACTTGGGAGAGGCAAGTCTAGGGCACCTCATTAACTGCTTTTTCACAATCGAGCTGCTGCGACGAGGCTCGGTTCAGGACACTTTTGTGACCACCGATGTTAACATACCCGTTTCCTAAGATGTTTATTTGTGGAAACAATAGAAAAACTCAACCGTCTGCACGGATTTCAGACACATTATTTCCACAATAACTATCTCAGGGGAGGGGGGGGGGGGGCTCTTTGACACAGTCCTTGAGTGGAGCAGTTTGGCGTGAACAGTCGCTATTAAAAAAACCGATGAGTTCACTTTGAACACATCAGGGCTTTAAGTGGGATGAAAAAACTGGGGGTCTCTCTCAAAGGGGGGCGGCCGATGTAATTAAGGGCGTGCCATAAAATGCAAGTTAAACAATCTGTGCTTAGCCTAGTGTCCCGCCCGGCAGGTCAATTTGCTGCTTCTGTCATTGCATCCAGATAATAATAGCACAAGTAACATTACACCTTCAACAAGCCAGGACTAATGGCTTTGTCAATGGTTGTTAGTTGCATAAGCTAAATAAGCAGCAACTTTGGCTTCGTTGTGTATAACATCGACAATGCTTCAGTTCTGGAACGATGAAACTGAAAGAACTATAACGAGTCTCTTTGAAGGCAGTGAAGGGTGCCACTGCTGCAGCGTTAAGATGTTTTTTTTCCACCCTGAGGGCAAACATGGAGAGCCCGACAGAGACCCGTCTCTGCACCTGCTTTTTAGAACTGCAGGTGCTCAGCACCGTCAGGACCCGGCCCACTTAAAGCCCCGTGAACACTGGTAATGTAACTAATGGCTACATCATTACGGACAAAATAATTATTCGTGCTAATACCAGTGTAGAAGTACTCATAACATAAATGATGCAAGCATAATTGCAGCCGAAAAATCTGTTGGGTGACTCATGACTGGCAAAAGGCCAGGAAGGGGGCCAGATGGACGATCACAAGCACGGTTACCCTATTGTCAGTGGTCACACGGAAGGGGAGGGTGGATACTGGTCTGTAAGGGGGTTAATGGTTTGATCTTATAGGGAGTACCATGTGTTAGGTGCTTGTTAAAATCAAGCCTTTCTGTGGGTCAAGTGAGGCTTACTCTAGAAGAGCTTGTTATGGCATGGCCATAGGAATATTTCTGATGACACGTGACTGCACATAAGCTGGAACCTGCTTGCAGATATAGAAGGACTTTATGCTTGGTTCTGTGATGGCAGTTAAGTAAGTAAATAGCCTTTACGTAACATAAGTTACACTGGTTGCCTGTAGAAGAAAGGATACCGTTTAAAACACTTTGTATGGCCCATTAAACAATTACCCAACAAGCACCTCCGGTTCTGGCCGGCCTGCCAACAGCATATTCACCAAGGCTCGTTTTGCGCTCAATGGATCAAAAGCTTGCTTGTGCCCGCCGCTTTTTAACATCAGGGGCCTCATTTATGGAAAGTGACGCATCGCTGCGTGAAAACAGCGATGCGCCACTTTTCACTGCGCTCTCCCTGCGACACTAACGATGCGTCATATTTAAAGTATGACGCATCATGTCGCAAGGAGTTACAGATACGTCAGTATTTCTGACGTATCTGCAGGCGCAAAAGTGACGCATTGCTGGAGTGTGGCAGGCGTAAGAAATTGACGCATTTGTATCCTAGAAGTGGTGCAGTGAAATCTTATAGATTTCACTGCGTCACTTCTATGACCCTGTCTTGCATCAGAACGCCCCCCCTGCATACATTATACCTGGCGTAGGTATAATGTAGCGCAGGGGTTTACAAAGTGACGCATCTACTCAGATGCGTCACTTTGTAAATATGGTGCAACAAGGCACATTTTTTACGCTGCTGGTGCGTCACAAAAAGTGACGCACCGGGGGCCTCATTTATGAAAAGTGACGCATCGCTGCGTGAAAACAGCGATGCGTCACTTTTCACTGCGCACTCCTTACGACATTCCTGATGCGTTTAATGTATGACGCATCATGTCGCAAGGAGTTACAGACACGTCAGTATTTCTGACGTATCTGTAAGCGCAAAAGTGACGCATTGCTGGAGTGTGTCACAAAAGTGACGCAACTTCAGCAATGTGTCCTTTCACATGGGGAAAGCCCCATGTGAAAGGGCTTGCGTCAGTCTTACGCCTGCTGTGAGGCAGGCGCAAGATTTTGACGCAACAGAGTCCTAAAAGTGACGCAGTGAAATCTCATAGATTTCACTGCGTCACTATTATGAGGCTTTTTGCGGGGGAACGCCCCCTCTGCATACATTATACCTGACGCAGGTATAATGTGGCGCAGGGGTTTAAAAAGTGACGCATCTACGTAGATGCGTCACTTTTTAAATATGGCGAAATGAGGCGCATTTTTTACACCGCTGGTGCGTCACAAAAAGTGACACACCGGCGGCGCAAAACTGACGCAAGGCCTTCATAAATAAGGCCCCGGCAGCGTAAAAGTGATGCACAGCCTCATACATGAGGCCCCTAGAGCGGGTGGGCGCTCCTTTAAAGTCCTGGCAGCTAGATTATGGACTTCGCTCCCAGTTTACATCAGAGGAATTCAGAATCATTTAATGTTTCAGAAAGCGATTAAGACCTGGCTCTTCCCGGCATAAGGCCTCCTCTGATTATGGCATTGAGTTATCAGTACTTGTATGCGCAGGGACGCCCCGTTGCTGGGGTACCCATGCGCAATATAAATCCTGAAATAATAATTGCGTGGTTACTTAAAACCATTGCAACCCTAAAATCAATGTATCGATAGAAAAGAACAATTTCAAATGAACAAACCTATTTAAAACATGTTAAAAAGCAGGGTGTTATGGTCAAATGGACACAGCCAAGTGGTCAAAGGTCCGGACATTGTTTGTGGAGTAGGTGTATCATTTCATAAGCCTCCAAGTTTAAAAATCGGTCTTCTAAAACAAAATAGAAAATAAAACGATTCAAACCTTTGCGTTTATATAATTTCAGGTAACGCTAATTTTCCATTGTTTCTTGCCAGATGTAGTGAGTCTTAGGTACATCATAAAATGTCATTTTCTGATTGCTGGCAACTAGAGTTCAGCTTTTTTTTTGCTTTGTCTAGAAATTGGAACGAGGTGACAGGCTGTTTGGATATTTTCGCAGTCAAATGGCAGTTAAATGTCTACATTAGATTTATCATGTCTTACAAAGCTGAGGGTGTTTCCAGAAAAGTGCAAGGCATAGAGAACGCCAGTGGCCCAGATACCGCTGCTTGGCTGTACTTCCATGACCGGCAGAATATAAACGGAAGCCCTCAGCTTTTCTGTGCTGTGTGGATTGGAATGGACGCTGGGCCACGTCGCTGAAGTACGTACCGACACTTCGAAGGTGGGTTGTACGCTGCTGCAGTTGTTTGTGGGAGATTTCTGCTGAGCCTAACTCATTTTATGTATAAACCTCAGGTTAGAGGCGTATATGGCTTCCCCTTTCCACTTAAACAGATGGAAGAACCCACATGTGGCATTTTATTTCAGGGAACTTGTTTGACACACCACACTTCTACTCTTGGGGCAAAACACTGCTTGGTCTGGGCTCTGCACAATTCTGTTGTCATTCATGATAAAAGATAGGAGGAGCTGGGCCCCAACTTCTCTGGATCAAGCCCTTGCTTTATTCCAGTCGATGACTCTGGCCCATGTACTAGGAGGAGCCATCAGCGCCGTGGGTTGGGCCACTAGTTGACAGTTACTTCACTAACCTTAAAAGTTTGAAAAGTGGTAAATTAACAAGCCCAATCTGATGCAGTTACTCATAATGAGCAGCTAAGAATAAATGAAGTACCGATTTATATTCCACAAGAGTAGCAAAGGATAG
Source organism: Lissotriton vulgaris (assembly GCF_964263255.1). Taxonomy (NCBI): domain Eukaryota; kingdom Metazoa; phylum Chordata; class Amphibia; order Caudata; family Salamandridae; genus Lissotriton; species Lissotriton vulgaris. Next base: position 556,426,801 of record NC_141687.1, read on the forward strand.
GCTGGCAAATTATGTGGTTATTGATATTGAAGATGGTGTGTAGTTTAGAGAGAACGGAACTACTGCAGATATAGAGTTCAGTTTGAACCCATTAAGAGAGGAAAACGTTGATTTAGCTGCTACGCCCTCTTCTCCCCACAGCAGCTCTTCTACCCGTCTCAATATTTCCTTAGTCATGAAAGCATAAACTTCAGTTGAGGCCTTCTTTAGTGCTACTCCCTGGTCCTGGAATTTCCTCCCATTGACTCTTGCACTTACATCAACACGTGTAGCCTTTAATGAAAAATTGGAGACCTTTTTGTAACCGTTTCTGTCTTAAATTATTACTGTTTTTACTGTGATTCTTATCTTTTATGTAAGAAGGGTGACATACCCTGAAACCGGTCCCAGTATGCTTGTTTCCGGTCCAGAGAGGACCTGGCCTGGCAGTTCGGACTGGACTGTTCAAATGAGGCACTGGGTCAAGACTGATTTGCCAATAGATGGGTCTAAACTGGGGTGGCATTTTGGCAAAAGAACGATGGATTTAACCCAGATCATCATTGTTTGCTTTAACTCATTTGTACTGTTAAGCAGTGCTTAATTTATTTAAAAAAATAATGCTGGAGCCCTCGTCAGGCGGCCACCACACATTGGTTGGCACTGTACTTACACAACTACTACCCATCACATTGAAGTGTGACAATTCAGACTGTTCGAGGCCGCCAAATCTTTAAGAATGGCTTGGGTGGCAGGTATTAGTTGATTTTTTAATGTATATTGAATTAACAAAATCTGGTTTTCTGCTCATTTTTAAATTTCACAGACAGTGCCACCACATGGCACCTGTCATAAGTGCAGGTTCAGGCAATTACATGACGTGCCGGCAATTAAGTGCTGGTGCCAGTCACGAAAACCACCGTCTCAAAATAAGCACTGGCTGTAGTGATAACTAGGTATCCCCAACCTTTGCCAGAATGCATTTAATGGGACCTTAGAACAGCGTTGTTTCTCTAAATCCAGTCGCTGTTTTTCTCTAAGCTTGACAATAATTCTCTGTATTTGAAGGACAACATTTCTATATTTGTGGTCTCTTCTGGGCAGACTGAAAAAAGTGGGACCTCATACACTTCGTGTGTCGTAGACCTTCATTAAAAATGTAATTTTTTTATGGAATTCTTCAAAATGGAACATTCTTTGGTTGCTACATCCAAAAATGTGCCTTCTTCATGCAATACCGTCCCTACAGTTGTGAAGGCTACAACTAAACGTCTAAAAAAATATCCTCCTTCTCCTCCAAAGTCTTCCTCACCTGTCTCTTTAGCCATGCTACTGGAAGAGATACGTGCGCTTCGTCCCTTTATGGATGGCACAAATACCAATTTGCAATTTTTGACAGAAAACTGGTCTCTGATTAATGATCGCCTCACTTCTGTGGAACATAATGTTTCCTCCTATGCACACACAGATGAAAAAGTTAATATTCTCCAATCTCAAGTGGCGTCACTCCATCGCCAAGTTGAGGATCTTGAAAACAGAAATAGAAGAAATAATGTTCGTATTTATGGACTGCCAGAGGGCTTGGACCCTCTTTTTTTTCAAATCTCTTCTTCCAAAATTATTACATCTGCCAGAGGAGACTTCTCTCAACATTCAACGTGCCCCTAGACTCGGACATCAATGCACAGATACAGCCTCTTCTCGAATACCTAGATGGGTTATTATGTACTTTCTCGAAAATATGGGTTAACTCAATGTACTTTCAGTAGTTAGGTCAATGCAACGTGTCTCATGGTCAGGCTCCACATTATTTTTTGCTCAAGATTACGCCAGAGCCACAGCAACCAAATGTAAAGAATTTCTCAGCATGATACTTGATCTCCGAGCCATGGGGGCTCGATATGGTCTTTTCCATCCATGCCGCTTTAAAGTTACCTACAAAAATAAGACTACGACATACAATAGACTTATCAAATTACAAAGCTTCATCCACTCCTGCAAGACAGACTCCATGGAATTTCTGGGGCTGCATCATCTCATCACGTTTGATGTACTCTTTTTGAGTCATGATTGTAATTTCCACACTTGAATTTCAATGTTACTGAGCTCAAATGTATAACTTACTATCTGTGGAGAGGTGTGGTGCAGAGGCCAGGGCACCTGACTTCGGAGCACAGGGTTCACAGTTCAATTCCTGGCTCCGGCGGCAGCTCAGCTCATCACCATGTGACACTGGGCAATAGCTCGCTTTCTTTCCACAACGGACCTCAGTGATTTGAGACCTGTAAGGGTGAGGAGTTTGCGCTTTACAAATATGTATCTATTTTTTATTATTTATTATCTCGTTGTTGTGTACCCTTTGTCATATTCATCTTTTTTCAAATGTACTTGTTATGTTAACCCATTTCACAAATTTAACTAATTTTTACAGTTATCGTTATCTTTATTTCTTTTACCCAGGGTTGCCCTTGTTTTTTCCTGCCATCTATCCTTGTTCCTTATGAAACAAACAATTTGGCCCGTCCCTTTTCTACGTTCCGTGTAGCCTAGGCGTACCGTCCTTCTATGTGGTCTCACCTGTCCCCACCTTCCCATGATGGTTTTGAATGGAGGTATGTTCTTTCTTCATTGTTTTTTCTTTCTGTTTTTTTATCTCCCTATCCTCTTTCTTTTCTCTTCCATCTAACTTCTCTTTCTCTGTCCTTTCTTTTTCCTTCCTCCTGGTTTATTGCCTCACACTCATATTCACATTCAGTGTTTTGAATTTCCTTTATTGTTGCAATTTATGCTCTCACAGTTGGGTTGTTGCATATTCCATTTTCTATTTCCCGATGAACTAATTTGATCTTCATATTTTTGGTACTTTGTTGTTGTTTTTATTTCCTTGAAAATGATATCTTGGAATGTCAGAGGTTTGAACTGTCCTATCACAAGACAGCATGTCTGAACTCATTTGACTAAATTGGGAACAGATATTGCTTTTTACAAGAATCTCATCTAACTGCCACAGAATCTTTAAAACTGAAGAAAGGATGGGTTGGGAATGTTTTTTTCTCATCAGGCAATGGCAAATGTAATGGTGTGATAACTGTTTGTCACACATCGATTAATGTTAGTCTTTTTTCTCAGCAAGCTGATGATGAAGAAAGATGCTTATACACTAAATTACAAATTGGTGGTGTTCCGATTTCTTTGATTAATGTTTATGCCCCTACTAATGGAAATCCCATGTTCTGGTTATCTTTATCCCAACAAATTCCATCTCCCAGTGATGAAAATTTAATTTTGGCTGATGACTGCAACCAAGTGTTAGACCCTTTAATAGACCGCACTTCAATGGTCTCTTTTAAACCTCATAAAGCTCATAAGTTATTTACTCAGACTATTAAACAATATAAACTCCTAGATGAATGGAGAATTTTCAACCCCACTACTAGGGAATTTACATTTTATTCTCCAGCTCATCAAACCCAATCTCGTTTAGATTACTTCTTTTTCTCACATAATATATCTCTATCACTAAGAAGTGCGGATATTGGATCCATATTAATCTCAGATCACGTTCCAATTTCCATTCAATTAGGTATAATACCAAGGTCTAATTTACCCAGAAGATGGCAGTTCAACAATTCACTTCTCCTCGATTCAAAGTTTAACTATTCTTTTATCTCCTTTTTTAATGAATACTTCTTTTTAAACCAAACTGATTCTCTCCCTTTCTCTGTAATCTGGGATACATTTAAAGCTGCTGCCAGAGATTTCTCATTGGTTTTGTCTCCAGAAAACGTAAACACGCACGTAAACTAACTAATGATCTTCTGTCTGAGATTAAGAGATTGGAACACTCCTATTACTCCTCGAATTCCTAATCTTGTCTCTAACAACTCATTAAAACAAAATTTAAATTTAATAAGGAATCAACTAATAATGCCTCAATCTAATTGTTGAAATTAACCCTGGGTGAAGCACTACGCTACACTCGCGTAGTTTGCGAAGTTTGCGCAACTTCGCACTACGCGAGCTGCACGTAGCACAGTGCGAACACGCGTAGCGTAGTACAGCGGTCATTTTTTGCTTGTTCGCGGTCCTCAACATCATGTTCGCGACCGCAAGCAAGCAAAATGACATCCCGGCGAGACTCTCAACGTGGGGAGGTCAGGTTTCTCATTGCAAGTGGTCGTGCATGCTCGCGATCGCTCGCAATGAGAAACTACCAGTTCGCGTTGAGAAAGCTGCCACTCCAGTAAAAATCTACTCGAGCGGCAGAAAACTACAGCTCGCACTGTGCAAGATGCCGTTTTCAATGATTGCACAGTGCCAGATGCTTGTTCGCACTGTGCAATCATTGAAAATGCATCTTGCACAGTGCGAACATGCTACTACGCAGCTCGCGTAGTGCTACGTGAAGTTAGCGTAGTGCGAAGTGCACTTCGCGTAGCTTCCCGTAGCGTTACTTCGCGAACTACGCCCACCCCTAGTTGAAATCCAGCGCCAAATTCTATGGGGGTCAAAGTAAGGTTGGCAAACTCTTAGCGAACTATCTGAAAGTTAGACACAATAAGTTCAATATTGACTCCATTTTAGATGACCATAACACTTTACACCCTAAAGATTCAGAGATATTAAATTAATTTCTTCTTTTTTATAAATCATTATACACACCTGATTTCACACCTTCAGAGTCCGACTTTTCACAATTTCTCTCAGGCATTCATGGATCCTCCAACACCCAACTTGATTTTACCACTTTAGAATCTAACATTTCACAACAGGAGCTGCTTAATGCTCTGCAAACACTCAAAAAAGATAAAGCCCTGGGGCCAGATGGCTTCACAGTTGAGTTTTTCCTACACTTTGCTCCATTTCTTCTTCCCAAATTAACAACTCTTTTACACCACTTCACGCAGTCTGGAGAATCCTCTGGTTCCTTTTTGGAAGCCTTAATTTGTTTAATACCCAAGGAAGGGTAAGACTTAAAATATTGTAAGAATTAAAGACACATTTCACTTGTAAACATTGATTATAAAATCTTTTCTAAAGCCTTGGCTATTTGCCTTGAATCTTTCCTCCCTCAATTATTGGGAGCAGAACAATCTGGTGTTGTCAAAGGTCGCCTTATTTCGGATAATACCCGTTTATTTTTCGATATTTTATCAAAAGCTACCCACTTACCACATTCATTAGCAGCAGTGGCCCTAGATGCGGTAAAAGCGTTTGATCGAGTAAATTGATCCTACCTTTTTCATACGCTCAAATGGTTTGGTTTGGCCCAAAGATCATTTCTTTGACCTCCATTTTATATTCTAATCCATGTGCAGCCATTTTTTGTCAATGGGGTTTCATCCCCTTATTTTGATTTGAAAAGAGGTGTCCGACATGGCTGTCCTTTGTTCCCGTTTCTCTTTAATTTGGCTTTAGAACCCTTTCTGTCCAGAATCCGTCAAAATTATTTCAAATCTTCAAATTTTGCTTGGAACCCACATCATATCAAATATTTAGGTTTTTATTTTACACCATTAATTCCAACAACATTGAATCTTTGTATGGAGGAATATATACATAAAATTGCCTTTCTAACAACTAAATGGCATCCCTTATACCTCTTATGGTGGGGACGCCTGGACACCATTAAAATGATGCTTGACCCTATGTTCTATATACTATTTCCAATATTTCAATTCCCATTCCTTTAATTTTTTTTTACAAAAATCAATTCCATACTATCTTCTTTCTTATGGAATAACAAAAAATCTTGTATATCCTTGCCAAGATTAATAAAAACAAAAGCAGAAGGCGAAGTCAACTATCCTGACTTTTATACTTACCAAAAATCTTTCTTACTTCGACAGGCATCTAGATGGTTATCTGAATCCTCAGTAGATTGTCCTCTATGGTTTGATATTGAACATTCCTTTCTCTCTCTTTTCTCGCTTAAAGAAATTCTTTATTTCACCTGCAAACCTCAACCTATTTTTACCCATGTTCTCAACACACATGTAAGCTTCTGTAACCCATTCAATAACTCCCCCTACTAACCAGGACTCATTCTTTAACTTTACATTATGGCATAACAAATCTATTCTGATTCGTGGTAAACCCTTTTATTGGAAATCCTGGAGACATAAGGTCTTAATATGGACAGACCAGTTTTTTTTGTGAAAAATTAAGTCTTGTCTTTTTCTGAAGCTAGTCAATTTTTTGATCTACCCATTTCTTTCCACTCCAAATATACTCTGGTTAAACAAGCTCTTTTAAGCACATATACTCAAATTTTATCTCACCCTATACCTTTCCCGGTTACCAGCTTACATACGTTCCTACTTTCTAATACTAAAGCATCCTCCATTTACACCCATATCTGCTCTTCACGTTAAAATAGAGAAAAGACGAAGGTTGAACTATCTTGAGAGGAAGATCTTGAAGTGAATTGGTCACCTTCTTTATGGAATAAAATATGGTCTAAGATCAGGAAAACATCTAGAGCAGCTAACACCACAAAAACATTATTTTTTATCTATAATAGGCTTTTACTACATCCGATTACATTACACAAGAGACATAAGGATATACCGGATATTTGCAGGTCTTGCTCCTCCCCATTTGTTGATTTGTAACATTTACTTTTCATATGTCCACATGTTGATTTATTCTGGAAAATGGTTTGGGCTTAAATCAATTTAATTTTTAACTCCAATTTCCCTTTTTCTATTAAACATCTATTTTAGGTATTTTATCACTCTTTTGGGATGAGTGTATTTTAAATGTAGAAATTGTTGATTTATGTTGGAAATGGCCCTTTTTTACAGGGTTATCCCCAAACTTTTTGCTTCTTCCTCCCTTGTTTTTCCTGACCTGTGGTCGTTGGCAATAGGACTCTGGGCTCTTTACTACTGCTGACCAGAGAGCATATGCTCTCTGTGTAAATTGTTATTGCAATTGGTTATCCATGATTGGCATATTTTATCTTTACTACTGCTGACCAGAGAGCATATGCTCTATGTTTAAATTGTTATTGTAATTGGTTATCCATGATTGGCATATTTGTATCACCTAGAAGTCCCTAGTAAAGTGCACTGAGTGTGCCAGGGCTGATGATACAAATGCTACTAGTGGGCCTGCAGCAATGATTGTGCCACCCACATGAGTAGCCCTAAAATGGTGTCTCAGGCCTGCCACCGCAGTGCCTGTCTGCAGTCTGTGAACTGCCATGTCTTCCTGGTCAGAGTCCCCATGGACCAGGCCTAACCCTTCCCTTTCTGTGCACACTGGTCACCCCCCCCCCAGGTACCCCCTTAGGCAGGGTGTAGTGTATGTGAAAGGTAGAGTATGTACTAGTGCAGGTGACATGCTCTGGTAGTGAATGACAGCCATTTTCGTTTGTCACTATTGTAAGGCTACCTTGCCCGTAGGCTATCATGGGGAATGCTGGCTACAGTGGCTACCAGCATATTGTCCCATAGGAGCAAGGTAGGACATAAAAGTCTGGTATCCCTGAACTCAGAATTTAATAACACATATTTTAGGAAAGGTGGTTTTTAAATCCTGTGTTTGAGACCAGCACTTTTAGAAAGTGGCTGTTCTCTTGTCTGACCTTTCTGTGTGCCTTGGCCTGTTTTTGAATTGACTGTCTGGTTTGTGAGTGACAGGGCTGGGGGATTCCAGGAGATAGAATGAGTCCGCCCAGTGGTGAATAGAGAGATCTACATCTAGATGTGAGGGAGGAGTTGCACCTGGGACCTGAATAGGACTGTGCCTGCCCCCCACAGTGCTGGCTCCACCCCCTGTGGTGCGTCTGATGTCTCTGCCCTGCACTGTGAAAGGAGAGAGGGAATCATGTCAACAAAGTGCTCCAGGGCTGGGCTTTCCCTCCACAATGCTGGATCCACCTCCTGTGGGGAGTCCGATGTTTCTGCTCTGCACTGTGAAAGGAAAGAAGAAGTCATGTAAACAGAGTGCTCAAGAACTGGTTTGGACCGGGCTCAGAGCCCTCCTGCACAAAGGGAACAAAGACTTTTTGGGGTATAAGTACAGGACCCCAGACCACTGAACTTTAGACCATCCTGTAATGAAGAAGGAACCTCTTCCAAGGAGAAAGCTGGAAGACTGAAGAAGGAAGACTGTCTTGCTGTTGCTTTGCTGGACTGAACTGCAGTTGCTTTGCTGCCAAGGAAAGAAGAGCTGGCTCCCTGTTAAGAATTCCCAGGAAAAAAAGGGCTTCACCACCAGCTTCCCTGAACTCTTCTGAGAGAGTTCTGTCCTTCCTAGAGTGCGTGGGCCAACTGTGGTGCCTCTGGAAGTTGTACTTGTGTTGGGAAGCTGGAAACCAAGATTATAAGACCTTTCTGCAAAGTTTAACGCATCGCTCGCTTGCGGAGCGCATCCCCGTCAGTGCGAGGAAATTCCCGCTGCCGCGAAGGCCGAGATCGTCGCAGCGCCTGTTGCCGCTGCCAGAGTCATCACATCCTTCGCTTGCGGGCCGCACCAGTCCGGTGCGGGAAGATTACATCGCTGCGAGTATCGTCGCAGAGCCTGTCCTCACTGGGTGAGATCGTCGTACCGCTTGCTTGCGGACCGCATTACGTCGCTGCGAGAGTCATTGCAGAGCCATCATCACCATCTCTGGACCCAGAGAAACCTGAAAACTATCGGCCTATCTCCTTGCTCCCGTGGCCGACCAAAGTGTTGGAGGCCCATGTCAACAAAGTTCTTTCGGCCTACCTTATCCATGCTAACATCTTGGATCCCACCCAGAACGGGTTCCGTGCTGGTCACAGCACGGAGACCGCCCTTCTCTCCATGGCTGAACATCTTCGCACAGTGATGGATGCGGGGCAGACAGCGGCGCTGGTTTTATTAGATCTGAGCGCCGCGTTTGATACTGTCTCGCATCCCATCCTGTTGCATCGCCTGGAGGAGATTGGGCTGGGTGGCCCTGCCCTCCAGTGGTTCCGGTCTTTCCTAGACGATCATTTCTTTAGCGTTGCCGTTCCACCGTTCCAGTCCCAATTCCATCCTTTGAAACAGGGGGTGCCGCAAGGCTCCTCGCTGAGTCCCACGTTGTTTAATCTATACGTGAGACCGCTGGCTGAGGTCGTCAATCAATGGGGCATGACCATGGTCTCATATGCCGACGACACTCAGCTAGCGGTTACGATCAGCGGGGATGCGGACCTGGATGCCCCCAGGTTTCAGAGTGGACTTAGGGCGGTGGCGAGCTGGATGAAGAACAACTGTCTCCAGCTCAACGCAAAGAAAACGGAGATCATGATCATCGGTAGGAGGTCGGAATTATGGGGGGACAGGTGGTGGCCTTCGGAGCTGGGGCCGGTCCCCCTTCCGGTCACAGAATTAAAGAACCTAGGAGTATGAATGGATCCCTCCCTCAGTTTTGTGGGCCATACGAAGAAAACCGCGGCCTGTTGCTTCGGTATCCTACGGTCGCTGCGTCCCGTCCTGAAGTTTTTTGACCATCGCACCAGGCAGCTGATAGTCCAGGCTACAGTGTTATCACGCCTGGACTATGCCAGCTCTCTTCTGGTAGGGACCAATCTGGCAGAGGTTACCCGCCTCCAACGCGTTCAGAACGCCGCGGCGAGAGCCATTGTTGGCTTACCCCGAACATGTTCCGTTTCCGGCACATTGAGATCACTGCATTGGTTGCCTATCAGGGCAAGATTCCAGTTTAAAGTGCTGTGTTTGGCGTTCAAGATTTTGAGGGTTGGGGGTCCTCAAATTCTTGCGGACCTTCTGTCCTGGTATGTGCCTACCCGGCCCCTGAGATCTTTGGGCCAAGCACTTACTGTGATCCCCCGATACAGGCTGTGTTGGGTCGGTGGCCGATCCTTTCGGGTCAGAGCGGCCGAGCTCTGGAACTCTCTTCCAGTAGAGATGCGGTTGCTGGATGATCTTTTAGCCTTTCGCAAAGCTTTAAAAACCTTTCTGTTTTAATAATTCGCCTCTGTTCTCTCCTTCTGTTGTGTTCCCTGTAGGTGTTGCATATTACCTGCCATGCGCCAGGACGCCCCTTAGCTGGGGCAGCTGTGCGCAATACAAATCTATGTAACATAACATAACATAACATAACATCACATCGAGGGGCCGCAAGAGGAGAAGTCCGATGCTGAGCCATGCATCGTCTCCACCCCGAAGATCATCACAACTTACCTTTTGCGAGCCACTTCCACCGAAACCTGTGCACTGGAATCCACTGAAGCTATCACATCCCTCCTCATACAGACCGGAGTCACCGCAACACGCCCGCTACCTCCAGCGGGGTTGTCGCATTGCCTCCCCAGGGTCTCAGGAGGGACACATCGCTTGCTTTTCAACACTACAGTTTTCACTTGGAACTTTTGTCGCATCTAAAGGTACTGTTTGCTAAAACGTGACGCACTGTGGACAATTTTAACGCAACCTTAAGAACTCATTTGAAACCATATTCTTGAACTGTGTATGTTGGATTTTTGTCGTTTTGGTCTTGTGTAGTTTAGATTAAATACCTTTATTTTTTTCTAAACTGTTGCGGAGGCAGTTTGTGGTGTTTTCGCTGTGTTACTGTGAGTGTTGGTACAAATACTTTGCACTTTGACTCCGATAAACATGACTGCTCGTGACAAGCTACCTAGGGGGTGAGCAGGGGTTTTTTGAAGAGTGTATCCTTCTTACCCTGACTAGAAACAAGGGTCCCTATTTGGACAGTGGTACCTACCCCTGCCAACTAGAGACCCCCAGTTATAACATTGTTGGTCAGCGGTGGGATCTTGAACTTGTATTTGTACTAGACCCACAGTGACTGGTGTATATCACTAGTGAGTACAGACCACTACGCAACCACATACTGTTTGTTTTGTTTCCGGGTGTCCCCCTGCAAGTATTTATTTGGATACTGAGACTCTGGCTAGTGTTGCACCTGTAAAGACTTGCCAAAATGGAAGTCACCTTTTCCCACCTGTATATCTACACAGTGGAGGAGATAAAAGCCTTTTGCGAAGAGAGGGGGCTGCCTGTGGAAAAAGGGTCCACAAGGAGGGATCTTGAGGCATGCCTGTATTCCCATGAGGTCAGAATTTGGGAAGCAACACTATCAGACAATTTTGAGGAGGAGGACTTCTCAGACAGTGAGGGAGAGAAAGATGAGTGGCTCCTTGCTGCTGAGCGGAGGTACAGAGAATTACACCGGGAAGTCAAGGAGGCTGAGATCCGGTGGGCCTTAGCCCAGAAAGAAGAAAAATGTGTAGCTCAAGAGGTGTGCTTTGCTGAGTTGGAGGTGGAGTCCAGCTCAGATGGTGGCAGCAATATTATGATTTCCAGTGCTGAAAGAAAGGTACAAACACCCAGAGATGTGGCGCCTGACTTGAGGGAGGGGGTTGACATACACCGGGATCCAGGTTTATGAGATAGCTCCAGTGGTGTGCAGTGTCCCTGAAGTAGATTGGGGGACTGACACAGGATCATATTCTTAGTGGTTGGAGGGACACTCTACTGACTCTAGATGAGAGGTGCAAGGAGAGGGGTTTCCCCATGGTAGAAACCTTGGTGTGTGAGTCTGAAGACCAGGTAGAAGAGTGTGGGTTGTATATCAGAGACAGTAGTACACTGTCTTGCCAATCTCAGGAGAGTGGTGTGGGGTTCTTGTGTGAGGCACTGGAGGGTGAGGCAAAGGGTAGCTTGGTTAACAGCTATGGGGGGCTGTGTGATTCATTTGTTGGAGAGCATATTTTAAGTACCTGTTTTTCAGAGCTATGCCAACACCCAGTGGAGTGTGAGTTCTCTGATTCCAGAGAGCTTGCGTTGGAGGCAGACCTCTTGGTGGATTCCAGAGAGTCTGAAGAGGCATTGGGAGTGATCCCAAAAGGAGTGGCTCAGATATCTTCCAGACCTGTGAGGTGGAAGCGGTTCAGTGTAGCCCAGTTAGGTCCCAGTGTAGTGGGAGGGGTGTAGGGGTTCACGTCTTGTCTCCATGGAGAGGAAGTGAGTGTGGGAATGCGTGTCCCAGGGTGCCCGAAACCCAGTCTCAGGGCCTGGAGGGTTCCTTAAGCGAACACCACGTTGGGGGCCTATAGGGTGCTAGTAGGCCATTTGAGGAGGATCTCCTAGTGTCGGGTGAACGGGGAGTGCCTGTAATCAGGCCTCCATCAGTTCTGGTGTCTGGCAGTACTACTCCAGTTGGAAGGGTGCAGAAGTCCAGACTGAGGGGTGAGAGGGGGAAGGAGTCCCCAGTGGGAGAATTAGTGGGTCAGGGGCCAGCCAGAGGGGCTGAGTGACCGGTGAGTGACCATGGTGACCTCACTTCTGTCCTGGGGATCTTCCCGTGCTGTCAGATGGACAGGGGTCAGGAGATCTGCACCAGGCAGACTGTCACAGGACACATGAGTCATGTGCCACCCTCAGGGGGGTACTGTGTGAGTCCCCAATAGTCCGGATATGCCAGGCAAGTGCACAACCGCAGGTATTGGTCCCTGGGTTGGGAGACCAGGTCCAGGATCTGCCTGACCTGGAAGGAGGATATCTGTAACCAGTGTCCTAACCAGTCTGGCTTCCAGGGGTACCCCTCCAGTAGGGAGGGTGCAGCGCTCTGGAAGGGGGTACAGAGGGAGGGAGTCCTCGCCTCTGACCCCGGTGCAACCTGAGGATTTAGACCCTAGGTTGGGAGACCAGATGCTGGAGAGAGGTCCTGAACTGGTGGGAGATTTGTGTTCTGTGGGTGACTCTCCTGGGTGGAGAGGGCACGACCCCAGAAGGAGAGGTAAGGGAAGGAGAGCCTCACCCGTGACATCTGGTCAGTCTGAGGGTAGAGGCCCTGGGTTGGCAGGCCAGTGTCAGGATGCCCTACCTGACTTGGCAAGAGGGAGCTTGGAGGAGAGGTGCTAGGCAGCTGGGGTCACTGCCCCCACTCTCTTAAGCCACAGAGGTTTTAGAGACCTGGCAGGCATGCGGCCGGGCTCTCATCACTGACAGCTGTCAGTGGCTCCTGTGGCTTGTTGTCCTGGTAGACAGGGTTGCCCCTGGAAGGGGGGCAGGAGTCACACCCTGGGGGTGGACTGGACTACACCGTTGTGTTGGCCATGTGGGTACTGCGTGAGTCCCCAGAAGTCCTGGTGTGCCAGGCAAGTGTTCAACTGCAGGGGTGGTTCCTGGGTGGGGAAGCCAGGTTCAGGGGTTGCTTGACCTGGAGGATTTAGACCCTAGGTTGGAGGGCTAGGTCCGGGGTGCCCCCCCCTGTCCTGGAATTCCCAGTTGTAGGATAGAACCCCTGCACTGGTAGGTGAATGGTATGTGACACCTGCCACAGGTGCTCTGACTATTCTAGAAGGGGGTACCACTCCAGGTGGTAGGGTAGAGAGCCCCAAGGAAGAGGAGGACCGGGTGTGGGGAAGCCCACCCCAGCCTCCTGTCCAGCCGCCGGATACAGGTCCGGGACTGGTGGGTCAGTGCCAGGATGTCAGACCTGACCTGACAGGAGGGAGAGTGGACAAAGGGTGCCAAGCACCTGGGGCTACTACCCCTCACCCTCTGATGCCACAGGGGTTTAAGAGCCCAGAGAGGCATAATGCCTGGGTCTCATCTCTGACCACTGTCGGTGGCCACTGTGGCTTGCTGTCTTTCGGTTGGGACACACCTGTGACCAAGTTAAGTTTAGGTGCTGCACAGATGGTGTCCATAGGTGAGGAGAAGGGGTCCACATGGATTGGCATTGTGGACCTTGTGAGTATGGATAGAGTGATCCAACTGGGTTTAGGACGGCATAGGACAGGAATAGTGCCCTGCTGTTTGGGCCAGTTTCGGTTTTCTGTCGCCTTAAACAGGGAATCCCATTGAGGTATTGTTTGGTCTACCCTGGCTTTAGGCTGGAAGGGGGTTGTGTTGGAAATGGCCCTTTTTGCAGGGTTATCCCCAAACGTTTTGCTTCTTCCTCCCTTGTTTTTCCTGACCTGTGGTTGTTGGCAATAGGACTCTGGGCACTTTACTACTGCTGACCTGAGAGCATATGCTCTCTGTGTAAATTGTTATTGTAATTGGATATCCATGATTGACATATTTGTATCACCAAGAAGTCCCTCATAAAGTGCACTGAGTGTGCCAGGGCTGGTGATTAAAATGCTACTAGTGGGCCTGCAGCACTGATTGTGCCACCCACATGAGTAGCCCTAAAATGGTGTCTCAGGCCTGCCACCGCAGTGCCTGTGTGCAGTCTGTGAACTGCCATGTCTTCCTGGTCAGTGTCCCCACTGACCAGGCCTAACCCTTCCCTTTCTGTGCCCATTGGTCACCCCTATGGAAGGCCCAAGGTAGCCCCTTGGGCAGGGTGCAGTGTATGTAAAAGGTAGAGCATGTACTAGTGCAGGTGACATGCTCTGGTAGTGAATGACAGCCATAGGCTATAATGGGGAATGCTGGCTACAGTGGCTACCAGCATATCTTCCCATAGGAGCAAGGTAGGACATAAAAGTCTGGTATCCCTGAACTCAGAATTTATTAACACATCTTTTAGGAAAGGTGGTTTTTAAATCCTGTGTTTGAGAACAGCACTTTTAGAAAGTGGCTGTTCTCTTGTCTGACCTTTCTGTGTGCTTTGGCCTGTTTGTGAATTGACTGTCTGGTTTGTGTGTGACAGGTTTGGGGGATTCCAGGAGACAGAATGAATCCGCCCAGTGGTGAATAGAGAGATCTGCATCTAGATGGGAGGAAGGAGTTGCACCTGGGACCTGCATAGGACTGTGCCTTCCCCCCACAGTGCAGGCTCCACCCCCTGTGGTGCGTCTGATGTCTCTGCCGTGCATTGTGAAAGGGGAGAAGGAATCATGTCAACAAAATGCTCCACGGCTGGGCTTTCCCTCCACAATGCTGGCTCCACCTCCTATGGGGCGTCTGATGTTTCTGCTCTGCACTGTGAAAGGAGAGAAGGAGTCATGTAAACAGAGTGCTCCAGAACTGGTTTGGACCGGGCTCAGAGCCCTCCTGCAAAAAGGGAACAAAGACCTTTTGGGGTATAAGTACAGGACCCCAGACCACAGAACTTTAGACCATCCTGGAATCAAGAAGGAACCTCTGCCAAGAAGAAAGAAGGAAGACTGTCCTGCTGTTGTTTTGCTGGACTGACCTGCAGTTGCTTTGCTGCCAAGGAGAGGGGTAGGACTTTGCGTTGTGCTGTGTCCCCTTGCTTGAAGGAATCTCCAAGGGCCTGAAGAAGAGCTGGCTACCTGTTACGAAGTCCCAGGAACAAAAGGGGTTCACCCCAGCTTCCCTGAACTCTACTGAGAGAGTTCTGTCCTTCCTAGAGTGCTTGGGCCAGTTGTGGTGCCTATGGAAGTTGTACCTGTGTTGGGAAGCTGGAAACCAAGATTTTAAGAACTTTCTGCAAAGTTGAACACATCCCTCGCTTGCAGAGCGCATCCCCATCAGTGCGAGATAATTCCCGCCGCCACGAAGGCCGAGATCGTCGAAGCGTCTGTTGCCGCTGCCAGAGTCATCACATCCTTCGCTTGCGGGCCGCACCAGTCCAGTGCGGAAAGATTACCATTGCTGCGAGTATCGTCGCAGAGCCTGTCGTCACTGGATGAGATCGTCATACCGCTTGCTTGTGGTCTGCATCACCTTGCTGCAAGAGTCATCGCAGAACCATCGCATCGAGGGGCCGCGAGAGGAGAAGATCGATGCTGAGCCGCGCATCGTCACCGCCCCAAAGATCGTCGCATCGTACCTTTTGCGAGCCACTTCCACCGAAACCTGTGCACCGGAATCCACGCAAGGTATCGATTGCCTCCCCTTACAGACCGAAGTCACCGCAACATGCCCGCTACGTCCAGCGGGGTTGTCGCATCGCCTACCCAGGGTCTCAGGAGTGACACATCGCTTGCTTTTCAACACTACAGCTTTCAATTGGAACATTTGTCGCATCCAAAGGTACTGTTGGCTAAAACGTGACGCACTGTGGACAATTTTTAAAGCAACCTTAAGAACTCATTTGAAACCATATTCTTGAACTGTGTATGTTGGATTTTTGTTGTTTTGGTCTTGTGTAGTTTAGATTAAATACCTTTATTTTTCTAAACTGTTGTGGAGTCAATTTGTGGTGTTTTCACTGTGTTACTGTGAGTGTTGGTACAAATACTTTGCACATTGCCTTCGATAAGCCTGGCTGCTCGTGCGAAGCTACCAAGGGGGTGAGCAGGGGTTATTTGAAGAGTGTATCTTTCTTACCCTGACTAGAAGCAAGGGTCCCTATTTGGACAGTGATACCTACCCCTGCCAACTAGATACCCCCAGTTCTAACAATTTATTATTGGACGTTGCTTTCCAGCAGATTACTTAAAAATTCGAAGGACTTTACAAACTTATAATTTCAAGCTTGGTGGTAAGCAGTTACAACGATCACAGATTGGACACAGCACTTGTTCACCCCATCCACTTAGCCACAAAGCGTTTGAATCCATGGTTACCTGTTACAAAATTTATTGATTCTAATGCCAAACGCTCTTTCTCCTGAACTCCACTTCAACAAGAAGTTACTTGACCTCCGTGATATTCTGTATTTTCTTGATGATATTATCTCATATTATATCATCACTTTTGTGTTACTATTATATTATTTTATATAATTCTGATGAGATGCATTATTTTTATGATTATATTGTCATCTTAATGCTTTTGTCACTCCAATCCAGTCATGTTTGTATGGGGTTTTATACTATGTGACTTCCTTTTGTTCTTTCTTTTTCTTTCTCATCTCTCATCCTTTTCCTTCTATCTATTGTTCATCATAATATTGTGTGCAAATTACCTGTTCTTTTTATAAAAATACTTTTGAACTGTAAACTGGTAATGCCCTGTCAGTTACTTTTACAGAGCATCATTACAACCTCTGATCATCCAGGATGAAAAACTAAAATGGAAATGGGAGACAGACTTCAAATGGGAGTGGGCTTAAACTCCAATACAAATTAAAATCATGTGCTAGTATGCGGTGCAGTGTGCCCCTACACCTTTTTTGTATTGGCTCCATGTTTAGTTATTGAGTTTATGAGCTCACGAGAATGAAACTGCTCTCAGGGGGTGGTACAGAAACCTGAGTAGACTGGGCAGCATTTGCAGCATTCCCATTTTTAAGTGTTAAACTCTACTGAAGATGAACAAATACCATGAAAAGACGTGTTTAAAAAATACACAGTGATGGTTGCACCAACAATAGTGAATACTAAAGATTTTCAACTGAATTGAGTGTTAATATGCACTGCATTTACAACAATACATCTGGGCGAAGTATGTGCTGGTACGTGAGGCAGAGTGCTTCCTAACCCTCTTCTTGATTGGCTCTATATAGAGTTTTTGGGCTGACAACCACTTTGGGATCCACCTGTACTTTGAAAGTGAATCAGAAACCATGGAAGACAGCCAGTAAGCAGCATTTGCAGTGCCTGCAAATGCAGGTGGTAATAGTTTCTGAAGAAAGACTAACATCCTGAACACACATGCCTAAAGATACAGATATTGCACTGGCTGTGCCAACACTGACGAATACTGCTTATTGTTGATGTGGGCGAATACATGGAGGGGCACCAAACAGCAACCC
The DNA here is from genome assembly GCF_964263255.1 of Lissotriton vulgaris. Taxonomy (NCBI): domain Eukaryota; kingdom Metazoa; phylum Chordata; class Amphibia; order Caudata; family Salamandridae; genus Lissotriton; species Lissotriton vulgaris. The sequence continues at coordinate 556,444,349 of NC_141687.1, forward strand.
TCATAGTGGTGAAAGGCTACTGCCTTTGCCAGGAGTTAAGTAGCACACGCGCAGTAGTGGCAGCATAACATGTAGTCATCAATAGAAGTGAACAGACCTTTTTACTTGATTTACTGAAGTGAGACATTCAGTCTCACTCACGTAAAGTTCACATGCTGTGTTCTTAACTTACCATTGGTACCAAGGTAGTATGTAGCGCTGTGCCATGCACATGTGGTTGCATGTGTGTGCTGTGTATGGGTGCATGTGAATGGTACAATACATGGAAGACTCTGGGTTTCATTTTGGGAGACCCTGAGCTAACTGGAGGAGCACGAGGATATAGAGAAATCCCCAAAGAAAGATTTGTGGATTGCTGCATTTCTGTGAGCTGGGTGGAACACACACTGGAGGAACAGAGAGCCAGTCATTTTAATCACTTCAAAGGATGCTCTTTGATTCAGGTAGAGGTCAGTGGAATGGGGCCTGGGCACATCTCAGGAAGGAGATGGGGCTGTTAAGAGACTTAGAGCTAGGAACCTGTGGTAACTTTTTGATGCAAACCTCACTTTGGCTGATAGCCAAGTGTGAACCTCTAGTCAATACCATGGCCTGTGTTGTGGGGCTAATAGATTTGGAGTCTGTGACAGACTGCTTTCTGAAGGAAGGGAAAGGCAGAGTAGTGGGCACATCAAAAAGGAAGCAGACCCCCAACATAAACCTTAAAATTCTGAGACCCTAAATTGCATTTGGTGTCTGGAATGGACTATAAGAATGGGATCTCCAGGCCCCCAAATTTGTCAACTGTAAGGCAGTCAGTCGGGCTGTTTTAGGAGAAAGAGCTCTGTATGACTTCTGCCTGTGACCAGGGCTAGAGGTAAAGGCCTGCTAGTCTGTCAGCTGGGTGAGGGGACATCACCCAGGGGCATCCAAGACCACCTTCCCATGGAGTCTGGAGCGCCAGTGCCTGCCTACTTGTCAAGACCAGTGAGCCCTTTAAGGAAGAGAAGAGTGCTGGAGGAAACGAGGTCCAGTGGGGGATACGGTGAGATGTTCTCTGTAGAGATGTGTGAGGAGAGGGTTGGTGCACCAATTTGGTTGTGGCTCTTGTACTTAGTGAAGTCAGTGACCCCGAATGCCAGAGTTGGGCATCATGAAGATTACAGCCATGCCAATTGGGCTGTAGCCCATGTGCTGAGTAAACTAAGAAACCTGAATGCCAGAGAGGGTCGCTTTGAAGAGGAAGTTCCTGCTGTGCTGATCGAGTCATCACTCTTGTGTGAAGTAAGGTCAGTGTCCCTGTATGCCAGAGGGTGCTACTGGAATCAATCAATCAATCAATGACATTTATAGAGCACACTACATACCCGTAGGGTCTCAAGGCGCTGGGGGTGGGGGGGTGCCACTACTGCTCGAACAGCCAGGTCTTCAGCTTCTTCCTGAAGCGCAGGTCTGTCGGGAGGGAGTTCCAGGTCTTGGCGGCCAGGTAGGAGAAGGACCTTCCTCCTGTAGTCGCTCTTCGGATGCGGGGGACGGCGGCGAGGGCGTGGTTGGCTGATCGGAGGTGGCGTTTGGGAGCGTAGAAGTTGATTCGGCTGTTGAGGTAGCTCGGGTCTTGGTCGTGTAGGGCTTTGTGTGCGTGGGTGAGGAGGCGGAAGGTGATTCTTTTGTTGACGGGGAGCCAGTGAAGGTCTCTCAGATGTCCGGAGATGTGGCTGGTTCGTGGGATGTCGAGGATGAGTCTGGCTGAGGCGTTCTGGATCCGCTGGAGTCTCTTCTGGAGCTTGGCGGTGGTACCGGCGTAGAGGGCGTTGCCGTAGTCCAGTCGGCTAGTGACGAGGGCCTGGGTGACGGCCTTCCTGGTCTCGGTGGGGATCCACCAGAAGATCTTCCGTAGCATGCGTAGGATGTTGAAGCACGCCGAGGAGATGTTGTTGACTTGCCTGGTCATGGAGAGGGAGGAGTCCAGGATGAAGCCCAGGTTGCGTGCATGGTCTGTCGGTTTGGGTGCGGTGCCCAGAGCGGGAGGCCACCAGGAGTCGTCCCAGGCGTAGGGTGAAGAGCCCAGGATGAGGACCTCCGTCTTGTCCGAGTTCAGTTTCAGGCGGCTGGTTGTCATCCACTCGGCTACCTCTTTCATCCCTTCGTGCAGGTTGGCTCTGGCGGCGGCGGGGTCGTTGGTCAGGGAGAGGATCAGCTGGGTGTCGTCGGCGTAGGAGATTATGCTGAGGTTGTGTTGGCGTGCGATGGCCGCGAGGGGGCTCATGTAGACGTTGAAGAGGGTGGGGCTCAGAGAGGATCCTTGAGAGACGCCGCAGATGACTTCGGTGGCCTCTGACTTGTACGGTGGTAGGCGGACTCTCTGTGTTCTTCCGTCGAGGAAGGAGATGATCCATTCCAGCGCCTTGTCCTGGATTCAGACGTTGCTGAGGCGCTGTACTAGGGTGCGGTGGCAGACAGTGTCGAATGCCGCGGAGAGGTCTAGGAGGATGAGGGCCGCTGTTTCTCCGTTGTCCATCAGGGCTCGGATGTCATCGGTGGCGGCGATGAGGGCGGTCTCGGTGCTGTGATTGGCTCGGAAGCCGGACTGTGAGGGGTCGAGGGATCCATTCGTCTCGAGGAAGGCGGCCATCTGCTTGTTGACGGTCTTCTCGATGACTTTGGCTGGAAACGGGAGGAGCGAGATGGGGCGGTAATTCTTGAGTTCGGTGGGGTCCGCTGTGGGTTTCTTGAGTAGAGCGCTGAGTTCGGCGTGCTTCCAGCTCTCAGGGAAGGTGGCGGTGTCGAAGGATGTGTTAATGATGTCTCGCAGGTGGGGTGCGATGACAGCGTCGGCCTTGTTGAAGATGTGGTGAGGGCAGGGGTCGGTCGGTGATCCGGAGTGGATGGAGTTCATCGTGCGGATGGTGTCTTCGGTGCTGATCGGGGTCCAGGCATGGAGGGTGGTGGTGGGGGTGGTTGTTCGGTCTTGGTGTGTGTTGGTTGGTTGTTGAAGCTGTTGTGTATGTCCGCGATCTTGTTGTGGAAGTATGAAGCGAGGGAGTTGCAGAGGTCTTGCGATGGGGTGATGTCGTTGTTTCCTGCGCTGTGGTTGGATAGCTCCTTCACGATGTTGAAGAGTTCCTTGCAGTTGTGTGCGTTGTTGTCCAGCCGGTCCTTGAATGCAGTTTTCTTGGCGGCGCGGATCAGCTGGTGGTGCTTCCGGGTGGCCAGCTTGAAGGTGGTCCTGTTGTCCGGTGTAGGTTCCCTTCTCCAGACTTTCTCGAGGGCTCGGCAGTTCTTCTTGGAGCTCTTGAGTTTGTCGGTGAACCACAGGGCTTTCTTGCTGCCGGGTCTGCTGGGCGGGGTCCTCAGCGGGGCGAGCTCGTCCGCGCAGATGCTGATCCACTTCGTGAGGTTGTCGGCGGCCTGGCTGGGGTTCGCTGAGCTGGCAGGAGGGTGCTGGCTCAGGGAGGTGGCGAGCTGGTCTGCTGTGATCTTGTTCCAGCTTCTGCGGGCGGCCTGTTGCTGGTGGTGGTGGGTCGTCGTTCTCTTGAAGGTGAAGTGGACGCAGCTGTGGTCCGTCCATTGAAGCTCTGTGGCGTGGCTGAAGTCGATGTCTGTGCTGGAAGAGAAGACTGCGTCGAGTGTGTGTCCGGCGAGGTGGGTGGGGGTGGACACCAGCTGCTTGAGTCCAAGATTGGCGAGGTTGTCGAGCAGGGTGCTGGTGTTGCGGTCGTTGTTGTTCTCCAGGTGGAAGTTGAGGTCCCCCAGGAGGATGTAGTCAGCGGAGGGGAGGGCATGCGGGCTGACGAAGTCGGCGATGTCCTCGCTGAATTGTGTGCGTGGTCCCGGGGGTCGGTAGATCAGGGTGCCTCTGAGGGTGGTGTTATGGTCGGTGTGGATCTGGAAATGCAGGTGTTCGGCGGTGGTCAGGGTGTTGTCGGTGCTGGTCGTGAGACAGATGGTGTTCCTGTGGATGATGGCGATGCCTCCTCCCATCTGGTTGGCGTTGCGGTCCCTCCGGACGATCTTGTAGCCCTCTGGGATAGCGATGGCGATGTCGGGAGCTGAAGAGGCGTTCATCCAGGTCTCTGTGAGGAAGGCAACGTCAGGGGCTGTGGCGTCTAGGAGGTTCCAGAGTTCGATGGCGTGTCTGTGGACGGAGCGGGTGTTGAGCAGGATGCACTTGAGGTGGTTGCTGCTGGTGTTCGACTTGGCGGGTGCTGGTGCGAGGCAGGTCCGGATGCAGGTGAATTTGCAGGCGTGGCAGCTGAAAGGTCCGTGGGTGCGTTGTGGTGTGGCTTGGTGGCATTCTGGGAGTCGGCCGGTGTTGAGTGCGATGAGGGTGGCGGCGGAGTACGTCAGGCGGGTCGGTCGGGGTCTTCGTGGGCCAGGGGTCCTGGCGCTGGTCGCGATCCGGTCGCGGACGGGCGCAGACGGGCTTACCTTTGGCGCGCCTTCGGCGCACAATCGGCGCACCCGCTGCGCGTGACCGCTGCGCGTTCGCACGGTCTCCATATAAGGCGAAGTGCACGGGTGGGCGGAGCAGCTGGGAGGCGGGAGCGCGGAGGGTACAGAAGAGAAAAAGGGGCGGGGTAATCGGCGGTGGCGGGAAGCGGGGAGGGAGAGCGGACGGCGGCGGCGAGGTAGGCGGGCAAACAGGAAGGAAAACGTTAACACGGGCACGAAATTACAAAGAAACAAGCACAAATGGAAAGCAAAAACAAGACCAAAAGCTAACAAAAGCAAAGGCAGCCGGCAGGCGAGCACGGACCACGCCGCTCGGAGGAGGGGGCGTGGTCAGCGGCAGCGAGGCAGGCAGCGAGGCAGTTTAGGCAGGGCAATGGGGCACACGCAGCAGCTGGTGGCCGTGCGGCGCGGGGTGTCCCACAAGTGGGTCACACTCACCTGCGTCGCACGGTCTCCATATAAGGCCAAGTGCGCGGGTGGGCGGAGCAGCTGGGAGGCGGGAGCGGGGAGGGTACAGAAGAGAAAAAGGGGCGCGGTAATCGGCGGTGGCGGGAAGCGGGGAGGGAGAGCGGAGGGCGGCGAGGTAGGCGGGCAAACAGGAAGGAAAACGTTAACACGGGCACGAAATTACAAAGAAACAAGCACAAATGGAAAGCAAAAACAAGACCAAAAGCTAACAAAAGCAAAGGCAGCCGGCAGGCGAGCACGGACCACGCCGCTCGGAGGGGGGGGCGTGGTCAGCGGCAGCGAGGCAGGCAGCGAGGCAGTTTAGGCAGGGCAATGGGGCACACGCAGCAGCTGGTGGCCGTGCGGCGCGGGGGTGTCCCACAAGTGGAAAGGACAAGGACTGTTAACTGGTTCAAACTATCATCGAGAGAGAAGGCTGCCATGGTAACCTGTGCTGGCCTGAGCCCTCTATTGAAGATTGTCGTAACTAGAATAACCCACCACCGCATCTGTGGAAAGGATTAGCGTAACTTACGGTATCATAGAAGGAAGCACTGTGGATGCCTAACCGCTGTGCAGCAGAGCCCAGTGATGTAGCAAGGGGGTTAGGGGATGCGGTCTGCCCTGGGTGGCCACCTCCCACTCTTAACTGCCATCTCGGGGCAGCAATCAATCCCCTCGCCCCAGAAAGTGGCTGTCGTGGAGCAGCAATCTGTGGGCCGAATCTCGCCAGCACACCCTCCGCTCTTCTGTGCAGTAAACAGAGGGACTGCCACTGGCAGAGCCTCGAGGCTTACTTACCAGAAGCAGCCACTGGAAGGTCGTGGGTTGGAACTTGTTCTGCCACATAATACTGGAACACTGTTGACTTTTGAAGAGTCGGAGTGGGACTCCTGAGACTCGGACTACTACTAGGGCTTAACCTGAATGTCACCATAGTGCATGGGGAATAACCACTATTGTTAGTGAGAAGAAAGTGGGAATCAGGAACCTGCTTATTGAACCCTAGAGCCCCGACCTCAAGGCACTGTGTGTATTGTTTGTGCATGCTGTATTTTACTTTGCGTTCCTGTATAAATACACCTTTTTTCATAAAAGCAAGTAGATGAACTGGCAATCATTTATAAATGTATTTTGAGTTGTGAACCTGTGTTAACCTGACTAGATCTACCTCTCCCCTCTTCCCCCCGAGACACCTTGGACTGCTTGACCCATTCTACTACGGAGAGCCAAGTGCTGAAGGGGCACTTGGCCTAGTTGCGCAGGACCTGTTGTAAGTCAGGCCCCAGGGCATCTGGAGTAAAATGCCTCAAACCTATGGTTGGTCCCAGTAGTTCCTGCTTTCCATGAGGCCCTCTGAAGGGGGTTTTGACAATTGGTGGCAAGCGGTGAAGCACCTTACTTTTAGGAGCCTTTCATGCAGTTATGACATTGGCCATTTCCAATTTACACCAGTAATATAATAAGTCTAGTTTTTATACGCAAAGTCGGTGCACATAGACAATAAACAACACAGGATTAGGAATAGGCCTCAGCACCATGTTCATAGATCAGATAAAGGATTTATGTTGAGACAGAGGGTGGAAGGTTCCCAGGAGGAGAGAGAGAGAGAGGTCCTTGTTGATTTCACTAGGGACCAGTTTGAGTCACTGGGTAAAATGTTAAATGTCGTATACTTGTAAAGCGCACAGCTGCCCCAGCGAAGGGGCGTCCCAGCGCTGTATACCACTGGGGAACCCGTCCTGGCTTTCCCTGTGAGATGGTCCCTCCTGGGCATCTCCAAGGTGAAGACAAGCATCCCCGGCGCTGATGGGGCCGGTAGTAGAGATTAAGCAAGCTATTGCCCAGAGTTGCTGAGTGGGACCCATGGTTACAGTAGGCACTGAGGCGAGAATTATCGAGTCCGCAGACCATGGCCCAAGACCCTGCCGTGTCGGGAATCGAACCCTGGTCCTGGGCCGACCTCTGCTTCCGGGTCTGCCACCTCTAACCAGTGAGCCACACCACTCCACTAGGGAAGAGACTGTAGTTTACTCTGGAGAGGGAATCATTTTAGGAACCCAGGAAAGACAATGTGTCTTAGGCTCTTGGAGTCCCTTAGGTCAGACCTATCACAGACAAATGCAGTGTGTGTCCCCAACGCATTTTCCTGAGCTTCTCCAAGGCACTCACCACCTTTAGTTTCTAGAATGCCCCAGGTGTGTACACCACCTCAAATATCTAGGGTACCACTGCCAACACTTCCAGGAGTAAATCCTTTGTTAATGTTATGTTAATGTTACTGAGACTTCTAAAGCGCTCTGTTACGCTAGGGTGTCCTGGTGCTGGGCACTGCCTACCTGGATATAGATAAGATGGAGCTGTTCATGTAAAAAGCCATGTTTTCAATCCCTTCCTGAAGGGGAGGAGCTTGGTTGAGTTTCTAAGGTGAAAAAGGAAAGCTGTTCCAGGTCTTTGTAGCACATTGTAGCTTAGATCATTGTTCAGGCTATGGTATTGTCAAGATTGGATTATGCCTGCTCCCTCTATTTGGGGTCCAATAAAGCTGAGGTCCAGAGGCTGCAAAGGACACAAAATGCAGCAGTCAGAACACTGTTAGGTCTGCGTAAGTCCTGCTCTGTGTAGATTGCTATCCGTCGCCTCCATTGGCTACCGGGGGCCAGGCGCATTGAATTAAAGGCTTTGTGCATTTCTTTTAAGGCCTTGAAACTTGCCTCCCACCCATTTTGGCTAATCTGCTTTCGCCTTTTGTCCCTTAACGTCCCCTTCGGTCAGAGGATCAGCACCTGATAGTGGTCCCCAGAGTACGTAGAGTGCGGGATGGTGGTCGCTCTTTTCGTTATAGAGCGGCCACACTTTGGAACACACTTCCTGTGCATATTCGTGGCCTTGAGAATTATCTTGGTTTTAGGAAGGCCATTAACACCATCGCTGCTGATGGTATTGTCCTACAGAGCTGACCATCATCGATTCCCATTGTTCATGACGAGCTCATCTCGTCATGAGTGCACGAGAGGTGTACCTCATGACGAGCTGAGCTCGTCATGAGCATCGAAGGGGTTAAGACTCTGCTCTTCCCCACTGGCTAGCTGGTGTCACCCTGCAATTTGTTGGTCTTTCTTTCAGCGCCGGGACGCCCTTTTGCTGGGGCAGCTTTCGCGCTATATAAGACACCATAACATAACATAACATAACAATGACGAAAGCTCCTACCACTCCAACTGGGTGGGTTGAGTCTAGTGGAGAACCTGAGCTTGCAGTTGGCTGTCCAGAATGATACGGTTGAGCAAGAGGAGAAAATAAGAGAGCTAAGACTAGCACACCAGGAACAAGAGGAGAGGAGGAAGGAGAGACAGGAGGAATGGGCCCAGGAAGAGAAGTTGCAAGGGAAGGAAGAGTAACCGAGAGAAAGGGAGGAGAAACAGATTAAGTTGGGGGATAAATAGAATGAAAAGGAAAGGGAGCAGGAAAGAGTAAAGGGTAAAGTTAGCCCTTGAGAGAAAGAATCTTAGGAACGCAGCAATGACAACTCCATCTGAGATAAGTGACTCTACATCGAGTTCAGACCATGTTGTGGCTAATGTTCCAAGAGATTTTTTGCATGTGTATATGCAGGGCCGTTTCTACCATTGGGCAAGACTAGGCGGCTGCCTAGGGCGACAAAAGATGGGAGGGCGGCAAAAAACCTGAGTTTGGAAATCCCCTTGAGTGAACAGCCGCCTAGTCTTGCCTAATGATAGAAACAGTGCTGCCAAGCGCATTGGGTAGCGCCTTCTAAAATTCGACGTGACATGAGGTGACGTGATGTGACGTCACATTCGGCGCCACGAGCGCCCGCTCTCAACTCGATCAGAGTCGCACCTCTTTGCTCACCTCGTAATCACCTACACCGCTCTCCCCGCAAGGCAGCAATGCACTGGACACCCAGACTACAGGTGAGGAAATCCCCTGAGACGCGACTCGCGAACGGGTCTGCTCTCGTTGGCTGGTGTGCAATGTATATCACTGTGGACTGCATGCACCTCTTCCTCTAGTTGTTTTAAATGCAGAGGACAACACTGGATAGTAGACAGGCACCCAGTGGCATAGCTCACCGTTAATTTGTCACCCAGTTCAGCGTACCTGCAATGGCACTGAGGCCCGAGCTGGGGAGGAGGGATCTGAACGCTAATTATTGCAGTGTTTTACAACCTAAAGAGGAATTGAGGAGCCTGTTTTACTAGCTTTCATTGGACCCATGAGAGCTGTGCTATACCACTGCAGGTATCAACTCACTGTTATTATGTCACCCAGTTCAGCATAGCTGCAGGCAGCACCATCGTCCCCTCTCCCCGTGCCAACCCCACCAGAGTGTCTGCGCAGCTATCTATCGTCAGTAGGGGTAATTGCCGGCTCCACTGTGCGTGTCCCGGCCTGAGGAGGCATCATTGGTCACAGCTGTCACCCCCACCCCTTGTGTCCACCACTTCAGGGTGTTGTAATACAGCGGGCTTCACTTTCTATAGTGACCGCGGCCTTTACCCCCATATCTCAGCCTCGGGGCACCTGCTCTGCCAGCATTAGACAGCTTCCGTCTTCCCGAACACCCGCGCATAGTTACTAAGTGTGCAAATTAGAAGGAGGCCGAAGATTAAATGAGGTGTAACACATTGTTCTGTATTAAAAGGCCATATTAACATAATTATCTGAGTCTGTACCTCCCCCAGTGCTTCATTTGTCAAAAAAAAAAGTAAGTGCTGGACTCTTCTGGGAAGCCATGGTAGCCTGCACGAGCCATTGCCCCTGCCAGCACTACCAGTGACAGTACCAACACACCACCGCACTCCTCCAATGCAAGTGACACAATGCTGACTATTTTTATGCAGCGTTTGAAATGTAAAAATTGAAATACAGGTACTCTGTAGCAGAGTACAGATACTCTGTAGCTTGTTTCTGAGAAATGTCGGTAAGCTCCAATTATAAGTATTACGTCGCTCTTGATAAGTGCAGATACTCTCCCTCTCAAAATAAAAGTGCCGGTACTCCCTCTCCCTCTCAAAATAAAAGTGCCGGTATAGTTTTCATGTATTTTGACATATTAAAAACACTTGTGCTCATCTTAAACTTAAAAAGTGGGCTGTCACTGAAGCCTGCTGACAATTAAGTGCCAGTACCGACGACAGAAAATCAAAGGCTGTAATTAGGCACTTTCCCACTTAAAGAGGTAAATATGGGAGGTTTGAAGCAGATCACACACATTTATCCAGGCGCCTTGGTGCTTCTTTGACTACTTGGCACTCTGTACTTTCTCTGCCACCACACTATAGTAGTTCTTAACGTTCTCAAGTCCCCCGAGGTTCAATGCGTTGCACTTCAGCCAGGATCTTTCACCCTCACGCCTGGTCCCATTATTCTTGAAAGATTGTTTTTTTATAATCAAATCTTCAAAATTTTCAACCGATTTACATTTCTGTGGTGAGGAGAACTGGCACCTCACTTGTGTTCTCTATAATTCTTGGTGACAGGATTCTAAGATACTGCAAGTTAGTGCACAATTGCTGACGTGGATAAGTGGCCGTGGGCTAGGAGGCAGGGTTGGTAGCAAGTGAGCTCTGGGAGAGTCAGGGAAGTGTCATGCTTTATTTTCCCCATTGCCTCCCTCTGCATTAATCACATTAGCAAACACAGTCTGGCTAATAGCAGACGACATTTCTATGAATAGTTTAATTTTTTGACATACTGAAGCTACTGCATTCAGTTTTAAAACTGCCAAAATTCCACTGCCTCCACACGTGTGGCTCCTATAAATGTAGCTGGGAGAGAGTCTGTGTAGATGGCCTCTGCCAACTAGCTGTCGATGACCCTTTGTAATAACAAATGAGAATGGCTGCAAAGTGCTCTGAAAGAGCCCCTTAAAGCGGCGATGTCCAGCACGGCCGCCATAAAAGTTGTAGTGCTCCACCAGGGTGGGGGAGGGGGGGCGTTAGCCTCCTGGTAGCCTCGCAAAAAGCGATCCTTCTTCGGACTGCCAGAACTTTCTAGTACAGTTGCTTTCTCATAACTGGACACTTTTATTTCCATTTCCTTTTTGGGGTGTGTTCCAAATTTTTCCTTCAGTCTTCACCAGTCAGTTTTACGTGCAATTTTGGTGATGAATCATTATTGATTCACGTCCAAGTGTTGGATTTTTTGTAGACTAGGCTGCTAGTTAGAAAATGTTAACTCGTTAAATTCTCTACCTAGTACTAGGTAACCAAGAGAGGTGGGCTGAAGAATAAATTAACTTAAATGAAATTAACTAGCCGGTATGACTGGGGTAGAGAGTGATGGTAGTTAAAGGGAGGGGGCGGCATTTTTCAGTTCTCGCCTAGGGTGGCAAAACACCTAGAAACGGCTGTGTGTATATGGAAGTCCAGGACATCTTGGAATGGTTTATGAGCTTTGAGGTTGCATGTAAGGCACAGGCCTTCAATGAAGTGTCTATGGCACCTGCCTTAATGGGAAGGATGCCATTGGAAGGGACAGCTGTCATTAGAAAGATGACTGTGGCAGACCAGAATGTCTACAAGTGAATGAAGGATGCTCTGATTAGACGGTTTGGGCCGAAGCCAGCTCAGTACTTTCAGAGGTTCTGGGACTGCAAGAAAGCAGATGGTGTTCCGTTTGAGACCTGTATTCATGGAGTATGCGTAATTGGAACGGGTGGATACGAGGAATAGAGGACAAGGACTTTCAGTCCTTTAACCAGTTGATGGTAACTGAGCAACTGGAAGAGGAGTGCTCTAGCCCACTTAGGTAATGCCAGACTAATCTGACAGAGAGGGCTCCAGAGAAGCTTGCACTGCTGACTAACAACTGGTTAGCTAACAGAGTTCACAAGGGGCTAGAACAGGTAAGGTTCTAAGCCAAAGGGGGACAGGAACTCTAGACTGGTTCCAAACCGAGGGTAAGCGCTAGGTTAATTCCCATAGGACCCAAGGAGAGCCAAAGCAAAATGGTAATGGTAATGACCTGTCCAGGAAGGAAGACAGGGAAGTTCTTCCAAGTGGTGACAAGCTACAAGTGCCATCAGGTGGGGCACTTCAAGAGTGATTGCCAATTGAAGGATCGTGACCCAGCAGTACCCTTGATAGCAAGTATGGTGCATGTGGGTGAATGGACCCAGGAGGGCCAGTTGAACTCAACATAGTAGCTATGGAGATCTGCAAGAAGGACTCATATGCTCTGAAGCACATTCATCCTTACATGATGGGGGTTGTGCAGGACGTTAGTATGAATGGGAGGAGAGTACCTTCCCTGAGATATACTGGCCCTGCTGCACTTTGTGTGAGAGAAAGTACCTTATGCCTGAGGAGAGGTTCCCTGGTACCAAGGATGGTTAGTTTAGAGGGCTTGGAGTATCCACTTGCCAGGGTTGACATAGAAGATATAGTCAATAGGTAAATATAGACACAATGGAAACTATATTGTAAATTGACTTGCCCAGCCGGGCAGAGGTCTAATATTTAATTTAGAACCACAATATTAGGAGATACCTTCAACAATTTCTTGGAGATGGGCACAAGCCTGTGCCCAGACGTTTACAAATTGTCATGGTTAGCGGAGTGGATAGAAGGTAGAGAAAGGTTTTTAGGCAAAAGCTATTGTTTTCTGTGCATATAGCAATAACAGAATTCACATTTACACCATTACTTGAAATATAGTAACAGATACACAACAGAGTATATGGTGTAGAAGTTGTCAACGGCGTTTCGATCCCATTACATAGTTACAGGGATCATCATCAGGACTGAGTAAAGCCTAATCATTCCTAGCCATGATAGCCGCATTGGGCGAGGCGCACACAGTGGGTGCCGGCCGGTGGCAGGGAGTAGGGGGCTGTCGTTATCCGCGGAGGAACCGGATAGTCCCAGTTTAAACGGGCAGCTTAAACTGTGATTACGTTTCTGGCAGGGTTGGGTTTCAGGCAGGTAAGCCACGGAGATCAATCTCCCCGTGCAGTGGTTGAGGCGCCAACAATGGGCTGATTCCTCACGAGCCTTAAAAGACGACTGCAAGTGCTTCCCGGGCCGATTTGACTGCCCAACTTCCCACGGCCGTTTCTAGGTGTTTTGCCACCCTAGGCGAGAACTGAAAAATGCCGCCCCCTCCCTTTAACTACCATCACTCTCTACCCCAGTCATACCGGCTAGTTAATTTCATTTAAGTTAATTTATTCTTCAGCCCACCTCTCTTGGTTACCTAGTACTAGGAAGAGAATTCAACGAGTTAACATTTTCTAACTAGCAGCCTAGTCTACAAAAACTCCAACACTTGGACGTGAATCAATAATGATTCATCACCAAAATTGCACGTAAAACTGACTGGTGAAGACTGAAGGAAAAATTTGGAACACACCCCAAAAAGGAAATGGAAATAAAAGTGTCCAGTTATGAGAAAGCAACTGTACTAGAAAGTTCTGGCAGTCCGAAGAAGGATCGCTTTTTGCGAGGCTACCAGGAGGCTAACGCCACCCTTCCCCACCCTGGTGGAGCACTACAACTTTTATGGCGGCCGTGCTGGACATCGCCGCTTTAAGGGGCTCTTTCAGAGCACTTTGCAGCCATTCTCATTTGTTATTACAAAGGGTCATCGACAGCTAGTTGGCGGAGGCCATCTACACAGACTCTCTCCCAGCTACATTTATAGGAGCCACACGTGTGGAGGCAGTGGAATTTTGGCAGTTTTAAAACTGAATGCAGTAGCTTCAGTATGTCAAAAAATTTAACTATTCATAGAAATGTCGTCTGCTATTAGCCAGACTGTGTTTGCTAATGTGATTAATGCAGAGGGAGGCAATGGGGAAAATAAAGCATGACACTTCCCTGACTCTCCCAGAGCTCACTTGCTACCAACCCTGCCTCCTAGCCCACGGCCACTTATCCACGTCAGCAATTGTGCACTAACTTGCAGTATCTTAGAATCCTGTCACCAAGAATTATAGAGAACACAAGTGAGGTGCCAGTTCTCCTCACCACAGAAATGTAAATTGGTTGAAAATTTTGAAGATTTGATTATAAAAAAAAATCTTTCAAGAATAATGGGACCAGGCGTGAGGGTGAAAGATCCTGGCTGAAGTGCAACGCATTGAACCTCGGGGGACTTGAGAACGTTAAGAACTACTATAGTGTGGTGGCAGAGAAAGTACAGAGTGCCAAGTAGTCAAAGAAGCACCAAGGCGCCTGGATAAATGTGTGTGATCTGCTTCAAACCTCCCATATTTACCCCTTTAAGTGGGAAAGTGCCTAATTACAGCCTTTGGTTTTCTGTCGTCGGTACTGGCACTTAATTGTCAGCAGGCTTCAGTGACAGCCCACTTTTTAAGTTTAAGATGAGCACAAGTGTTTTTAATATGTCAAAATACCTGAAAAAAGGGAGTACCTGCACTTTTATTTTGAGAGGGAGAGTATCGGCACTTATCAAGAGCGACGTAATACTTATAATTGGAGCTTACCGACATTTCTCAGAAACAAGCTACAGAGTATCTGTACTCTGCTACAGAGTACCTGTATTTCAATTTTTACATTTCAAACGCTGCATAAAAATAGTCAGCATTGTGTCACTTGCATTGGAGGAGTGCGGTGGTGTGTTGGTACTGTCACTGGTAGTGCTGGCAGGGGCAATGGTTCGTGCAGGCTACCATGGCTTCCCAGAAGAGTCCAGCACTTACTTTTTTTTTTGACAAATGAAGCACTGGGGGAGGTACAGACTCAGATAATTATGTTAATATGGCCTTTTAATACAGAACAATGTGTTACACCTCATTTAATCTTCGGCCTCCTTCTAATTTGCACACTTAGTAACTATGCGCGGGTGTTCGGGAAGACGGAAGCTGTCTAATGCTGGCAGAGCAGGTGCCCCGAGGCTGAGATATGGGGGTAAAGGCGGCGGTCACTATCGAAAGTGAAGCCCGCTGTATTACAACACCCTGAAGTGGTGGACACAAGGGGTGGGGGTGACAGCTGTGACCAATGATGCCTCCTCAGGCCGGGACACGCACAGTGGAGCCGGCAAATACCCCTACTGACGATAGATAGCTGCGCACACACCCTGGTGTGGTTGGCACGGGGAGAGGGGACGATGGTGCTGCCTGCAGCTATGCTGAACTGGGTGACATAATAACAGTGAGTTGATACCTGCAGTGGTATAGCACAGCTCTCATGGGCCCAATGAAAGCTAGTAAAACAGGCTCCTCAATTCCTCTTTAGGTTGTAAAACACTGCAATAATTAACGTTCAGATCCCTCCTCCCCAGCTCGGGCCTCAGTGCCATTGCAGGTACGCTGAACTGGGTGACAAATTAACGGTGAGCTATGCCACTGGGTGCCTGTCTACTATCCAGTGTTATCCTCTGCATTTAAAACAACTAGAGGAAGAGGTGCATGCAGTCCACAGTGATATACATTGCACACCAGCCAACGAGAGCAGACCCGTTCGCGAGTCGCGTCTCAGGGGATTTCCTCACCTGTAGTCTGGGTGTCCAGTGCATTGCTGCCTTGCGGGGTGAGTGGTGCAGGTGATTACGAGGTGAGCAAAGAGGTGCGACTCTGATCGAGTTGAGAGCGGGCGCTCGTGGCGCCGAATGTGACCTCACATCACGTCACGTCATGTCACGTCAAATTTTAGAAGGCGCTACCCAATGCGCTTGGCAGCACTGTTTCTATCATTAGGCAAGACTAGGCGGCTGTTCACTCAAGGGGATTTCCAAACTCAGGCTTTTTGCCGCCCTCCCCCCTTTTGTCGCCCTAGGCAGCCGCCTAGTCTTGCCTAATGGTAGAAACGGCCCTGCAACTTCCCCAGGCTAGTATTTGGTTTGCAGTAATCTGATCTGGGAGGGGCATCTGCTAGGACTGAAAATTCCCTTGCATGGTGACGGATGTACACCTTGCCTTGAGTGCCCCAGCTGCAAAGGTATCCGGAATCCTGATTCTTATTTTTGTTGTCATGGGCAAACATGGATCATATGTGTGCCCCATTATATAGACCTGTCTCACTGATTATGGTCTTGTTGGACCGGAAGGGGCACTCAAAGCACTACTCTTGCTATGGTGAAAGGCTCCTGCCTTTGCCAGGAGTTGAGCAACACAAGTATGGTGATGATAGTATTCAGTGTAGTGATCAACAAAAGTGAACAGGTCTTTTTTCCTGTTTCAGTGGAGTGACGCCTACAGGCTCATTCATGTAAAGTTCTGCTGCTGTATACTTAACTCACCCTTGGCCTACATCAAGTTAGTATGTAGAGATGTGTAGTGTGCATGTGGTTGCATGCGTGTGTGCTGTATTTATGTATGCCTGTGAATGGTACAATACATGGAAGATGCTGCGTTCCAATATAGAAGAGCCAGGGCTGACTATATGAGCATGAGGTGGCACATGAATCCTCCCAGATTTGTGGATGTTACATTCCTGTGAGCTGGGTGGGACGGACACTGGAAGAAGCAGAGCCAGGCTCTTCAGTATGCTTCAAAGGGGGCTCTTTGATTCAGCGAGAGGGCCCTGGAAAGGGAATTGAGCGCATCTTTGCAAGGAAATGGGGCTGATAATCATGGACCAATAATAAAGAGTATGGCTAGAGCCCCGGGGTAACCTTTTAATGCATATATCATTGAAGTTGCCATCCAGCTATGAACATCTAGTCTCTCCATGGCCTGTGTTGTGGCACTATCATATTCGGAGTAGCTTTTGTTGTCACAGACTGCTTTCTGGTGGATGGGTAAAGCAGATGAGTGGGCACCTTAAAAGGAAGCAGATCCTCAACACTAACTTTAAAGACTGAGACCCTAAATCACATTTGGAATCTGGAAATGAGACTCTAAGAATGGGAGCTCAAGGCCCCCAAAATGTGTCAACTGTCAGGCAGCAAGTCAGTTTGGCTGCATGGCCAAGAAGCCTTCTACATGTGACCATGATTAGAGGTTAAGACCTGCCAGTCTCCCAGCTGGGTAAGGGGACATCATCCAGGGAAAACCAAGACCACCTTCTTCTGAAGCCTGGAACACCAATTGTTTGTGTGATTTAGAGATTAGCAGAACAGCAGTGTTTATGAATTCAATATACATTAAAAAACAACTAATACCTGCCACCCAAGCCATTCTTATAGCTTTCGGGGATTAGAAGAGTCTGAATTGTCACACTTGTGGTAATGTGATGGTTAGTAGTACTGTAGGTACTGTTATTGACAGTGCTGGCAGTAACAATGAGTGGTGCATGCTTCGGTGGCCTCAGGAGGAGGGCCCTGGCACCTGTTTTTTAAGCACTGAGTGCTGACCGGGCTGTAGCCCGTGTGCGTATTAAAATCAATAACCCTATATATGCCAGAAAAGGCTGCTGTGAAGAGGAAGTTACTGCTATGCCGATTGGGGCCATCTCCCATGTGCGATATAAGGGTTGTGACCCCGTATGCCAGAGGGAGCCACTTGAAAAGACTATTGCCTCGTTGAAGCTCTTGTCAAGAGGAGAGGACACCATGGTGACTCATGCAGGCCTAAGGCCCTGACTGAGGATCTAAACCAGAACAATCCACCTGTGGGAAGGATCAGAGGAAGGTATCATCTCATTGGTGGAAGTGCCATGGTTGCCCAGCTGCTGCCCCTGCAGACCAGCGGGTGCTACTTGCCAATAACAGCCCTGTAGCTCTCCGCAACACTCCTGGAGAATATTGACGCACAAAGCTTGCAGAAGCGGGTAAGACTGATCATAGGGCCAGAATGGCCAGCAGGAACTTGCTCTGTCACATAGAGCTTAAAGAGCTGGAACACTTTTCACTTTTGAATGGTTGAATTAGGGCGCCTGAGATCAGACTACTACTACTTAACCTGAATGTCACCTATTGTCAATGGGGAATAACTTCTACCGTTAGTGAGAGGTAGGTGGGACACAGGAACCTGCCTATTGAACATTAGAGCACCGGTTTCAGGGGACTGTGTGCATTTATTGTGCATGCATTATTTTACTTTGTGTCTGTGTATAAATACTGCTCTTTTGGTAAAAGCAAGTATTTGACGAGACAATAATTTGTTTGCCACTATTAAATGTATTTTGAGATGTGAGCTTGTGTTCACCTCCCTGTATCTACCTCTCCCTGAGAAGCCTTAGACTGCATGACCCACACTACTGAGAGTCAAGGAATGAAGGGGTCCTTGGCCCAGTTGCTCAGGACCCATAGAAAGTCCGGACCTTGGACATCTGGAGTAAACAGCCTCAACCTCCATGGTTGGGCCCGTTGTTCCTGCATGTCCCGTGACATTATGAACGTGTTCTGACATAAAGTGAGTGTTATCGTGCACTGCATTTACCACAATGCATATCTACAAATTGTGTGCTGGTATGCCAGGCAGTGTGCTCCTTACTCCCTTTGTTAAGAGCATAGTCTATGGTTTTTCAAATGATATAAGGAAGGATTCTGGAGTACTGGACCTCAGAATCCACAGATTTTGCTGATGCATTTAGTCCTAGGAAAGCTGATAAATGACCATCACATAGGCTGAATGACTTCAATTGAGCTGATTCCAGAAAAATCAATTTAGCTATATAAAGCATTCTATGCAACAATTGTAAAAATGACATTTGTTATTACTTCACAGTAAGCCACTATATGATATGAAAGCTTGACTTTAAACCTTCACTTTTCAACACAGATAAAGAATCCAGCTTTGCTGTCCCTGCTGGACTTAGCCAAGCTTGGTTGGAAGAAGTTTGTCTGAAACTGATTGTGAGAGTTCCGGGTGACAATAACTCATTGTGTATAAAGATAAATGTGTGCATTTTATAGTTGGAGACAGATTAGCCAGAGATTTGCTTAGTGAATGATGCTCAATCAGATCCGAAGGCAACTGTAGAAAGTTTAGATTCACAGCACTAACCACCATGGGCTGTACATTTTGTGATGTAAGCCATAATCGATTTGAGCACCACTGAAGGTGTTATGTTGGCCATGTAATAATTCCCTTGTTTTACCATACATGTACAACTCTAGAGAGGATGTTGGTTATGTTTTGTGTACAGGCACTATCACCCGCAAGAGTTTTCCTGGTACTGAGTAGGTGTGTGTGCCTAGCCATGCCTAGGATAGGTTGGTAAATTGAAAAGGCAGGTATTTGGCTTCTTGCGGAATTCAACAAAAGAGAAGGAGAATGCTCTGATCTGGAGTAGGAGGTTGTTCCCCCATTGGATGTGGTGTAAGAGGGCGCCCATCCTGATCTGGTTCTGTGTATGCTTGAGATGTGAGTGAGTAAAAGTCCTGCGGAGCGGGGGGTCTGGGTGGTTGGTGGAAGGAAACACTAATGTATATGTAGGTGAGGACTAAGTTTTGTAGTGCTACAAATCCCTACCACTCTGCTTGGAGTCTTTCCAGCTCCTACATTATTATTCTAGTGCAATGCTTTGGCCGCAAATGTAGGCTTGCCCATTAGCAACTGTGCCCCATAGCATTGAGTGCCTTTACTTGTTACAAAATAACCAATGGATGCAAGTTTGCTGTGGAAACGTGTCCGATGAGAGAGCAGTTACTAGCATAAGTACTAATAGAACACCTTTACCAGCTAAATAGCTGATGGGTACATGTCTCCAACAAAACAATACATAGAAGCAATGTTTCTGGTAAATAACTGCTAAGTGCATTATTTCTAGCAGAATACATGTCTTATAACGGTATGAATAAGGCAAACTAAATAAGGGGGGGGCATGAATCTTGGCATACCAGCTGTCGGTCGCAGCAATATTATAGGCATAAAACTGATGCCACTCGTTACTGGATAAACTACTACTTAGGGGACACATGCGTCTATTCAATCAAGTAACTTTTTATGGCAGAGTAAAACTATACATTTCATTGTTACTGTCAATGTCCCAGAATACATAATCTGCGGAATCCATAGTGGATGCAATAGGTCTTGCATTCTTGTGAGTTTGAGCTATTGGCAATATAAATGACATTGCCTTTTATTTATGTTTTGGGTTTTAAATAAAAGGCATTGTCATTTACAATACTAATAGCTTCAACTCTCACAAATGTGAGAACTATTGCATTGCAATAAAGAGCCTTCTCGACCGCTTGTTAGATTGTAAATATAAGTGGAAGAGACCAGCCTGCGACGTCTTCAAAGTAGTGGTAAATAGTGTAATGAAGAAGATATGTAAGTGTTGTAAATTACACAGACACAAAGTGTGAAGTGAGAGTTACATACAATCCGAGTTATAAACAGTAACAAAGTGCTCCAACACCTTTCGCTGTGTGATTACACTGTCACAGCTCAGGAGGAAGAGCTGGAGTGGGGGGCTATTTCCTGCCCTCTTCGTGATTGTAGTCTGCAGTGTGGCATTGTGTAATGTCATTGCTATCTTTGTCCTAATAAAAAACACTCCAGCTGTAGTAGGGCCCTGGCTTCACCTCCGGGTGCAGGCCGGGCTATGCATTATGGCAGGCAGGGAGGGATGGAGGCATGGTCTCAGCTGCAGCTCTGGCCTCTTACAGTGCCCCTCCATTGCAAGTTCCTGGCCACTGTATGTCCCATGCCTAGGCTCGCTGTATATGACTCTGTGATGAATGAAAAAAAAACCCCTGCAAGAACGAAATCCCCACCACCCTGTAACCCTCCCTGCTCCCCCGCACTCTGGGCTTAAAACTGCCCAGAACCCCAATAGTGCAGAGTGCCTGTTGTCCTAACTAAGAACTAACTAGAAGTTGGGGGGTAAGTGGTTGCAGACACTTGCCCGATGGACCTCGCTTTGTTGTGTTGCTTTCCCCTTTAACGACACGAGAACATGCATTATATACAGATACCAGCAATTTGTGCAGAAAATGTTCGCTTGGCCTGTTTGGTATGTCGTCTCGGTGCTTTCTCTATCTTGAAAGGTGTGGTCGGCGCAGGACTGTTTCAACTAACAATTCCCAGTCTGGTGTAGAACTTTGCGGGCATATTCAAATGTCTAAGGATAATTTTGCATTATGAACCTTCGCTGGTCTCCAGCCCTCCAACCAATCTTGTGCCGCTTCCATTGTATCAAAGAACCAAGCCTTTCCGTCAGCTTCCACTCTGAGCTTTGCCGGAAATTACATCACATAGCAAATGCCCTTTTCTCTCATCAGTTTTTTAACGTCCAGGAAAGTGCGCTGCTGATGTTGAACCGCAATGGTAAAGTCCGGAAAAAAGGACAGTTCACTATTGTCAATTTTAAGGGAAGGGTTGGTACGAGCTGTTTGTAAAATACTATCACAGTCTCTGAAGTTAAGGAGTCGTGCTAGAATGGGTCTTGGGTGGGGCACCCGGTTTAGGTCTCCCCTCGACACTCTGTGTGCTCTTTTAAATGTAAAGAATTTTGATAGAGTTTTAGGACGCAGGCAGTTCATGATTAAGTCTTCCATTAAACGATCTGCGGCCGGCCCCTCTGCTCACTCCGGGACCCCAATAACTCTGACGCTGTTACGTCTCGCTCGACCTTCATAATCGTCCAGCTGGGCATCTAGTCTTTTCTGTGCAATTTGAAGTTCTTTGATTTCTTTACTCATTTGCTGGGTGTCACCACTAAGTTCTTTGATCATCACTTCTATGGTGTTCACTTTCTCACTCGTTTTCTGTAGATCAGTCCTGATCATTGCCATTTCAATTGATATTGTGTCCATTCTGTGTTCCAGTGAGGAACGCACCACAGCAATGGCTGCCTTTATATCCACCAGCGTCGGCTCTTCTCCAGACGGTGTCAGTGATTTTTCCACCTCCCCCTTTGTTGCTCCATCAAGGTCACTTACTTTGTGGTTAGCGTATTTATCCAGCTTTGTCTGGAGTGTGGTTCTTTGTCCCTTCGGCCCAGACATAGCCCAGCAACTTCAGTGAGTCTCAAACACCGGTACCCCATGGTGGTATCTTGTGCCCCGCTCACTGCACACTAATTCAAGTGCTTTCACACGTGGATCACCAAATGATAAGAATGTGATCTGTAGCAATCACCAACAGGCATGCTTGAACGTAAACCTGTTTGAATTCTGAGACACACAATAGACAAGCGACTAATTCAGAGTGCAAACAGCGGGAATGGGGAACCACATGTGGTAATGATCAAATTGCAAGGTATTCCAAATGTACACTGTGTTGGCCAAGCAAATTAATTCACATGACTCTTTGAGGAATTTGAGCAACCAAAACTACAGTTGCAAAAACAATTTGTGCAGAACTTGTAATTTTACATCAGGCGCAAACACAGTTTCTTCCCGATATCCGAAGAACAGCAACTTCTGGAATGAAACTGTAGAGTTTCTGATTGTCAACTAGCGTATGGATTTTACTCTGCAGTGCTTCACAATTTGTTAACTCTACTGCCGTGAAGAAAGTACTGACCACACGGAGAGATGTGCATGTCGCACAACTCACACAGTAGCTGTGGTAGGCACGGTTTTTAATCTATAAGAGAATGTCTTGGGGCCCAATTTAGTGTTCGTTAAAGCCCCAGCCAGCGCTGTTGACTATCAGTGTGCCCACTACCTGGGCTCCATAGTCTTGTTTCCACCACATGCCTCTTTATTCCACACACACTGCTACTTTATCTCATTCTTACAGGATCCTGCTTTCTCCTTTTGGCAACGTTTTTCGCTCTTTCTTTCCCATTTGTGAGTTTTCCCTCTCTTTCCCTGTGTCAAAGTCTAATGGTGAAAAAACAAGTACCAGTCACCAAAAACGAGTGCTTGCGGCCACCGCCTGCAACCACAGGTTCAAATAAAGGATTGTAGGCAGATATTCGCCAAGGAGTCTAGAGAACCCAGGATAATAATGCACTGCTTTTACTTGGAGCCAACGTCGCCCCAGACGAGCATCTGTCGCTGTCAGTTGCCACTTGAGGCTGACTTGGCGCTTGCTGCTCCTCCTTGAAGGATTTCTAATTTTGTCCCTGGCACGTATCCATGCCTGCAAAGGACAGCTAGAGAGGCCTGGCAGGCATTCCTCTCTGCAGAATGTCCCCCCTCACGGTGGGGGCATTCCTCACCCCCAGAATGCTTCACACCTCAGCGTGGGGAATAGAGGCATTTCTCTTTTATACTGCACTACCTCATAGTGCCTTGCTCTTTCCAGAAGCTAATCTTACGTCATTTGGTCCTTTTTTTCTATAACAGAGCATTACAAAGTTCCAGGGCCTATTTACGCTGTCTTTGCAAAGTAGCTAAGTTGTGTGTGCGTGTGTGTGGGGGGGGAGGGGGGGGGGGGCAGGGGGTTGGAGGAGGGGATGGGGGGGGGGGGGGGGGGGGTGTCCAAATGGAGGGTTTCGTAAAGCGTGGTGGAAACCGGTTCTTCCGCCAGATCCGAGTAAGTGTGGGCGACGTCTCAAGGATATGGACTTCCCTACAACCGGGCTTACGGTAGAATCGGCTCTTTCGACCTTTCACCTACTTATTACGTGTGATGCGGGTTCCTTATGAACGTTTCATAGGCGCGAACTGTCTCCTACTGCCTGCTATGACTAATCGGGCAGCTTTGCCTAAGCATAAGGGTGTCCTGGCAGAGATCTCTGCAGTGGAGCATGCGTCTTTCCATATTACTTTTGTGAATACTGTCGGGGGACTGCGAAATGCAGTATTTGTTATTTGACGATTTATTGTCTGAAAATGCTTTTGTTTCCCAGTCCAGTAGTCTACACATACCCAGTGCTTAGAGTTTGAGTGCATAAAGAAAAGAATGCGAACTGTGATCCTGGGTGCGACGAGGGCGGGGTCAGCGAGTGTGGGGGCAGGTCAGAGACACACGTAAAAAGAACAAATTATTCTGTAACTCTATTGTTGGCCTTTCACCTACAGGGCAGTGCGACCGGTGCCATCCTACCAGACACCGAGCTCGGTCGGGAGGGAGCTGCACTGGAAAGTACCTTTGGGGGTCAAAGACGTCTGCTGCAGAGCTCGTTGTCGTAAAATAACGCTGGTGATTAATGTACTTGGCTGTAGAGTTTTCTCTAGTCACAGTTCTGACTCATTGTAAAGTAGCACAGAGGGTTTATGTTCCTGCTGCAAAGCACAACGTAACGTGCAGATCTCAGATTTGTGTTTTATGTAGATAGTGTGGTGGTTTACCTTTGCCACAGCGATCCTTTTGTTACTTGTTAGTCATAAATTACAACTCTTTCAATATAGCACAGTGAGCTATTGATTTGAATCCTGGTCTGTGCACGCGGGAAATAGTGATGTGTATTTATAGCGGTAAGAGGTCCACTCCAAATAGGTTACAAAAAGCACCGTGTAAGTCATTTGATAAAAAAATGTATTACACATAAATAGGATGTAGCTACAGATTGTTTTAAAATGTTACAGTGCTCTCAGAAGTTATGTTTTTAGTAATATGTTGACTGAACCTAGTGCACATCTTTTTTTTTATCAGTTTGCATGAAGAGGACAAATTCCATATTCTCAGATTCTATCACAATTAAGGCTCATACTAGCGCACAAGCAGCCCATTAATTTGAACCTTTGGTTTCTGGTGCTTGGCACCGGCTCTTAATTTTCAACACCGGCTCAAATGACAGTTCATCACATGGTGACACTGTATGCCTAATTTTGAGATGAGCACAACAGTTTTTAATAAATGCATGTAGATTAAAAATTAATAATACCTGCTTCCCACGTCGTTCTTAAAACCTTTGGTGGTCTGGAGTAGTCTGAATTGTCACACTTCTAGGAGTACAGTTGTAGGAAGTTGGCTTTGTATGTACTATATCAAAGTATTTGTTGATCACACACTTAAAAATGAGACACACACTAAATACACTGGAGACAAAATTAGAAAAATAACAAGTATTTTAACATTTATTTTAACACTAAGAACTTTGTTAATGGGTAAGTACTTTTCGTAATAGCAGTTTTAGCTGGTAAGTAAAATGGTCACTCAAATGTATTTTTACGAGGTAATACTTTCCAATGGAGAAAAAGGCATATACTGCATACAGTTGTTTGCAAACAGTTCTCTGGGGTCCCCTTTAGGAGGACTTAAGGTGCTAGGGGGTCAATGTCCAAAGCCACATCAGCAGTTTAGGTTTACTTGCCCCGGAGTATCCGGGTGGAGAGGTGCTGGATAGGTTGGTAGCCTCGCACGCTACACTGTAGGCAAGGGGGGCCACTTAAACACAGGATGTGGAGGGGGACTTGGGGCAAGTCCGGTAGCTCCCAACGGGGAGCTCGGTTTGTGGGGTGCTGGGAGACAGAGGGCACTGTTGGATGTCATGGACCCTGGCTTGGGAGCTTGGGTGCAGAGGTTTTTGGTCGGCTTGTGCTCATGCATAAAGGTACCCACAGATCTCGGTTAGACCTGCAAACGGGACAAATACGGCCAGCTGGGCCATTCTCGGTGCTAGCTTCTGTGATGCTGATGTCCCTCATTAGCTGCTCGGTCTCAGCGGGCATTGGAGTCCAGATTGGACTCAAATAATCTTTGGTTGCTGCTAGGGAACCGGTACCCTGGGTATTGGTGTAGGGCAGCTCTGGGTGATCCTGGCATCTTTTCTCGTGTTGGCGAGACATATTTGACTTCTGAGAGCATGGTGACCTCTTCCTGGGTGGCTGCTTGGTTGGTGGACCCAGTAAACAGCAGAACAGTAAAACGGACATTGCAGCCGGTGCCTGCACACTGCAGGGAAGTGGCTACTGCACTTCAAGGTAAATACTGATGGCTTGGCGATGTGTTAGAGGCCCTCTGAGGCTTTTTCGAGGCTGTACAGCTGCAGGGGTGTAGCAATTGTCAGGACAGAGTATGTAGGCAGGCAGGGTTTGACAACAAAGTCCACCAGCAATCGGCTGTTCTTGCTTCTTCTTTGTCCTCTTCTTTCTTCAGTCAGTTGAATCTAAGTTCCTGGTGTCAGGAGGCCACCTAAATCCTCAATGTATGGATGTTAAGGGGAGTGAAGGATAGTCAAAAATGGGATACTTACCCTTGGTGTCACTTCACCCCCTATATGACTAGTTCTTGTGGGGAGTGTGCATAACCCTGTCCTAGAATTACTACCTTCACCAAAAATCAAAATGGCGGAACTCTTCTTTCGTGGGGCACATCAGGCAGCCCACCTTAGAGGTGTGGTAGGCCTGGTGGTGCACCACGCCTCCTAGAATAGCTGATTACCCGCCTGTCCTAGTGCTTAATGGGCCTCAGGAAAGGAGTTGGCATCTCCCAGGTCTGGGGGAAGCCGGGATCGCATATCAAAGGCAGCAGGAGCTTTGAAGTTCTTGGCCTCACTATTCAGATTCACTAGCTATCCTGTTGGAGGAGGTGTGAACACATTCCTTGGAAGCAGTAATTGCTTCTGGCCTCAGAGAATGTGGGCTCTCACCTGTAGGGGTCAGAAACCTATCTGTGGTGGCAGGTTGGACAATACCAGTCAGCCAGTCAGCACAATAAGAGGCTAGTAGATTTTCAGGGTGAACCTCTAAGGTACCCTTTGGGTGAATGTTTAATAAATGCACCACTGGCATAAGCAGGAATTTATTAAGATAAGGTGTTAGATACCAAAAACCATGGGTTTGAGCGAAGCCATTATGTAGCTGCGGAACTCATAATGACCAGTGCCCAGTACATATATTTAAGATGTCTTCCCTGTACACTTGTTCTATCTAGCAATTGAACTAGACAGCATAGGCGTATATCTGCTCTTGCTGATATGTCCTCATGTGCAATATAATGCACCCTGCCTTAGGGCGGCAAGGTCTGCTTTAGGGGTGACTTACATATATTGCATGCAGTGTCTGTGGTCATGGCACATAGGTTGTGTGCCATGGCGTGCTTCCACTTTTGTCTACACCTTTTCATGCAGCCTTCAATGACAGTCTGCATGAGTTTGGTGGTGGGCTCCTTAGGTTGGCACAATACATGAAGCAGCCCTTAAGGACCCTATTTGGTATCCATGCCCTAGGTACCACGGATACCATTTACTAGGGACTTACAGAGGTGATAAAGGTCTTGCCATTTTGGGAGCAATTGCACAGTTACTTTGTTTTTGTTATTGTTATTGTTAACTACAGCTTATATAGCGCCAAATCACGACAGGTCTCTAGGTGCTTTTGACAGAAGGAAACAATAATAGTAAGTAGAAGGAAAAGATGCATAAAGCTGTGGTGTCAGGCAGTGTTTAAGGCTTCCCTAAACAGAAGTGTTTTCAAAGACTTCTTGAAATGCAACAGATTTGGGCCCACATGCATCAAGCATTTTTGGAGTCACAAACGGTGCGATTCCTTAAAATCGGCCGTTTGCGATTCCAAAAATGCTTTTTGGAATGCATCAAGCATTTTTAGAAATCGCAACATTTTTGCGATTTCTAAAAATGCGATTGCTTTTAAGAAATCGCAAATTTGCGATTTCTTAAAAGCAATGCATGATTACTTTTATAATTGCGAATTCGCAATTAGGGTGTCAAATTTACAGAGTGGTTGAACCACTCGGTAAATTTGCAAAAAGTGTTAAAAACGCTGCAAAAGCATTGTTACACATTCATGTTACGAACACACATGTCCTTAGGACATGTGTGTGTGCAACATGATGCGAAAATAACATTTCATGGGTGCAGGATGGGGGGTCATTTGAACCCCCCTCTCCACCCTTGAAATGCAATCAGGATTTGCGCTATTCTAAGTGCGAATTTGCAATTCCCTTTCATTCCTATGGGCATTTTAGCCCATAGGAATGAATGGGAATTGCGAATTCGCACTTTGCTATTCGCATAATATTTGAGAATCAGTAAAAATTGCGATTTTTACCGGTTCTCAAATATTTTGAGAAAATGTACATGCATCCCATTTTGCATTTCCTAATTTGCGATTCCCTAAAAATCGCAAATTAGGAAGTGCAAAATGAAACAATGATGCATGTGGGCCTTGATTCCTTACGGAGAGACTCTGGGAGTTTATTCCAGATCTGTGGAACCACCACTGAAAAAGATCTGCCACCCTTCGTTGCTAATTTAAGCGGGGACAAGACAACAGTTGGGTGTTAGAGGACCTTAATGATCCTCTGGGGTTATAAACCCCAAGGCGTTCTTTTATGTACGCAGGTGCCTGGCCATAGACAGCCTTATGGGCGATACATAGACTTTTGAACTCCACACGCTGTTTTATGAGGAGCCAATGTAGCTTACACAGCAGTGGAGATGCATGAGTCCGTCTAGGTAGCCTAAAGATCAGCCTGGCTGCGTCATTCAAGACCACTTGCAGCCTATTAATCAAAGTTTTGGGCAAACCCAAATACAGGGCGTTCCCATAGTCTAATCTTGAAATTATTTTGGCGGAAACAATAGTACGAAGCGTGGAAGAGGAAAGAAGAGGGACTAGCTTACATAACTGTCTAATTAGATTTGTACAGGTCCCAACCACAGAGGAAATCTGGTTAGCCATTGACAACTCATGGCCAATTTTTATGCCTAGACTTTTTACCTTAGAACATGGTTTCGGGGTGGGGCCAAGGTCTTGAGGCCAAAACAGATCACCCCAAGGAGAAGCTTCAGTTGAAACCACCAAGACCTCAGTTTTGTCTGGGTTGATCTTCAATGAGTTTGCTGTCATCCAGCTCACCATATGTCTAATAACTTTTTGGGCATGGGTCTGTGCAAATGCCGTATTGTCAATACTCAGTAACAACTGAGTATCGTCGGCGTAGTTAAAAGTTTTACAGCCCATGCTTACCAAGGAGTTGAGTAAGGGCTGCAGATAAAGATTGAAAAGGAGTGGGGACAAAGCAGATCCCTGAGGGACTCCACACTTCAGGGCACCCAAGTCTGATATACAATCCCCCAATTGAATCCTTTGAGTTCTCCCAGAAAGAAAGGATTTTAGCCATTTATCGGCTGTGTCTTTTATCCCAAAAGCGGTCAATATGTCCAGAAGCAGGGTATGGCTGACAGTATCGAATGCCGCTGATAGATCTAGTAATATCAGGGAACTCTGCTTTTTACTGTCAGCCATACCTCTGAGCTCATCCAGCACTGAAAGCATCACTAATTCAGTGCTGTGGTGCGCCCGAAACCCTGCTTGCCGCTCCTGGAGTAGATGGTGCGACTCCAGGAATAATGAGAGAGATCTCAGAACATGTTGTTCCAAAATCTTGCTTATGATCGCGCCATTCCAGTCGGGAATGGCGAATCCCCCGACGCACACTGAATGGAACAATTTCTTTGAACTTGGTGTTTTTTTTCAAAAATAAAGTTTTATTTAGAACCTTGAATTTTTAAATGTAATACTTGATTCTTCACATAGTTTGTAAATCAAAGTTATAATTGGCCCAATGCATTTCGGGCAATGCTGCCCTTCTTCAGGGGCATTGATATTCTACAAAAAGATGAAACACAACTGTAATATATTCGTAATACATTGCATATTAAAATCATAATAGTACTAATAGTGTGTTATTACACCTATACACAGGCATGTTTAAATGACTTTCATCAGTAACCAGAAACTTCATGAAACGTAAATACGCATTTTTCATAAATGTACACAAAATATTACTGATCTTCGGTAATATATAGCCACACAAATCATCAAAAGTACAAAAAATGACAAAAAATGACACAGTCTCATGCATGCAGTGTTGAAATAAACCAGTGTCTTGAGAGTGTAAATAACCAGAAGAAACAAGCGCTCTAAAGTATTCTACAAGCAAATCTGAGAATGAATGAGAGTCAAACATACCTTCCTCGTTGAAGGAAGTGTTTAGTCAATATTAAATCGGTGTGCGTAAGCCCGAGACAGCTAACCTGTGGTAAATGAAACGGTTTGTTTTAAAAGTTAAGTCTATCGAAAATGATGTGTATCAAGTCGGTTAGTACCGTAACGGTCGTACCTGAGAATGTAGAAAGCCACCATCAGGTTAGGGCGTGATCTGTGTTGCTCGGGTTCATAAATCTTACTCTGTAAAAAGAAACATAATGGTTCAATTTCATGTGTCGATACCAAACAAAGATAGACTCTCAATTCAGCGAAATGTGAAATTGCTGAACACTCACCTAAAGTCTGGCGTTTCCTTAAAACACCATGGTCGTCCTGTCGTGTGTTTAGGAAAGTGTTTGACGGGATTTTGAACCGGAGTCGGACGTATAACCTTCCCGACCCGGAAATGGTGTGTAGGAATAAGAAACAAAAAACGGACACTGTGTAGTTTCTAAGCGTTAAGAAAACGAGCGAAGTAAGTAAGCGTAATGCGTGGAATCCATGTGAATGTGTACACAAACTACAGCGGCTACTCAAATATCAAAACAGTACAGTTTTCATAAGTCGAAAAGATTAACATGTAACATGTCAAATACTCATAATCAATCAAGAGTGCAATTAGTAATGACCAAGACTCATCTGGTGGTGATGGATAAATACCTTACCAAGTCCTTATGCAAAACAGCATATATGTAGTTTCTATGTACAGTCCATTAAGAAACATTAGCCGTTTTTTTGGGACAGTGTTTTTGGCACGCATTGTTCAATAAAGTTCAAAAAATGATGTATTCTATTTACAAGAAGCAATTAAAGTCCACACGTTCATTAAGCCCTTTTGGTTGTGCCGTGTTCAGATGCGAAATCCAGAATATTTCTCTTCTTAGTAGATGTTGGGTATTGTCTCTACCTGGTAAAACCGGGACTAGTTCCAACACAAGAAAACGAACTTGGCTTGGAGAATGATTGTGGTTGTTGAAATGTGACGCCAGGGGAGATTTTGTTTGCTTGGTTCGAATATTGCTTTTGTGCTCAATCATACGTGTTTTTATTTTTCGTTCTGTTTTTCCCACGTAAGCCAAGCCGCAAGGACATTTGATCAGGTAAATCAAGTTCCGGCTGTCGCACGTTGCTGTAACTCTCAGTTTGATGGAAAATCCTTGACTGGGATGTTTGATTTCTGTGCCTTTTATGATTGCGTTGCAATTACCACAATTGTGGCAAGGTAACGTTCCTTTGTATATGTTGGTACGGCTCTGTGGTTTTTTGTTTAGTATCTCTTTGATGTTTAAGGATCTTTGAAATGCGAATCGTGGATTTTGTTGAAAAATGTTTTTGAAATCTTCTTCTAATGTCAATAATGACCAGTTTTTCAATATGATTTTCTTGATTTTGGTACTTTCAGTGGAATACTTTGAAACAAATACCATTCTTTCTTCATTTATGGCCTTGGGTGGAGTTTGTAATAGGGATGTTCTGTCGATTATGGATACTATGTTTTTGGCTTTTTCTAGAATCTCCATAGGGTACCCTCGCTCTTGAAATTTGTCAATGCAAATTTGTGTGCTTTGATTCAATGATTCAGTTGTGGAAGAGATCCTCTTTATTCGTAAAAGTTGTGAGTATGGTAAATGTCTTTTTAGAGAATGTTGGTGAAAACTGGAAAAGTGTAATAGGTTGTTTCTGTCCGTCTTTTTGGTGAAAACACTGGTTTCAAGTTTGTTTTGGATTTTCTGGATGAAAACGTCCAGGAATGGTAAATTCTCACTTTGTATGTTGTGGGTGAATTTAATCCGGTCATTGACCTCATTCAGATTTTCAATGGCTTGTTCTAGCTCCATTTGCGTGCCCTTCCATAAGACAAAAATGTCGTCAATATATCTCTTGTATGTGATGAGATTTTTTGACCACTGTTCATTGCTCAAAATGTTATCCAATTCGAACCTATACATGAAAAGATTTGCGTAGGCCGGTGCGGCACAATTGCCCATAGAAGTACCTGAGCTTTGAATGTAAAATGATTCCTTCCATGAAAAGTAGCTGTGGTATAGAGTGAAATTTAAAAGTTCCATGATGAACAACTTCAAGCCTTCTTCCATCTCCGATGTCATGAGAAATGACGCAGTCGCGTCCAGACCAAGATTGTGCGGAATTGAGGTGTATAACGACTGAACGTCGATGGTACACAGTATCATTTCGTTGGTGAATGATTCTTTCTGGTCTTCAAGTATGTTTAGAAAGTGGGTGGTGTCTTTGATGTAAGTAGACATAGATTGTACTAGAGGTTGTAAGTGTCGATCAATGTACTTTCCTATAGGCTCGTGGATGGAGTTAACTGTGGACACGATTGGTCTGCATGGAGGGTTGGTAGGATGTTTATGTACCTTCGGTATCATGTATATATATGGTACAGATGGATTGGTTTTGATGAGGTATTGTTTTTCTTTGGATCCAATTACACCTGTGTCCATTGTGTGGTTTATGAGTGAAGACAGAATCTTGGTAAATTCTTTCGTGGGATCTGTATCCGTTTTGTAGTAGATGTTTGAATCATTAACATGTTCGTTGACTTGGTTTTCGTAGTATTCTGTGTTTAGAATAACGAGAGCACCTCCCTTATCTGCTTGACGGATGGTGATTTCAGGATTTTCTGCTAGTTTTCTCAAGATGTTCCGCTCTTTGTTTGAAAGGTTGGAGACTTTTGATTTGGGCTGCTTGTAAAGTTTCTCTATTTCTTTACTTATGACCTTTTCATATGCGTCTAGAACTTTATGGCTCACCGGAGGGATGAATTTACTTTTGTTTCTGAGACCCTTTAAGGTGTCCTTAGGAGGTTCCTCTGTGGTTTGGATGACATTGCTGAAGAAGTGCCTCAAACGTAACTTTCTCATGAATTTGTAAATGCATATTTGAGTATCCAAAAGTTTGGAGTGGAAGGTTGATACGAATGTAGTTCCTTTTTGTAAAACTTTTATTTCAGCATTTGATATTGACTGGTTAGACAAGTTTATAACTAAGGTTTTTGACTCCTGGTGTTTCTTGAGATTGAATCTTCCGTTACTTGACCTTTTGCCCCTCATGGTTCTTCGGTTGATTTTTGGCCTCTCTCCAAAAAAGAATTCCCATTTTTATTTGAGCCACTGGATGTGGTTGGTTGCTCTTGTGTTTTTTTTGGGGGTTGAGGTCTCGGAGGTTGTCTCCTAGATTGAGAGTCATCTGAAGATGATGTTTCATCAGATTGTCTGTTTGATGAGAAATTTTGTTGTCGTCTCCTTGCATATATGTCGGCCCAGTTATAAACTTCCCCAAGCTTGTAATCAAACGTGTCACGTTTGAATTTCCTGATTTTTCTTTCATTTATTTCTTTGGTATATGACTCCAATTGTTTAGTGATATCTTTTAGCATGTCATCCATTTCCTCGGCTGTTAGCATTTTACTTATATCCTGTTTTAATTGTTGTGTTTCTTTGTTTAGGTCATCAATTAGTTTGGCCAATTCTTCTACAATTAACAGTATAAGGTCGAGAGAACACTTATTCAATATTGCTTGCCATCTTTCTGTAAATTTTGAATTGTTTTTGCATAATGTCGATTTGAGCGAGATACGTAACCCTCGGGGATTCTTTGAACTTTGTGGTAACGTATTAGCGTGCTTGCGTGTAATTTTTGATTGACTATTTTCTTTGACATGTAAAGAAGCTGTTTGATGTTGCTTTCTTTTGATCCTGTGCCTGATGATGCAGTTTCACACTCCTCTATTAACGAGTATATTCGTTGTGTGTCATCTTCCGTAAATCTTAAAGTTTGAGCTCTTTCGTCCGTGATCTTAATAATGTCATCAAATTGCATTTTGTTAGATTGGTGGTGCGTAGGTTCGTGTAACTCAGAATGGTAAAGACAATGAATGAAAGCTGAACCTTCTCGCACACAAAATTGTTGAACTGAAGGTGAAATAGTACGAGCAAGTGATTAGGTGCTGCCTGGTTCCCGACTGGAATGGCACGATCATAAGCATTATTTCCACCTCCAAGACTCAGAAGGAGGCACCCAGGCAGCACCTAATCACTTGCTCGTACTATTTCACCTTCAGTTCAACAATTTTGTGTGCGAGAAGGTTCAGCTTTCATTCATTGTTCCAAAATCTTGGACAGAAAAGGTAGCTGGGATATAGGCCTATAATTTTTTTAATTAGTGGGATCAGCCCCCGGCTTTTTTATTAGGGGCCTAACTCGTGCTTCTTCAAAACTAGAAGGGAGCTGGCCAATATCTAATGATTTATTCAATAGGGAGATAAAATGACTCTCTAAAGTAGGGAGCACCAGACCAAAAATGCTAGGAGGACATGGGTCTGCTGGTGAGCCTGACTTAGTTCGATTCATAAGTTGTCCTAAGACTGTAGAATCAATCAAAGGAAATTTAAAGATGGTGTGCTGTGGGGAGGGGGTTTGAGGGTGGGAAAATGAAGGGTATCTGTTGGAGGTGTTCTGAATATCAGAGAGAATAGTTTTTACCTTATCAAGAAAGTAGTGTTGAAAGGTGTTACAATCTATCGGAGATTCAAATTTTTCTACCTTCTTCCTCAGTTCATTTAAGATCTTAAAGGTTTCTTTCTGCGTTGTTAATTCGGGATTCATAGTACTCTGCTTTTACTGACAGAATATGACTTTTATACAGTTTAAGGAATGTTCTATAATGATCCCTATCTATGGGGTCATTTGTTTTCCTACAGCGTCTCTCTAAGTGGCGGAGCTTTATTTTGTGTTCTCTCAAGGAAGGATTAAACCATGGAGCTCATTTCGCTGCTCTATTTATCTTTTGATTTCTTTCAGGTGCATTTAGATCAATGGCCTGACTAAGATTTTGCATCACATTCGCATGTTCCTGATCTAAATCTCCAAGCGTATCGTTAAACTGTATATTATTTATGAGGAGGGGCAGAGTTTCTGAGTCGATTTTCCTCCATTGACGTACTTTTTTAAATTTTGGGGGTAGTGATTGAGACAGATATCCATCAATTGGGATGTCGCAGTTTATCAGGTAATGGTCTGGCCATATACACGGTAGGATACCAGTTAGAAGACTATCCGGGTCTGAAGTCCAAATAAGATCAAGGGTATGGCCTTTATCATGTGTGGGTACCTCTCGTAATTGTTGGAGTCCAAGTGTAGTCATAGTGGTTTCCAACTGTCGAGTTGCCACATCCTTGAACGTTTTGTCCCAATGGACATTAAAATCTCCTGTTATTAAGACTTTTTGATAGCGTGTACAGATATCTGAAATGATGGGGGTTAGTAGATCGTTAAACAAAGAGGTAGATTTTGGGGGACGATAAACTGTAAGAACAGCAAGGCAGGTGTTTCTCAAAGTAATCTTCACCCCAAGTAAGTCAGCTAAATCGACTGTTTCTGCCATTAGATTTGTGACAGTTAGATGTTTTTTAAAAAGAATTGCCACCACTCCTCCTCGAGCGTTATCTGCACGGTTATGCCACATAGCATCATATTCATTTGGGAGGGCGGCTATGATGATTGGGAAAGAATACTGGCACTGGGGACCTGTTCAGCAGGAACCCAGTGCACTTCAGTCAAAATTGCATCATATACAATGCCAAAAATTGGGGTGATCACGTCAAAAGGGCCACTTTCCTGCAGCCATGATTAGTAGTGGTGCTGGTACTGTCATTGGCAGCGCTGGCAGGGGCAGCGGGTGGTGGGTGGTGCAAGCTCAAGTGGTCTCTTGAGATTGGCCAAGGCACTTTGGTTTTGACAAATTGAGCACTGCTTTAGATTTGCTGATTAACCAATTGCACACATTTACATTTCTTTCAGGAGCAGCGACCCTGGAGAGACAGCCTTTTTCTTCTTTAGCTGAGTCTCCCTTCTTTCGCTTTGCAGTAGAGTAGCCTCTTCCTCTTCACTTCAACCTGTGGCAGCTCAGTTATTCAGGGGCAGCTATTCTTTAAATAAAAAGTATAGGAACTGCTTTTATCAATTTAATAAAGCTTTGGAATGTTGTTCCCCTGGTCACTTTGACCTCTTTATGTACCCAGCAGTTGAAGTGCATAAAAAAGTATGAGAACTGTGGAGGTGGGGTTAGTGAGTGTGGGGCGGAGTCAACAATTTTGTTGACCTTAAATCAAACACATCTATAATGCACACCTACATTTAACAATACATGCAAGATAAGGTGATAGGTGTGATATACATTCTTAAATTAATAAAGTTCATTTGGGCAATGCGATCAATGTAGATATCTGTGTGTTTAACCATAACAATCAAATGAAAACGAGCTTGCTACCACTCATGTAGTGTCAAGAATGCCTTTCACTCCTGTTGCATGAGAAAAAAAGATACTTTTAAAAAAAAAAAACCTAACCCACTAACCTAGCTAGTGGCATGCTTCATTATTGGGTGCCTATCCAAGACGTTTAGTGCATCTCAGGTGTACTGTGAAGCCTGAATTACTGCAGAGTGTTTTTTGTGAATTTGTGAGTTTGGAGTGCGTCAAAACTGACTCAAGGTGATTTGAGGATGTTTTAATTGTGGATACCTGGGTAGGGTAAAAAGGGATCATAGTGGATGTGATGTGAGATTACAATGGTCTCCCACATCCTAGGTCAACATGCTTCAGACAAATATACATGCTTACTGGGTGACAATGGCTTTCTACAGGACCAGGTTGGTAGGAAAAAACCTATTCAGTCGTTGCATTGGCGCTAAGTCATGTGATATTGGTGCTCATGGTTCGTAACTTACGATTTTCACCAGCATTCTCAATACTCTAGGGTAAATATAATAAAAAGGCATAATTCAGACATCATGGTAGAACATAGCGCAGTAAAAATTATGCATAGCCAGAGCAGTGTGCTAGTGTTATTGTGCCCTAAGGCAGGGAGCAGTACATCTTTAAGTGGGGCATGCACTTTAATCCTTTGGGTGCGGTCGCGATTCTGTGCCTGTGCGGCAGAATCGCGAGTGGGCGGGTTCATGACGGCCCCCAGCCGCCATCAGCACACGAGCACCGTAATGCACGACGGCTGGGGGCCGCCATCGGCGCCGAAGGGGTAATATGTCCCAACAGTGAAGCTTCCAAATTGGTGTTTTTACTGTGGAAAAGCAAGTAGCCCCATTGGCTAGTACAGAGTTACAGGCTGCCCTCTCAGCCCTGCTAACTTCTGAATCGGACTAATACAATGAGTACTTTTGGACTTGACCCTTTCCGCAGGGGCATTCCAAAACTCATTGCCTTTGCCCTCCATGTTTTGCTGAGTTCGTTTGTGTTGGCCTTAGGACTCTGCACACTTTACCACTGCTAACCAGTGCTAAAGTGCTTGTGCTCTCTCCTTACAAAATGTTAGACTTGCTCATGCCCAATTGTTATATTTAATATACTTGCAAGTCCCTAGTAAAGTGGCACTACCTGTGTCTGCAAATTAAATGCTACCAGTGGGCCCGCAGCACTGATTGTGCCACCCACATAAGTAGCCCTTTAACCATGTCTCAGGTCTGTCACTACAATCTTTGTGTGTGTGTAGTTTTTAACTGCCATTCCGACCTTGCAAATGAAACCTTTGCTAGGTTCAAACCTCCCTTTTTAACCACATGGCTGCTGGGCGTTTCCCCCCCCCTGTGCTGGAAAATGCCATTTTAGTGGCACCATGACGAGCTCAGCTTGTCATCAGCACACGATACCCGTGGGTGATGACGAGCTGAGCTCGTCATCAGCATCGAAAGGGTTAATACATATATGGCCGGGATACCCGTCACCCCCTCCCAACACAATCCCCAAGAATGGGAAGACGGAAACGGTTCTTGAACTTTTGGAAGGCGGGATGGAGTTACCCTCCCGGCCGTATTTATTAAAAATATGAAACAAAATTAAAACATTAAAATAACAGTTTCATATCATGTACAATTTCATTTACACATTACGATGTTTATTGGCTAACCTTAACATATCTCTAATACAAAGGTTCTCCTAGCCGATTCTAAAACATCCTGTAAATGCATTTCTCAAAATTCAAATTGTACATCCTAACATTACGGGCCAACGGCAAGGTCGTAACCGGTGTCAGATCCCTAATACCAGAACTCCCCCCCTTACTTGTGAGGGGCGGGCGCACAGAGGACTGTACCTCTGTGCCAACTTCCAATTTCCCTTGTCTTAACGGGGGCCCCATATTTACTCGACGCCATCTTGGTGGTCGTCCGAGGACTCGTGTGAGGTGTCTAGAAGGTAGCGTAGACCCCCCTCCCACCCCACACTGCTTACCACATCCGCCGTCGCGGATGTCCTGGCCCCGGGAAATTCCCAGGAGGGGCCCGTAGCCCCTCTTCCCCAGGGAGGGGCCTATGACCGCCTTCCCTTTCGGCGGCCCCATCCTTAGTGGGTACCGCCTCCCCGTGTGAGGGGCCAATGGCCGCCTCCCCCCGAGCGCTCCCATCCATAATGGGTGGCGCCCCACCTCTAGGGATCTTCCAATTACTGCTCACCGATCATGACCTTACCGCCGACCAAAAAATAAATACGACATTGTTTAACCTAATGAGGACGAAATAAACAGTTATACTGGGCATTTCAAAGTATAAACTTCTATCTCTACAATACACCTCTTTCAACTCAGCTGCGATACTTCGCCTAAGTTCATGCTAAAAGAGCAACCATTTTATTGTCACATCAAACAGTCCAAACTTTATTAGAAACAACCTGAAAAAGAGATAATATCCTCGTTAATCGACTTTATTGCAATACAAATCGCTGTCATCAGGGGCTGGTGGGTGGGTCAAAATTGGCTCCTTGTTCCGTCTCGGGCTCACGTGCAACGAGGAGGTGCAGCTTCCAAGCACAGGAACAAGAGGATGCTTCCTTGGATTGTTGCTCCTTTTATTCTTCTTTTGGGAGGGCGTGGACCCTCCTCCGACCGCCTACGGGGCGTGGCCAACGGTGTAAGTGTCTAGGACAACCCCTCTTGGGCGGGAAAAGGCGCGCCCGACTACGCCACTTCGGGCATACCAGCCGAGACACGCCTCCCGCCCAAAATGGTTTCCCAGGGGGATCGGGGCACCCAACCATACGTTCGGGGGGACCGAGTGGTCGCCCCTTTCCATAAGTCAACCCTAAGGTAGGCCCAAAGGCAAGGTGCAGTGTATTTAAAATGTTGGACATGCACTTTTGAGAAGCCGTGGTCTGTCTTAATGAGCTTAGGGACCCCTCACCTTTTAGCCACCTTAAAATGTGTCTGCCAAATTGAGCAAAGGTCAGCCTGACAGATTCTCTTTATTTTCAGGTCAGATAGCCAGGAGCTAGACATGCGCAAACTGTGAAGGCTCCTTGCTGCCTGAGCGGAACTTTGCCGGGCTGAAAAAGCCACAGCTCTTGTGGTATGACCTCTTCAGCCTGGCAAAGCACCTCAAGGACTTACCCCCTCATGACCAGAGGGAGCATCACTGATTGCCTCGGACCAGGGCACCTTAGTTCTAAGCCCTGAAGTGCCCAGGGCCCAGTGTTGATCAGTGATACCTCTTCACAGAGTGGGGTGGGGTCAGCAGTCTCACTCCCCCCATCCCACTCTGTGATGAGTGAGGAAAGGCAGCAGTCCCAACCCTCCTGGGATCTATGAGTACTGTGTGCGTGGATGTGTGTGTGTTTGTGCTTGTGTGAATGCATGAGTGCGAGTGAGTGTTTATGTGTGCATTTTCCCCTGACTGCACCCATACCTGCTAAAAGTACAGGCCTCCACTACTTTTGAGGTGTACATGTCCTGGTAGTGAAAGACTCTTAAATTCGTTTTTCACTAATGCAAGGCCTACCTCTCACATAGGATAACATTGGAGTTACCTTGTTACATTATATAAATGAAATTTCCAAATAGGAAGAGAGAACCAGTTAATGTTTGGTTTCAATGTAATTTTAATTTACATTTTAATTTAAAATCCTAATTTATGGTGAAGTCGGACTTTAAATTCCAATTTTGAAAATTCCACTTGTAGAAAGTTGATGAAAAAATGGAGACCTGGTCCCGAATTAAAAATACTGTTCTTTATTTTATCTTCTATAAAATAAAGAGCAGTTTTTTTAATTCGGGACCAGGTCTCCATTTTTTCATAAAGTTTCATTGTCCTTCCTGGTAACGTACGAACAAGACCCCCTCAGTGTTTATAGCTTTTAGAAAGTTGGCATTTTCTTGCCTTTGCCATTTGGTGTCTGCATCTTGTCTCTGGGTCACATGACTGGGTGTGGGTGACAGTTGGGGTTTGTGTATTCTTTCTATAGAGCCACACACAATGGGAGCTTAGGGGGTAATCGATGAGCCATCACTGACAGGATGGGTGGTAGGAGCCTGGCCGAGCCCCACTTACACTTAAATAGCTATGTTCTATCCCCATACAAAGGGCGGCATACCCCCTGTGGTAAGTCTGGAGCCAGGGCCAGGAAGGCAGGGCACGTGTGCACTTCATAGGCATGCCTCTAGAAGCTTCTCCCCACTTCAAATGCACAACTGGGTATAAACCCTGAACCTCAGACACCAACACTTCAGTGCACTTTTGGACCTGTGGATTCTCTGTCAGAAAAAGGACTACTGTGCTGCTACAAGAACTGCCACTCCGATGGACTGTTGCCATGAAAGAGCTGCTGCCTTGAGGTGCTGACCTGCTGCCTACTTCCTTCTTGCCTTGGTGAGTAGGACTGGACCTCCATCTCTTCAACCCAGAACCCAGAGTGACTCCAAGGGCTAGTTGGCTGGCCTCCTGACCTGAAGCCTCAGAGACATAACAGGCTTCCAACACTCTTGCACCTGCACCTGGACCCTGCCATCTGTAAGTCTACCCTGCTAAGTGGTGCCACCCCGGTCCAGGATCCTTGGAAGTGGGCTTAAGGTTCTCTGCCAGCCTCTGTAGATCCAGTCAAACTGACGCATCTCCTCTGCTGCACAATCCTGAGCAGAACCAATGCATCTCCATGGATTGGACCCATCGCAAAGATTTGCATCACAGCCGCAGCCCATCAGAACCACCACTGCATGGTGCACCCTTAGTGAAGGCCCTTGCATCCCTCATTGATAGCAGCCTCGGCGATGATGCTGGACTTCGCATTGCAGCTCCATTGCTCTTTAGAGCCGATGCTTTGCCCAGACTTCACACTGCACCCTTGAAGCCAAACTTCACTTCACAATTCCTGTCAATGAGATCCTTGATGACGATGTAGCCCCTCGTATTGCAGCCTCGCCTCATCTCTGAACCAACGCATTACTTCATCTACACAAAATCTTCAACACGGATCCTCACAACCCTCTCCATACTAGGATTTAAGGTACTCCATTCAGGGCCCTAACTGGGTCTCTGTAGCCAGCCTCCACTCCACTGTGGTCGGCATGAACTTGTGACTCTGTCCCTGTCCAGCATGGCCAGACATCCACAGCTGTGGCTTTGTGCTTTTTGGTGCTATTTTCACTGGAATTTTTAAACTTGAATATCTCCGATTCTAGAAATGGTATTGTTGCTGTTTTGGTCTTGTTTTATTTATTAAAGAAAGTATACTATTTTCTAACTTCGTGGTGGATACGATTTGTGTGGTGTTTCCACTTTAATACTATTTGAAGTGTTGGATCAATACTTTACACATTGCCTCTAAGTTAAGCCTGACTGCTCTGTGCCAAGCTATTAGAGGGTTGAGCACAATGCTAGTTTAGGGTTGGCTTGTGCTTCACCCTGCCAATGATTGTGGTTGCTGCTTGGCCAGGGCTCACAAACCTGTCACCAAACAACCCAATTTCTTGTAGGTACTTTAAGGCATCAAATTAATTGTGAATTTTTTGTATGTTCTCCCTGGGTTTTGGCTTGTAAATTGTTGTTCACTACTGCTCTGGTTTCCAAAAATCACCAGACAGCCTTCTGCCATCTTGTGGAGTCATGTGAATGACTCCTAGGCTCAAAAATAACAGAGGCATGCCACTGAGGGATGTTTCCCTCCCCTTTGCAGGAAACCACACAGGGTGTTGTCCCAAAAGGCAAGCTTCAAAGCCGAAGCCGCCTTTGGTGGAAAATGGTGATCAGACTGGAGTAGGGCTGCCCCTTTGTTCAGATAGATGGGCTGGTGGCCAGAACAGATTGGGGAAACCAGTAGCCTAACCAGTTTTACCATGGCCATGTAGAACCCAGGTAGCCAGACCTCTACGGTGTGACATCAAGCTCCTCACAACCAAGGAAAGGCTCAGACATATTATGAGTGGGCAGAATAGTGCACTCTGGGATTGCTAGATGCCACACCCCCAGGTAGCCATCCCTCTAGGGTGGGCTACCAACTCCTCACAACCAAGGAAGGGTGCAGACATCTTGAGAATGGGCAAAATAGTCACTCCAGAGCCCCAGTAGGATGCCCACTGACTCTAAAGTTCAGTGGGTCTTCCTGTTCCAGCACTAGAGCCATAAAAGTTGGAGTAGCTTGTTCTGGCTAGTTAGTAGTTATCTTAAAAAAGCACCACTGACAGCCAATGTGCAGCCAAAAAGACCTCCACCCTGGATTTAAAAGTTGAACCTGTGACTGCTGGAACCGGGACATTCTACAGAATGTGAATTGGTTTCCCAAGAAAGCTACTAACTCTCACTAAAGGAAACTACTGGACTTGCTGTGACCGGAGATCGGTAGCCCAGCCACTGCAGGACATTTACTGGCCCAAAGAGTACTTAGAGGGACGTAGATCCCAGTGGCCAAAGTCGCTCCACCTTATCCATGGACCGAGGAATAATCTCATGGAGACCTCTGTTGACCGCACAGCATCCAGAGACTCTTTCAGCATCCTCAACATCCTGTATCCTCACCATAGGACCACTCAATTAAAGTCTATGGCGGTTTTGATATAAAGTGCGGAACTGGACTGGAGGCTGCTTTGGTGACCCGGTAACTGTCCAAATATTCCTTTTTGGCCTCCCTGACCTATTCTCTGTCAGAACTGGTTGCCCAGTCTAGGTTGGAATAGCTAAACACAACTCTTCCAAACTTTTTCAAGTTTTCACACTTTATGGTTACTAATACTTATTTGTGCTGGGGACTAAAAAACAGAGATTTATGTTTTGTTTAAAAACCTATATCTACGGAACCCTTTGGTGGATTTTGCAAATCTTGGTGTCTAAAAATGTGTAAAAGTATAATCTATTTTTATAAGTTGGTGTCTGATTTCTTTCATGTTGTATGACTTTCTTATTTCGTTGTTTGGTGCTTCTACATGCTTTACATTAGCTCCTTTGTTTAATCCTTGCTGCTCGAAGCCAGAGATATCCATGGTTGAGCAGGAGGGTTTACAAACAAGTATGACTGGACCCAAGACAGTTTTGTGAGTGTATTACATGGCAAGGTCACACAACCACACCATATAATCAACCAGAATCCTCACAATCTCTCAAAAGAATTACTTTTTGACACCATGAAGCCTTAAAAGAGTCCATTTATTAAGACTGTATACTGGCTCCATGCAGCCTTTAAGTTTGCTGATTAACTAACTGTGCACATTTACATTTTTTAGGTGTCAGATACACTAGTGATAATGTTTGTTTCTTCAAATGATTGTTCCTTTGTACTATACATGTTACCCCCATACTTCACTTTCAACGGATACACCCCAAGGAGGCATTAATCAACCAGGAATGGTTGTTTTTTATTTGAGAAAAAGTAGGGGATCTGCTTCTGTAAATAAAATAAAAAATTGGGGAAGTATTTCTTAATAGATCTTGCTTACGTTGATCACTGTATGCACCAGTGTCCCCCAATCGTATTTTTCCTGTTCCCTTGGCCTAAAGTCTACTGGTCTTCTCACCCTGTGATCTGTTCGCTTGTCTCGTTATCTCATTGTCCTCATGCCTCACATTCATCTTGGCCCCTTGCCACTCTGTCCCAAAATCGTCCCACTCACTCTTATGCTTTGCCTGTGTCTACTTGTCCCCAGGTTGCTCTATCCCTGATTCCCCTTGTACCCAGGGTCCCCATGTTTCCTATTATTTATTCGGTTCTTATATCTAACAACACATTTAGAGGTCCTTTCCAAAGAGTATCGCACCATTGCAACAGTAGCTCCTAGAAACAAGTCACCATATCCAGGCCCCACACAGAACCTGGGCCATACCTGACCATGCAGAACAGCAGGTAGAGGGATGAAGAAGGGATTGCACATTCGACCTGCACCAAACAACCCATTTCACTCTTCTCTCTTTCTTTGAAAGATATAGTTAGACTTAGCACACTGCTACACCACGTTACCCACATTTCTCCTTGTCCTTGTGTCTCTCCAGCACATGTTGTTTATTGGCACCCACTCCTTATGTCTCCCTTTCCCAGTGACTACTCCTGGAAACTATTTTTTTACTGTTCACATGTCCCTTCATCCACCTGTTCTCTGTTCGCGCACATCTCCATCTCTGCCCCTTCCTCCCACTGCACATACATGACTTCATTAAATGACGCATGGGTATTTGATTCAGTGCAGCCACATCTTGTGATGTACAACTATCAGGGTGTGTGTGTGTGTGTGGTTAGTAATATTTATGCTTCCTTTCTGAGGACCAGGTGTTCCAACATTAGTGTATGTGGGAGAGGTTCCATAAGTCTGCCACCAGGACTTGGAAGTCTCTCCCTTCTATTACTCATTCTCTGTGCAAAGCCTGGTGGTTCAGAGGGCATGACTTGATCGTACTGTGTGAATGGATAAACATGACAGAATCTGAATCTCTGTCATGATAACATTTGTGTGTGTTATTTAGAAAGGCTCAAACGTAGATCCTTGTATAACTAACAGCTTTGTAAGGTTTCGAAGGCTGTGCTCTGTAAATTGGTTGTGCATCTTGCCACTGCAT
Organism: Lissotriton vulgaris; assembly: GCF_964263255.1. NCBI lineage: Eukaryota > Metazoa > Chordata > Amphibia > Caudata > Salamandridae > Lissotriton > Lissotriton vulgaris. Next base: position 556,488,742 of record NC_141687.1, read on the forward strand.
TCTGACATGCTGGAATCTTCTAGTGAGATAAGCCTAGGATTAGTGCATTTGCTTGATCATGGCTCACGAGAATCAAGGCACTCACATCCAGTATGGTGCTACTACCAGACAGATGCAGACATTTTTGCCTCACAGACTAGGGACATAGAAGGATTGCAGACAGCTGTATCATCTTTCTTTCCAAATGGTACATACCTCAAAAATATAACAAACCATTAGAAATCAAAAGGACTAATCCAGAATCCTTACTAAAAAAAGTGTGGTTTAAAAGGGCTGTCAACCACATGTTGTGGTATGCTTAATCACAGAGTAACACACCCAGACTGACGATGCATCTTCATGGACTCGAACTCAAAGGCAGTACTTGATAAGCATGAGGGATCTAGCAAGAAAGAAAATTATCTAATAGGAATCCCAATAATGTCATTTTTTGGAGTGGATCCTTTATTAAGGCTCAAAAGGTGGAGGTGACACTTAGATATATAATTACTCCAGGACCATAAGTCTGTAGTTCTTCATGTTACGGCCAATTTTAGTTGCCCATCAAGGTCATACAGCCTTCTTTAGGACAAAAAATCCCCACCTAATGTACATCCCAAATCAGTTGTCTATCTCACTGTTGTGGAAGGACACTAATATAATACAAACACACATATATTCTCTGGGTGGATTAAATCAGGTTATCATCCCCCGTAGGTTTGAAATATGGCCTATAGCAGTGGAGGGAGTGGTTCGTCCATGTGGTCAAATGTCCTATTCTGATGCAGCAGTCAGTCGTATACCTTGATGCAAGTTTGACCACAGGGATGACCTACTACCTACACCCCTACAGGGCCATATTAAAACACTACCAGGAATGAAACCACCATTTACTTTGCTTAATGTTCAAACTAAGGGGCAGATTTACTGACTAGTCACGCCATGCAATGCAATACTACTTGCTGCGCTGTGTTAAATAACAGGGAGAGAGTAGAAAGGCGCCATATCTACTAACATATGATCCATTTCTGTACTCTTCGTACACTGGCACACTGTGTCCTGCTTAGCGCCAACACAAGCCTCCCGGCTTCATGGTGCAAGGGTTCCTGCATTAGAGGCAGGGTTGTTAATGTGCAGGAAGGAATACCTTGCTGCAGAAAAATAATCATAGAGGCATTTTCCTCTTTCTATGTGTGCTTCAGAATGCAGCGTACGTGGAAACAGGAAATAACGAGATCTCCTTGTCACGCCTCACTTGGGAATGTGTACCATTTTGACACAATCCCAGGTTTACTTATCTTAGTCAATCTTGGTTTGCGTAAAAATCCATGGGTGGATGCAAGGAAACGTCCCTGCTACACCCATGGAATGCCTTCTCTAGGCAGAGTAATGCAAGACAACGCTTTGCTCTTCCTAGTGTTACTCTGGATTTACTAAGCCATGCAGAGCCATGCAAGGTGGCATTGCGTTGCTTAATGAATCCCATTCAAAGGCTTGTGTTACCTTGCGTCGCCTTGTGAGGTGCAAGGGCGATGTAAGCCCCTTAGTAAATCTGCCCCTAAGCGTTTGAAACTTTTAGTTTGAAATGTAAACAGAATATGCATTCTGTGTTGACTCTGAAAGCTAAAATATAAAAAAAAATCCAAATCTCCAGATGTCTCCTAAAATACCTCAGGCTAGCAGAGCCGAATTGGGAGGATTTATGGGTCTACCCACTTTGCCCTCTTTAGTCCCTGCATGTGGCATTTAATGAATTTCTAGTGACTTTGGGACATATTATCAAGGAGGTTCATCTCCGCTTTTTTGGATTTAAAAGCCAAGAAAGCGGAGATAAATTGATCTCCCTATTACCTAGCTGTCGCTAACACAAGTTAGCGACAGCTAGTAGGAGATAGTGACCATCTTGACCAGCTTTGCATGTCAGTGATATTTATCACTAATGACATGCAAAGTGGGCGTGCCAAGATGTTAGCGACTGGAAACAGTCGCTAACATCGCTATCTCCTATTACCAACTTTTGGAAATATTCGCGCTAAGCGTGAATATCTTCAAAAGCAAACGCCTGCCCTGAGCAGTTTTAGCCATGTTATCCAATAGTAGGTGGATAACATGGCTAAGAGCATTAGCTCGGTAATGCCTGAATATCGCTGACTTTTCAGCGATAATCATGCATTATTTCCGATTTTTATCGCATTTGCGATAAACCTTGGTAATACCAAGGTTTATCTGCGATAAAAATGGCCGCAGCTCGGCGATAATTTTTTCTCGCTAACCAAGCAATAGCGATAATTATCGCTATTGCTTGGTAATATGCCCCAGTGTTCTTTGAATTTATAGAAACTCTGGAGACCTTAAACCTTTGTCAGTAACCTGGCTCTGACCTCTTCAGTGTATTTAATTTTCGTGTGCTGAGAAGGAATCAAACCTTTTCTTGAGTACATGACTGTCACCCCATAACCATAACCTGCCTATGGTAGGGTGGGGAGAAGTCAGTTATATATCAGATGTCAGAAATAGTTGGTAACACTCCAAGGTCACCTTAAAAGGTGAGAAGGGCTGTTTGTGGGTTATTCATTTGAGAGGTAGGAAGAGCTGTTTAAGAATTAGTCACGTGTGATACGACTGACGGAATTTGTAATAGGCTGGGCACAGTCAGTTACATGGCAGAATCACATCTTAAAGGTTGGTTGAGCTTAGGCAGGTTCATCCCTGCATCTGAAAATACAATAAACCTGAGTCGGCCACATCTCAAGACCCCAATATAGCTGAAGAACTGCATCTACCCCTACTGCATCACAATGTCAAAGTAGTGGTACGCAAACATAAAAAATATAATTGGTGCATTTGAGAGTGCTCAGCCCTACTGACAAGATTACAAATGTTTAATTTTGCACACCTCAATAGTACTCTTTTTATTTACGGAGGGTTAAAGGCCTAATCACCCGCTCCATATGAACCTGGAACAGCGAGGCCAAATACAGGTGCCTGCAGGGCATGCATTAGTCCACTGATCCAAAAGACTCACTCACCATAACTGTTTCATGCAGTCATTACATATTAAAGCACCTGCACCTAAAATACATGTTATTCCCACTTTAAAAAAACAAGGATTAGTGGAAACCTGGAGGGTCTAGAAACTTTATTAGGGTTACTTGACATCTACAATTACTAGAAATGTTCTGCCGTTTTACACTCTGACTTTTCCCTTTTTATTTTTATAGTGGTCTCCCTTTCAGTTAAATTCCCTGCCACCCAAGTCCTTACCCTTATACTAATGATACATTAAACTTCCACTACCTAGCCATGGTAACACTAACTGCAACCCTAACTCTCACCTCATAACCCTTATCCTCGCTATAAACCATCTTGTGTACCCTTATGGTAACCTCGTAACTTTCCCCATGCTGGAGAGTACCAGGACTATCAGTTACTTTAAACGTAGCCTAAGGGTTTCTTGTACCTAATCCCTAACCTTTATGTAAACCTAACCCTTTGCATTTCCCGAACATGTTCCCCTTTTCTATTTATAGCCCTTATTTGTTACACCTATACTTGCTAAAATGCATAAATTATGTCTTGAAAATCTGCATGTTCGTAAAATTCTCCTTTTAAACAAACCTTAGGGAAGGGTTGTGTTGCTAATACGTTGATATCTCCACCCTTTTGGGTAGATTGGTTTCCCCTTTTAGTTGCTGAGTGCATGAAAATCTGCAGCGCTGTGTTTCAAGAAGGACAAACAACTGCACAGCTTGCCACATTCACACAAAGAATGGCAGGCTGAGGTTATCGGCAGTTTTTGTGTACAAGAACCTATTTTTGAGCCAAGGTGAACTCTTTCACGGCGCACAGGCAAGCAGGCAGAGTCCTGTGTGACATTTGTGGTCAAGAGATACACTCCAGCACACATTTTAATAAGAAGACAGTTCCGCATTCGTATATTTCGTATATGGGTACATTTGTGGAATTCCATGTAGAATGTGTAGGAAAATCTAATGATGAACTTTTATCCTTTGTTTGCAACTCTTTTTTTGCACTACGATTGTCATGCAAATATAGGTTGCTCTCTGTTGGATCTGGCTTTCTGTGAAATGCTGGTGGGGCAGTGGTGGTCATACGCTGTTACCGTCCCACTATACACCAACAGGATTTTGATTCTGCATGACACAGCTATTTTGTAGTGTACATACATCAATTATCTGTACAAAAGTAATGGGACAGGCTGGTAATGGGGAACCTGGGCAAATACTAAAAATACAAAATCAGTGATTCCCTCGAAAAGAGGAAAGAAGACTAACCTCCCTAGGCTTTTAGAAGTAACCATAGTGAAACCAAAAGTGGTAGAACGTGCAGGTACAATTTATTTTCTAGTCCTAGTTAACTAACAATGAATCAAACTTTACATCAATTTAAGGATGTAGGTGTTCCAACACAGACGCACAGGGAATAGTGAAATAAATGATTAAACTCATCAGGTGCTATTTACAATATATTTAGTCTAGGTAGGGGCTGATATTAGGTCCAACTCAAACAGAAGGACTCAAAAGTTAGAGTACAGTGTCCATATTTTTCATCAATTTCAGTCCTCTAGTAATGTCAACATTTTGACCCTTAACAATTCATAATAGGCTCATCATCAGGACAAAGCGAGATAGCAATCTACAAACAAAATGCGACAGAATATGTAGCTTATTCAGAAAAATGTGTAGAAGTAACAAATATATCAATCAGAAATCAGGTAGTGAACATTCCAAAATCAGCACAATGGCTGAATTTAATACTGGAGAGATGCAAGGAGTGTTGGGTACAATGGATTCATCTACTGGAAAAATCTGTGAGCAAAACACAGTAAAAAGCTGTCAGAAATAAAACTGTCATCAAAAAAATGAGATGCGAAAAGAGAGCATCAAAACAGAAAACTCATTAAAGCAGACAAAGAGGGCTTATAAACAGAGAAATGCAGAAAGGCTTTTTTTTATTGTAGTGAGAAAATTGTTTCAATAGGGCTCACCAAACACCCTGTTGTGAAATCCACCTTCTATAGATTGGTGAAGAATAGGACCATAAATATCAATAAACATATAAGTGTAAGTGCAAATTAAATGCCACTGGTGCCAAAAAGGTACTTATAGGATTCAGTGGCCAAACACTGTCAGTGCAAGCAGAGGTCTAACTGCATGTGCGCCGGCGTTTTAAAATTGATGCAGCTAGCATGAAACTGCGTGCACGCCCATGGGTACCAAAATACAGATCATGTAAATAAATATGCCCATCAATTTAGGGATCACTAATGATAGATGAAACCGAGTACTTTTGATTGTTTAAGAAATAGAAAATATACCACAGCTAATGTGAATAATTAAAACATAAAGGAACAAATCTGGCAGACCATGATGGATGATTAAATCAACGCCCTTAATTTCATACATAATTTGTATATGATTTTAATCGAACAATATGAGTAGTTAAAAAGATAAGTGTCAATCAAGTAAAAATTGAAGGTAAAGAAAAAACAAGTAAAAACAAGTGGATATTCCTGTCAAGGTCAGGAAAACAAAGCTTGTTTCCAGCCCTCCATTTTATTAAGACTATATATAATGGAGTCCACTCTATCAATCCATTGCAATTCCTTACTAGCCAGCAGATTCAATTTGTTTCCTCCTCTGGGTCCAAAATTAATCTGCTCAATGACTTGTCACCTAAGATCTTTAGGTGTGTGATGATGTGACAGGAAATGCTCAACCAATGGTGTTCTCATGACTGAACAGTAGATTCTGCTCCTGTATTGTAATATGCGACTTTTGATATTTTGTGTCATCCGACCAATGTCATTTTACTCACAAGGACACCATATCGCATGAAAACCATCCTGAGATTTACAAGTGGATAAATGACTCAACTGAAATTCAACTTCCTGACGTACAATAACCTTAGTATTGACACAGTATTTATAGGTCACACAAAGTCCACATTTGGAATGGCCTACAACTGGTAGGAAACCCCATTGGGATAGACAGAGGCACTTTGCCAGGATTGGGAAGTGCTGACCGTTCAAGTTCCAGGCCCATAGCCAGGAGTGTTTGTTTTGGAGGCCCAGGCCCCCCAGTAATGCCAAGTCAAAAAAAGCGGCATCCTGGGCCGGATTCAATCACAATCAAATCATATTTGTGGAGAGGATGGGACAATAATTGTAGGCCTTAAAGCATACTATGAATTATTGGTGTTATTCTATCAAATAAAAAGTGTTTTCAAATAAAGGTACCTCATGAAGCAGAACTGACCAGTGATTGAAATTATAGGTGTATAAAGTTGGCTGACTTGTAAGTTTAAGAAGCTTTTTTTAGTGCAATGGTAGGTTTGTTGTATTTTTTATTAGAAAGCAATTTTTGCGATTTATGCCCTGTACATGTGGGATTTTTTGCAGCAGCAAATCATAATCGGTTGAGGGCCTAAACTTTACCTTGCTCAAAAGACTGGAGAACTCTGGACACATTAGAGAAGAGAGATGTTTGACATTTTACATGTCAGGTTTTAAAAAAAGGGCATTTACAATAAGATGATCGGGATATGTATCATGTTTGTAATGGAGTATTCATCCACCAAGCTCTAAATCAAGGCCTTTGTTACAACATAGGCATGCCCCATCAACATTGACAGACTGTTCTGGTAAGGCCGTAAAATATGAGAACTTCCTCGGACAGTCAGCAACAAGACAGGTAAACATGAGTGGAAGTGGGTCACTGCAAGATGCTGTGGCGAGTCCATTTGAGGCCTGCAGCTTGAATGGGAACATTTGTTCTATCTACAGCAAAAGAACATGATTGGGCTAAGTGGAAACCCCGGCCCAAAGACTCTGCTTTTGAGTAGTGCATTCACAGTTATAATCAAGGCTCTTGCTCAATGCTAGCCTCTCAGCATCACTTTATTCATGCTTGCATGATGCCTTTCATTTGGAAAAATATCCAACTTCCACAAAACTAGACACCCTTCTCTCATTCTTATGCAGCTGTATCCTTGCATAGACCCCTCAAAGTGGTACACATCAGGCATTTAGCTTTGCTTGTACAGACACAAATAGTTTTGCATGGTGAATGTAGAAAGAGTAAGGGCTTGCCACTTATACTGGTAATATAAAAAATGGGCTTGCAGTATGACAGATGAGAGCTACATAGGCCAGATTTAATTGTATGAGGCTGTTTGATTGGCTGCCAAGTTCTAATCCAAATTAGAAATCCATCATATCACCTCTATAAAAGAACCACCACTGCTCAAGATATCAGGTGTCATTTTCAGCAGTGACAATAACAACTCTTCATAGCAAGACTGCCATACCTTTAAAAAGAGAGCAGCAACATGTCTCATAAAGAGAGTATACTAACAAGTAACCTGGAAAGGTGGAGTGCCATTTTTAAGTGAATCTCCAAAATGCACTGTTAGAAAGGGGATGTATGATGTTACAAAGCATGCTATTATGATACATGCTTTTACAGCGCATTTTTTACAATGCATAGTCTATTACAACAGATGTTTTCACAACGTAAACCATTACAACGCAAATATATGAAATGAATTAAAAGAGCCATTACAACGCAAGACAATACTACGCATGCCATTACAACCTAAAAATATATAAAAAAAGATATAATTTATTTTAAAAAAATACCTCCTGGCAGGGGATGCAGGGAAAATAGGGGTTTTGGGTGGGGAAGTGTATTAAAATGTGGGCAGTAACTCCACACACATATTTAAAAAAAAGTACTAGGTCACACAATTAATACTTGGGTATTAATTTTAATACTTGAGCATTAAAATATTCAAAGAAAAAAAAGAAACATTATACAAGTCTGCAAAATTTAAAATTAAGATAATAGATCAACTTTTTAAAAATATCCTCAAATGACATAGTCTAAAAAAAGACAACAGAAAATAAAATAAACGGACCACCATTTTATGAGCTTGTCTCATCCACACATCCTACAACAGTTTCCATGACATGAAATAAAGCCTCTAGCACACAAAATGGAGGTGAAAACAGACACAATCCAAAGAAACGGGCATAAACGTAAACGCAAATTAAAATATATGTTTTCACATGATATAAATAAGAAAAAAATCATGAACACAAAACATATTTTTGTGAAAATACTAGTGGTACCCAAAAAAAGGAATAAAAAGAAGCCGACCACCATTTTGTAAAAAGTGGTCAACCGACTACCAGCGAGAGCACATAACAGCCTCTTAAATAAAGCAAGTAAGTAAAGTAAATTGTAAATGAGTATCTTACTCATAATTTAAAATCAACAAAACATTCTTTTGATAAATGTTCATTATTTGAAAGTTTATCGATACCTTTTGACAGAGTTTTAAGAACAAAGTAAAATAATTGTTTTCGCTTCCTATACTCCAAAGTAAGTCAAATAATAACATACAATATTATAAGGTATATAAATCAAAATAAGAATGCGTTTTACAATATATGAAATGAAATATTTCTATAATATGAAAGAATTTTTAGATCGCTCTGACGTGCACCTAGGTGAGATTAAAAAAATGGAAAGTGGTGCTAAATCAATTAGTGACTGAAAATATAATGCTATAAAAATGTTTTAAAATTCAGTATGGCTAATATGTTATGAACTAGTAAACATTTTCAAAACACGAGGTGAATAACTCAGTTTTATTTTTAAATGATACAGACTTAAAAAAGTAGTCAGATTTTTATAAAGGTAAAAAAGGTGGTTAGTGGTTAACTTATAATAAATATAAAATTTTTAAAGTGGTGCATATAAAGGATTAAAATGTGAAAAGAGGATTGAAAGTCAATTTTAAAACCTAATCTTTTTTTAAAAATGCAACCAATTCTATTTATATTTATTCCAATTCAGAACCCAAATTCTTATCCGAAACACATTCCAAAAAGCATCCAAAATCCTTTAAGCCTCCTTCAAACACCAACACAACTTTTTATGGTGAGTACATTTTTCCCCAAAAATACTAACCTGAGAAAAGACACTTTAAATCCATAGTAATATTTCTAATCTACTGTTTTTTACTCTAGCAGACCTAACGAAAAAATCAACACTTGAAAAATAATCTGGATTGAAAATTCTACAATCAAAGTTACAAAAGAAGGAAGAGATAACATTATAAAAGGTAAATGTAACCCAAAAATAAAGCTAAATGTAATCAATAATTTTTTAACAGGAACATATATTCTTAAAATTAATGTATTTTTTCATTAAAATGTATATTTTTAAATGTAAAAATGTTGTACTTTTTATTTTTTAATAATTAAAAAAATGTGAAAGTTTCAACTTTGAGAAAAGAAAGAAAACGATCGGTTAGTATTTTCTTTTTAAAATTAGGAACGTACTCCTGCATCATATTAGTTGCAGGATACTGAAGAGGTACCACTTACTAATCAAATTAATTAATATCCATTTCCAAATAAATGAACAGTATATTGGTGGAGTAAAAACTAATAGATGATGCCTTTAGAGATGCCTACATTTTAAAAAAAAGTTGAATATTTGTGGATGAGGGAGCCTGGAGAAAAAATTCATATTACATTTATGATGCTAACTGTAACTGTAAAAAAGCTCACAAATCTAATATTTTAAATTTCATATTGATATAAAAAATTGCTTACATGATTGGATATTCATTACATTGTATAACACAATTTAAAAAACAGATGCAATTCACATTTTAAAACAGGTATATCACTTTAAAAAAATTAATATAAGGTATATAATGTAATTTTCAACAGATATCAACAGTCAGTAAAAAGATCATACTAAATCCATACAAAACCAGCTTTGCCAAACCTCCAAAACAACAGATACACCAATTTCTGAACCTCAGAAAATAATAGTAAAGGTAAGTTCATAAAAAAAAGAATGGAGAAAAAGTAACTAACATTTTTTTTTATCCAAGACGAGCAACACACCAAAAAATCCTTATAAATAATTCAAAGCTATATTCTTTTCTCTTCTAGAGAAAAAGAATCAATATTGTAAAGAACCAAGAGCAACGAGTAGCAAAGACAACCAATCCAAAAGGTAATTAGAACTGAAACAATTTTTCAAATCTAAATATTTGTTTTCCACAGGAAGATATAATGTTTGCCAAACAAAGCAGTTAATCATCAATAATTGTTTTTAGAGACTAACAGATCCAAGCTGTCATTGGAGGTGTGTGCAATACTACTCAACCCATTGCAAATGCAGAGCGGTTACTCTGGGTGACTCTGTTTTAAGAACCACAGACTATAACCACTCTGCCTCTGCAATGGAGATTGATAAATAAATGAAAATGAAGGAAAGTGCAAGCACCTCCAATGACTCCTGTGGTTCAATTTTGAGGGAGGTTGCACAACATGTCCCAACTCATGCTGCCAGAAGTATGCCCATTATACCCACTCTGAGACAAAAAACAGGCAAGTAGCCCACAAAGAGTTACAACACAAACCTTCTCTGACATACTTATTCCTCTGAACTCTCTGGGGGTCATTAGGACGGCGGGCGGACTTTGTCCGCCATCCATCCTATTGGGAAATGGGACCGCCCGCCATAAGGGTGGGGGTCCTGTGGGGGCCATTAGGATGCATCCGCCACAGTGGCGGGTGCATCCTGCATTCCTGTTGTTGTGATGGTCGGTGCACTCAGCCCACCACAATGCCTGGAAGGCATGTTCTGCACTTCCATGCACAACTTGTTGACCGGGCGGGAAAGAGATTAATAAGGTGGCGGTGTTTGTCAAACACCGCCAGCCATATTATCATGGGGGCGGAAACATGCCTTTCCGTGGCAGCGGCATGCGGTAAATGCTTGCAGGGGCCTGTTGCGGGCCCCCAGGGACTTAGGGGGATGGGGGGTGCACATGGGGTTCCATGTGGTACCCCCTGCAGTTCCATGCACAACATGACAGGCACTGTGCGGTGCCTGCCATGTTGTGCATGGAAGTGCAGAACATGCCTTCCAGGCATTGTGGTGGGCTGAGTCAACTTGTTGACCGGGCGGAAAAGCGGTGGATGGTCTTTCCGTCCGCCGCGGTCCCCCTCGCCATAGTAATATGGTGCAAATGGGTGGCGGGCGGGGACGGATCTCGGGCGGATCACCACTACCATGCGGACGGTGGCGATCCGCCCAAGATCCTAATGGGCCCCTTAGTTTCTATTTCTAACAAACCTTTTTTACTGCATGACAATAAAAACCCTCTGAAAAGAATCCTCATATTTAGCACACCACGTAATCTAGTTAAGTTGGAGAAAAGTGATGTTTGGATGATGGATGGGACGTTTAAAAGCACGCCCCATCCTTTCACCCCAGTATACACCATTCATGCTAAAATTAACAATACAGTAGTCTGCTTAGTATACAGTTTGCTACCTGATAAACAATCCACAACTTACACAGAACTTTTAACAGTGTTAAAATCCAAAACACCCAACAAAAGTCCTAGGAAAATTATTATTGATTTTGAATTTGCAATGATTAATGTTATTTCTAAAACGTACGTGGATACCCAAATTCAAGGATGTTTTTTCCACTTTTCCCTGGCATTTTGGCGTAAAATACAAAAAACATCCTTAGTTGTGGATTATGTATCGGATAACAAACTACAATACGAACTAAAAAACGAACTGCACTTTGCTTTGTTCCACCTGATAGTGAAGACGAGTGCTACACTGCAATTACAGAATCTGACTTTTATACCACAAACGAAGAAAAATTGGTACCCTTACTAAATTATTTTGAAGACACATAGATTGAGCATCTAAGGAGATGGGGTCGCAGGAGGAAGCCACGTTTCCATGTGGAGTGGTGGAACTGCTACTCGAGCTTCATGGAAGGAGGAGCAAAGACAAACAATGCCATAGAGGGATGGCACAACTCCTTCAATCATACAATTGGCAAAGCTCACCCAAACGTTTATCATTTATTGGAAACTTTTAGGAAGGATCAAAGATTCCAAGACATGAGAATGTCACAAGCATTAACAGGTAGTCTAAATCCACGAATTAGCAAAAGATCAAAAGAAATGTCAGAAAAGACAATTGGCATCTTTACAAAAATGTTCGTTGTGTGTTGCTTTAGACTACCTAGAAAATGTTGCAAACATACTACATTACTAATGGAAAGGGGCGACCATTCGGTCCCCCCGAACGTATGGTTGAGTACCACGAGCCCCCCGGGAAGCCATTTTTTGGGCGGGAGGCGAGCCTCGGCTGGTATGCCCGAAGCGGCGTAGCCGGGGCGCGCTTTTTCCCGCCCTTAGAGTGGGCTGGCCTAGACACGGACGCGGCCGGCCACGCCCAAGGGGCAGGCAGGGGCGGGTTTACGCCCGCCCTGAAGACGGATAAAAGGAGCAACAAGCCAAGAACGCATCCTCTGGTTCCTGTGCTCTGAAGCTGCACCCCCTCGCTGCACGTGAGCTCGAGACGGAACGAAGAGCCAATTTTGAGTGTGGTAATCTTTCTTGTTTGTTTTACAGATACTCTGTTGGAGAATGCCTAAGAAGGTCGGAAAGCGAATGACTACCGACCAGATGCTGCGTGTTCTTATGAAGGAGGTGACTGACCTAAAGAAGCGAATGGCGGAGAAAGATGGCGAAGAGGGACCGAAACGTCCGTTGGCTGGAACTGCTCCGGGAGGAAAAGGCAAGAGGCCCAGAAGGGGAGCAGCTGGAGGGGACATCTCGGTTCCCTGCACCCCACTCCAAGAGCCAACTCCAGTGCCGGCGGAGGGGAATCCGATTCCCGTGGTGGTCACCCCTGTGTCCGGCGAGGATATGCCGCCCGAGCTGGCAGCACAATTAGCAGCGTGGTTGGGGAAAAATAACGAGGGCGCCACGGCTGATGACGCACGGGTTTTGATGAGGCAACTGCGTGAAACAAGGGAGGCGGCGAAGGCAGCATCGCCAGTTATCGCGCCGGCCGCGGCAGGAGGAAAGCCACCTGGGATAGGCTCAACCGCAGATACAGCTTCCGGTTCAGGTAAGCGGCCATTGCCGATTGCGAGGGATGAGTCTGCCCCGTCACGAAGGGAAAAGTTGGGTCAACATGTCCCTCTAGCTATTAAGGAGAAGATATGGGCAGATGAGTATGTAAACATCTTCTCGTTGCTTACCGATCATTATGAGATGGAATATGTTAAGAGCCAAAAGGAGCTCATGCATCCGGGTGTTTGGCGCGCAAAGATGGCCGCCTTCTAGGTAAATGAAAACATTGGCAATTGGGGCAAAGCATGGGGGATTTTTACATCCATCCTGGGCGAACGTAGGCCCGAATTGCTGTCTGAATTACCGATTTATCAGTCACGGATCATGGGGTATTCTGTGTCGCATGGGGGCAATCAGTGGTTCTGTTACGATAATATTTTCAGAAAAGCGAAAGAACATGATAAAAGCTTAACTTGGGATTGTTACGATTCTGTGTCTTGGTCAAAAATGGCGGATACTGGTATGTTGAATTTGCCATTGGTGGGGAGTAATGGGGGGGAGTCCTCCCGCCAATATTCTGGGACCCCCTTTCGATCAGGCGCGAGTAATGAATACCACTCCAGGCCGAACGGCACCACAGGTAAAAAGGGGAGTTGTTGGAATTTTAACAGGGGAAAATGTACGAGGCCCCAGGGGTCATGCAAATTTAGGCACGAATGTAGTGGGTGTGGGCAAGCGTCCCATCCTGAGTCCATGTGTAGAGCCAAAACGGGTGATAACTGGGGTAGAGGAGGCGCCAAACAGGTCTGAAATAGTCCGAGGGGCGCCTTTACCTACTCCGATTGATACCATGGCAATGATTCCTTGGCTCAGTGAATACCCGGATCACGCTTCCGCTGGGGTGTTGCGAAACGGGTTTTCATATGGTTTCCGCATCCCAGTGGGGGAGTTTCAGGGTTTAGCGAAATGTAAAAACCAAATATCAGTCTTGCAGCACACGACTGTGGTACAAGAGAAGATTGGGAAAGAGGTGGCTCGAGGTCGAGTCACCGGTCCGTTTCACGTTCCACCGGTCGCTAACTTTGTTTGTTCCCCTTTAGGGGTGGTCCCCAAGAAGGACCCGGGTGAGTTTCGGCTGATACATAATTTGTCGGCCCCACGTGGTCTTTCCGTAAATGATGCGATAGACCCGGCAGTGTGTTCAGTACGGTATGCATCTTTCGATGAGGCCGTAGCCATATTGAATCGCCTAGGGCCCGGGGCGCTGATGGCAAAATCTGATATCGAGTCAGCGTTCCGGTTGCTCCCGGTACATCCAGACGATCAGCGTCTTCTTGGTTTCATGTTTCAGGGACACTATTACATGGATAGATGTATGTCAATGGGATGCTCTATATCTTGTTCCTATTTTGAGCAGTTCAGTTGTTTCCTGCAATGGGTCTTCACAAGGAAGACGGGGTTTCATCAGGTTATGCATTATCTCGATGACTTTTTGTTTCTAGGGGCAGCCGGGGATCCGGAATGTGGTCAAGCCTTGAATGAATTTTGTGCCTTAATGAATCATTTTGGTGTGCCATTGGCACCCGGTAAGACAGTGGGTCCTTCGACTTGCCTGGAGTTTCTGGGGATCGAGCTCGACTCCGAGGAGGGTTGTTTTCGTTTACCAAGAGAAAAAGTGCTCAGGTTCAGGGCATCCCTGGAGACGTGTATGAGTCAGTCTAAGGTTAAGTTGCAGCAATTACAACAATTGGTGGGACAGCTGAATTTTGCCCTGAGAGTAATGCCGATGGCCCGCCCCTTTTCCCGCTCGATCGCTCAGGCCATGGTCGGCCTGAAGGAGGGTCACCATCGCACGAGGCTTTCGGCCGAGGTTCGCCAGGACATGCGCATTTGGTTAGCATTTCTGGCGGATTTCAATGGTCGAGTTGTCTGGAACAAACCAGCGGTATCCTCTGAGGAGCTGGGCCTGTGGACAGACTCGGCAGGGAGCATTGGTTTTGGCGCCATATTTGGCACACAATGGTCAGCTCAAAAATGGCCGTCCTGGTGGCATGAGGGTGGGCTGACGAGTAACATTGCTTTTCTTGAACTGTTCCCCATTCTGGTGGCCCTGAAAACTTGGCCGGAGGGGTTGAGAGATCACTCTGTGGTATTCTGGTCTGATAACATGACCGTGGTTGAGTGTATCAATAGCCAGGCGGCACGATGCAAATGGATCCTGAGGCTGCTCAAAGAAATTGTCTTGTTATGTATGCAATTGAATGTCCTATTTACAGCAAGACACGTGCCGGGGGTGATGAACCAAGCGGCTGATGCGCTTTCTCGTTTCCGTATGCAGGCCTTCTGGGGTTTTCTGCCCACAGCGGACCCGGTGGCGGCACCCTTTCCCGAAGCTCTCTGGTCTCTCGGTGCCCCGAACTACGAAACCTCGTGGGAGAGAGTTTAGCACCCAGGACAAGGAAGGCATATGAAGGGGCGTTCCGTTCCTATTTGGCCTTTTTGGGGACTACTGGAGAGGAGCTTTGGGGCCAGGAGGAGTGGGTGGTAAATTTTTTGCTGTCTTTACATCAGGCAGGCAAATCTGTGGCTACGGCCCAGAGGCATCGGGCAGCCATTTCCTTTGTGGCAAGGGCTTATGGGATCCAGGACCCGACAGCGTCTTTCGTTGTACAAAAAGCGCTACGTGGGTGGCAACGCCTTGAGGGTCGCAGAGTAGATGAAAGGCGCCCGATAGGTCTGGATAGGTTGGCCCTGTTATTATCTGTACTCCCTTCAACGTGTTCATCCCAGTATGAAACAGTGTTATTCCGAGCCGCTTTTGCGCTGGCATTCCATGGGGCTATGCGGGTAAGCGAACTAGTGGCAAGGAACAAGCGGGATGTGACGGGGGGACTGTGCCGAGAGCATGTTCAGGTCAGAGGGGAGACAATGTCCATCTCATTTGTCAGGTCCAAGTCCGACCAGGGTGCGGTGGGGGACTGCACAATCATACAAAGGATTCCCGGGTCCTCCATGTGCCCAGTAAGTTGCGTAGAGGAATATTTAGCGCAAAGGGTGGCATCATGGGGGGGACCTTGTTGAGACACGCTGACACCACCCCATTGACAAGGTTTCAGTTTCAGCGGGTGCTTGCGATGTCAATTTCCGCTGCGGGCTTGAACCCCGGCGAGTTTGGGACCCATTCCTTTCGGATAGGGGCTGCTACTGAGGCTACAGCCAGGGGTCTGAATGTCGAACAAGTTAAACGTGTGGGGCGTTGGTCCTCGAACTGTTATAAAAGGTATGTGCGGTTGCACATGTTGTGAGGCTGTAATGATGTACTCACGCTCCTTGTTTTTGTTTGGTTTTCAGTTGCGCAAGCCTACGAGGTGGGGCGGACTGTGCAGTCGACCCAACACCGGGTCAGCGGTCAGACATCACCGGCTGTGAAAAAGGAGGTGTGGGTCGTGGGCCACTCATACGTGAGGCGGGCCGCGGACGTATTCAAAGCAGGTGACATGATTCACGTGGCTGGGGAATACGGGTACAGTGTGTCCTTCTACGGAAAGGGCGGGCTCTGTATTGACCAATTTCAATCATTTTTTGAGGGTTTGTTAGGGCGGACGAGGTCACCGCCGGCTATAGTCATAGTACATCTCGGGGGCAACGATTTGGTGTCCACTGGTAGACGACTACTTCTTGAGGCAATGCTTTCCACTGTAAGTTGGATAGCGAGAAGAGTTCCAGGGTGCGCAATCGCATGGTCCCATTTGATCCCGCGAAAAGTGTGGCGGGGGGCTCTTTCAGTTTCTGCTCTGAATCATTCGGTAAGGAAGATTAATAATAAAGTGAGTCGATTGTTCCGTTCAGGTACACTGCATTCTATTTCGCATGGTTGTATTATAGGGGACAGTATGTATTTGGGTGATGGTGTTCATTTGTCCCGTGTTGGGAACGAGTTACTCATAGGAGACCTGATAGCTTGGCTGGGGACTTTAAGACATGACCTTTAGGTAGGAGTGTATGGGGGGTCCGGATAGCCGGTCAACTATCCGGCCTGTGGCGGTAAGGTCATGATCGGTGAGCACTAATTGGTAGATCCCTATGAGTGGGCGTCACCCATTACGGATGGGAGCGCTCGAGGGAGGTGGCCATTGGCCCCTCAACGGGTAGGCGGTCCCTTCTAAGGATGGGACGCCGAAAGGAAAGGAAAGGCGGTCAAGGCCCCTTCCTGGGTAGGAGGGGCTACAGCCCCCTCCTGGGGAATTTCCCGGGGCCAGGATATCTGCGACGGCAGATGTGGTAAGTTGTGTGGGGTTTGGGAGGGGGTCTACGCTACCTTCTAGATACCTCACACGAGTCCTCGGACGACCTTTAAGTGGCGTCGAGTTTATTGGGGCCCCCGTCAAGTCAAGGGAAATTGGTGGTTGCACTTGAGGTACACCTCTGTGCGGTCGCCCCTCACAAGTGAGGGGGATATTTCTGGTTTAGGGATCTTGACACCGGTTACGACCTTGCCGTTGGCCCTTAAACTTTAGGATGTACAATTTCAAAATGTCAAGTTAATGTTTTGTAGGATGTTAGTTCGGCTAGGAGAACCTTTGTATTAGAGAATATGTTAAGGTGAGCCAAACATCGCAATATGGTAATGAAATTGTACATAATATGAAACTGTTATTTTAATGTTTTAATTTTGTTTCATATTTTAATAAATACGGCCGGGAGGGTCACTCCCTCCCGTCTTCCAAAAGTTCAGAACTGTTTCCGGTTTCCCATCCTTGGGGAGTGTGTTGAGAGGGGGTGGCGGGTATCTCGGCCATATGGAAAGGGGCGACCATTCGGTCCCCCCGAACGTATGGTTGAGTACCACGAGCCCCCCGGGAAGCCATTTTTTGGGCGGGAGGCGAGCCTCGGCTGGTATGCCCGAAGCGGCGTAGCCGGGGCGCGCTTTTTCCCGCCCTTAGAGTGGGCTGGCCTAGACACGGACGCGGCCGGCCACGCCCAAGGGGCAGGCAGGGGCGGGTTTACGCCCGCCCTGAAGACGGATAAAAGGAGCAACAAGCCAAGAACGCATCCTCTGGTTCCTGTGCTCTGAAGCTGCACCCCCTCGCTGTACGTGAGCTCGAGACGGAACGAACAGCCAATTTTGACCCACCCACCGGCCCCTGAGGACAGCCAGTTGTTTTTGAATAAAGCTTTGATGTGGTAATTCTATTTTTACAGGTTGTGGTGATGGTCGTGTTATTTTTAATATGCAATAAAGAATGGTCAGCTACAGTATGTTTTTTCAAATAAAGTTATTCTGCACTAATATTTGATCAGTAATCACATATGAACAGTAATCACATATGAAATGGTTATGGTGTTTTGTAATTGAGTGATTTTAGCTAAATTGTCGTATTTATTTTTGGTCGGGCGGTAAGGTCATGATCGGTGAGCACTAATTGGTAGATCCCTATGAGTGGGCGTCACCCATTACGGATAGGAGCGCTCGAGGGAGGTGGCCATTGGCCCCTCAACGGGTAGGCGGTCCCTTCTAAGGATGGGACGCCGAAAGGAAAGGAAAGGCGGTCAAGGCCCCTTCCTGGGTAGGAGGGGCTACAGCCCCCTCCTGGGGAATTTCCCGGGGCCAGGATATCTGCGACGGCAGATGTGGTAAGTTGTGTGGGGTTTGGGAGGGGGTCTACGCTACCTTCTAGATACCTCACACGAGTCCTCGGACGACCTTTAAGTGGCGTCGAGTTTATTGGGGCCCCCGTCAAGTCAAGGGAAATTGGTGGTTGCACTTGAGGTACACCTCTGTGCGGTCGCCCCTCACAAGTGAGGGGGATATTTCTGGTTTAGGGATCTTGACACCGGTTACGACCTTGCCGTTGGCCCTTAAACGTTAGGATGTACAATTTCAAAATGTCAAGTTAATGTTTTGTAGGATGTTAGTTCGGCTAGGAGAACCTTTGTATTAGAGAATATGTTAAGGTGAGCCAAACATCGCAATATGGTAATGAAATTGTACATAATATGAAACTGTTATTTTAATGTTTTAATTTTGTTTCATATTTTAATAAATACGGCCGGGAGGGTCACTCCCTCCCGTCTTCCAAAAGTTCAGAACTGTTTCCGGTTTCCCATCCTTGGGGAGTGTGTTGAGAGGGGGTGGCGGGTATCTCGGCCATATACACACTACACTTTTACTTTCATGTTTTACCCTAAAATATTTATCCTGTTTAAATTGGCATTTTTTTTAACATTTATACATTTTGTAAGTCGGGTCACCTTACCTTAGATGTTTTCTTTTTTCAAATCTTTATCTTTGCAATCCAAAATATGTTGTCCATGACTGTCTTTTTCCAATCACAAGTCCACTTGCAAAAATCCCATCAAAAAATGTTGAAAAAAAACCATTTTCAAAAAGACTGTTTCTACCAAAAATTAAGTCATCTTTAAAGTCCTTTTTTTCCGATTCAACAGAGCAATTATAAAAAATGCATGTCCATTCCAAAAAAAGTACTAACAAAATTAAAGCATTCCAAATAAATCAATCGAAAAGTAAAAAGGTCGATTTTCCACGAGCAGATCCATATGTATATCTTCTCCTGTTCCAGATTGTTTTTATTCCAAAACTTCCAAGATAAGGAGCATTCTCCAATATATTGACAAAATTCCAAACCTTCTGAATCCGCAATACAAATCAAGAATATAATAATCCAAAAAGCATTGTCAACTATAAAAAATCTGCAGTGTCCATCCGGAATCCCCAAAAAATCCAAGTGACGAAAATTTATTTTTTTATTATACAGCATTGTCATAATCCAAAATTTTTTGCATTATTACTATCAAAAAACATTATTTACAATTAGATATCCTTTCTAGATCCTATTTTTTCAACTCAAACATTTTCAAAAGATAAACACGTGACCCGACGTGGGCATACTCTATCAACATAGTTGGTGACAAGTTACGATAAAACAAATTAAACACATTTATAACATCTAAATACCTCCCTCACTCACCAAAACATGGTGTGCCATCTTCTGCATATTAGCAGTGTAATTGAATTAAATATGTGTACAAACTGACCTGCCTGTGATATTGCTATCTTGAGGCTGGTGGTGGTGTTTTAATTCAGCAGCGTTTGCCTTGACGTGCAAGGAGGTAAAACGGCTTCTTCTGGGGGCCATTGAAAATGATCTGTTGATTGTCATATGTGAAGGTCACAGTATACATTTTCCAAGAGAGCTTTAAGCCTCCAGAAATTAAGTAAAAGCTTAAATAGAATATGTCATTGGAAAGCTAATTTGAATAAAAAGCGCCTTTCAATGGTGAATAATTAATGCAAGCTGACACCACCTTATTTAAATCTGAATATCATTTTGTAATGCAGGGCAAAATTAACGTAAGTGGTTATTGCAGAGAGGTTGTGTTGCCCGGCGTGAAATTTCAATTAAAAAAAGTATTTTCTTTATCATGTTTGTCTAGTTTGCTGAGCCAATTACATATAAAGATGACAAATGGTAAATATGGAAAAAAAGTTTCTTACCTGAGCGCAGGTCTCCCAAGCTTCCGCTCTGTCCGGCGACCCTCCTCAAAATGGCTGCCTTCAAGTTTCATGTTTACGCGTAAACATCATCCGGAGCAACAAAAAAGAAAAATGGACTATTTACATTATGTTTATTTTTAACTCACTATTATTATTGAAAAGAATTTTAAACAAAATAAAGAATTCTGTACATTTTTATAACATTAAAATGTTATAAAATTAAAACTTCTTTTTATTAAAATTTAAGAACGAAATAAATAAATAAACGGAGTCTGGCTTTTTTTCAAAAAATTTTCCTTATATTTTAAAATTAAACTACTACTTTTTAAGCAAGGTAATATCCTTTAAAACTATTTCTTACCTTTTAGCTGCTCCTTCTTGCTTGTATTCACTCCCGCGATCCACACATAATGAACTTGAATAACATAGACGGAGCAATTTCCTTGTGAACTAGAGAAATAAAAGAAGGAAATTTATTCCCATTCACTTCAATGGCAAAGCGTGGGAAAATGTATCTTAATTAAATTGTTTTAATATTTAACTTAATTGTAAAATTATTTATATAATTTCAAATGATTGTTTCTATTACTATTAATAATTTTAATGATTATTGATTTTTTTATGCATGTTTTTTTTTATTATATTGAATATAATCTTTTTTAATAATTACTATTCTTACTCCAGGGGGGTGCCTTAGTAGGGTAAGTGCTGGATATGTAGTATCGGGTTCCCAAGGCCTACATGCTCCGAAGATAACCCATTTACATCGAAAGAACTGTTGGCACGGAAACTGAAAAATTCAAAGAACAAGTTTATTAAGACCCCATGGGGTGGTGGTACATTCCTACAGCACCCTTCGGTAATGCAAGAAGTATCACACCGAACATCGGTGTGACTCGCTCTTTTATCCAATTCGCAGGTAATAAAACAATAGGCGGTACAAAGTTTACAAAGCGTTATGTACATATATGGTCATCTTTTGGAACACAGCCAGCTCATTGGAGGGGTTACAACTCCGCTGGTCAGTTTGGCGGCACATTCCTGAGGGGTGACTGGTCAGTGGGGACTGCGCATGTACGGGCTTGACCAGTACTAAAAATAGCCTGTTGCTGGGCAAACTCGAGTGGTCAATGGCACGGACAACGGACTAAAGGCCATGCTGGCCACGAGGCCGCTTATGATCTAAGATGTCCGCCGTGACGCACAAAATGGCGTTTCCGAGTATAGTCAAGTTAAGCGGGAAAACGTGTAGCACAGCTAAGCGCTAACTCGGCCATCGCCAAATTACGACAGACGACCCTTTTAGCGTTTAGCTGAAGCTACCTCATAGTGAACATAATCAGGGTGTTCATCTTCAATATCGATTAGCATTATTTGGGTTACTTCTTTATGAAGCATCATTTTATCATGGGCAAGAGCTCGCCTTGATGGTATGCAAGCCGATAAGCACATAGAACATAAAGCAGGGCCACATTGAATACATAAGCATACACCAAACAGTATCCCCACAATGATGCATAAAATCGTTAGCAATTTCCAACCCCAAGTGGTAAGCATTGACCAGAACCACCCTGAAAGAGTCCAAGTTCCATTATCCGGGTGTATTTCAGCAGCTATCCTATGCAATTTTGAAATGGCATCATAAACAGATGGTGAATTGTCAGGTACATATACACAACAGCTGCTTCCGATGATTCTACATGCCCCCCACGGTCAGCTAGAACTACATCTAGAACCATTCGGTTCTGGAGCGTAACAATCCTAGAAATCTGAAGTTCTTCAGTAATATTCCCTAATGCGATGGCAGTATCATTTGCCACAGCCTCAACTACACGGGTCAGTCGTCGTATCTTTCGACTATTTAAAGCAGCCCCAACAAAGGAAAACAGTCCCAAATTGAAGTCCACATACTGTTGCAAAGCAGTGTCTGTCTGGTCGATGTCGTCCAGAACAACAGCACGTTTAGCACGATTCAGCACTAAATCATGATACAGAATATAGTCATTATGATACATTGGTGGGGCAATAAATACAGGGGGCAGTACAAAAGATACATAGCAAGTGCCTAACCATCCCAACGGGAGCTGATGATAACCCTTCGTTCCACAAATAAAATACGTATTCCGAGATGCTACAAACGATATGCCATTTGGACTATCAAACGTAAGTGTAGTATTGCATTCGCTTCTCCCAACCGATATTGTACCTTTATTGCGTATACACAAATCAGCTTTAGTGGCAATAACATTAATAACATGTGAGCTAGAGACATTAATGTTACGTTGATTGCTGTAAACACGTGAGGCAGACACATTATCGGGGCGGTACTCCTCCCATTCGAATCGAGTACCCTCAGCTCGTGGATACCCATCCCGGTCATGATAACCTACTTTATTCAAACGGAAAAGCACCCCCCCTTTTGTTGGCCATCTCAAAGTGAAGAGGAGAGTGTACCAGGCATTGCAGGATCCATTATGTGAGAACGGGAGTGGAATGAGTGGAGTGCCCCCTTTCTTCTGGTGCCCGGGCAACATCCCACACACCCCGCAATTAGACGTGTTTGTCATGTTATGCGTATGATGCAGTATTTGAATAAAGCTATTGTTCAAATAAGTCTGTCAGTGCCGTTCTTCATGGTACGGCAAAGTGAAATGAAAATGTTCAGATGGAGCCGGGGTAGTCGGCAGCAAATGTTCACGTGCAGGCACCACAAGTTCAACTACCCAAGCTATCACTGCTATTACCACAATCATCAAGACAAAGAGGATGGCACCAAGTATTCTTTTGTCCCGTGATGCAGAAGACGCCATAGTTCAATTATTTTCCAAAGTCTTAAATAGTTCAGAAAGTTCACAAATTCTCAAATGTACATATGTGTGTATTACACCTAAAAAAGAAAAATACGGTGCTGAGCTCCGAGGTAGCCGTTGTTTTCTTCTCCGGGGTCAAGACGGGTGTCGCTACTCTTGGCAGAACTGATCCCCCCCCCTTGAGATTCCCGGCTTCCGTTTCACAAACCCCAGAGCGGTAACCAACCAGTCTCGAAAACCCCCCAAAAAAATCTTCTTATCGTGGCCGCAGATTATAGCGCTCTCGTCCAGAAGCAGTGTGGTCCGGGAAGGCTCCCTCAACTTCGGCCGATGTCACAGCTGGGCTCTTTTCTTTCTCCAAAATCTCTTGGAAGTCGGTCAACACAGCAGGATTCACCAGATCAGGAGAGACACGACGGCAGTGTGTTGAATGTATCCACCGCTTCCTATTGGTCACTCGTACAGCTGTTCGAGTCGCCAGGAGGACCTGCTCGGGGCCTTTCCACCTTGGTTCCAAGCTGTTCGCCCTCTCAAACTATTTAATCATGACGTGGTCACCAGGGCGAAGATCATGGCCTTCTCCAGTAGAGTTGTCAGGGAGCGCTTCTCGAACCTGTTGGTGAATAGAAAGTAAATCATTTGTTAATCGTGCCAAATAATCGTTCATCATTATACAAGGCACATCATGTATCAATCGCGGCTTAGGCACCCCCCAAATATTCATAGGCCTTCCAAACACCACTTCATATTATGTGAGGCCTGTTTGAGAGTGGGGGACCGATCTGAGAGAGAGCAATGCTAGCGGTAAGGCATCCGCCATTTCAATGACGTGGACGCCACAATCTTAGCCAGTTTTAGTTTCAACGTGGCATTATACCGCTCGACAAGACCTGCTGACTGAGGGTGGAACACAGCATGAAACTTCTGCTGAATCCCCAAGCCTTTCAACACATACTCCACAATTTTCCCGACAAAATGAGGCCCATTATCGCTCCACAAAAATTTACAAACTCCAAATCGAGGGAAATACTCCTTGAGCAAAACCTTAGCTGTTGTCAAAGCTGTATTATCTTTCGTGGGGAAGGCCTCAACCCATTTGCTAAAAGCACACACCACCACTAAGACATACTTAAGGTTATTGCAGCGCTCAAGCTGGATGTAATCCATTTGAAGTACCTCGAATGGTGCAGAAGGTGGAACAAACCCTCCTTTCGGAGTATGGGTCCCCTTTGCAGGATTGTGCTGCAAACATATCAGGCAGGTCTGCACTACTCTCTTGGCAGTATTAGCAATCTCGGGATGTTCCCAAACTCATGTTAACAATCGAGTGATTGCAAGAGCCCCCACGTCCGCCAACCCATGTGTCATCTGAACCATCGCTTGCAAGTAAGCTGCAGGCAATTTCCATCTCTCCATGTCCTTGCTTCTCCAACACCCTTCATCATCTAGCACCCCATCTACTGCCCATACCGCAAGTTCTGATTCAGTAGCTGATTTCTGAATATCTAATATCTCCGCTCTAGCATCATTCCATCGCTCAGCTTGGGATTTTGTCACGTACATGGGGGAGTCAGTTCGGGACATAGCCGTTTGTCTCGCTATGCTGTCCGCAAAGGCATTTCCCTGACCCACTTCATCGGTGATCTTTTTATGGGCGCTACATTTTATTATCGCTACTTTCTTTGGACAAAGCAACGCATTTAGGAGATCACGCACCAATTCTCCGTGCATAATGTGTACTCCATGAGAAGTCAAAAACCCACGCTCTCTCCAGAGTAGGCCGAAGTCATGTGCTACTCCGAAGGCGTACCGGCTGTCTGTGTATATGTTCACACATAGGCCAGCACTCAGTTCGCAGGCTCTTGTTAAAGCTATCAGCTCTGCTGCTTGAGCCGATTTCTGTGGTATTCTAGCTGTTTCCACCACTGTCTTAAGTGTCGTGATCGCATAGGCTGCGGAAGTCGTACCATCTGGCAGCCTTAAACACGACCCATCAACCCACAGTTCCCCATCCACATCTGGAAGTGGCATATCCTGTAAGTCAACACAACCCTTTGTCTGTTCCTCGGTCAGGAAAACACAGTCATGATGTTTTTCTTCCTGACCCTCCTCGACCGGATAGGGCAATAAAGTGGCAGGGTTCAGGGTAGCACATCTTTTCAGTGTGATATGTGGCGCCAACAGTGTAAGCTCATATCCTGTTAACCGTGCACTCGTGAGATATTGGGTCTTTGTTTGATTCAGCAGGGCATCTACTGCGTGGGGAACTAACACCAACAATTTGTGCGATAACACTATTCCCTCACTCTGCCGTATCGCTACTGCTGTTGCTGCAACTGCTCGAAAACACCCAGGTAACCCTCGTGCTACAGGATCGAGGATGGCAGAAAAATACGCACATGGCCTCTGCTTGTCCCCGTGTGTCTGCACTAACACTGATAACGCGCACCCATCTTTCTCGCGTACGTACAATGTGAAAATCTTCGTGTAGTCTGGTGTACCTAGTACGGGGGCAGAGCAAAGGGCCTGTCTCAATTGTTCAAAAGCATTTTGACATTCATCTGTCCATTCAAGGGACATTGGCGTAGCTTTGGACAGTAACGCTAGCAAGGGTTTTATAATGTGCGAAAACCCCATGATCCACTGCCTACAAAAGGACGTTAACCCTATGAAGGCGCGTACATCTCTCTGTGTGCGGGGGACTGGTGTATCTAAAATCGCCTGAATTCGATCTGATGTTAATGCACGCCCCTCCTTAGACAAAAGATGACCGAGGTAGGTCACCTTGGGTCTACAGTATTGTAGCTTTTTCTTAGAAACCTTGTGATTGTTCTGTGCCAGAAAAGAAAGCAGCGCAATCGTACTCTCCTCACATTGTGCATAAGAATCTGCAGCAAGCAGAAGGTCATCCACATATTGAATAAGGACAACCCCCGATTGTAACTCAAAGGAATCAAGCTGTCTTTTCAAAGCCTGGCTGTAGATACTCGGGCTCTCAGTGTAACCTTGAGGAACACGACAAAATCTAGACGATTTATTATTTAACGTGAAGCCAAACAGATATCTGCTATCGGGATGGACAGGGATGGAAAAGAAAGCATTTTTCAAGTCAATTACACTAAAGGTCGTTGCCGTTGGTGGTACCAGTGTGAGCAAAGTCGTAATGTCGGACACCACCGGGTATTGGGGAATGACAATTTTGTTAATTTCTCTCAAGTCAATAATAAACCGATAGACTTTGTCATCAGTATCTCTCTTAAGGATCGGAAGAATGGGGCTGTTACAGACATTATAAGGAACTTCTTCCACCACTCCTGCAGTTATCAAATCTTGAACAATATGAGTCAGGGCAATTTCACCTTCCCTCGAAATCTTATATTGTGGCACCCATGGCAGAGAGGCCCCCTCCTTAACAGTAATATGAATAGGTGGAATACGCATCTCCCCCACATCCGTGTCTGAGGTCGCCCATAACGTGTGCGGGAGAGAGGCCAAAACTGGAACGTCTAGTATAGTATAAAACCTATTTGGGTCAGGGTAATTGTCATTCAGGATGACCCGCACTCCCTCAGGAGCGCACCGTATCGTTGCTCGAAAATATTTAAGCAAATCAATGCCCAGGATATTATCTGGTGTATAGGGCGATAGCAAAAATTGACCAAAACTAAAAAATTTGTCAAGACAGAGTGCAAGGGGTTTTGACAATGGGCTAGGGGAGGGTGTGCCATCGAACCCTACACATGTTATCATTTCGCCAGACAGGGGAGCCCTCGGAACCAATTTCTTTGACAAAGCGCTACGAGTAGCTCCGGTGTCGACTAGGAATTGATCAGTAGAACCCAAAATGCCCGCTGTTACATATGGACCCTCCTGATCTACCGGCACTTCAATTGGTTCCGCACCCCATCCTACGCAGTCCTATGCATGCACATAATCCTGGTGCTCCACATTCTCACCCTCCAATATCTGATATTGGTTTCGTCTATCAAAAGTATTTTGTTCGTCCTGGCCACGGCCCCTCTCCTCAGCCCTTCCACGATCACCTCCACCTCCTCTCGCCCCCGTATAACCGCCCCGCGACCTACCGCCTCCTCGCCCACGCTGGCTACGTTGTTCACGAAGTACCGGACAATCCTCAGCCCAATGCCCAAACTCTTTACAATAAGCGCATTGATCCTCCGCTATATCCGTACGACCATATGACGTATTTCCCCCACCTCGTCTACCTCTTTCATTCCCTCTACCCTGTGTTCCACGAACCTGTGCCAACATCACCTTCGTTTTCAATTCTTTCGCTTTTTTATCAACACTTTCTTTAGCCTCCAACTCCTGCCGCTCATAATACTGAGCCATAGTCAACAAAGACGCAGGGGTCGCAGTGGCCCAGGAACTTTCACTCGATTTCAATCGCTTTGCAATCTCCGGCAGGAGATTGGCCACATACTTATCTACAAACAAATGCCGACCTGTATCGTCTGTTAAAGATTGACCACTGTAATCATGAAACGCCTCTTCGAAGCGTGTAAAGAAATCTGAAACCGTTTCATCTGGCTTTTGTTTGCACGAGGCTAACATAGTCCAATCGATCTTTTTAGAAGGTACGAGCGTTTTTAATTTAATTAAAATAGCTGCCGGGAGGTCTAAAATCAACTGGCAAGGCTTACATGCCGGTTCCCTATCTAAATCAGCTGCATTTATTTCTTTCCATGTTCCCCCAAGTATTGTTTCATCATTAGTTTTACGAATTTGTCTCCACATATCAGGCGGAAGTATTAACCCAAAAAACAGGTCTATGTCAACAAGAGTCATCACACAAGACGAAATAGCCCCTTCCACCCCTTCATAGAATGCTGCCGGATTTTTACGAAGGTCAGGTAAAGAATTTTTCAACGCCATAACATCCGCTCTATTCCAAGGCGTATACACCCAGTTATATATAAAGTACCCCTTCGCATCCTTTGACATTTTATCATCATCTGTACCTTCCCCTTTTGGTGGAACATACAAAGGTGCGGCTTCACGCATAGGCATAACATGCATCGCAGAACTCTTATCTGAACCCCGGAGAGAACACTCCTTAGATTGCACACTAGACTCCGGCCCGGACTCCTTATTCTTTTTCCGCTCCTCCCGCAATCTGGCAGTCTCATCTCGCAGCTGGATCAGTTGCTTGTAAAAGGCATCGACATCTGCAAAATCAAATAAACCTTTATCCAGATTCTCACGATGAACTGACACAGCCTTAGGTTCTAACGTATCTGAAAATTGACGATATGCGGTAACAGCTTCATTTGCCAAAGTAGCCAAAAAATACAGTAATTCTTGTTCTGTCCAATTACCCCTTTCAATAACAAGTTCAGACTGAGAAACAAAATTCGTATTCACTCTACGAGCCCAACTACGTAAATGTGCGGATCTCTCCGCAGAAAACCTGACACCAGATACACCCTTCTTTCCCGGCTTATCCTGTCCGTCCTCGTCCGAGTCTGCAGTTGGAGCCGTAG
Source organism: Lissotriton vulgaris (assembly GCF_964263255.1). Classification (NCBI taxonomy): domain Eukaryota; kingdom Metazoa; phylum Chordata; class Amphibia; order Caudata; family Salamandridae; genus Lissotriton; species Lissotriton vulgaris. Next base: position 556,517,490 of record NC_141687.1, read on the forward strand.
GCGAAACGTACGGAGGCGGTGATCGATCTAGCAATGAAAAATCATCAATTTCATTATTAAGGACAGGATAAAGCGATCGCCGAATAGGAAATTGACCAGTCGTTTGCAATTGACGTTCCCGTTCCTCCCTCTCTTTCTTTTCCTGAGCCTCTTTTTCCTCAAGCTGTAAAGCCTTATCTCGAGCAGCCTTGCGCTGCTCTTTGTCCGCCGAGGCAACTTCACGTTTCATTCGCTCACGCACCGCTTTCTCCCACATTCGTACACAATCAAACATGTTTTGTCTAGACCTTCGTTGAAACAAACATTGCTCCACAAACTGTACTTTACGCAAATCGAACGACCCATGTAGAGGCCATTGCAATTCAGGATCCGATTTAGTGTACTTATTCCATAATTTACTGTACATTATAGGTGGAAGGCCAAATTTGATATACATGTCCCTATTTGGTGTTCCTTCTGGGGGAGCCGGCTGTGCTTCCGCTAACCTAATTGTGGTACCATTTCCAAGACAGCACATCCCTCGGAGTGTGCTTAAAACAGGCATGTTCAAAAAGTATCACGAAAGCGCGACACCGTATAAAATGGCACTTACAGTACTTCACACAAATGTGCCGCTCAAAGGAAAAAAAACAAAATTAGAGAAACATCTCTACATGCCTGCCTATGTGAAGTGCACTACACATATATATATTCAAAGTTCACAAATTCACAAATGTTAGCTAACTCAAATCAAAGTCATAGGTCATAGAACTTCGGTAAGCGTCCAAGGACTACCTTACCGATCACAAATCATAGAACTTCAGTAAGCGTCCGTAGACTACCTTACCGATCACAAATCTTACCCAAAGCCTCAAAGGTCCAGATTCCAACTGCCAAGGTCTTTTAATCGAATCAGCCAAACGGCACTTTATCCAGCAACACCGACGATCGAAAATTCAGTCGGAGACCGGCGCCACCTGGAAGGTCAGATCGGAAGGAAAGGAAGAAACACCGTGGGTGCCAAGACTCGGGTCACTCAGTGGCAGCGCGCGTCCATGGCGAGTGTCCAAACCTTCGTCACGACCTCTCCTTCGGGCATCCGAGTCGCCGATGAGTCCCTTCGTGGTCGCCAATTTGTAGTATCGGGTTCCCAAGGCCTACATGCTCCGAAGATAACCCATTTACATCGAAAGAACTGTTGGCACGGAAACTGAAAAATTCAAAGAACAAGTTTATTAAGACCCCATGGGGTGGTGGTACATTCCTACAGCACCCCTCGGTAATGCAATAAGTATCACACCGAACATCGGTGTGACTCGCTCTTTTATACAATTCGCAGGTAATAAAACAATAGGCGGTACAAAGGTTACAAAGCTTTATGTACATATATGGTCATCTTTTGGAACACAGCCAGCTCATTGGAGGGGTTACAACCCCGCTGGTCAGTTTGGCGGCACATTCCTGAGGGGTGACTGGTCAGTGGGGACTGCGCATGTACGGGCTTGACCAGTACTAAAAATAGCCTGTTGCTGGGCAAACTCGAGTGGTCAATGGCACGGACAACGGACTAAAGGCCATGCTGGCCACGAGGCCGCTTATGATCTAAGATGGCCGCCGTGACGCACAAAATGGCGTTTCCGAGTATAGTCAAGTTAAGCGGGAAAACGTGTAGCACAGCTAAGCGCTAACTCGGCCATCGCCAAATTACGACAGATAGTGTAGGGGTACTAATAACTATTCTAACTCCAAGGGGGTGAAACATTAGGGTATGTGCTGGATAGTGTATAGGTAGTAATTACTATTCTTACTCGGGGGGGTCAACAGTAGGGTAAGTGCAGGATAGTGTAGGGGTACTAATTACTATTCTTAGTACAGGGGGGTGCAACAGTAGGGCAAGTGCTGGATAATTTTTGGGGTACTAATTACTATTCTTACTCCAGTGGGGTGCAACATTAGTGTAACTGCTGGATAGTGTAGGGGTACTAATTACTATTCTTACTCCTGGAGGGGTGCAACAGTAGGGTAAGTGCTGGATAGTGTAAGGGTAATAATTACTATTCTTACTCCAGGGGGGTGTGAAACAGAAGGGTAAGTGATGGATAGTGTAGGGGTACTAATTACTATTCCTACTCCATGGGGGGTGCAACAGAAAGGTAAGTGCTGGATAGTGTAGGGGTACTAATAACTTTTCTTACTCCATGGGGGTGTGCAACAGAAGGGTAAGTGATGGATAGTGCAGGGGTACTAATTACTATTCTTACTCCAGGGGGGTTCAACAGAAGGGTAAGTGCTAGATAGTGTAAGGGTACTAATTACTATTCTTACTCCAGGAGGTGCACAGAAGGGTAAGTGCTGGATAGTGCAGGGGTACTAATTACTATTCTTACTCCAGGGGGGTGCAACAGTAGGGTTGAGTGCTGGATCATGTAGGGGTACTAATTACTATTTTTAGTCCAGGGGGTGCAACATTAGGGTAACTGCTGGATAGTGTAGGGGTACTAACTATGGGGGTGCAGCAGAAGGGTAAGTTCTGGATAGTTTTGGGGTTTCATTAAAAAAATTATATTAAAATTAATTCAAATTAAATTAAAATATATTAAATTACATTAAAATTAAGTTTAATTAAAATAATACAATTAATAAAAGTAAATTAAATTAAAATAAATTAATATTATTTAAATTAAATACTTAAGCATACTTACGTTGTAATGGTATGCATTGTAATAGCATCTGTGTTGTAATGGCATGTGTTGTAATAGCATGCGTTGTAATGGATCTTGCATTGCAAAAGTTTAGTTGTAATGGTAGTGCGTTGTTATGCCAGCTTTGTGATGGCTGTTTCCCTTGGAAAGGTGTCATTACTGAGACTTTAATAGAGTTTTAAGTATTTTTTTGCAAGGGGAGTTTTGGGTAGTAGCCTACAGCCATTTTCATAAACTGCGTACATTTTTTCATTTAAAAGTGCATTGGGTCATTAACATTGCTCCAAAACTGCTAAACCTTCAATTCAGGCAGACGACTCTCATATATTATCCTCAACTGCCCTCTCGCTCTCTCCTCTTGCTCCTTTATGCTCACTCTTATTTCTCTATCAACTTTCCTCCTAAAGTCTCTCCCTTTGATAATCTACCTCTCTTTGGTTTCCACTAACGATGTCAGAGTCACTTTTCCTTCCACTCTCTCATGTTCCCCCACCTCACTTATTTTTACTGTATCGCTGTCTTTTTATCCTATTCTTCAGTTCTCTCAATCATACTCTTTCTCCATCTCTTACATCGCGTACACACCCCGTTCGTCACATTCCACTTTCTCTCCCTCTTGCAGTTAATTCTACTTACACATGTCTCCCCCTCTATATGATTATGCTTTCTAGTTCCTTCTTTCTTATATCTTTTCTCTGTCTAGGTGTTACTTTTACATGCTCTCTCTTGTGCTTTGCTATCTCCCTTTAGCAATGTATCCCTAATTTGTTTTCTCCCCCTGTGTCTTCTTTACCTTTCCTGTTTATTCCTAGGACCTCTTCTATTTTTCACTCATTCTCCTTCTCTCACTACTTCTCTCTCCCCTTATCTCCCTCTCCATGTTCCCCCTCTCCTCATAGAATGCTCCACCTGTACTTCTCTTATTATTATTCTTATTTTTTTCTGAAGAGAGCTTTAGCTGTAAGATGTCACAGTGATTGATTGAATAAAACTGATATAATTGGAAAGGGGGGGCATGATTCACAGAACAAACTTAAGACAACATCCTAAACGTACTACCATTTTGGTATTCACAGAAGGCACTTACTCATTTTGGTATTCACAGAAGGCACTTACTCATTTCGGTATTCACAGAAGTTAGGAGTCCTAACTTTAGGACTCTTAAATGCCTTCCTGTGAATCCCGAAAGTCTTAAAGGGGCCAATTAGGATGGCGGATGGAAAGCATCCTGACCGCCAGTCCCACGGAAATTGACCGTCCGACCGCACCGTGGGGAAACCGGCGGTGCAATTACGATTCCCCTACAGCAAAACCCGACCGCGGGGGTCGGATGTCACCAAAGACCGCCGACCGCGGACAGAAGCATCGAAAACCCGTCTGCGGAGGATGGATGCCACCACAGACCGCCGACCGCGGACGGAACCATTGAAAAAATGACCGCCGCGGACGGAGTGGCCGCTGTAACAGGCCCAACCGCCGACAGTGCAGCGGAGTGACCGGGCGCATGATTAGGATAGTACTGCCAGGGCAACGTAAAGATTCCCCCTTCACGACCGTCGCGGAAAATAACATTGACAAATGTAAGTAACAGCGGAAGGGCCAAAGCTAATCCCCAGGTCTGACTGGAAAAAAAAGGGGGCTGCAACGTACCATGCAATCCAGCAAATCAAGACCCAAACCTACCATGAACACACCCCTCCCCCAATAACCCACATCAAAAACACACCTCCATGGTGGAACACCTGACAGGCAAGGGTTCACACCCACAACGTACCTGACTGCAAGATACCATTGGGACACAGCCACAAAGAAGAAAATAAAAGGAGACCCTCCCATCCCCACAATCCTTTGCATCACAGCAGAACTGAGAGGAAAAGGCACACGGCAGAGCACAGCACCACATACACTAATAGCCACACAACAACCTACACATCAACACACACACCTCACCATCCACCAAAACACCATCCCAACAAACCACACACCTGCACCCCCAACACCCTGTACAGCACACACCATGGCCCACAAGAAACAGCCTAAATTCACAGAGAGTGAGCGGAAAGTCATGGTGGATGAGATTATACGTGTAGAACCCAACCTGTTTGGAACCCTTGTACCACAGACCACACTGGCCAACAAAACCATCATGTGGGAAAGGATAGTCACCAGAGTGAACGCATCAGGGACTGCGCCACGCAACAAAAGAGACTTCCAGAGGCGGTGGCACGACCTCAAGGCAAAAGTGAAGTCAATCAGAGCCAAGAAACGTGAGCGGGCCGAGCGTACTGGCGTCGGCAGTCCCATCCAGCCAATACCATACATTGAATGGGAGGAGAAGGTGCTTGGAATACTGCACCCGGAGAGCCTGGAAGGAATAGCTGAGGGAATGGAGGCTGGTAAGTACAACCTAATGACCACAATCACAATGCCAAGTACTGCCTTGCACAACTGCTAAGATACTCCACCTAGGCCCCACACCATGCATGTTGAGCACACATACATCCAAATGTGTGAATGCCAGGGCCAAAATGCATCCACAATGACCACCCACACACGGAGCAACCACCATTTCCTGGGTCACATGTGGCTAAGCAGCCTGCACTACAACTGCCAACAGGCCCCTTTCACCCACAGCCCAGCAAGATGGAGTCCCTCTACCATGTGCTATCAATGCAAGCCCTCTCACCAAAGTAACAGGTAGGAAGCCATCTTCACAGGGAGGGATGTACCTGGGTGAGGGGCCAGCACTACAACTCCCAACATGCCCCCTCCACCCACAGCTCAGCAAGATGGAGTCCCTCCTCCATGTGCTATCAATGCAACCCCTCTCACCAAAGTAACAGGTAGGTAGCCATCTTCACAGGGAGGGGTGTACCTGGGTGAGGGGCCAGCACTACTATTCCCAACAGGTCCCCTCCACCCACGGCCCAGCAAGATGGAGTCCCTCCACCATGTGCTAGTAATTCAAGCCCTCTCACCAAAGTAACGGGAAGGTAGCCATCTTCACAGGCGTATGCCACCCTAACCCGTCATGATACCCAGTACTGTGTACCACAACAATGTGATGAGTTTGTCAATCTTGTGCTGCATGACATGACATCCCAATTGTCACAACAACCAACCTGTGCAGTACACATCAATGACTCTCTATCCTTTGTACAACAGGTGATCGTGAACTGTCAGGAAATGTCAGCAACCGGCAACACCAGGCACCCCCCTCAGACTATGGACTCTCTGGAGCAGATGACCTTGACGCCATGGATGCTGTGGATGAAGCTAGTACACCAGTGTTGCCAGTGCCTTCACGGACCCAGGACATTGCTGTCACCACCCCCTTGACCACAACACCATCAGTGGCCCCTGCCGTCGGGACCTGTACTGCCACTACCACCACCACCAATACAACAAGTCTTCCCTGTGCCACCCTCCCAGACCCATTGGACAATGAAACACCCTCCACATCCCAGGAGAGCAGGGAGAGAGTCCGGGCTAGGACCCAGGTGAGGCAACAGGTTCCGGACAGGAGGGCAGGTGCAAGGGCAGGTGGCCAGCAACACCCACCCAATTGAGGTGCCGAGACCCTGGATGCCATCAACAGGGTTGTGGACATAGATGAGCATGCACAGGCACGCCAAGACACACTGGAGCACCGGCAGCTGTTGAGGTCCATCTACAACAGGCTTGCACAACTTGTGGACATCAAGGGGCAGCAAGCAGCATCTCGGAGGGAGCAGCCTGCAGGTCATATACCACTTCCCCCTCCCCCCAGTGGCCTGCAGGATGTCATTCCACAAACATCCCCTGAGGCCACAGAGAGGGATGTGGCCCCGGAGCAAGCTGCCCACTCAGCAGTCCCCCCTCCAGCCAAAATACAGAGGGGACGTCCGAGGAAACAGCCTGGTGAAACCAGTGGCAAAGCACCAGCTAGCTGCCAGACGAGGAACCAGCGCTGACTTCACCATACCCTGAGCCTGTGATTCACTCTGCTGACTATCCTCCCCCACACCGCCAGTCCATCGCATATATCTGTTGTACTGGGTTCCCACAACAATGTGGGTTCTACACGATGATCTCATCCTCCATGACTTTCAACTTGCTGATCCCCACCCCCATCTTGTAAATATGCACTCCACCAACACTGCCACCATTGTAAATAAACACCCTTGAAACACTCATGCCCGTGTGTACTCCATGTTCTAATCACAGGGTGTACATTGATGTAAACGTTTCCATGTCCAAGGATCAATGCCTGTCTGTACTCATGGTGAAAATGAAGCGACCTATGGAGAACAAGAGAACAACATACACATGTCAGGAGACTGCATCACAGCCTTCACACCACACAGCATTTCACTGCTGTGCTATCTATCCACTCCACAATTTACACCAGTCACAACATACCCATTCGTGAGCCATGCATGACTACCATGTCCAATACACATTTGCAACCAGCACGGAGCCAACCACAGGCAGCAGTCAAAACACACATCCAGACATCATCACTAACCACCCCTTCCGCATACCATGTCAACACCGTATGTTGACACCCACCTTCAAGGGAAGTAGCGCTCAATGAGCTGGCGTCTCTGGTCCCACCTTCCTCCTCTCCACTATCATCATCACTGGACACGGGCGGGATAGCATGCGGAGCCACTTGTTGGTCTGCAGGGTCCAGGATCAGGGGGATCCCCGTGCGCAGGGCCAGGTTGTGGAGCATGTGGCAGGCAACCACGATTTTGCAGACCTTTGCGGGTGAGTAAGGCAGGGTCCCTCCGGTCTTGTCCAGGCAGCGGAACCTTGACTTCAGCAGCCCGAATGTGCGCTCCACCACCCGACGTGTCTTGCCATGTGCCACATTATATCGCTGTTCACCTGGGGTAGTGGGATTCCGTACTGGGCTCAACAACCATGGGCGGTTCGGATATGCAGAGTCACCTATGGGAGAGGTGGAGAGGCACGTCCAACATTACCACTGTGGTGGGGGTCAGCAGGGCACACATACAACACAGTGTTTGACACTGACAACTCACCAACAAGCCAGCCACATTCCAGATGCATATTCACCATCAGTCGGGGCACAATGCTGCTCCGCAGGATGTGGGAGTCATGTGCAGAGCCTGGAAATCTGGCACACACATGCGAGATGATCTGATTGGTCTGGCACACCACTTGGACGTCGATGGAGTGGTAATGCTTCCTATTACGATAAATGTGTTCACGTGCCTGTGGTGGAACCAGACCAATATGTGTGCCAACAATGGCACCCACCACATGTGGAATCCGACCCAGAGCGTAGAAATCAGCCTTCACAGCTGGAAATTCCGCTGTCCCTGGAAAATGGATATATTCAATTGTGTGCTGGAAAGTGCCAGTAGCGAAGAAGTGAAGGGCCGCCATCCCCTTGGCCGTTGGTGTGAGTGCCCCGGGATATTCCCTGCGTGGCTGCAGGTGGGGCTCGAGTTGTGCAACCAGGATCTGCAATGTGGGACGGTCCAAGCGGAATCTGTGTATCACCTCATCGTCCACAATGTCCTCCAGCACAGTGTATGGATGGTGCACATTCGTAGCCCTCCTAGGATGGTAGCACATGTCAATTGTAAACACAACACAGCTCTAACACATTTGTGATCATGACAGACACAGCAATAACAATGACTGAGATCACCAGTGGTAGTACCACAGGCTACATGTGGCTTGGCCCTGGCACACAACAATGGCACACCTGTAGACTTGCCACACATTGACATCCCCACAATGAAGTCACAGCCATGTGTATGCACAAAGGCACGTTTCCACATGTAGCACAGACAGCCTTGATTGTGCAACATACACCTCATGTGTGGATCTGCTCCCCACAGGCCCCAATCGTTGTGCTTTACCATGCCAATACATAAATACACAGTCCATTAGGTCATGCAACTCTGACTAGATTTGCATAGGCTGGACACGGACACATGAGAGGGCAATCCATCAAGCATACATCACACAGCAACAAATTCATAGTGCAACCATCACATCATCACATGTCGTTGCACAGACCATGTACAGACTCACATGTAACACAATCTGCAGGTCCATGGTAACACTGAACTGTGTAAATGTTAACCAACAACCCATGTCATATGTGAGCCACCACATCACTACATTGTCACAGATGTGCACTGGCCTGGCATGTGCACTCGGCACTGGTCTGGGTGGGTAACTTGCAATGTTTGCACTGCCCTGTTGCATGATCATGGTGGCCAATCGACACCCTTGGACAGCGCCCTTGCCACAGCATGATGTATTGGCAGGTACCATGTACCTGCTCAGCCACACATGTCCCCTTGCCAACATGGATTGTGTGCCTGACCATCCAGTAATTGGCCTCACGCTGGCAGTGCATGCCTGCCGCGAATACAAAACTTGCATTCAGCCTCCACAAATGCGTTTCCCATTGGCTGTTGAATAGGGTGCCATGGCGGGGACACACCGGCACGGTCATGCGTGCGCTGCCGCTAGGGTGCATCTTTAAAATGAATCCAGTTTCCGGCACCGCGATCGAGGTTCACGCATACCGCGGGGGCGGGGCAGGCTTTCTGCAATATTTAAATCTACATTGTGAAATGTCCGGTGGTATGTCCCTCCATGCAGATAGCTGTACCCACCGCCGTTCCCCGGCGGTGACTCACTGCCCCTGCCCATGCCCATTCAGTCTAGGCGCCCGCCATGCAGATAGCAGTACCCATCACCGTTCCACGGCGGTGACACACTATAGTGGAACGGCGGTGGGTACCGCTATCTGCATGGCGGGCCCCTGGACTGAATGGGCATGGGCGGTAAGTCACCGCCGGGGAACGGCTGTGGGTACCGCTATCTGCATGGCGGGCCCCTGGACTGAATAGGCATGGGCAGTGAGTCACCGCCGGGGAACGGCGGTGGGTACCGCTATCTGCATGGCGGGCCCCTGGAATGAATGGTCATGGGCAGTGAGTCACCGCCGGGTCCGGGCGGTGGGTGCCGCTATGTGACTGATGGGGGGATACAAACTGCCATTGCCACTTGCACATTCAAATGTATCTGTTAGCCTGCCCCACCCCCGCGGAATGCGTGCTCCGCCATTGCGATACCAGCGAGTGAAGATTTTCAAATGATGCACCATTGCGGTAGCGCGCACATGTTGTTGGTGGTGTGTGACCGTGATAGTCCTTGCACATGCAGCCAATGGAAACAGGGTGACGCATAAGCGATTTTCAAAAATGCGGAAGCCATGCACCGCCACAGCGGGGCCAGTCATTGGCTCATTTTGAATGAGGCAGCCCGGGAACACCAATTGCTGCAGACGTGTGCCACTGATATCAGCTCAGGGCCCTATAAATGTGTGAGTCTGAGCACCACACATCCACTGCTTCCAGCCACTGCTGCCTGCACCCATCACCTCTACCTGCTGTTGCTGCCCATTCCACCAACTGCTGCTGTTGTGCCAGTGTCCTGGACCTTGCCATGGCGGGAGTTGGACAGATCCGGTCCCGTCCCTTCGGTGCAGAGGAGCTGGAGGTCCTTGTGGCCTGTGTGCTCAGCCACTATGAACAGCTCTACGGTGCCCAGGACAGGTGGTAAGTGCAGTGGGGGACATGTTGGTGTGCATGAGGTGGTCCCTGACTCCTGGTGTCTGCAATCTGGGCGGTGTTCTGTGGGAGGCAGTGGGGGTATGCCCCAGCAGGCCAGGAACTCTGTGATGTGTTCCTGGTTCTGTCACTGACTGATTGATCTCTATGCTGCGCAGTGTTATCTTTGAGGGGTCGCAAATATGACATCTGCAGTCTTGTGGCTGTGCTGGGTCACGTCCGATCACAGCTATCTTGTAGGTGTGTGCCTCACCTGCTTTCCATGATGGACTAATGCCATATCGTCCTGTCAGTCACATATGTTGTACTGTGCATGGCTGCTGACAGATACCTGTACCTTTTATCTGTATGAACGGCCAACTGTTCACTGACTTGCTCCTTCTTGTCTCCCATTATGGTAGGTCAAGCTGCACCATCGCAAGGCCATGTGGAGGGCCATAGCACGTGATGTATGGGAAGTGGGGGTGCACAACAGGCGACACACACACTGCCACAAGCAGTGGGACGGCATCTGCAGGCTCAGCAAGAATGTAGCGGAGATGTCACTGGGGTTGATTGACTGATCAGGCCGGCTTGCACAACGTACCATGACCCCTCAAATGCTACGTATCATAGCTGTGACACATCCTGACCTGTCCGCACGGTTGAGAGGGGAGCAGCAGCAGACTAGTGATGAGCACACTGAATGGGTTTGTGACTTGGGAGAGCATGCATGTATTGCTGGTCAGACACAGTAGTGACATCCATGGTGTATATGGTGTGCTGCCATTGCATGTTGGTGGCATTAGCGGAGTGAAAGTCAGCATCCATGTCAGCCAGCTGGACATACCAGTTGCATTGTAGTGCAGGGGCCCAGGACATGCCATTCATGTCTGTGGTCACATGGCATCACATGTGTGGTGGTCTAAATGCACTTGCCCTGTTTGTTTCATGTACATGTGTCACAGGGCCCACTAATACTTTGACATGAGGATGTCTGGGAGGGGTGGTTCATGTGCAGGATGGGTGCGACATGTTGTCCAGCTGTCAAGGAAGTTTGGATTTTGTCATTTGCAGTTAGTCTGATCTCTCTTTTTCAGCTTTGGACGAAGACACTGATAGACAAACGACGGAAAGTAGTGGTGGCAATGCATGCGGATCAGAGACCACACAAACAAAGACTGAGATGGAAGAGAGCAGTCCCGGAGAGGGGGACAGGACTATCCCTGAGGACTCTCATGAGGAGACACCATTGTCCTCATCTTCAGACAGCGTTGGTGAGTCAGCACTGTTGGTAGACACAGGGAGTGGACAATCTACACCTTCAATCGGCACACAGCACACTGGACCCACACTGCCACCAACTGCAAAAATTACTGCTCGTGCTCACAAGAGTAGGGGGAGCAGAGTGGCCTTTGGTGCAGGCACCGCTGCCCCTGCCCCTGTGACACAAACTGCCCTTAGTGCTGAGGTGGTTGATCTGCTACGACAGTTGTGTGTAGTGCAAACAAACATGATAAATGCATTCCTGGACCACAATAGGAAGTTGGGGCAGGTGGTAGCATTCATGGAGGGGATGCATGGTGATGTGGCTGGTCTCCACAGGACAGTACAGCCGTTATCCAACACAGTGTCTGCAGCCATTCAACAGTCACATGGACAAGGTTCTACTTCAGTTCCCCCATCCACGCCACTTACTGTCTTAGGGGAGAGTGACACTTCTGAACGTGCATCATTTTCAGGGTATTGCACTAGAAGCAGGCACAGGCAGCAAGGCAGGCAATGGAGGCCACAGACACCATCCCCTGGGAAAGGGAAATCTTTCATAGAACACGACATCAGCTACCCTTGAGATGACACACAGGACCCTCAAGGAGTGATGGGGGGCACAGATTTACAGGACACACAGGCATCCCCCTTAAAAGGTACTCACAAGGGCAAGGCACATCTCATGGACAAAGCACAGACCAAGTACAGGGCATCCGCAAAGGACAGGACACCACCCACGGACACAGCTCCTCCCAAGGACAGGGCACCTCCCAAGGACCAGGCCCTTACAAAGGACAGGGCACCTCCCAAGGACAGGGCACCTCCCAAGGACAGGACACCACCCACGGACACTGCTCCTCCCAAGGACAGGGCACCTCCCAAGGACCAGGCCCCTACAAAGGACAGGGCACCTCCCAAGGACAGGGCACCTCCCAAGGACAGGTCACCTCCCAAGGACAGGGCACCTTCAATGGACAGGGCACCTCCCAAGGACAGGGCCACTCCCAAGGACCGGGCCCCTACAAGGGACAGGTCACCTTCAATGGACAGGGCACCTCACAGGGACAGAGCGCCGCCCACAGATAAGGCACATTCCAAAGACAGGACACCTCCTAAGGCCAAGGCATCTCCCATGGCCAAGGCTACTCCCAGGGAGCAGGCACCTCCCAGGGCCAAGGCGTCTCCCATGGACAGGACATCCACCAAGGACAGACATCCATCACCCATGCGTACCCTGAAGCTGGTGTTGGTGAAGGAACGTAAACCACATGTGTCAGAGGTGGAGACCCCCCATACCTCTACTCCCATCCACACCCCGGTGAAGCAGAGGAAGGAGTATACTGTTGTTGCATCCCCATTACGGTATGTTACTGTTACATCGCAACTTTTACATCGGAATGCTGTTACAACGCAGCTTTTACAACGCTGGTTCCATTACATCGGATACCATTACAACGCAGGACATTACATAGCAGATGCTATTACAACGCATACCATTACATCGTAAGTATTGGTAAGTATATATATATTTTTTATTTTGTTTAATATTATTTATTTAATATAATTAATATTAATTATAAATAAATATATTTATTTATGTTTTTTAATATTATAAATTAAATATATTAATTTAAGTAATTTTTTAAATAAGTATGAGTATAGGAGTATATGTTTTGGGGTACTGAGGTATATGTTTTGGGGTGTTTGGGTATTTTTAGGTTTTAGGGCTGGGTTTAGGTTTTGGGGTACAGGGGTATTTTTAGGTTTTAGGGCTGGGTTTGGGTTTTGGGGTACAGGGGTATTTTTAGGTTTAAGGGCTGGGTTTGGGTTTTGGGGTACAGGGGTATTTTTAGGTTTTAGGGCTGGGTTTGGGTTTTGGGGTACAGGGGTATTTTTAGGTTTTAGGGCTGGGTTTGGGTTTTGGGGTACAGGGATATTTTTAGGTTTTAGGGCTGGGTTTGGGTTTTGAGGTACAGGGTTATTTTTAGGTTTTAGGGCTGGGTTTGGGTTTTGGGGTACAGGGGTATTTTTAGGTTTTAGGACTGGGTTTAGGTTTTGGGGTACAGGGGTATTTTTAGGTTTTAGGGCTGGGTTTGGGTTTTGGGGTACAGGGGTATTTTTAGGTTTTAGGGCTGGGTTTGGGTTTTGGGGTACAGGGGTATTTTTAGGTTTTAGGGCTGGGTTTGGGTTTTGGGGTACAGGGGTATTTTTAGGTTTTAGGGCTGGGTTTGGGTTTTGGGGTACAGGGGTATTTTTAGGTTTTAGGGCTGGGTTTGGGTTTTGGGGTCCAGGGGTATTTTTAGGTTTTAGGGCAGGGTTTGGGTTTTGGGGTACAGGGGTATTTTTAGGTTTTAGGGCAGGGTTTGGGTTTTGGGGTACAGGGGTGTTTTTAGGGTTTATTATTTTTAAAGTACGACTTTAATTAAATTAAATTAATTAAATTAATTGAATTTAATTTCATTTATTAAATTATATTAATTACAATTTTAAGTTGTATTCAATTATATTAATTAAATAAAATAAATTAAATTAAAATAATTACAATTATAAATTTATTTAAATTAAATTAATTCAATTATGTTAAAATAGTTAAATTACATTAATTTCATTTTTAAATTTAATTAAACTAAATTAAATAAATTAAATTAATTACAATTTTAAAATTAATTTAATTATATTAGTTAAATTAAATTAATTAAATTAACTTAATTACATTTAAAAATAAAAGATATACTTACCTATACTTACGATGTAATGGTATGCGTTGTAATAGCATCTGCTATGTAATGTCCTGTGTTGTAATGGCATCCGATGTAATGGAACCTGCGTTGTAAAAGTTGCGATGTTACAGCATGCGTTGTAAAATAACGCGTTGTAACATCATAGATCCCCCATTACACATGATGCAGAGGGCAGAAGGCAGGGCCAGAGCAAGGGTCAAGCAGGTTCCAGCACGTCCCCAGAGAGCAGTCCCCCACATGCACATGATCGACCTTTGATGGGTGATGTTTCAGATGAGCCCGCACCACTTAACAGTCCAGTGATGTCCAGGGTGCCCTTCCGAATCCCAAAGAAACGGAAACACACACCGGTAACACCTGACCACCCCAATGTCGCTCCAGTACAGCTGTCCCCAGCTCCCAGAGCCACCCTGCCTCCTGGCCCATACAGCCCTGTGGCTCATCATTTCAGTGGTCCTAGTGGGTCAGCTGCAATTCACTCTCATGTGTCCGATAGTGGCACTGTGTCTGTTGTTCGCTGTCATGCCTCATGTAGTAGCACTGTGTCAGTTATTCCCTCTCCTGTTTCAGGTACTGCCACTGTGTGTGTCCTCCAATCTCATGTCTCAGATGCTGGCATGCTATTTGTTGGTCAGTTGACCTGCCTCCATCTATTTCAGCACACTCTCCACTCCTCCTTATCTAGAATTGAGGTGTTCATGATTAGTAATTTAATGATGCTCAGTAACAACAAGGCGGGCATAAGGTTTTTGGGCCAGAAGAGGCTGTAAAACATAGCCTTTTGACCAAGCAAGATGGGTAGTTCCTCTTCACCAGTCCCCCAGGTTAATAAGTCTGGCTTTCACGTTGATGAGTTGCTGTCTTTTGGGAAACAAGTGAACTCTGTAGCCCCTCGAGTGTTCAGCAGATGTGGCTGCTGGAAAAGAGCTTTGCTTTTATCTGTCAACATCTGCATGCTCTGGAGGTGGGAGAAGAAATTCTGTTAATAGGCTACTATGCTGGGGCTTACCTTCTGATATAATATAGTGATTGCAGCTGACCTAAAATATTGGGCGTAGGTTGGTATTTACCCTTCCTAAGGGTCTCTGAAGTTTCCCACCTTCCTGTTGAGGAGTAGATCAATTTGAAGGCTATTACTGTTGCCACTAGGTCTTTTATTAGAAGGGTTCTAAATGTAGTCATGACGAACTTTCTCAGCATGGTACCCCCAGTCATTTTGATCTGGCCCTGTGCTTTTGCTGATGATCTTATGTTACAACATGCACACTGAGCCAGGTGGTATGGCCTTCTCTCTTCTTGCCCCAGAGCTTTAGAATGGTATTCTATTGGCTTTTTAACAAATTGCTAATCAGTGAAGGTTGTTAAGTTGCTTACATTCCATCTTTTCAGTTAGCTGCATTTCTTAAACCCTCATAGCACATTGATATTTTCATTTAAATATCACAATCACAAGAACTCATGCAAGCATTTGACAACAACAGTCTAGTTTAGTGTTGTTATCATTGTTTTCTAAATTAGATCTACATTCATCATTCTATCGGCTTCTGCAAGGAAGAAGTGATACATGCTTAACGCATAATATTCACAGATCTGTTAAGTTACATCTCAAGTTCATATATAAACTAAGCCCGGGCAGAGACCTCTGCTCCACCCGTGGAGTGTGCAGAGATTTGCCTCCTCCGCGTACCGTGGAGAACATGGAGAAGGCAAATCTCTGCACACTACGGAGCGGAGTTGGCCAACCCCCGCCTCCACCCCCTATATTAACAAGTAATTCTACATTACTTAAAGTAAATTAAAACCACTTACCTGTACTGCGGCGTCCCCGTACTACCCTTCTCCTCTTCCACATCGTCTGGACAATCCTTGAGAAAACTGAGCATGCGCGCGCACCCGTGCATGCGCATTTCTCACAAGAAATGTGCAGTTATACAGTGCAGACATTATACAAATATAGGTGCCCAAGGGTGTTTTGCTGGCACAAATTTAACGACAGATCTGAGTCCATAGCTTGTTACACACAGTTTTATATTTGACCAAAACATGGCTATTCTACCCTGGATCTTGTCTCTGTCTAGCGCTTAGAAAAAGTTTGTGATTTAATATTTTGTATGCCAGAATATAGTCCTGTATTTTTCACACTTAATAATGACTAGCAAGTGCAAACACACATGCTAACATCTCACCATGGAAAAGGAATGTACTCCTGCTATTGACAAGAGTAAATCTCCCTAGGATAGAAAATGGACTACCCACAAACATGTACGTTTGAGGATGTTCAAAAATGTCATTGCCATTCCAGCCCTGATCACAGAGTCACCACCCACATGAACCTTACTCACAAGGACTAAATCATTTTACGAGTCCAAATTTGTATGAGGTACTACATTTGCATTGCACTTGTAAAAAAAAGATGTATGTCACATGCAAGAAGCTCCAATTGAGTTCTGATAAGAGACCCATATGCTCCCTGAAATTAGATATGTGGCATATGGGGATAAAGCGAATGACAGAGCATCAAATAATGAAGTGCAATGGAGAAGCCAGTATTAGAACTCAGGTAGTCAACCTTAAATATTGCTACATGCTTGTATCCTTTTCAAGCTTGTGATGTTACAAAATTATAAACAAAAATACCATCATAATTTAACATAATAATTGCTTATTATTAAAAAAAATATTCTGATCTATTTGTTGTGTCAAGAGTTTTTTTATTCAGAACAATGCTTATAGCTTCCATGTCTTTCTGCTTTGCTGAGTCAAATGTCTGAAACGAACTAGACCTGTGAGTATCATCATTCTCTGCTTCTAGCAGGAACAGATAAGAAATAAAGCTGCACATCTAAAAGGCCGAAACAGAATTAGGTATTTATCCATAGTAAGCCTGCCAAAGTCATTTGGGGCGGGCAAACATTAAAAAAGGCTAGCCCAGCCCTCACAGCATCCCCTGTAGCCACAGCCCTGGGAGTTCCCCAAGTTACTATCCAGTTTAAAAGAGAATAGAGGTATTTCCTTTGCGGATATCTGATCTTTAAGCATATCCTAATGCCATAGAATAATCTTAACTTCACTACTGTCAGTATTAAAAGTGCTAACACAAATCATGCGGTCTATCTCAGTTTTTCTTACAACGGGTTCCAGTAACTCCTGTCAAGGGTTTTACCAAGCTGTCTTGCAGGCCTGTTTATCTAAACACTTAGGATAGCCCTTTTTAATCAAACTAGTAATCAATGTGTCAGATTCTCTAAAATAGTCTAGTCTGACCTTTTGGTACAGTTCATGTGGATTCTCAGGAACTACCCAAAGGCTTTCTCTATGGCTCCTAGATGATGACTCTGAAAATGAAGCAGGGAATTCCTTTCTGTGGGTTTCCTGTAGAGTGAGGTATTTATAGTGCCCGCATCTACCTTGACCCACAGATCCAATAAAGGAATAGCATCATTGTCAAAATTGAGTAAAGCAAATGTCAGGTGATACCGTGATGAGCCGCATATGAGATTCCTGCAGTCTAATGTCTTTTTGTCATGCCACAGAAAAAAATACATCAACAATATGCTGAAACCAGTGTGAAAGGTTATAACGGAAGAGGTTGCCGGGATGAAAAACATGGATTTCTTCATAGTGGGCCATACAAAGATCGGCTAGATCTGGGGTAAAGTCAGCCCCCATCGCCACACCCTTGGTTTCGAAGTAAACAGATTTTCAAACTGTAGATAGTTCTTGTTGAGCGAAATATCAGTCAAGGCAAGAATAAATGCAGCAGGTACCTGGAAAGGGGTTCCTGTTTATGCAGCATGTTTTCAATAACTTACTGGAACCTCATGCAAGAAAAACTGAGATAGACCGCATGATCTGTGTTAAAACGTTCAATACTGTCATTAGTGAGGTTAAGAAGATTATTCTTAGGGATTGGGATGTACTAAAATATAAGATATTAATTTTATTTTATGAGTTTTATATAGCGCTGGCTAGACCCGGAGGTATCAGAGCGCTTGACATGAGGTTCCACAAAATTACAAAATTACATCAGTTACAATTTACATCAGTTGCTAGAAAAAACATTACAAGAGCATAGAAGACGAGATAAGTGAAGTGTAGAGGGGAAGGGGGTAAGGGTAAAGGGGTAGGAGGGAGATACAGCAGAGAAACAAAGGAAAGTCTACCCAAAGTCCGGCTGGGTAGTTGACGGTCAAGGAGGAAGTCCAAAACCTATCTCCTCTGTAGCTATCAGGTAGCTCCACCAGGCATTGACCAAATAGCTACGTCTCAATGAGAAAATATTTGAAGAACATAGAGGACGAAATAAATGGAGTGTAGAGGGATAATGGGGTAGGGTAAAGTAGTAGGAGGGAGAATACGACAAAGAGACGCAGGAAAATCTGCCCAAGGTCCAGCTGGTTAGGTGACGGCCGAGGGGGAAGTCCACAGCCCATCGTCTCTTTAGCTACCAGGTAGCTCCACCTGGCATCGGCCAGAAAACTAGGTCTCCGCGGTCGGGGGGTAAGTTCACAGATTCAATGTCCTGATGGGTAGGCCGGATGGGGGAAAGGTCAATGTCAAGTTTAATATCCCATAGTAGGAGCACAATGTGGAAGGGACCACTGTGGCAGCCATCTTGGGGTCAGGCAAGGGGTTCTGACCTTGGTGTTAACTTTCGGCCGGTCCCCATTTTTATCTTTTGCTCAACAAGGGGGGTGGAGTTTTTCTGCAGAGGAGCAGCTTGAGGGCAGAGCCAGTGTCTGCTAGTCTCCTGAAGTGAGTATTTCCGAGTTGTAGTTGCTAGGGGAAAAGACAGCCCCCATTTTAGGATCAGGCGGGGCGCCTCAGGTGTCTTACTCAGTTGACCTTAAAGCTGATCTTCGTCTTCCCTAGAGGTCGGAGCTGTTGCTGCCATTACCATCCACCCCATGGCCACTATGCAGTAGGTGCCACAGGGGCCTCCCTTGGGGTGTCGCCCCTGACCCCTGGGGACGGTGTTCTGTAGGCGCCATTTTGGGGTCAGGCGCATCAAATAGAGGCTTTTGAATACATCTTAATGCCTGAAAAGACCAAGGAGGACAGTGTTGGGGGCCTCAGCCTCGCTGGATCACCACCAGGACCCCTGGCGCTCCTAGCGATGTTAACAATGTCCCCGCTCACCGTCTCTCATCTCATGGTGAATGTCTGCAATGGCGGGCAGGATCCCCATTGGATCGGTACTATCTCCTCCCCGTGATGTGTGCTCCCTCTCCGCACCGGCAGGCCTCTCACTGCGCCTCCGCCGTGTCACTCCAAGAGGGTCGCTGCTCTCTGTACGGGAAGATGTTGCGCCTCAACTGATCTGCTTTCCCGGGACAGACAAGCCTGGGGAGTGCCAACCCCATTGTCTGCTCACAGCGCGCCATTCTTTATTTCACATCCACAAAGTAAATACCTCTATTTTCTTTTAAACACTCTAGTCACTTGGGGATCCCAATCCTGACTCTAACACCCAAATGGAGTGTACTGCCAGTTGTAGGCCATTCCAAATGTGGACACTGTTTGGCCTGTAAAGACTTTGTCAATACTAAAGGGTCCATTAGTATTGCGGGTGGATCACCACCGTCCGTATGATGGTGGTGATCCGCCCGTGAAAAACCTCCGCCCGCCCTCCATTTACCCCCACCACATTATCATGGCGGGGGAACCGTGGCGGACGGAAAGACTGTCTGCCGGTTTTCCGCCTGGTCGCAGAGTCGACCGGGCGGAAAAGGTGCTAACATGGTGGCGGTGTCTGGGAGACACCGCCATCCATATTAGCATGTATGCTGGGTTGTGCCTTTCCGTGACGGCATTACCACCACGGAAAGGCAGGAAGTTTTTACTATTGGGGGTCCGCAGCGGGCCCCCTGGGATTCAGGGGTGTGGGGGTGCACATGAGGGGTGCCTATGGTACCCCCCTGCAGTTCCCTGCACAAAATGGCCGGCACGGCGCGGTGCCTGCCTAGTTGTGCACGGAAGTGCACGCCATGCCTTCCTGGCATTGTGGCTGGCAGTGCTGAGTTCACCGCCCGCCACAATGTCAGGAATGCAGTGGCGGGCGCATCGTAATAGCAGGCACGGGACGGGACCTCGGCAGCATCGGCGGGCGGTCCCATTCCCCGAAAGACAAAGTCTGCCCGCCATCCTAATGACCCCCTAAGTGGTGGAAAGTGGAAAGTGGATTATTATGTGGTGTGGGTGTTAGCCCTCATCCTTTAATACTATCATGATACCCCAAATATGGTCCTTGGAGTCACACTAAGAAATCCTTAGCTCAGTTCTGGTAGAGTGGCAAAGAGAAGGCAGACTTTGCTAAAGGAACATGTGTTTAGCAGTATCAACATGGACAATAAGTAATTGACACAACTCGAGAAAAATCTGACACCTACTTTTAAAAATAGAGTGTATTTGTATCTTAATTTAGAGACCAAAACAAATGGAATAGCATATATATAATCAGAGTTTAGATGTTTGATGCAATATTAAATCAGTGCAAAATAATATATGGAAAATATAATATTGTGGTAAATGACAAAATCCACAAGTGACAATGTTTCACTTGCGGCTTGAGTTACGTGGACCCTTTACAGGGTAAAGTTGATGTAAGCCCCGGGACTAGCCACAACAGTCATATCAATTTTACCTAGTCCGTGGAGTCTGGATGCAGAGTTGTTCTGGCTGTCCCTGGTGCTGAACGGGAGTTGCAGGGATGCTGTTTTCACTGCTTACACAAGACTGCATGAATGCAAAAACACAACAGATACACATATGCTGACGTTGGATGAAGGTTGCACAGTATTCCCTGTAGATGTAGTGTCAAGTGTAGGGGTTAGTTTCCGGATTGGTGACCAACAAGCCTTGGCAGCAGTAAGCACATCGAAAAGTATCTGGAACTTCACTGGCTCCAGGGGAGTGAGTTAGCAGCCTAAAACTTTTTGACAGGTGAGACTACAGCTCCCATAATGCACTGGACCACCTGGTTCCATGATTTGCCAGATGGCCGGTGATTCTTCGAATTCAGTGAGGGTTTTTACCTGCAGTTTGTAGGGGACTAGTGCCACTAGTCTAGGGGAGACTGAGGGTGCTTCTGGCTTCCACATGGGTCCCTCTCTTTGGGAGTGCCGAGTTTTAGCCCAGAAAAAGAGTTGGTCACTCAGTTCCAAGTCTGTTGCAACAGGTTCAAAGTATCTCTCTTTTGCTTTTTGTGCTGTGGGCAAAATCCTGTTGTCGGCAACACAGGTCTCCTCTTGGTCTTTCTTTGATGCAAGTTGTTTAGATCTGAGGTTCTGATTTCAGGGTGGTCCCTTAAATCCAATATTTAGGGGAGTTAGGGGGGTGGAAGCTAGTAGCCAATGGGCAACTAGTCCCTGCAGCTAGTCTGCCCCTAAGGTGACCGCATCGGGGTGTAAGTCACCTTTTCTACCCATAGCCCTCTAGAGATGGCAGTAATCAAATTGTGGTGTTAAGACAACGCTGCTCACCCTGGAAGTATGGCTAAGACCTCCCTGCATAGCTAATATCCACCTGCCCGGGTGCAAATGTGCCTGGGCCAGGAGAGGATATATAAAGGGGTCCCTGACCAAACACACAGCACTTACAATTATTACTTAATTGTTTGAATAAGACACAAATGATGGTGACCAGTGTTTTTATTATCACTGTACCAGAAAAAACATGTATTAATTTCACGATTGCTAGTGCAATATACAAAATTCAAATGCGCCCACAAAGGAGGGAGGGGGGAGTGCAAGGGAAGGGGTGTGTTTCAATTAGTTAACATCACTAATCAAAAAGTTCATTAGGCACCAATCCACAACTGGAAAACATTATCATTGATCCATATGTTAGAGATCAAGAAAACACACATGTTGAGCAGCAGAACATATCACATAAAGCAGAAACTCCCGTGATGATTATCATTATCAATCTTGGGTTAAGGAGTTCTTGAAGGTAGATGGTGGTCTACGTTTCGACCCAAAGGTGTAGGATACTTGATCCTTACTCGCGGGTCTTCATCAGGACGTGGGGGGAGGTGGAGGAAGGAGTGGGGCTGTGTCCTGGTTTTGACGCCAGGACAGGATATATTGATTTATGACCGCTTTTCAGGGACGCGGGCGTTCGTCCGAGGGGAATATTGCATCAAACCCTCAGAAGGAGCAGTCACGGCACGTCACCTTCGCAGCGTCAGCGCGTGTCAACCAGGTTGACACGCGCTGACGCTGGCTCATTCTATGACCGACCACGGACGGCGGTCTTTTGTGCGCGATCCACGTCTTGGACGCGTTACATACTTCTACTGCGAAGGTGACGTGCCGTGACTGCTCCTTCTGAGGGTTTGATGCAATATTCCCCTCGGACGAACGCCCGCGTCCCTGAAAAGCGGTCATAAATCAATATATCCTGTCCTGGCGTCAAAACCAGGACACAGCCCCACTCCTTCCTCCACCTCCCCCCACGTCCTGATGAAGACCCGCGAGTAAGGATCAAGTATCCTACACCTTTGGGTCGAAACGTAGACCACCATCTACCTTCAAGAACTCCTTAACCCAAGATTGATAATGATAATCATCACGGGAGTTTCTGCTTTATGTGATATGTTCTGCTGCTCAACATGTGTGTTTTCTTGATCTCTAACATATGGATCAATGATAATGTTTTCCAGTTGTGGATTGGTGCCTAATGAACTTTTTGATTAGTGATGTTAACTAATTGAAACACACCCCTTCCCTTGCACTCCCCCCTCCCTCCTTTGTGGGCGCATTTGAATTTTGTATATTGCACTAGCAATCGTGAAATTAATACATGTTTTTTCTGGTACAGTGATAATAAAAACACTGGTCACCATCATTTGTGTCTTATTCAAACAATTAAGTAATAATTGTAAGTGCTGTGTGTTTGGTCAGGGACCCCTTTATATATCCTAACGTATTACCCAGGTCCCATTGACTACATGGGTTGAACCCCTCTATTTAAAGTGGGCCAGGAGAGGGCTGTTTCCTCCACTGGGAATCAGCCCTGATGCACGTCAGAGGTTCAGCTTTTGAAGCACACTGCCTTGATGTGCCACTTCACTAGCCTGCTTGGGAGGAAACAGGTGTGATCATTGGGGAACACCATTATATAGGGCAATGTAGGCTTGCTCATATATGTCCTCACCTTTAATATACTGCACCCTGCCCTCTGGCTGGAGAGGCCTATGTTAGGGGTGCAAGACATATGTTTGAATGTGCCACACATGGTGAGGGCACAGTTGAGTTCGAGCAGTGTGCACTGCTCCTGCAGTCTGTAATGGCAGGCCTGCTATCAGTGGTTTGCTTGAGTCACCCAGGGTGGCCCAAAACCGTGCTACAGCCCTGGGGACCCCTGCACCACCTATGCCCTGGGTACCACTTGTACCAAATACTAAGGACTTATAAGGAGGTAAAGTCCTTGTCAATTTGGATTGCCAGCTCACACATAACAGTTTTAGGGAGAGAGCCTGGCACTGGTTAGCTGGTATCAGTGCACTGTCAGAGTCAAAAACCAGCATTTAGCAGTCCAAATGGGGGCAAAAAGTGGGGGCAGTCTGCAAAGAGTCCTGTTTTTTTACACTAAGGCTTTTGTACATCAAGTTTTTGAATTTCATTTGAATCATTTCATGAATTGTAATCCTCAGGATGTTATTTATGCAATATGGTGTCCTTGCGAGTTAATTTATATTGATCAGATGACATAAAAAGTCGCAGATTACAACCCAGGAGCTGAATCCACTGTTCAGTCAAGGGAACACCATTGTTTGAGCATTTCCGGCCACATCATCACATGCCTGAAGATCTTAGCAGTTGGAGACTGGCATCTATGTGGTGGCGAGGATGGGCAAATGGAAAATAAAAAACAAAAAAAAGTACTTTTTTTTTAAAGCTTTATTTTTCAATTTTCATAACAATGATCAGGAAATCAATACAAGAGCAGTACGTTGTCAGGCGTGCTATCAGATAACAAAGGCATTCTGTAATATACATGACATATCACATGACATCAGTAGGTATACTTTGGTGGCAGGGCAATACAAAACATAAACCTGGCACGGGGTCAGCCATCTGGCGAACTAACCCAGCTGCAGGTCAATCAATCAATCAATCAATCATAGCATTTGTATAGCGCACTACTCACCCGTAGGGTCTCAAGGCGGTTGGGGGAAGGAGGGACTGCTATTGCTCGAACAGCCAGGTCTTGAGTTGTCTCCTGAAGGCGAGATGGTCCTGGGTCAGCCAGAGGTGGGTGGGGAGGGAGTTCCATGTCTTGGCCGCCAGGTAGGAGAAGGATCTTCCTCCGGCAATGGCTCTTCGGATGCGTGGTACGGCGGCGAGGGCGAGGCTTGTCGAACGTAGCTGGTGGGTGGGCGTGTAGAAGGTCAAGCGGTCATTGAGGTACTTGGGGTCCAGGTCGTGGAGGGACTTGTGTGAGTGGGTGAGGAGTCTGAACGTGATTCTCTTGCTGACGGGGAGCCAGTGCAGGTCCCTCAGGTGTCCGGAGATGTGGCTGCGTCGGGGGATGTCCAGGATGAGTCAGGCGGAGGCGTTCTGGATGCGTTGGAGTCTTTTCTGTAACTTGGCTGTGGTTCCGGCGTAGAGGGTGTTTCCGTAGTCCAGTCGGCTTGTGACGAGTGCCTGGGTGACCGTTTTCCTGGTTTCGGTCGGGATCCATCGGAAGATCTTACGGAGCTTGCGTAGGGTGTTGAAGCATGATGAGGAGACGGCGTTGACTTGTCTGGTCATCGAGAGGGAGGAGTCCAGGATGAAGCCCAGGTTGCGTGCGTGGTCTGTTGGCTTGGGTGCGCTGCCTAGGGCCGGGGGCCACCTGGTGTCGTCCCAGGCGGAGGGCGATGGTCCCAGGATGAGGACTTCCGTCTTGTCTGAGTTCAGTTTCAGGCGGCTGTTCTTCATCCACTCGGCGACGTCTTTCATCCCTTCGTGTAGGCTAGTTCTGGCGTTGGCGGGGTCACTGGTGAGGGAGAGGATCAGTTGGGTGTCGTCAGCATAGGAGATGATGTTGAGGTTGTGTTGGCGTGCGATGGCTGCAAGGGGTCTCATGTAGACGTTGAAGAGAGTGGGGCTGAGTGATGATCCTTGCGGAACGCCGCAGATGACTTCGGTGGCCTCGGCTCAAAACGGGGGGAGGCGGACTCTCTGTGTTCTTCCGGCGAGGAACGAGATGATCCATTCCCGAGCCTTCTCTTGGATACCTGTGTTGCTCCGGCGTTGGACTATGGGTGCGGTGGCAGACCATGTCGAACGCTGCGGAGAGATCCAGGAGGATGAGGGCCGCTGTTTCCCCGTTGTCGAGCAGGGTTCTGATGTCATCGGTGGCAGTGATGAGGGCAGTCTTGGTGCTGTGGTTGGCTCGGAAGCCGGACTGCGAGGGGTCAAGGGATCCGTTCGTCTCGAGGAAGGCGGCAAGCTGTCTATTGACAGTCTTCTCAATGACTTTGGCAGGAAAAGGGAGGAGCGAGATGGGGCGAAAGTTCTTGAGGTCGGTGGGGTCCGCTGTTGGTTTCTTCAGTAGGGCGCTGAGCTCGGCGTGCTTCCAACTCTCCGGGAAGGTGGCGGTGTCGAGGGAGATGTTGATGATGTCCCGCAGTTGGGGTGTGATGATGGAGTCGGCCTTGTTGAAGACGTGGTGGGGGCAGGGGTCGCTCGGAGATCCGGAGTGGATGGTGTTCACAGGTATATCCCCAAGTACAGCCTTCTCATTCTAGTGGTGTCCAAAGGATAGGTATGGACCCAGTGTGCATACGATATACAATATTAACAGGAGTGGCACATTCGCCTGCTATTTTCACTAACCCACTCTCCACCGGTGTATCGGAGCCCCTGTTTTTCTCAACAATGTACGCTCTATATGTACCCCAGATGTCTTTGGGATGGGATGAGCTGGGCATTAAGGATGCATAAACTTCACAATTCACATTGCAATATGCCAGGCTTCGAAGCCACGCCTGTAGCTTGTTTGCCCGTTTTCTACCCCACATTAATGTTATTTCTCGTTTTGCCAACAGGAATCCAAGCGCCGCAAACCTTCTCACTTTCTTAGGAAAGCTGACCATGTTGCCAAAAAAAGTGCAATTTCGGGGGTGGGAATTAAAGACAGGGAGACCATACCGCCCAATGTGGCATGCACCTGTTCCCAATACAGTTGGAGTCTCGGACAAGACAAAGTCAGGTGTGCGAAATCTGCATGAGGGGCAGAGCATTTCCAGCAATGATGCGGCCTAGTTGGGTCAATCCTGTGTGACCAGGCGGGTGTGTGAAACATTCTACGAAGAAATACATTTTTTTTAAAAAGTCATTTACTTTACATGTCCTCCTCGCTCTAGACCTCTTCTTTCATTGACTGCAGAGTGTGCCCCAGCAAACTACCTTGACCAAACCTGGTGTTGTTCACATGCTGTTAACCAGCATGAGAGCAGCTCCCTGATAGAAGGAAGTGGCCTTTCTTGGTGCTACCCAGTGCACTGGAGGCCTGGACTTGCTGTCCACTCAGATGTCTTAAGACAAGTGGGTTGAGAGGTTTAAAGTACACATGCCAGGCGAGCTATCTCAAGACGTCCGGCTAAAAAGACATGCACATTTTAAAGAGTACTCAGGCAGCCCTCTACCCACCACTCCTCCATGCTGCCATTCAGCAGGCCCCACCCCTTCCTGACACTCAGGACGGGATGATGAAAAATAAAATGGTAATGACTCACAATTTTATTTGTCATTTCTGGGGTTTGGAGGGGCATTAAGTGGGGCGACGCTCCTCCGCTCTGAAGGAGGAGCAGCCTCTGGATCTTAGGTAGCAAGTTATCGAGTGAAACTTGCACCCAGAGGAGGAAACAAATAGAATCTGCTGGATCACAAGGAATTGCAATGGATTGATAGGGTAGACTCTCTTACAAATGGTCCTAATACAGTGGAGGATTGGAAGCAAGTTGCATTTTTCTGACTTGTAAAGGAATATGCAGTTGATATTTCCTTGTGATTTTGTTCCTTATTTTTTTTTTCCTTAATTGATACTTGTCTTTTTAACTACTCATATTGTTCTATTACTATCATATACAAATCATGTATGTAATTGTGGGCATGTAGCAATCACCCATTATGGCCTGCCAGATTTGTGCTTTGTTCGTACTGATTATTCTCATTAGCTGTGGTATTTTTTCAATTTCTGTGGTAGCCCTTTGCCTTCAATCACTTTCCATTTATCAAATAGTATGCTTGTTAAATTCCTCCAATACGCATATTATCAGTAGTGATCCCTGGATAGATACGCATCTTTGTTTATGTACCCATGGGTACACACACAGTATCAACCAGCAACATCTATTTCGAAATGATGGCGCATGCGCGGCTAGGCCACTGCTTGCTCTGACGTGTCTGGCCACGGAATCCTGTAAGTACCTTTCTGGCACCACTGAATGGCTGAATGAGGCTTTGTTAAAGCTTTTTAACCTTACAGGCATTTAACATGCACTTAAATTGATATGTTTACAAATATTTACTGGCCTATTCTTCACCGATCTATAGACAATGGATTTCACAAGAGTGTGTTTGGTGAGTCCTCTTATAAAAATGTTCTCACTATGATGAAAAAAAGGCCATTCTGTGTTTATAGGCCCTCTTTGCCTGCTTTAGTGAGTGTTCACTTTTGAGGCTATCTTTTCACATCTCATTTTTTTTGATGACACAGTGTCTTTGCTGACACTTTTCACTGTGTATTGCTCCCAAATGTTTCCAATAGATGAATCCATTGTATCCAACACTCTTCTCTCCAGTATTAAACTCACCCATTGTGATGATTTTGTTATGTTCACTACGTGATTTTTGTTTGACGTACCTGTTACTTTTAAGCATTTTCCTGAATCAACCACTTAATATAGCACAACTTTTTGTAGGTGGTGTTGTATTTCATACTATGTTTTCATATACTATGGTGTTTCCGCTATGCTTTAAACAATTTTACTAACTTTCGTCATTTGGATTGAATTATCGGACATGCTTACTTTTGAACGTGCTGTCTCGCACCAACGGTAATTTCAGCTTTTTTGTGCTCGCTCGCGTGCTCGCTCTCCATTCCCGAGCTGGCTACGCGTCATCTTGCACGACATCCCCGAGCTGACCGCATCATTTTTCGCGTCTCAGACTACGCGTCATTCCCGAACTGCACGCATTGATTGAGACTCTATGGTTGCACGTTATGCGCTTGATGTCATCGCGCACACGTCGACCCCATCTTTGTTGATCGTGTATCATAGCAACCTCCCGGTCTCATACTTTTAACGCGAAGGAGGATATTTTTCATTGAGCGAAGAAATCGTTTTTATACATATTTCGACCACAGGTTTGATTTTGTTTAGCAATCTTTATTTTCTTGACAATTGTTAGCCTATTTTCTTTTCTCTTTGAATTTGATGTTTTCTTTTCACACAATTCAGTTTTAAATACTATTATTAAACATGCAATTTGACCCTCCACCTAAGTTCTTACAAAATAAAGGAGAACCCCCTATTCCATGGAATCGCTGGAAAGAGGAATTCTTAACTTTCTTGAAAGCTATAGATGGAGATAGATTTTCACAAGAAAGAAAAAAATTTTTTTATTACATTCGTTGGGTTCTGAAGGTCAAGTTGTTTTCAGAATACATCCACTACATGATGGAGGGGGAGACAGAAATGTGTTTGATGATGCAATGACTCGTCTTGAGGCCAGATTTAAACCAACGTTTAGTGTTGCTTTGAATCGTTATAAATTCTACACAAGAGCTCAAGATGAATCTGAAACTTTTTATGATTTTTTGACAGCCTTACGTTATTTGTCCACTTGCTGTAATTTTGGTCCTATATCTGACGAGATGATCAGAGATCAGATTATTGTTCACACAAAAAGCAAGAAAATTCAAGACAAACTATGGATTATGGGTGATCCAGACTTGAAAGATGTGATTGTTACGGCAAAAGCCATGGAACAATCTGATAAGTGGATGAAATCTTTGGATAAGAAAGATAAAGATAATACTAGTGAAGTATGTGCTGTTAAATCAGATCCATCTACTACTGCTTCTTCTTCCAGCAACACACAACGGAATAGTAATACTTTTCAACGCACATTCAAAAAGAATGACAAATATTTTCATTGTTTCAGTTGTGGTAGTACCCACCATGCTGCTTCTTTTCCTAAGTGTCCTGCTATTGGAAAAGAGTGTAATAAATGTGGTAGGCAAGGACATTTCAGAAGTGTATGCAAAACTACTACAGGAAATAATGCAGCTACAGGAAATAATACTAAGAGTAGAATCTCTTTTATTAGCAGTGAAAAGGAAGAATTTGACAATCCTAACAAGGATAATGGGAATAGTTGTGAGAGGGGAATAGTTGTTTCTATTATTGACTCTAATGAACAAAATTAGTTTAATCTCAAACAACCTGAATGCATTGTACACGTTTTAGGAGTTGATCTTAAATTGATGGTTGATTCAGGGTCACCTTGGACAATCATTACTAAACAGTATTTTATTCAAATGTTTGAAGGGATTGTTACTTTTAAAGATCTTAAGGAATCTGATATTATTGCCAAGACTTTTGATGAGTCTATCATTCCGATGGAAGGGTATTTGGGAGTAGACATGCATTTTAGGGGTCAAGTAAGGTTTGTCAAATTATATATTGCTGCAAAGGGGGTGAATGTTCTTGGATGGAGAGATCAGTGGAGTTTTGGTATAACTCTCAATCCCAGAAGACTTGATCCCATTGTCATTGTTGAAAATGATATGAATGAAAATCGGTCTGTCAAGGCTGTTCTTAATACTGGTGAATGGATTAATGAAATCACTAAATTGTTTCCTAAAGATTTTTCCAAAAATTTAGGAAAAGTGGACAATTTTCAACATTTGATTAGACTTAAACAAGGAACTGTTCCAGTTACCTAGAAGTTGAGGAATGTACCTATCAATGTTAGAGAAGATCCTAAAGCATTGTTAAAAAATTTGATTGAAGATGACATAATTGAAGAAATTGAATCTTCCAAATGGTTTTCTCCCATCATTTTAGCTCGAAAATCCGATCAAAGTCTCAGGTTATGTGTGGATTTGAGGGCTCTCAATTCAAATAGTATAGTAGATTGCCATCCTCTACCTAATATAAATGAGGTAGTATGTATGTTAGAGGGAGCAAAAGTTTTTTCTACATTTGATTTGCGTTCAGCATATCATCAAATTGTGCTAGCTGATGAATCCAAACAATTAACTGCTTTTCTTACTCCTGAAGGTCTTTTTCAGTATAAAAGAATGCCTTTTGGGCTGGCCTCTGCGGCATCAGTTTTCCAACGCACTATGCATCATATTTTTAAAGATTTGTACAAATATGTGAGATGTTTTCAGGATGAAATTTGAGGTCCAATTACAGAATGGATCAGATGAATCCTTTTTTTTTTAACACACCTGGAGACAGTTCCCCCTTTCGACCTGTCGCTTTATTCTTTGTTTCTTTTCTTTTTTCTTCTCGGGATATTTTGTATTATTGTTTTCACAGTCTCAATTTATGTTTTGCCATAAACATTTGTTTTTCTGAAAGATTTAAAATAAAATTATTTTAAAAAAAAGGGATCATCAGTGGAAGAGAGAGGGAAACATACAGCACTCCTGGTAGTTTGTCCATCCTAAATAGGTTCAATCCTTCAAGCAAGTTAATGTATAGTGAATGCCATTTCCTCAGGTCTTACCATATCTGTTTTAGCAGGTTAAGCCATCCCTGAACTTCAAATGGTAGCCAAAGTGCAATGCCAATCCCTCTCTGGTGTTTTCTCCTGATAACGTATCTCATAAAGAACATATAGTAGAGGTTTGCAAAAGGTTGGAGACACATGGACTCACTCTGAAGGATAATAAATGCAAGATGTTCTGTGAGTCTGTGGAGTATTTAGGACATACTCTTTCTGGTAATGCTGTTGGACCCAAGAAGTGTCTTGTTGAAGCAATAGTTAAAGCACCATGTCCTGACAATAAGGAAAAGCTGCTCTCTTTTAATGGCTTATGTGAATATTATAGCAAATTTATTAAGGGATTTGCAACTAAAATGGAACCCTTGAGAGAGTTGACCAGACAAAAAGTAGAGTTTTACTGGGGAGAGAAACAGGAGTCTGCTTTTCGATCTATTAAGCATGATATTGCCAATGCTCCTACTTTAAAGCCCTTTTCTGTCAATAAGGTTTGTGTGGTTACTGTGGATGCTAGTGAATATGGTCTAGGAGGAGTTTTATCGCAAAAGTGTGGGAAGGATGAGTGGTGTGTAGCGTTTGCTTCCCGGACATTGAATGAAACAGAAAGAAAATATTCTGTCATAGAGAAAGAGCTTTTGGGATGTGTTTGGGGAAAAGAACACTTCCGGAATTTTTTATGGGGTAGTCGTTTTCTTTTGAAAACAGATCACAAACCACTTGTTTCCATACTTTCTCCTGGAGGTGGTCGGAATGCTACAGCACGGATTGCTAGATTGATGTCCCGATTGCAAGAGTATAGCTTTGATGTTGAGTATTTTCCTGGAAGAAATAATGTAACAGCTGACTGTTTTTCAAGATTGCCTTGTGATTCTAAATTTGTGGGATGTGACAAAGAAGAAGATGATGTTGATTTTGTTGCCTCTTTGAAAGATTTTGTGGCTGATGAATTTGCTGCTATTTCAGAATCATCTTGGGAAAATGCTGTCATGCGTGACAAGAATTGGAGCATGCTTAAAGATTATATTTTGAAAGGTTGGCCAAATGGGAATATGGTACCTCCAGAGTTGAAATCTTTTCATCAAGTGCTCAGTGAGTTAGAGGTAGATAATGACTTGATTTTTAAAAGTGGGAAATATGTGCCTTCTGGGGATATGCAAGAGGAGATTATCAGACTTGCTCATAAGTGTCATTTGGGAATGTCCTCTATGAAGAGATTAGTGAGGACTAGTTTTTGGTGGCCAGCGATGGATAAAATGATTGACAGAGTAGTTCGTGATTGCTCTATATGTGTCAATAGTGACAAAATGTTGAAGACTTACCCTGCTCCTCTCATACCAATTGCCTGGCCGGAGAATCCTTGGAGGAAGTTAGCATTTGATATATCTGGTCCTTTTAATTGCTTACCTCAAGATGCTCGTTTTGCTTTGGTTTTAATAGACTGCCATTCAAAGTGGCCTGAAGTCAGGTTTGTTTCTTGTGCTTCTTCACAAGTGATTGTAGAATTCCTTAGAGAGGTGTTTGCAAGAGAAGGTAGACCAGAGATATTAATTACTGATAATGGAGTACAATTAATATCTAAGGAAGTGGAAGATTATCTTAGTTCCTGTGGAATCAAACATATTACAACTCCCCTTTACGAACCACAAGGAAATGGACAGGTGGAGAGGTTTAATCGTGTGTTAAAAGATTCAGTAGAATGGGCAAGGAAAACTCCTAATGTGTGGAAGAAAGTTATTAGAGAGAGACTATGGTTGTACAGAATAACACCCCACTCGGTCTTTGAACTTAGTCCTTTTCGCTTATTGAGAGGGAGGGAACCAGTGTCAAAATTTTGTCCTTGGTGGATGAAAGAGAAATGTAATATTTCTACTCCTGTTGATATTGGCAGCACTTCTTTGAGGGTCAAACACCACCAAGATAAAATGAAAGAATATCATGATTCTAAGCATAAGGTGAGAACTCCTGATTTCTTAGTGGGGGATTTAGTAAACCTGGTTTCTTGATTAAAGGTTCTTCAAAATTTGGTCCTGTTCGAAAGGTAGTAAAAGTTAACATTAACAGCATTGTAACTAATGATGGTAAAGTATGGAATGTTAGACGTGTTGTAAAATGCCCTAATTTTTCCACTTTTAGTTCAGACAATGTTAATGTGCCTGTTAGAAATGACACCATTTCTTCAAGAGTTAAAACTAACAAGAGAGTTGTCAAAGTACCACTTCAATTTAAAAATTAATTTTATTCTTCTAATTAGTTTTTTTTAATTTATTTTTTATTTTGTTTCTCTTTCTTTTTCTTTTTAGGGATAAGGGGCCAGATGTAGGAGCCTTAATACCGGTCGGAAACGGCCGATTTCGGCCGTTTCCGACCGGTATTTGGCTTTTGAGATGTAGGGGGCATTTTATTTACAGAATCGGTATATTTACCGATTCGGTAAATATACAGAATCGGTAAAATACCGAATCGGTAAATTTACCGATTCTGTAAATCAAGATGTAGGTGGCACTGTAATCAGTGCCACAGGCCCTTACCGAACCGTTATTTACCATGGAATACTATTCCATGGTAAATAACGAATTCCAGTGTACATGCACATCTGTGCATGTACACCTGTGCCATGTGGCACACAGACATGCCCTAGGGGCATGTCTGTGTGTCAAATGGCACACAAGCCAGATACAGGGGTGCAACAGGGTGTCAAAGTGACACCCTGTCACCCTTGCAAAATCGGTAATTTTACCGATTCTGTAATTACAGAATCGGTATTTGCCATTGATTCCTATGGGCTTCAAGGCCCATAGGAATCAATGGCAAATACCGATTCTGTAATTACAGAATCTGTAATTACCGAATCATACAGATTCTGTATTTTTACCGATTATTTTACCTACATAGCAATTACCGAATAGTGAATACCGAATCTGTAAAATTCGGTATTTACCATTCGGTAAATTGCTATTACCTACATCTAGGCCCTAATGTGTTGTATTTCATACTATGTTTTCATATACTATGGTGTATTTCTTTAAATGGTTATAGTTATAAGTTTATCCTTAAACCTTGTATTGCAATCTGTTACCATGGTTTGTATGTTCTACATTCTATGGCTGGCTTTGTACTGGACCTGTTCTGCTGAGCAGTTGCTGTACTGTGTTCCTCTTCTACAATAAATCTTCTTTTCCATATAAATTGGACTGGATTCTTACAGGTGGTTACCTCGTTTTAGTCTGATTATGACCCTGTATTAATTGCTTAACGGTCAAAACGTAAACATTACTAGAGAACTGATATTGATGAAAAGTGTGGGCATTGCATTCTAAATTTTGAGACATACTATTTGAGTTGGATCTAATATCAGCCCCTGGACAGTATATATTGTAAATAGCACCTGTGCACTTTATTCCCCTATGTCACTATTCACTGTACAGTCTATGTTGGAGCACCTACATCTTTAAATTAACATTTGATTCACAGTAAGTTAACTATGATTAAACAATAAATTGTGTCTGCATACTGTACTACTTTTGGTTTCAGATACTTCAATAAGCCTAGGGAGGCTAGGCTTATGTCCTCTCTCCGATAGAATCATTCATGTAAATTAAATATACAAAAACAATGTTTTAGCATGAATAATGTTTTGAATGCAAATGCTGATTGATTCTGCCATTTTCACCGCTTTGTGCCGTGTAGCAGTGCTTTGGTTTGTGTGATTACAGGTGCCAAACAGTAGTAAATTTGGACGATAGTGACAAACTTTTGAGCGTTGTCCCTTATTGATGTAATCTGAGTTCACAGTGACACCTAGAATTTTAACCAGGAGCTCAAACTAGTTAGCCAGTCTAGAGCTCAACGGCGGCAGCTAGGTTACATAGTTGTGGTATAATGTAAACATTGTGACTCGTGAATTGCCTCGTGCATGATTTAGTGCTGGCTCGAGTCACACTGTGTCCTTTACTATTGTTGTCTTTTAAAATACTGGTATTTGTCCCATGCGGGAGCGGGCAGTTGACGGTGATCCCAACTATTTATTCAGTTACTGCTGGGATCGCTGTTGTCTGGTTACTGCCGTCATGGGTGACCTTTTATTGGAATAAAGTTGGAGTTTAACTTGATTTACCTTTGACTCCTGGACCCATTTCATTTGGTGACGATTTCTGGTCACCCACGACACTTTTCAACACCCTCTCCTGCAATTTTCAAGATTTTCCTCTTTTTTTTGGCCTTGCTGCTTTCTTCCTCCAGTTCCTTCACCATCCTCTGGACACTCCTCCTCTTTTGATTGGCTGCTTTCCCCTTCCTGGGTGTCTGCTTGACTCTAGCACCTCTGCCGCCCTCCTGAGGTAAGATTTTGTGTTTCTTAGCAACTTGACCCCATCCAGAGGATTCCAGGGACGCCATATGCAAATGCCATATTGGATTGGGCTGTTTGCACTGATCCAGCCAGGTTTTATAACATATTTATATTTATTTACTTGAAATTCTGTTCCAAAGTGCAGGACTTTGACTTTTCTTCATTTCACTCAAACTCTTGGCTACACTTACCATTCTTCAAACTTGGTAGTTCATTTGAGTTATACTTTCATTGTGGCTTCAAGCAATTTCTATCATTTGAATGTTTTAAAGTACTTTTTGTTTAAATCTGTTTTTACGAATTTTTAAAGATTACATCATCATGAAAGATAACAAGTATCACATAAAGTTGACCATATAGCGAACCAATCGCAACGTCCAAGAGATATTACGGTTGAATAGCGGAACATGGCAAATATACATTTTGATGTTATAGCGGGCTCGGTTACAAGCTGAATCTCAACAGACAATGCATATTCAATAAGGATAATAGCCATCATATGTTATTAATGTGGTTCCATTTACGTTTTGTGCAGAGTCTTTGCGGATCATACAGTTCGGGCAAATGCACAGACGTTATAAGTAAAAACAAACAACAGAACTCAAAACTGGCAACAGCAGCATATGCCGACTTCCAGGTGTGTGTTCTACACCCTGCCTCCCCCCCTTTTGTAGTGGCTTCATCCTCCTCCCCATCCCCATAGATCACCATCTCCACTCACCGCCCATGTCGTAGCGCACCTTAGGTGTCATGTGGTGTGCATGCACTTACATGTCATTGCAGATACTCGATGTCAGCCTGCCCCTCTCCCCTTATCAGGGCACCTCCCCCACTCCCTGGGTGTGCCCGAGGGTTGTCTTCCTCAATGTGCATCATGGCCTGAAGTAGTCCCTCCCATTGTGCTGCCATAGGTGTTTTCTGTAGCCCAACGTTTCCTCCCGCAGAATGGCGATTCTTCTGCTTTGGCCCAAGCTAGGAGCGAGTATCTCCATGCCCGTATGTGAGGTGGGTCTCGCGCCTTCCATTTCTTGGTTAGGAGCCGCTTAGCTGCCACCAGACCTAGATGTAGTATACGAGAGGAGACTTTCTTGGTCGGAGATCTGAGGAAGTGGTACAATAAGTAAACAGGCCATTCAAAGGGTATGTTGCGGCCCGTGCAG
The DNA here is from genome assembly GCF_964263255.1 of Lissotriton vulgaris. NCBI lineage: Eukaryota > Metazoa > Chordata > Amphibia > Caudata > Salamandridae > Lissotriton > Lissotriton vulgaris. Next base: position 556,554,008 of record NC_141687.1, read on the forward strand.
GTGTGTAGCGCACGGCCAACAGCTTGCCAGTTGTTTAATAGCTTGTGACAGCCCCATAGCATGTGCACTAGTCCAACCCCCACTCCCGCGCATCTAGGTTACATCGCATCTGTGCGATGAAAATAACTGTTTATGTTTTCGGGTGTGAAGTTTACTCTGTGGACTATTAACAGTTGTATTTGTCAGAACCTCATGTTCCTGGGAATTCGTGTTGGGCTCTTTAGTATCTTTTCCCATTCCCTGTCCTCTAACTGCCGTTCTTGGTCTGCTTCCCACTTGCGGAATAGGGGGTCTAGAGTTATTGCTGCATGTGTACGAAGGGACGTTGCAAACCATCGATCAAGTGCCTACCCCATCCCATAACATGAAGGTATTGTATGGTAAGGTGTTGGCTCGTTTCCTCTTGCATTTCTCCCCATCTAGAAGTTAGTGTCGCGATCAACGAGCGGTGTCTCAGGAATTGTCCCGGCGGCAGCCCCACTTCGTCAACCAGGGAATCATATGGTAAGAGCGTGCCATCCCGGTGCAAGTCTCCCAGTGTCTGTATGTCAGCTTCGTGCCAGTCTGTGAGTTCAAGAGATGTTAGTAACCCAGTCCCGCTGGGGGAGCCCTCCAGTGGTATGGCCGGCACATAGGGGACTAGTGATTTACAGGTACAGTTTGTGACGATAGCACCTATAAGCCACCGCCAGGAGGAGCGGGGTAGGGATTGGGGCTTTAGAGACTGGGTGAAAAAGTTTGGTGATATAATCCAGAGATAATCCTTCTCGGCAAGCGAGCGGGCTATCCACTGCAATTGTGCAGCCAAATAGTAGTGTTCGAAACAAGGAGCAGCTAAGCCCCCTTGATCAGTGGGCAAGTAAAACTTTGCTAGCGCTATCCTGTGATGTGTATTGCCCCAGAGGAAGTCCCTGAGCAGTTTAGTGAGTGTGGTGAAGAAGGCCACCAGGACATAAATAGGTAGATTAGCAAAGTAGTACAGGAGTCGATTAAGGATCACCATCTTGGATAGCGTCATCCTGCCAGTGACTGTCAGCGGGAGCGTTTTCCCAAAGTTCCCTTGTGATTTGATGGCTGTCACTGCGCGTCCCAGATTACCGTCAAAGAGGTCTGTCAGTTGACAATATATCTGAATACCAAGATAGCGGAAAGTATCTGCTCTCCACTGTACCCTCGTGCCCTCTAAAATATAGTCCAGATCCTGTGTGTTTACCCCAAATGCGTATAGGCAGGACTTATTGGCATTCACTCGAAGGCCTGAGAGAGCGGCAAAGTCGCGCAGTGTGTGCTTCACTTGGGCCGGTATGTTTCCCATATCTCTCACGAATACTAGGAGGTTGTCCACATACAGCGACACCTGGTGTGTCGCATCCGCCAGAGGTATTCCGTCACCCAGCGACGCTCGTAGGGCCGCTGCCAGGAGTTCGATTGTGAGTGTGATTAGGAGGGGCGACAGCGGGCACCCCTGCCTAGTGCCTCTGCATATTGGTATGGTATTGGAGCTGTATGGTCCCAGCCGTACTCTAACTGTGTTTTTTTTTCTTATAATAGGTCAACCATCTGGAGGAAACCCCAGCCTAGGTCGTACCGTAACAGCGCTGCTGCTAGGTAGCTCCACTCCAAGCAGTCGAAAGCCTTTTCAAGGTCCAACACCAGGCATCCCGCCCTGGGCCACTCCCTTACGCCTTCCGAAGCCACCTTAAAGAACTTCCGCAAGTTTAATGATGTGTTACGCTTGGGCACGAACCCATTCTGGCGGTATGAACCAGTTCGGGAACCACCAGCGCCAAGCACTCCGCCAGTATTTTATAGTCCACTTTTAGGAGTGCCAGTGGTCTGTATGATCCTAAGTTTTCAGGGTCTCTGTCTGGTTTTAGCAGAGACACCAGATATGCCTCTTGCATCGATGGGGGCAATGCGTGTTCCTCTAGGGCTGTGTAGTATAGGGGATGCAGTCGCTGCATCAGAGGCTCCCGGTAGGCTTCGTAGTATTCAGCCGGCAGGCCATCCGGCCCTGGCGTTTTCCCGGATGCCATTGACCCTATCCCCTCTCCTATTTCCTCTAGCGTGAGGGGACCATTAAATGCCTCTTGATGTGCTCCTGAGGCTGTGGGCAGTTAAACAGGCTCTAGGAACATCTCCAGGTCGGTGCTTGAGCAGCGTCCTTTGGATTGGTACAACAGTGAGGAATGATCCGACATCAATTTGTGTATCTCCTGTTGTGTGTGTACTAGGGCCCACTCTGGTGTGAGTATGGCCCCGATTGGGGAATATCTATTGTCTTGCTTCAGCAGCCAGGCTAGCAGGCGACCTGCTCTATCCGTTTTGGCATGGGTGCAAGCTGTGTGGGCAGTGTAGTTGTGGCATTTTAGCTTTTCTATAAGTTCCGCATGCTGTGTCCCAAGGCCTTCAAGTAGGCCTGATTGTCCACCTCCGCCCTCCCCTTCTCGTTCATACTGGAGTAGTTGTGATTCTAGGTGAGTGAGCAACAAAGACAGCTGCTTGTGCATGACAGTGGCCTCTGACAGCAATTTTGTTGGCGTCCCATTCCACCAGTTACGGAACTCGCCGACCCCTCATTGAGTTCAAAATACTCTAGTACCGTTGTCTCAAGGGATGCACAGAACTCTGGGTCTTCCAGTGCCGATGGTTGTAGATGCCAAGTGGGTATGGGAGGGCGGTCAGGCTCCCAGTTGAACTGGAGTGTCATGGGGTTATGGTCAGAATGTGTCCGCCTCAGATATTCTGCTGCCTCAACTAGGGGAACTAGTGACTGGGAGCCCACCACTCTATCCAGCCGCACATGCAAGTCATGTACTGCAGAGTAATAGGAGTAGATATGGTCAGTGGGATGGAGGGCCCGCCACAGGTCTAGTAGTGCCTATTGCAATAGCCAGTCTGAAAGTGCCCGCATATTCCGCCACAGCTGCCGTCGTCCGGAGGGGTGGGAAGGAGCTATCCGTATGCACATAAAGTACTGAGTTGAAGTCCCAGCCAAGCAGCCAGGGGATTCCAATGTAGGGAGTCAATGTTGTGGAGCTGAACCAGGAAAGAGTGTTGGTCTGTGTTTGGGGCATATATGGAGCCTAATAGTATCTGCTGAACATTCAGTGTCCCCTTTAGTAGAGTGTACCTGCCTGCGGGGTCTGTCAATTAAACGGGGTGCCCGTTCTCACCCAAACCAATGTGCCTCTTGCGTGCGTTGAGTATTTTGTGCCATACACTTGTCCCCTCCACCGCTTGCGCAGTCTGTCCAGTTCCGGCTGGGTCATGTGTGTTTCCTGCAGTAGGGCGATTGCGGCCGTGTGTCTCTGGAGGTACGCAAATATAGAGTAGCGAAGCGCAGGTGTGTACACGCCACGTATGTTCCATGTGATTATGTCAGCTTGTGTAATTTCTGTTGGAGTTAAGAAACAGGAACACCAAGGGTGGGGTGCACCACAGGGTATGGAGGCCAGGGGCATGTGTGGGCGTGTCAGTATGCTGCAAGAAAATCAACAACAATAAATGAACTAAAAACAAATTAACATCTGGGGCAGGCATTGTGCAATGCCTGTCCAAACCTCTGCAACAATTGAGTAGTACAAACTAGGTCAGTGTGCTGCCTGTAGGCGTGCGTGCACTAGTGTTGTTGAATTATGGCCACCCCCTAAGTTCCAGTGTGTGCTGAGCGCCATCTATCTAGTCACTTGAGTCATCTCATAGGACCGGTGGGGTGTTGGCCCAGTTGTGTGGGTCGGGTGTGAGCATGCCTTCCAATATTATGTGTTATGCGGCTAACGGCAGACATATTGTTGTCACATCATTGTCACATCAGCTCACTGTGGAGTGTGTGCAGTATTTAACCCAGTGGGCCCAACACCTCACATTTCAGCTAGCAATATCTTAGATGTCAGTAATCAGAGTTCTACTTGCATGGGCTGCTTATGCCAGAGTCTATCTCGTCAGTCCCGTTTCATATTATGCCATCAGCAGTTTGTGGGGTAATCACTGGTAAGTTAAGCTCTTCGGATATCTCTGTTGACGGCGACAAGGAGCCACTGGCCATCAGTGTTTCCCATGTGTAGAAGTCCGGTCTTGCATTAGGATGCAGGGTTCCGAGAGTTGTGGCCGCTGCCAGGGCGCCCTGCCTTTCCTTCCTTATTTTCTCCAGACTCGGTACTGCAGTCCCCAGCTTTACAATCCTTAAGGGTCCTCTCCTTCATCGTCTCCTAGTTCTTATGCCCGCGGAGTTGTCTCCTTCTGAGCCCGAGTGCCTCACGCCTGTCCACAACCCCGACTCTTCCAGCCAGTCCCATGCCTCTTCGAGAGAGTCAAAGAAGCGAGTCACTACTTTTGTGACCGCTCGCAGTCGGGCTGGGAACAGCAACGAATATGGTAGTTCCAGAGTTCTGAGTTGGCGTTTCACTGATGTATAGTTACTCCTGCGTCTCGGCACTAAAGTGGTGTATTTATGTTATGTGATATGACACTTATAAAGAGTGTCCCAGCGCTAAAACAAAGACCACACAACAACTTACAGAAAGAGAAACTCTGCTTGCGAAAAGTAATCCACTGGGTTTACAGCTGAAACAGCCAGGTCTTTAATTTCCACCTAAACATGAGGAGGTCTTGTGCCTGTCTGAGACCTAGTGGCAGAGAGTTTCATAAACAAGATGCTGCCACTTGAAAGGATCTGCCCCCGATCCTCGACAACCTGACCTTGGGAGGGAAGGTCAGAAGCTAAGCGGGAGACCTCAAAGTGCGCTGGGGAATGTAATGCTGAAATCTTTCATTGAGGTAAGGAGCCCCAATCTTATGTAAGGCTTTAAAGACCAGCACCAATGATTTAAAATGGATCCATTTCTGGACCAGGAGCCAATGCAGGGAGACCAGCGAAGGGTTCGTGTGTGTCCTGGGACCTGCCAGAAAAACACAGTAACTCCGACACTGCACTCCTCCAGTCTGCTGAGCAGTCTATTATGGGGTACGGTGTTGAAGGCAGCATAGAGGTCCAACAACACCAGTACCGCATTTCCTCCTTTCTCCAATTGGGTTTTTTATAGCTTCAGCAACTTCCAGTAGTGCAGTTTCTGTGCTGAAATTAGCCCTGAAACTGGACTGACTGTAATGAAGTAGATGTTTGGCCTCCATGTACTCTGTGGTAATCATATTGACATATTTCTCCAAAACCTTGGAGAAGAAAGGCAGTAGAGAAATAGGTCTGCAATTACAGGCGGCAGCAGGATCCGCCAATGGTTTTTTCAGCGGCGGGAGTGTTTTGGTGTGTTTCCAGGACTGAGGCATAAGGCCCTCTTGAAGAGCAGTATTAAGAATTAAGTTTACTGCAGGATTGAGTACCTCTGCTGTCGATGATAGTATTTTAGCCAGGCAGGGTTCAGAGGGTGAGCCGGATTTGAGGGACTTCATATTTGAGAGGGATGTTTCCACAGGAATAGCAGCCAAGATGGTTCAGTACAACGCCTAGCAACAGGCACTAGAGCAATGGCCGTATCTAGAGCTAGCGGCTCTGTTTCAAAAAAGTCTTGAATAGTTTTGATTTTAGCAAGGCAAAAACATGCAAACAAGTTAGTCCATTCATTAGTCGGCGTAAACAGGCTGTTTGTAGACTTAGGAGCTGCAAACATTTTCACAATGTTAAAAAGTTCTCTGCTTTTATGACTAGCCTCATTGATTTTAGTAGAAAAGAAGAGTTTCTTTCCCTCACGAACCTTTCTGTAATGCTCTCTCAAGGCCTGCTTGTTAATGCCTTTGTCTATGGAATTATAATTTGCCTGCCATTTCCTTTCAAGGCATTTCCACTCACTTTTACTTGCCTTCAGGGCCATCGAGAACCAGGGGGAAGTGACTCGGTTAGTTTTAGTTGACCTCATAGTAGGGGGTGCCATTTCCAAGGTGCGTAGTTGGAGCCAATGCTCTAAGGTGAGCACAACGTCCTCAAGGTTACCACTCAGGGGAATAGGGTATTGACTGAGTGCTTTCTGCATAGCCTATGGGGAAATCAAGTGAAAAGGTCTGTAGTTCTTAGCACCGGCCTGGTCTAAAGAGAGATGCTTGTCGTGCTCTCTAGAGACTCTAAAGCTTAACAGGCAGTGGTCTGACCAGACTAAGGGATGGGGAGCATCAGTTTCAATTTCTTTAGGTGGAAAAATCTGATCTAACGTATACTCCTGCTCATGGGTAGGGAGATAGACATACGGGGTCATATTCAGTATCCCCATACATTCATACAACCTTACTGACTCTTGATTAGAATTAATGTCCATGTGTATGTTGAAGTCCCCCAGAACTAGACAATGGCTATATTTAGCTGCTATGGGGGAGATAACATGGCTAAGTGACGAGGACCATACTTAACTAGGCCAGCAATGGACTGTTGTGCCGAGATAGTTACAAGAAAGTCCAAACTCTCAGCTCCTACTAACCCCAGAGTGGGTAATACAGCACAGTTAAAGGAACTCCGGTAAATCAAGGCTACACCCACTCCTCTGCCTTCAACTCGGTCTTTTCTCTGAATAAGATAACCAGGGGGGATCGCTCTGGGAATCGTAGGATTGGATGCTTCAGTCAGCCATGTCTCCGTTAGGATCAGCAAATCAGTGGTAGAATTTACTAAGAGTTAATGGATTTGAAGTTTGTGTTGTTTAACCAAGCAACTATTTAATAGAAATGCCTTCACATAACCACAAACACCAACCCGCATAGTGTTGTAAGTGCACATGTTAAGGTTAGTACTGTGTTTCCTAAAATAAAGGGGGGGTCTCCACTCACAGTGATCGCAAGACAAGCGGTTATGTTTCCACTGCACTAGAAAGTGGGGCCTGCAACTCACACTCTTACCAATGGTGTAGAGCCTATCTCTACTGTAGGAGACAAGTTTGTCCTGACCTGACGGTATGCAAACAGCATTCCGGGTGCCGGTCGTCTCCGGGACACTGACGGGAGCAGACGGGCTTGCTTTAGGCGCACCCGCTGCGTGCGCCCGCTACGCGCTTGTGCAGCATCCCATTTAAATGAGGCCAGGGTGAAAAGAACTAGACCGCACCATCGAAGAAAAATGGCAGTGGTCGGTACTAGCAGCCTCCCAAGTCAGGGTTTGATTCCCCCACTCTCTCCAAACAATTCCCCAACATAAAACAAAATTCCCCTGTTCCCACAAATCAGGAGAGAAAGTATTTAAAATAGCAGAAACCGTTTTCAGGCAGCAGAGAAAACTGAAGTTTTGTTTAAAAGCAATTGAGTCACAATACAGATTAAGTCACAATATTCAGTTGAAAGGTTTCTAAAAACGTGCAAAATGCGCAAAAGATTCGCAGCAAATTCGGCAGGGAGAGTGAAGCATTCTGGGCAATTATGGGGTCAACTTTGGGAAGAGCATAACCTGACTACCGCTCGCCCTGAGGCCATCCATCTTGCGCCTTTCATAAAGTACCGCATCTCTGTCCCTGTAGTTTGTCAATTTGAAAACGAACGGGCGAGGTCTGGCTCCTGGCTGAGGTCTCTGTGCTGGCATGCGGTGGGCTCTCTCAACTGCAAATTGCATTGACAATGTTCCTTTGGGTAAGAGATGGCACAACCACCGCTCCATGAACTGTTCTGGATTTCTCCCCTCTTCGCCTTCCGTCAGGCCTACTACGCGGATGTTGTTGCGGCGGGAGCGGCCTTCTGCATCTTCTCTGTCTTCCAGGTCATGAACGCTCTCTATCAGATCTTGCAATGCAGCTGCATGGTGTTGTGTTATAGGTTGGAGTTCCTGCAGGGTTTGGCCTTGTGTAGTGACTTTTTCAGCCAACATGCGGTGGTATGCGTGGAGTAAGGTGAAGTCCGAGGTGACTTTGTCTATCCGAGTCTACAGGGATGTCCTTGTGTGATCCAACGTGGCCTGATCCTTTCCACTGCTGCGAGTACTGAGTCCATTTTGGCCTCCAGGGCTGTGTTCGTTGGATCTATACCCCCACAAGCGCTCATGTTGGTGGGGTCCAAGCAGCCCGGGTGCAGAGGCCCTTGTTGTAGTTTGGCTCTCATCTGGCCCATTACAAGCTGCTGTGCCGTGGGCATTCGGGTTTAGCTGTCAGAAGAGTCAACACGCTGTCGGACGTCACAGCTGCACGGCGACGCGGCCGGGGCTATGCCTCCGATGGCGATTGCCCACATGGATAAAGTCTCCGCAGGCCCCAGTGATCCGCGCACACGGGAGTGGGAGACTGCAGAGACCACGTGCTTTTGACATTTCCACTCTGTACCTGGTCGGCTGTGCAACGTAATATTGACTCTCAGAGTCCGACTGAGGGGGTTGTGAGGATCCCTGTGGGGATCTCAGCTGTCCACTCGCATCTGCTTAGTTCTGGTCGGTTATCCCTCCACTGGTGCTGCTTGTGTGTCGACCATGCCCTCCTCATTAGTACTCAGTATGGTGCCCCCTGCAATGCTGTTAGGCAGTATTTTTGATGCACAGAGGGTCGCTTCAACACGGAACTGCTCTAGCCACCACCTCAGATTGCTGCTGCCCTCACACCGGCCCAGGCCCAGCTCCACCCCACAGGCCCGACGTCCCACAGCCACACACCTTTCACCACAGCAGGACCGCTCCAATAGCCACGATTCACCAGGGCTTGTGTCTCCCAAGTGCAGTGGGGTGACCAACGCGTGCACTGTGTCTGTTGTGTTATAGGGGTCCTGTAAGGCTTCCGGGCTCGTGTCTGCCACTCCCTCCGTCACAGGCAGACCCCTCCAGCTGATTGTCATCTCCATGTAGTCTCAGCCTACTGGCCCCAAGACAGCATCGCCATTATAATTAGTGTCCCAGGAGACAGTGGTCGCAATCAGGGGGTCAAATGAGCTCCACAATGTACCCGTATTAGTCTTCACTTAGCGGCGTTGCTGCGATCCACCCCTCTCCTCTGTTACTACTGCCGCACTCCTGTGACTCGGGACGGTATCACAGCATAGGTCCGGGCCTTCCTCTTGTATGGGTGTGTCAGCTGTGCGGCGCCAGGTCCAGGCAAAGACACCCCAAAGCCCCGAACACGGGATCCTAGGCACAGGAGGCCATCTTCTAGCTCCGGGCGCCAGCACGCAATCACACCACAGACAGCTCCGGGGGGGAGGAGGGGGTAGGCGCAGCTTAAATCCGGATCCCCCCTCTTGTAGGGGTGCTCTTGACACGTTGTGTCAGGTCTGGGCGCAGGTACTCCGATGTGGGCGGCCATCTTTCAGCTCCGGGTGTCCGCGTGTGGCCTCACAGCGGGCCAGGCCGTGCGTTCAACACTTGCAGAATTGCGGTCTCAGTGTGCCAATTAGCCCAGCATTAGGCTCGTCAGGCGCCGCCAACCTTCAGGTGTCCGGTCCCAACCAGCATATATTGGATGGCACTCATACAGAATGAGTTTGTCAGATTCTTAAGGGAATGGTGGACAGAGCGTTAATGATTCATGTCTCCCATTTTGGCTGGCTAGCCACGCCCTCCCTTGTATGTTTCAAAGTACTTTTGCCTTATTTGCACATATTTATTGAACCGCTTTGGCCTCTTCTCAACAACTTACACTGCATCCACTCTTTTTGGCTCAACCAGGTAAACCAATTATGAATTTGGCACATTGTTTCACTTATCTGAAAATCACTGTGTAGCCATTGATACTACCAGTCATCGCCCTGAAAGAAAATTGGCATTATTATATTACAGTTTGGGTCTGACAGCTCAGCAAATTTTTGAAAATGTGCCACCCATAGCTAGGCTTCGCATCCAATCCGGCAATGATACTTGGAATGTCTATTTAGAGGCTGTTGAAAGATTATGCAAACAATTCACAGAGGTACCAAGAAAATGTTTGTAAAGTTTTTATTTTAAAAAAAACAATTCACAGACGGACCAAGCATGACATAACTTTGTCACACGCAAGTAATATTCAGAAGTCGGAATTGAGGAATATGTTGCTGCCTTGAAAATTTTAGCAGCTACATGTGATGTTGGTGCCTATGTAGATACATATATATACGTTACCAATTCATTTTAAATAGTGCCTCAAAAAAGTACAAAAAGACTTCTCAGATGCCAAAATCCTACTCTGTGTGAAGTTCTAGACCTGGCAAAAGGCATGGAAAGATCTTTGATCTCTTCAAAGGTTCTAAATCCTACTACTACAGTGAATCCAGTTTCAGGCTCTGGTCTTGACTATAGTGATGATATTTTGTGCACAGTAGTTGGCAGAGGAAGGTCCTTTTTACAGAGAGGAAATGTCGGGAAAAATTCATCATACTGCTATCGCAGTAGTTCTAAGAGTCATATCAGCCATTTTCCAGCTTGTCCTGCCTTCGGGAACCGTGTCTCCTACAAGAAGATTGCTCATTTTCACACTGTGTAGGGGCAGCAAGACACCTATGCGTATAAGCAACATCGATGTTGACATTGACTCATGAACAGAATCCATTAATAATGTGATGTTAACTATTGAGTGAAACCATGTTGCAACTTCTGCTATAAATTCGACATGTGATCCTGCTTTTGAAAATATTTCTTCACAGGAGATGGCAGACTCAGGCTCACCAATCACTATAGTTTGAGACAACACTTTTTATGACAATTGGGATAAGGAAAAACTCCTTTCTTCACCTGACATAAATCCTTTGGAATTTGGTGAGAGACCTGTGATATTTGCAATAAAAGTCTTCAGGCTTGAAATGATGATCTTCAAATGAAGTTTACTCTTCACAAAGAATCTCATCCAACCAGGCTAACAGCTAACTCACATCTGATCACTTCAACATTCTCTTATACTTTATTTCTAGAATATACATGTCACACAACCATAGAGATAGGATAGAAACTCATCTCAACCATAGGAAATAGAGAAAGGTAGAATATCACACATCTCCCTTCCTCATAATAAACATGAAAATCAAACTAGCACATAGAGTGTAAGATTAAAGAAATAATATTGTAAAAAACATTTCAAATATAGTATTTTAGATAACTAGGACATTTAGTAAGTCTGGAAGATCTCCTTAGTTCATCTGGGCGAGACTACAAAATATGCCCATTTCCATTTGTTTTCCTGTTTGCTTCTTGATCCTGTCCTGTCTCCAACTTGTTCTTCCTCTTAACAACAAACACCCTATTAAGGTTCCACCCCCGATGGTCCTGAGTCTTAATAGGATTAGAAAAAACCTTAATACCAACTATGGGTTGCATATACTTGGGTTCTCCACTTCTGACAATACCCGGACGTCCGATGGCAACTATCACCAACAGCAACTTTTGTAGATCTCACAGCATTCCTTTTATCAAAGTAGTTTTTCCTTTGTTCTGCTTTTCCATTTACTTTATCCATCACTTCTTTGTGATCATATATTTCTTCTTTTCCTTTAGCTTGAGCATATTCATGAACCCAAAAAGGTTCAGGTAAAGTATTCAGTACTCTACCTCTAAATAAAAGAAAAGGTGTTTTTCCCAGTTGTCGAATGTGGAGTAATTCTATATACTTCCACCTTTATGGCAACCTCTTTTTTACAATCTAGGTTATACGATTTAGACAAGTTTATAACCTCTTTGATTACTCTGTAAAATCTCTCCACCATCCTATTTCCCTCGGGATGGTAAAGAGAACTTTTTTTATGTACAATACCACATGCACTCAAGAATGTTTCCATCTCTATCGAGATTATTTGCACACCATTATCTGTTTTAGTAACCTCTTTGGCATGCCTTCCCTAGCAAATAAAGATTTGAGACATAATGCATTTGGAATCAATACTGTTAAAAAAAATGTCTCAGGCCACCGAGAAAACATGTCAACGACAACCAAAATGAAGACTTGAGCATCTTTAAAGTGCAAAGGACCTACTATGTCTAGTGCCACATCAATCCACTGACCTTTTGGATGACTCCTTATAATCATGGGTTGTACTCTTGTACTTCTAGATTCATCACTCATGTTACAAGCATCACAATCACGTATAACTCTCTAAATCATTTCATCCATTCCTGGCCACCAATATGAAGAACGTATTCTTTCCTTAGTTTTGGTAATACCAGGGTAACTTAGATGAGCCAAGTGCACTATGTCTTTCCTCATACTTGAAGGAAGAACAAGCTTAGTACCCTTACATAAAATATTTTCCTCAACACTCAATTCATCTCTCACACACCAAAACGGTTTTGTGTCATCAGAACCCTTCTTGAAACCTTCCCACTTTTCTTTTATCAAATTCATTACCTCTTTGATAGTAACATCCGATTCAACTTCTTCAATCCATTTTTCTTTAGATATGCATTCAAAGTCAATTGCACACACACATTCAAATTCCTTCTCAACCTCATCCTCTACTTCAAATCCAGAAGTTGCTAAATGTGACAAGGTATCAGCTATCCTGTTATTTACTCCAAGAATATATTTTACCTTGAACGAATACTCCTGTAAACCGACAATCCATCTAGAAATGCGACCTGAGATTAAATCCAGCCCTTTCTTTTCAAATATTTCAACTAACAGTTTATGATCCGATCTAACCTCGAATTCAAAACCCCATAAAAACTTCCTTAGTTTTTTATAGCCCAATAAGTAGCTAAAGACTCACGCTCAACTACTGAATATCGACTTTCTGTATCTTTCAAACTCCTAGAAAGAAACAATACAATACTCTCTCCACCAGGACTAACTTGTTGTAATACAGCTCCTAATCCCTTTTCACTTGCATCAGTTGTTAAAACAGATTTGCGCCTAGAATCAAAACTTTCAAGAAACGGCGCACAACTTAGCTTATTCTTGATCACACTAAACTCTTCTTGACACTTATCCGTCCATTCAAAATACTTGCCTTTCCTTAACATCAATCTTAAATTAGAAGTCATGTCAGAGAACCCATTCACAAATTTTGCATAATACTCGATCATGCCTAAAAAACTCATTAGTTCTTCCTTACATGTAGGATCAGATACATTTTTATTAACCTCAATCATTTCTTGTTTAGGTCTGATTCCTTGTGCAGAAATGTTATGACCCAAATAATTCAGTGACTCCAACCCAAATTTACACTTTTCCAACTTAATGGTCAAATTACAATCACTCAACCTACTTAAAACTGATCTGAGTCGCTCATTGTGTTGAGATATCAGCACATCATCTTGATAAATGCACACACCTCCAAGACTCCTTCCATTACACGCTGGAAAACTGAAGATGCTGAAATTAATCCAAAAGGCATCCTTTTGAACCTATATGTACCGAACGGAGTTATAAAAGCAGTGAAATCCCTACATGCCTCATCTAACTCCAGTTGATGATAGGCTGAGGTCAAGTCTATAGTACTGAACACTCTTGCCCCACCCAACAGCATTAGCATCTCATTGATATTGGGTAAAGGATATCTATCCACAATCACACACTTGTTTAATTGGCGTAAGTCTATGCACAAACGAAGCTCGCCATTAGGCTTGAGTGCAGCGACCACCAGAGCAAGCCATTCAGTCCCTTCCACCTCTTCTATAATTCCACTTTCTTTTAATTTATTAATTTCCTTCTCCATATCTTCCTTTATTGCAATGGGTACACTCCTCACCTTGCAGGAAACCAAAATGGAATTGTCTTTTAGTTTAATCTTAAGTCTATACCCTTTGAGACACCCAAGATTATGTCTAAAAATTTTTGGAAAATCTTTTTGAAGAGAATCAGCTAACTCGACACTTAGGACACTTTCTACACTTTGATTTTTATCTCTTGACAAAATTTGAGGATTTGCATTTTTATCTCTTAACAAAATTTGAGGATCTGCATTGGGATCTAGATATATACCCATCTCTCTTTGATGAATCCAGCTTAATATGCTGTCACCTTTCCTTGAAATGTAGATTTTTCCAGAGATCATCCTATCTTTATACTCCATCAAACCATAAAAATAACCTGTAATTTCATAGGTTCACCACCGTAAGCCAAAGGAATGATATCAGGTTTGAGCATTTTGATCTTGCCCTTCAAACTGTTAACATAAAAATCGTTAGAGATGATGGTTATCCTTGCAGCTGAATCAAATAACACTTTTGTGTTACAACCATCCACCTTGATGAGATCAAATGGACAAGATTTGGATTTTTTAGACCCTCCATTATATACAGATGATACTATCTGTCCGCACTCATAATCTCCATGACTCCCAGTACTATCATCATCATTGAATACTGCAATTCTTTTAACTCTAGGAGTTAATTTGCTTTTACAGACTGATGAGAAATGACCCTTCTTTTGCACTTATTACAGGTATTACCAAGAGCAGGACATCTCTTATCATTTGCTAAATGACCGACCTTGTCACATCTAAAACATTTTAGGATAGTATTGCTTCCATATTTCTTTTCCTTGCTAACATCGACTTTTGTGTGTATCTTACTCCTAACATCTTGAATCTTGCCCATCATATTGCCCTTTACATTTACAGTTTGTACATTATTCTCACTCCCACCGTTTTTTTTAATGATAGCAACACATTTTAAGGAATGTTCTATCCTTTTTGCAACAAGAATAACCTCATCAAGAGTCGGCTCATCACGCAACCACAATTCATCTCGAACCTTATCCATACTACATCCTAACATAAACTGGTTACGAATGTGCTCATCCGTTAACCATTCAAATTTGCAGAACAAAGCTAATTTTCTTAAATCAGTTAAATACGTTTCGATAGTTTAATCTTCCTTTTTGTACCCTTTTCCCAAAGTTATATCTTTACAAAATAGTGTTAATCTTGGGAAGATAATGTAAATCTAGCTTCCAAATGCTAATTTCATATTCATTTAGATTGTTAGCTTCAGCAACAGGTAACTCTGGAAGATGATCAAATACCTCTTGCCCTTCGGACCCAAGGCAATGCAGTAAAAGTGCAGTTTTCCTTTCTGCACTCAGTGACGTGCCACACACCTTGGCATAACATTCAAATACACTTTTTCATGTTTTCCACTTAATCGGTGACTCCCCCGACTTTCCAAAAAGAAAGGTGCTGCCGTAACGTTCTGCATGACTTTTGCAAAGAATGTACACCAAAAGCTAATAAATAAGTGCAGCTACCTACTAAGCAGTAAGAAAGAAAGAGTTATACAAGCAAGAACTAACTACAATTCTCTCACATTCCTTAAGTATGTCATACATACAATAAAATATCATATCAAGGCAAAACCAATTACCATTGAAATGTCACATAAAATGACTTTACGCAATGGAAAAGCAGTATGCATAAATGTTGCACCAATAAAATTAAAAGTACATGAGCATGCAAGTCGCTGTGGATTATATTGATGAGATATGAGAAACAATTCAATCAAATTTCATGAGCGTGCGAGTCGCTGTTGATAGATATATAAGAAACAACTTGCATGAGAAAAAATATATATTTCCCAATATACTCCCAATCGTGCGAGTCGCTATAGATTATATTGATAAAATTTGAGGAATAACTCGCAAGAGAAAAAATGCAGTGCTCTCTCTTTTTTTTAAACGAAAATAATGGAGAAAAATAAATATAAATATATATATATATAAATATATATATAATTTACCGCTTCAGTAACATGCCATCGCTTCAAAATTAATGTTCGTCTTCAAGATTTTCCCACAGAGGGTTTGAAGTTCGAGTTGAAGATTATTATTTTTTTTTTTACAGATAACGCGCTTGAATTTCTTAAAAGCGCTTCCGTCACCCAGGCAACACACTTGAAAATTTCCGATGCGTTTCAGACTCCAAAATGGCCCCGACGTTGTGCGTGCCACGTGATACGTAGAGCTTTCACAGTCATACGCACATCCTGATGACGTGATCCCAGAAGAGATCTCTGAGGTTCCGGCACCAAAAACCCAGAAAAACAATGTCGGAATGAAGAGGATGTTCCAGGCCACGCGAACAAGTTCAGGTAAGGAATCTTTCAGAGATTCAAATGATGCAGGTTGAGTTATTGTCCGTGAAGACAGTTCACTGGATAAAACACAGATTTCTGTTAACGATGGACCATGCATATAGCGGGACAAAAAACAATTTTAACGCTGTTCAAATGCTCCTCTTCAAAAGGGTATATACTCCATGATATGCTTAACGAAGGTTTATCATAAACAAAACCGAAGTTTTGACCGGAGGTATGGGCACATACTTATCCACTTCCAGCTACAGGGAAGGAAAAACACGAGAACTGCTCACAAACAGCAATGCAACAATCGTGGTAGTAGTATGCACAGCTAATAAATTGATGAGCATAAGTGAAATTTACTCGGCTATGCACATCGAGGGCTCCCAATCAATTATATTAAAAAAAATAGTATCTTCAAATGTTTATAGTGATGAGCCTGTGCCGATTACCCAAAGGCCCATATGTTAATCTTCCTCAAGATTTGAAATGTAATGTATTCCCTTCATAAATAAGATGTTTAAATCTCTCACCATAAAAATTAAGTGTGTTGAGATCCTTATGAAGAGCTGCCGACTATGCCAGTGTGATATTTGCAATAAAAGTCTTCAGGCTTGAAATGATGATCTTCAAATGAAGTTTAATCTTCACAAAGAATCTCATCCAACCAGGATAACATCTAACTCACATCTGATCATTTCAACATTGTCTTATACTTCAGTTCTATAATATACATGTCACACAACCATAGAGATAGGATAGAAACTCATCTCAACCATAGAAAATAGAGAAAGGTAGAATATCCATTGATATGGTAGGCTTTTTCACTGGAAAGGTTCAGTGTCTTGGCAGGGAAGTTATCACCAAAATATATATTGCTGTAAAAGGTAAAAACATAATTGGGTGGCAAGATTTGGCCAAGATGGGTCTTTATCTTGTTCCAGGTTCATCCAACCCAGTTTTCGCTGGTGACTTACCTGATAAGCTAATAGGCTGCGTCGAGGGATCTATTGAAGATATTCTTCGTAAGTATGAGAGAGTTTTTGTGAACAAGTTGGTACAGTTAAAGGTTTTGTGCATCACATTAAATTGAAACCTGATGCCAAATCATTTGTTCACAAGGTACGTCAAGTGCCCTTACCGGTCAGGGAAGAACTCAAGCAAATGTTGAAAACTCTCTGTACACAGGGTATCATAGTGCCTGAATCTTTACAGTCAGTTGCTCTGGTTGTAGTTGCACTAAATAACAGTGGCGAGATCAGGCTCTGTGCGGATTCAAGGACACTCACCGCCAATATCATTGTAGATTTCCACCCTCTCCCCAGGATACAAGAAATGCTAGCCAACTTGGGTGGTGCCAAATGGTTTTCAGTCACTAATCTTAGATCAGCTTACCACCAAGTAGCACTTGATGGAGATTCACAAAATCTGACGGCTTTTGTCACTCGTTTTGGGGCCTATAAATATTTGAAGCTTCCATTTGGATTAGCATCAGCTGCCAGCGTCTTCCAAAAATTAATGGATGTGTTGATTTCATACTTAAAAGGTTTGCAAGAATATCAAGATGACATACTAATCTATGCTAATTCATGTGAGGAGCACAAAAACATTCTTGACAAATTACTGTCCATCTTGCTACATAGAGGCATGACTGTTAGAAAAGAAAAAAATTATTTTGCCACTACAGAGCTAGAATATTTGGGACAACCCAGAACAAAATCTGGAATCAAACCCAAGATATATTTGGTAAGAGATATTAAGGAGGCAAGTGCACTCTTGGGTAGAGATGCACTACGCTCCTTTTTAGGTCTCGCTGAATACTATGCACGCTTCGTTGCTGGTTATGCTCAAGCACCTCTCAGGTTGTTATTGAGGAAAGGTCAAAAGTTTAGCTGGTCTGAGGAGGTTCAGGTGGCTTTTGAGAAAGTGAAAGCATTGATAGTGGAGGCTCCAGTGTTGTCTGCATTATAAGAGAAGAGTGCACTTCAATCATTACTGTTGATGCAAGTTTGAACGGTTTGGGGGCAGTATTGAGCCAAAGAGTTGGTAGTAAAGAGCAAACCGTCGCATTTGCCTCCCGATCTCTCAGAACATTTGAAAACCAGTACAGTGCTATAGAATGTGAAGCACTAACTTTCATATGGGCAGTACAAAAGTTAAGATGTATGTATGGGTTAGGCTTTTTGAACTTCATACTGTTAATGTTAATGTCAATTTGGATTTATAAAGTGCCTAATACTGGCAGGTCTCTAAGCGATGAGAGAGAGTAGCTATGGCCCACCCAAGTGAGTGATTGTTAGCTCCTGGTCAACGTCAGCATTATGTCCAAGCCTCTGTGAAGAGCAAGGTCTTTAGTTTTTTCCTAAAGGAAAGGAGGGCTTTTTTTGATCAGAGGTATCCTGGTAGCTCGTTTCACAGCTGCGGGATCAAGACTGAAAAGGCTCAACCCCCCCCTTTAGTCATGTTGTTGAACTGTGGAGTGGCCAGCCGGTCACCCTCGGATAACTGGAGGGTGCGACCTGGGACGTATCTCCCTAAGCGCTCCTTGATCTTTCCTGGGGCCTGTCCATGAGGTGACCTGGGCAATGCACAGGCCCTTGAATCGGCGATGCAGAGGCCTTTGAATCTGGCTCGCTGTGTGACAGGAAGCCAATGTAGCTGTTGCAACAGAGGTGTGGCCCTTGCCCATCTAAGAAGCTTGAAGATAAGCCTGACTGCATCATTCATTGTTACTTGCAGCTTGCCTAGCAGCTTTACAGGTAATCCAATACATAGTGCATTGCAATAGTCTGGGTGGGACATAATCAATGCAGTCACCACTCTCTGTATGGTGGAAAATGAGAGGAGGGGTGATCATTTCCTCAGCTGCCTCATCAGGCCCACGCTGTTCCCAACCACGGAGGACACTTGCTTAGACAATGTGAGTTTGTCATCTATTTTAATGCCAAGGCTTTTTACGTCTGGAGCTGGAGTCGGTGTGTCTCCCAGTTCCTGTGGCCAAAAGAGGTAAGTCCATAGATTGCTTCTTGTGGTGAAGCTAGGACCTCCATTTTGTCTGGGTTAACTTTAAGTGAGTTAGCGATCATCCAATTGACCACAGGTCTAAGGATATTTTGCACGCATACATGGGCGTGTGGGGTGTTGTCAGTTTGCAGGATTAGTTGTGTGTCGTCGGCATAGTTGAACACCTGGCAGTCCATACTGGCCAGGGCCCCCACCAAAGGTCTGAGATAGATATTGAACAGAAGCGGCGATAGTGCCGACCCTAATGGGACTCCGCAGGTTAATGTCCCTCTATTGGACACGCATTCACCTATCTGGATCCTTTGAGTCTGGTCTGTTAGGAAGGAGGTGATCCATTGGTGTACTATCCCACGGATACCTATGTCCCTGATTCGTGCCAAGAGTTGGCAGTGGTTAACAGTGTCAAACACTGCCAAAAGGTCTAGTAGGACCAGGGCACATGGATTCTTGCTGTACAATGGACATGCATTGTCTGGACAGGCAAAAACGATTAGTAATGTCTGTAGATAACCGGATGTCACATTCTATTCTTTCTGCGCTAGTTACGTTCTGCAGACAGCCTGCAAACAGAAGGAACCCCATATCCGGAGGCTCGGCTTTGATTCACCATTACCTGTGAAACCAGCAATTAGAATTATATTTAGTCCCTTCATCCGCATCATAACGTAACTAACGCAGAAAGAATAGAATGTGACATCCGGTTATCTACAGATATTACTAATCCTTTTTGCCTGTCCTGACGATGCATGTCCATTGGACAATTAGTATACCTTTATTGAAATCACATCAGGATATCTTTCAATATTTTGCGGCATAAACTGATGTCCCATCGTCATTTGTTTTTGAGATTATCTTCAAAATATATTATTGTCCTTATTCGACTGTGCATCATCATATGTCTACTATCTAAGTTAAGAATTCATTAATTGCTTTCAATGTGGCCGTCTTCCTGACGAAGGCACTGTGGCAGTGCTGAAACGTGCGTAGAATTCCACCAGTCAATTGAATTTGTGCCACTCTTCTGAGTTCTAGTGTTTTGCAAATTTTGTGCTGATTAAATAATTCATGATAATGTGTTATCATTATAACAATGTTTTTAATCTGTTTTAAGTATGGCCGTGAGTTTGTATGAAGGTTTTGAAAGTGAATGAATGATTCAATATAAATTCTCTTTCATGGTTCAAAAACGTAATAAATGTTAACCTTTTGTATTTTTGATCAATTGATTGTTGTCTTTGAATCTTTCAGACACTTTTTACATATGCAAGAGTATCAAATAGTCTGCATTTTGGCTGCATTAAATCTGTACAATCATTGACTTTTTCCTTAGTTTAAGGAACCTCATTAGGAACTGTATGGGGCCTCTTCTTTACACTTATCTTTAGACCAAAGACCACAAAACTGAAAAAAGCAAAAAGGATTAAACAATATTTTAGTGACATCCCTAAACAACAAAGCTAAAGCAGAGTAATGTTAGCCCAGTCTTTCTTGCTACTACCTTATATAACAAAGTTACATTGTATAGACCCCTTCCGGAAGAAATAAAAATGACTCTTTCACTCCTTTTCCTTTCTTTGAATTGCAAATAGTTTGTGGTTGTGCAGGTGTTTTATCAGTGTTTATATCTTTACACTGGTGAGGGCTATTTCCCTTTTGGTGGGATTTTATCAGTTATAATAGGTTTAAACCTAAAACAGGATAGCCTAAATATACCTTTCACATTCATGTTCCTCCCACTAGAATACGTCCTTTTATTATAGCTAGAGCACACAAAGGAAATGTAGGTTCTACTAAACCTTGCATGCGTATTAAGGAGCATTATTGGGGGCCAGCTTTAGACAACCAAGTGAGATTGACTGTGGACAAGTGCCCCGAATGCCTGATGTTCTGATAAACATTGGAAGTTGAACAAAGTTCCTATACACCCTATTTCACCATCCAATGCACCTTGGGAGAAATTAGTTCTTGATTTCTCAGGACCTTATCTTTCTTTGCCAGCAGACATGAGGTATGCCATTTTATTAGTATTTATATTTGAGATTTTATATAGCGCCGGCTAGACCCAGAGGTATCAGAGCGTTTTACATTTGTAAGAAGGTAGTAATGATTAAAGCGCAATATTACAGCAACAAGGCAAAAACAAAAAATCAACAGCATAGAATATCAACATAAAACAGAGGTAAAACAGCAAGAAATTATATATAATAAACGGATAAGTAGTACACTAGCTATATGCATCTATGACAGGGAAATTAGAGATCAGTTGCAGGGCACAAGATTAAGACCCCCAATATTTATTGAGAGGTGCATTTTGAAGTATTTTTTGAATCTGGCATAAGAAGGGTTACATCGTAGGTCTTTGGGGAGGGCATTCCAGATGTTTTGGGCATTTCCGGAAAATTAGCTGGATTGTGTGGATTTCTTATTTAGCAGGGGTGGGACTAGGAGCAGAGCGTTGGTGCTTCTCAATGGTCGTCTGCTGCCTGCTTTCAGAGTTTATTGGCGAGGTATGGTGGAGTGTTTTGATAGAGGAGTTTGTGTGCAATGCACACTATTTTGTATGTGGATCAGCCATTTGAGAGTTATGAGGGCAGGGGAGATGTGGTCGAAACGTTTGCAGCTGCAAGGTTGAATATGGATTTGAGTGGAGCTAGGTGGACCTTGGGGATTCCAGTGACGATGGCATTACCGTACTCAATTCGCAAAAGTACAAGTGACTGGACTCCTATTTCAAAGTCATCAGTTGGAATAAAGGGTTTACTTTTCTTGAGATGACGGAGAGTGAAGAGGGCTCCTTTCGCCGAGTTTTTGATATGGACATTGAGAGTTAGGCTACTATCGATGGAGATACCAAGAGTTGGACAGGTAGAGTGAGTAGTTAAGGGCATTGAGGTCGGAGGTCCAGGATTGAATGGGGAGAGGGTTATTTTTAGGGGAGAAGAGAATGATTCCCGTTTTTTGGGGGTTGGGTTTGAGATGATTAAATTGGAACCAGGATTGAATCTCAGTGAGGGTGTTGTTAACACCTTCAATTCTACAGCAATTCTCCCTGGATGCTGAAACCCCTTGAATCCCCATGTTCATGACGAGCTGAGCTCGTCATAAGCACATGAGCACTGTGCTGCATGACGAGCTGAGCTCGTCATGAGCATGGAAGGGGTTAAGGTATATGATGTTCGCATGGGTTTTGATCTTGTAGTAGAGTTGGGTGTTGTCGGCATAGAGGTGGTAGTGGATTCCAGCTTGTTTAAGAATGAGGGTGAGGGGTTCCATAAAGAAGTTAGAGAGGTACAGAGTATAGATCCCTGGGGGACTCCTAGTGAGACCGGAGTAGGGTTAGAAAGACAGTTATTAATTTTGATTTGCTGAGTTCAGTGTTGTAGATAGGAGACAAACCATTTGTGGGCAGTACCATTGACACCGAAGAGATCTCTGAGCACATTAAGTAGGGCAGAGTGGTTAACAGTATCAAACGCAGAGGAGAGATCTAGGAGGTTAAGAAGGCAGGTCTCGCCATTATCAAGGGAGTGGTGGATGCCATTAACAATATTTAGCATGGCAGTTTCGGTGCTGCAGACTTTCCTGAAGCCTTATTGTAGGGGGTCGAGTAAGTTGAACTTTTTGATGTGTTTATCTAATTGGAGCAGGACACAATTTTCATTGGCTTTAGAGAGAAGGGGGAGGTTAGAGATGGAGCGAAGATTGTTAAGATCATTAGGGTCGGCATTGGGGTTTTTAACAATGGGAGTGATCTGACCAAGTTGAAGGGAGATGGGACACATCCTGTGGCAAGGGAGGTGATGATGATTGTGGTCCAAAATGGGGTAAGGATGCGTTTTAGGTCTCTGACAAGGTTAGATAGGAGGGGGTATTTAGAATGGGAGGACGGATTAAGTTTAGCAATGATGTTAAAGACATGCTGTTCAGTTACAGGGAGGAAGTGAAGCAAGGAGGCGTTATTTTTTAGTTGTGAGTTAGGGTGATTTGCAGTAGTCTAGGGGAGGTATAGCAGGTACGTGAGGGAAGTAGTTGGGGTGAGGTGCTGTAGTGGGTAAGAGTGAGGAGGGAACAGGGGGTGTGGGGAATGTGGTATGTGCTCTGGATGTCATGTCAGGCGTATGTTGGGAGTTGGTTGGGATCTGTGTTAAAAGGAAGAATTGATCTATTTTGGATTTTTTTTCAGAGAATAAATGGGCAATCTCTTCACATCTAGTTATTGATGCCATTGGATTAGGAGGTGCGGAGGATATTTGGTTACGAATGATGTTGAACAACTGCCAGGGCCTGTTTTTGGCCTGATCGAGTTGTGTGTGGAAGAAGGATGCCTTCTCGTTAAAATGTGTTTTATGTATCTGGATCCAGCTAATTGAGGTGTGCCAGATGTGAGGGAGAGGGATGGTGTCTCCATGTTCTTTCCATCAGTTTTAGTGAGCGTCTTTCGTTGTTGAGCTCTGAATTAAACCAAGATTTTGTGGGAATATTTCTTTGGTTTTTAAGTTTAGACGGGGCCAATCGGTCAA
Organism: Lissotriton vulgaris; assembly: GCF_964263255.1. NCBI lineage: Eukaryota > Metazoa > Chordata > Amphibia > Caudata > Salamandridae > Lissotriton > Lissotriton vulgaris. Next base: position 556,577,432 of record NC_141687.1, read on the forward strand.
GTACTTCCATAACAGTTTTATTAAAGTGTTCCGTAAGCTTGTTCATGTTTTGTGAGGGCAGGGTGAGGAGAAGATGAACTTGGAGTTGAGCCTCAAGAACACCAGGAAGGTGAGTTTAAGATTTCCGGGTAATTTTTGTGGTTTATTAATTATTGAGGGGGTGGGTGGTGCTGAGGTATCAATAGAGAACAGTACAAGGCGGTGGTCAGACCAGTCAATGGGGATGATATTGGTCAGGAAGGCCAGATCCTTATTTGTAATAATGGTGCCCAGGATGGCTCCTTTGGTGTGCGTTGGGGCCTTGCATAATTGTTTGAGGTCATTAATCGCAAGCAGATTAGTGAGGAGGGTGATTGAGGGATCATCGGTAGCGTTCCAGGAAGAGATCATTAGAGTTGGAAATTGAGGATTGTGTCAGAAGGTCATAGAATTCATCAATGAAGGGTTGAGGGATTCCAGGAGTGGGACAGGTGTTATGTCAGGTCTATCTTTCCTAAAGATAGAGTAACCGGGGGGAGGAGTAAGTCAAGTATGCTTGTTGAGTGGTCATTGAGCCATTACGTTTCTAAATGGCTATATTTTTCTTTTATCAGTTCCTCATCTACTACTGCAGCAATTAAGCTTTTAGAACAAGTATTTACCCTAGAAGGGTTCACAGTTTGTGTCTAGGGAAATTAATGAATTTTTGAACAAACATGATATAAAGTATTTGTGTGTTGCCCTCCATTCTCCATGTTCCAATGTTTGGTGGAGAGAGGGAACAGAGTGATCAAAGAAGGGGTGCAAACAGCTATAGCAGCCAATTCATATGTCAAACAGTATCTCAAACAGAATGTTTAGGGATATAGTTCTACACTACACCACACTGCACTTCAGAAGTTACCCCTTTCATGGTATTGATGGGGAGAGTTATTAATTCAGCTTTGTTTCCTACATGGTTGCAGGAGAAACTTGAAATCAAAGATGCTGATTGCCGTGCGGTGGTCAAACAGAAAGTCATTCCACGTGTGGCACGGGAACAACTCAAAATGCCTCAAGCCAATAAACGCAGTACAGTGTTTGACAATTTGCCCAAAGTTGGTGTTTATGTCCTGATTAAGAACTCAGTAATGGTGAGGAAGGGTGAATCCATGTTTTCCTTTCCAACCAAAGTGGTAGGGTCAGCAAAAGTTCACTTATGTTGGAAAACAAAGAGTGGTGGAATGGAAGGAACATGGTGTCCTTGTCTCATTAGCAAGCTAAGATTATTAGTCAGATTAACCCCTTCCATGCTCATGACGGAACGGTTCCATCATGAGCGTCGGTTGAGCTGTGCCCATGACGGAATCGTTCCGTCATGAGCCGATAGGCTCATTGGTCACAGACTTAGATTGTATACAATGAGTACAGTCAACAAATGGCAGCAATGTGTCTGTACCAAATGTCAGCGGAGTCTCCAGTCCAATGGATAATGTTCCAGGCCTCGTCAGCCCAAATTGTCCAGCAATTATAAATATTACTTGATGTTTTAAGTTTCCGTCAGTGGTTTCACCTTGTACTTTTATTTTGCTTGTTAAAGGAGGGAGATGGTGTGGTGTAATGTAAGAAGTGTGACTCGTGAATTGCCTCATGCATGATTTAGTGCCGGCTCGAGTCACACTGCGCCCTTTAATATTATTGCCTTTTAAAAGACTGTTGTTTGTCCCATGCCCGAGTGGGTGGTCGGCCGTGATCTCAACTGTTTATTCAGTTACTGCTGGGATCGCTGTCGCCTGGTCGCTGCCTTTGTGGGTGCCCTTTTATTGGAATAAAGTTGGAGTTTAACTTGATTTACCTTTGACTTCTGGACTCATTTCAATAATGACTTCAACATTTGGGTAACAACTTAAAAAGGAACTCAAAATGTCACATAAGTAACAATGAAAGTTCCAAGTATTTTGTCATCTACAAATCTCAAATAACATCAGTTCAATTGAATTGAGTCCATCGGGATTCTTGTATTTGTGTTCAAATCCAATTTTATTGTTTCCTATAGTTTTCTGTATATGGGTAAAAGTACAGACACCATGCTGTCTTGGAAGTAACTGGTTTATTCACAGAGAGGGGTAAGTGCGTCTTTATCTATTCAGAATTGCTAAGGTCACTGGCTCGATGCCGCACCCAATCCCGTCAGGCCCCACGGGGTCCCAGTGGTCCTGATGTCAAGGGTGAAACACTAGAATGCGACACCACATTTCCTTTATTAAAAAAGTCAAGCAGCCCAGCCAACGTGGTTTTTTTCCAATTGGTCTTCATTGGGGTTGGACTATCCATAAGTCAAATATCAAAGCGTGGTGGGGCTGCTTGACTTTTTTGATTAGCTCCTGCTTTGCCGCATAATTAAACATAAACTTGCATTTACGCGATATGTTATGAGAGAACTCGGGATAGAATTAAATAACCAAAACATGATGAATAGGTAAACTAATGAACATAAATCAAACAGTAATTAAAAAATCATCTGGATGCCAGCGTGTGAATACAAGCTGATGTTTAAATATGTGGTAAATGTGATTTTCAGACCTATATGGTCTTCAGAACAGACATCCTATGTTAAGTGTTATACAAGGGTTACTTTCAATTGATCGGAGAGTGGAGCTCGTTTTCATGAGGATGGAATCACCTTATTGAATTAATTTTAAAGTTGCAGGCAAATATGCACATCATCTGTTGGGAGGGAGAATGTGTTGTTTATATGGGCCTGATAAACATTTAACATTTGCATTAGGTACCATCGTGGCATTTAAAGTTGTACAGTTGTTGGAGAAATGTTATATCGAGTGTATTCATACAGAATCTTTTTCAATGTTTACTTTTTAGTCACCCCTGACGAAGGGACTCGTCACGAAATGCATTGGGTTTCTTATGTAAACAGATGTATTTGGATTGTTACTTCTTGAGGAAATATACTGCAAGTATTTGTCTCTGCTTTCTTCACATATTGGAATGTTTTAAAAGTCATTAAAAGCCACATTATGAAAACTCGTGGACGGTTTCATCTTGTTTAAAAACTTTGGATTAAATATAGATCCAAAATGTGTTAAGAATGGATACAATTATTTACTACAGAAGAATGTTGTTGGAGTTCGAAGGGCCGACAGGCCTGTTTCTTCTAAGCATGGGCGGAAAATCCGTTTCGCTCGCGGATTTTGCGGATTTTCTGTAAATTCGCAATCCGCGAGATTCGCGAATCTCCCGCAAAATCCGCAAATCCGCGAGCAGCGGATTTTATGGCTTGCTCGCACTGTTCGCGTGAGTTCGCGGCTTTCCAGTACAACTTCGCGCCCCGCGAATAAGCGCTAAATTGCAGAAATACGATCTTAGCAAAACTGAAACTACTTACCAGGTTCAAAAGTTCAGGCTCATCATTAGTAGCCATTTCCTGTAGTGCTTCCTGAGGGGCCCCTCCAGAGTTCAGTTGCCAGTTGCAACTATTATGTGACCCTGCTCTGAACCTCAGAATAGTTACACATATGCCACAAAGGTCCTGAATTACAGCTAAGGGAGACAAGCAGGAGCCAGGCTGGAAGTTCAAATCCATTAATCAGCCCCTAATTCATTATTGTCAGTTGGGGCAGGGCAGATGTTGTAACTAATTTTGCAACAATGAAAACACTTAGCAAGTGCAAAAGATCACTAATCAGGAAGCACTAAGGAAGCAGGTGCCAGCTAAAAAAATATTCTGTGACACATTAATCAGCCCCAAATTAATTCAGGTCACTTGAGGCAGGGAAGGTGTGCTTTGCTTTGCCACAATAATGTAAAACTGGACAACCAGAGGGTGCTGTGATGAAACAGAGGGTGGCATGGGTGGGCCAGAGGGTGGCATGAGTAGTCAGAGAGTGGCAGTGGTGACAGAGAGTGGCAAACACAAAAAAAAATCCGCAAATTCGCGAGAATTCGCGGATTTTGCGGATTGCGAGTTCGCAAATCCGCAAAATTCGCGAACGCGAGATTCGCAAAATTCGCCCATGCTTAGTTTCTTCAGCTGTGCATCCTGGGACTGGTAGTCCATTCCGCCACCAGCTTGGACTAAATATTTTCCTGGGGTTGGGCAGAATTCGCTGCAGGAGCTGCACGCCTACAATTGATGCTAGAGAGCGTGTTTTAAAGATAAGTCTTTAAGATCACAAAGATTGTTAAAACAGGGAGTGCATTCTGTCATCACAAGGTCTAGGGGCCACATGCATTAAAAGAAAAACCGGTCGCAAACGGGCACATTCTATGAATCTGCCCCTTTTGCGACCAGTATTTTTGCATTTGGAATGCATCATCCAAATGCAAAAGATGCAATTTAAGGAATCGCAAAATTTGCGATTACTTAAATTGTGATTGCATTTGAGGAATCACAAATTTCGATGCCTCAAATGCAATGCATGATGCCTTTGAAAATAGCGATTTCACTATTTGGGGACACAAATTACCATCAAATGAAACTTGGCGGTAATTTAAAAAAACTTTGGAAAAAGGACTAAAGAGCCCAAGGACTCGCCCCCCGCAGGGGATAGGGTGAGCTATTGTAGAGAGAGCTTATAGACCTGGTTTGGGTGCTGCATCACAGTTTAACCATGTACCTGATTCTGTAATAAGTTTTAAATGGTTTTGGCAGTAACCATTTCTGGTTCATTTTCCAAAGTTCCTGATTACACACACAAGTGCCCTTGGGGCATGTGTGTGTGCAACATGTGTTCACATTAAGATTTCAGGGGTGGAACATGGTGTCCTTTTGGCACCCTTGCACCCTTGAAATTGCATGCGCAATTTGCGAGTACCTATTGGGTACTCCGAATTGCGCATGCAATTCCCATTCATTCCTATGGGCCTGCAGGTCCATAGGAATTAATGTGAAGCGCTTCCTTAATAGCGATGCGCAATTTGCGAGTCACAATTAAGGAATGTGTAGGAATTGCTATTTTTTTTGCGATTCCTATGCATAGGCTTTTGCGATTTCATAATTGCGATTCCTTAATAATCGTAATTAAGGAATCTCAAAAACCTACCTTGATGCATGTGCCCCTATATCTTTTCATGTTCCAGATTCGCTGAGCTCCACAGAAGTATCTAATATAATAGATAGACATAAGAAATGATATAAACAACCCAAGGACTCGCCCTCCGCAGGGGATAGGGTGAGCTATTGTAGAGAGAGCTTATAGACCTGGTTTGGGTGCGGCATCACAGTTTAACCATGTACCTGATTCTGTAATAAGTTTTAAATGGTTTTGGCAGTAACCATTTCTGGTTCATACGGAACCGGATCTAACACCAACATTCTTTCATGATTAGTGCTTGACTATAGAAAGATGCCTCCGCTCACACACCAATACCAGGAATTGAACTTTTGAAACTCTGTAAAAATTAAATGAATACTTTTTAAGTAATATTACACTCCTCCGGGTGCAGCTCTGAGTGTGATTTCAACGGCAAGGGGCGATGCAAACATTAGCATGCACAAGGTGAATCCACTTTCTGGAAAAAAAGCATGGGCCCCTGTAAAGAAGGATAAAACCCTAACGAGGAAAACAACTAATTTGAAAAAAGGTTTGCACTGGGCAGAAGTGCTACTAATACATTAGTGCTGACAACTATATCATAGATATGCAAGACAAATAACTAATCTAGACATACATAATATACAAAAATATATTCTGTTTATTAATCTTATATATTTTTTTCTCTTTTTGTTCCTTTGGTTTACAGTTATTATCAAAAATAATTTTTTAAATAACAATACATATGATCAAGCAACAACAAAATTGATCAAAGAAAAAAGGTTTTTTCACTTGATGTATCCATGATTATGATGAGGTATAACCACACAAAAGACAATATGAACAACAAAATAAAGAAAAAAAGGGGAAAGCTGTTTGATGACAATAACAATAGTGTATCAGAAGATCCTGGGATGTAAAGTTGTAAATAGATGTTAATGTCCAAAAATAATTGGGAACACTGGTTGAAAGACAAAGATGTCACCAACGCGTTTCAGTCTTGGACCTTCCTCAGGGTGAATCTACCAGTGGCATACTAAAATAAAGAAAAAATAACATAAACATGTATCTATGATATAGATGTGAACTGCACTAAACACTTGGCCATAAAAAATTGTATGACACTCCCCATCCCCACAATATTCAGGCTTCCAAAGGACAGTTACAATATGGCCTTCCAATCGCACCAGATTATTCAAAGTAGAGATAGCTCAAAAAGGAAAGACCCCAATTACCAAGTACATACATCAAATCAAGGAACCCAATCAACAGAGAGGAAATACCACAAATTTGTATTTCTGAATAGATCCTATTTGGTTAAATGAGAGCTTACCTAACAAATCTTGTATATTGAAAACTATCATGCAAAGAATCCTGTGGGCTCTATTTTTGTTATCAACTTTATCAGTTATGTTCACTCTCAAGGATAAGAGACCTGTAATAATGATATAAATACACAGAATAGTTCTTTAGACTATTTCCCAGTTTTTTAGGCATTCATGGACTAGTGTAGATACCCTTTTCGATATTTACCTTAATAGTTGAGTTTTCTAATACTCAGACTTGTGAAGCAACAGTATTATTTCTGATAGAAGAAAGAAAACAAAAAAAGGCAAAACTAAGACATATGAAAGTATACTTCTGTTTTTAAATAAAGAACTATCTGTAAGCTGTTTGTTACAGAATCGGCACAATACTTACCTCTTAATTTTATCTATGGGATCACCTATTGATGACCGGTGAACTTCAATAATCAAGAACCTCTGGGCAGGGGGAGCTTAGATTGCAGCCAAAACTCAAATGGAGAGCAGGATAATGCCTATAGCAAGGCAAAAGATTAAAAAAAGAGGGGATGGATAGAAAAAAGCAAGATGCCAGAACTTTAGAACCAGTCTTATATATTGCTCTTGAGGTTAAACGTATATGATGTGCACGAAGCACAAAGTAGTAGAAAAACAAAACACACACACACCCTCGTTTATCTAACAATGCTATAAATAGGCACAATAGTAAGCAGTTGTATGTGTGTACTCGATTATAAAAATGACTCATCAACCTTGGATTAGTGCATATGTATGATCATATTAAGGTCTCTAAACAATTCAAACTTGTTAAGCCCGGAATGTGGCACAAAAGTGAGACCTTTTGATAACAATGATACCATGTCAGGGGAAAGGTGAGAGCTACTTAAATTGAAAATGGGTACAGTATTTATTGTCTCCAATACCTGTTGTTCCTGGTTTCTAGATGCTGGTTGTATCCCATTTGTGGAATAGACTGACTGATTGAATTCCAGAGGTGGATTCAATTGGAACCTGGGCTGAAATTGTGGCCTCCAATTCCCGGCCTTCCATTCCCGGCCAAAGTCATCGAGAAAGCTGTCAACAACCAGCTCGCCGCATTCCTCGAAACCAACAAATCCCTTGACTCCTCACAGTCCGGCTTCCGAGCCAAGCACAGCACCGAAACCGCCCTCATCGTAGCAACAGACTACATTCGAACTCTACTGGACAATGGAGACACAGTCGCCCTCATCCTCCTCGACCTCTCCGCAGCCTTCGACACAGTCTGCCATAGCACCCTTCTACAGCGCCTCAAAAACATCGGAATCCAAGGAAAAGCACTGGAATGGATCACCTCGTTCCTCTCCGGAAGAACCCAGAGAGTCCGCCTTCCACCATTCAAGTCAGAAGCCACTGAAGTCATCTGCGGCGTACCTCAAGGGTCCTCACTCAGTCCCACTCTCTTCAACGTTTACATGAGTCCCCTCGCGGCCATCGTACGCCAACATAACCTCAATATCATCTCCTACGCCGACGACACTCAACTGATCCTATCACTCACCAGAGACCCTAACACGGCCAAAACCAACCTACACGAAGGAATGAAAGAAGTAGCCGAATGGATGAAGCACAGCCGTCTGAAACTGAACTCAGACAAAACAGAAGTCCTCATCTCCGCCTGGGACGACTCTTGGTGGCCAGAGGCCCTTGGAAAAGCACCCATCCCGACGGACCACGCACGGAACCTGGGCATCATCCTGGATTCCTCACTCACGATGAACAGACAAGTCAACGCCGTTTCTTCATCTTGCTTCAACATTCTTCGCATGCTCAAAAAAACATTTCGATGGATCCCTATCGAAACTAGAAAAACAGTCACCCACGCTCTGGTCATGAGCCGACTGGACTACGGAAACACCCTCTACGCCGGCACCACCGCAAAACTCCAGAAAAAACTACAACGCATCCAGAACGCCTCAGCCAGGCTCATATTAGACATCCCGCGTAAAGAACACATCTCTGATCACCTGAAAAACCTCCACTGGCTCCCCGTAAATAAGAGGATCACTTTCCGGCTCTTAACCCACGCACATAAAGCACTCTACGAAATCGGACCCGAATGCCTCAACACACGACTATCCTTCTACACCCCCTCCCGCCAGCTACGATCCTCCAACCAAGCCCTCGCCACTGTACCCCGCATCAACAAAACCACCATGGGAGGTAGATCCTTCTCCTACCTAGCAGTAAAAACCTGGAATTCAATTCCCACTCACCTTCGCCTTACTCAGAACCACCTAGCATTCAGAAAACAACTCAAAACGTGGATATTCGACAAGTAACTCCCCACCCTTCTTCAAGCGCCTTGAGACCCTCTGGGTATGTAGCGCGCTATATAAATCTTTTGACTTGACTTGACTTGACTTGACCTGCGGTTTTGACGCCACCCTAAAAAAGGCTGTGGTCCTCTCAATGCATTTCCCCCAAATCTGGGAGCTAGGTACCCACCTCCACTAGGATGTCCTCCATCTGAATCCAAGGAGTCAGAAAAAGTAGTGAACTTTTGTTTCTGGTATTGTCCATGAGTGGAATAGTGTTGCGCGATTCAGAGGCTCGTTTGGTACATCATCCTCTCGGGTCGCATGGGTAGCGTCCTTCTCTTTCATGGAATCGGTGAGTTAGGATCGGCCAATAAGCTGTTTCAATGGTGTTTCTCGATGCGGTGTGGGCCTTTATTAGCGGTCAGTCTCCTTCCCGAGGCAATTGTACTTGAACTCACTTTATCGATTATTTTGATTAAGATGCTGGGTGGGCCTTTATTAGCGGTCAGTCTCCTTTTCAAGGCATTTTTACATGAACTGGCTTTATCGATTATTTTGATTGAGTTGGGGGTTCTAGTCCATCTGACATGGTAATCATGTGGCCCTTTTTTGATGTTGGGACAGTATTTAGTGTACCTGTTTTTTAGCTTAAGGTTCCGATCGGTTCACGGACCACTAAGCGCGCATTATTTCCAGGTCCAACATCAGCAGGACAAACAACATGAGGTGCATACATATGCACTAATCCAAGGTTGATGAGTCATTTGTATAATCGAGTACACACATACAACTGCTTAATATTGTGCTTATTCATAGCGTTGTTAGCTAAATGAGGGTGTGTGTGTTTTGTTTTTCTTCTACTTTGTGCTTCGTCCACATCATATACGTTTAACCTCAAGAGCAATATATAAGACTGGTGCTAAAGCATCTTGTTTTTTTCTATCCATTCCCTCTTTTTTTATCTTTTGCCTTGCTATAGGCATTATCCTGCTCTCCATTTGAGTTTTTGCTGCAATCTAAGTTCCCCCTGCCCAGAGGTTCTTGATTATTGAAGTTCACCGGTCATCAATAGGTGATCCCATAGATAAAATTAAGAGGTAAGTATTATGCTGATTCTGTAACAAACAGCTTGCAGATAGTTCTTTATTTAAAAACAGAAGTATACTTTCATATGTCTTAGTTTTACCTTTTTTGTTTTCTTTCTTCTATTAGGTTTTTCTTATTCCTGCTTGAATGCATTTTTATCAGAAATAATACTGTTGCTCCACAAGTCTGCGTAGTAGAGAACTCAACTATTAAGGTAAATATCAAACAGAGTATCTACACTAGTCCATGAAGGCCTAAAAAATTGGGAAATAGTCTAAAGAACTATTCTGTGTATTTATATCATTATTACAGGTCTCTTATCCTTGAGTGTGAACATAACTGATAAAGTTGATATCAAAAATAGAGCCCACAGGATTCTTTGCATGATATATTTCAATATACAAGATGTGTTAGGTAAGCTCTCTTTAACCAAATAGGATCTATTCAGCAATAAAAATGTGTGGTATTTCCTCTCTGTTGATTGGGTTCCTTGATTTGATGTATGTACTTGGTAATTGGGGTCTTTCCTTTTTGAGCTATCTCTACTTTGAATAATCTGGTGCGATTGGAAGGCCATATTGTAACTGTCCTTTGGAAGCCTGAATATTGTGGGGATGGGGAGTGTCATACAATTTTTTATGGCCAAGTGTTTAGTGCAGTTCACATCTATATCATAGATACATGTTTATGTTATTTTTTCTTTATTTTAGTATGCCACTGGAAGATTCACCCTGAGGAAGGTCCAAGACTGAAACACGTTGGTGACATCTTTGTCTTTCAACCAGTGTTCCCAATTATTTTTGGACATTAACATCTATTTACAACTTTACATCCCAGGATCTACTGATACACTATTGTTATTGTCATCAGTTTTCCCCTTTTTTTCTTTATTTTGTTGTTTATATTGTCTTTTTTGTGGTTATACCTCATCATAATCATGGACACATCAAGTGAAAAAACCTTTTTTCTTTGATCAATTTTATTGTTGCTTGATCATATGTATTGTTATTTAAAAAAATATTTTTGATAATAACTATAAACCAAAGGAACAAAAAGAGAAAAATATATAAGATTAATAAACAGAACATATTTTTGTATATTATGTGTGTCTAGATTGGTTATTTGTCTCGCATATCTATAATATAGTTGTCAGCACTAATGTATTAGTAGCACTTCTGCCCAGTGCAAACCTTTTTTCAAATAACAAGGTGAATCCACTAACACAATATGTTGCAAAATGAGAAGTGGTGAGGGTTGTGACGCATTCACCATATGTTAGAGTAATGAACTGTGTTTGTCTTTGCAATACTATTAAGAGACAATTCTCTCAAATGTGGAGTTTGCTGTGTTCATAAGTGTTATGTTTAATTGCAGGAAATACTGAAGTGTGATCACAAGTTCTCAGACCAGAATGGGTAGGACCTCAATATACCAAGTAAGTAAGGTAGGAGAGTAGGGGCTATATGGGATCTACAGTCCTGAAGAAAGCTGAATGACCGCTTTTGGGCTACTTTAGAGAGCTGAAACATGTTGACAGGCATGTAGATTGGAGGGGTGTAGGGTTAATTATTCGCTCCAACACATTCATCCTATATTAGATATATTTTAATTCTGACCAGGAAATCCAGGAATAAAATACAGTGAGAATTTTCCTGAGCCAGTTTTAAACCTTGTTTCTGCACATTTTTGATCCCTGATATTATTTGTTTGTATTGTCTTCCCCATCCTTATGCTCCATCCCGTTGGTCTGCACAGGGATGTCTCAGCTAGCAAAGATGAAGCATGCCATTTGTGGTTGAGGGTATTTTTAATAAACAGTGTGTGCACCACATTCACCCTCTGTGTACGTCTCTCGTCTCCTCCACCCTTTTGTGTGTTTGAGCGTTGGTAGGACATCATCCACAAATAAGCTGATTTTTTGTGTCCTGTCTACTGAAGATCAATCCTTTAATGTCAGGATGGGATTGCATGCGCATCGCTAGGGGCTCAACCTCTAGTGCAGACAAAAGGTGTGATAGTGGGCACCCCAGCGCATGTCTCCCTGCAGTGTGAATTTGTCAATGGGAACTCCATTTACCCATGTAAAAGCCACTAAGTTAACACATTTTGCTAGTGTCCACAGTTTGAATTTTGGCTCGATAGCTGACTTGTCAAGAATGCTTTGAGGAATCCCAGCTCACTATGTCAAATGCTTTCTCAGTGTCCAAGGATACTAAGATAGCTGGGATCTGTCTTTTTGTGAATTTTTTCAACTATGTGGGCCACTTTTCTATCATAGTCTGTGCCTTGTCTTTCCCTTACGAATCATCTGACACAACCTATTAACTTTGTGGACATTGGATTACGCTAACAGACGTACTGCATGGATAGATCCATATTGGACTATATTTTGTCAATATTCCCATCTTGGTGTTTTTTTCCTATTTTTCAGATTTAAGATTTATTCACTTGGTGTTATGGTGTCTGGGTTTATAATATAGTTTTAGATTGATCTAAAATCATTCTTAATTCTATTCTTTTAACTAAAAACGTTTTTCTTCAATCTTGGCATGAACACAAGACTTTGGTCCTTAGCACATTTTCATAATTCTTCTTTCTAAGGTTTTAAACACTGGTTGTCTTTCAATCTCTTTTCTCTACGATTAACAAATAGTATTATTTTGATGTATTCAGAACGTGATCAGAAATTATTCTGGTTATAGTGAAGGTTTTTTATCATCCTCTAATGAATTAGAATGATTTTGATTACTTTATGTGGATAGGCATTTTATCTTTTTGTATTAGGTGTTTTTAAATACGACAAAATAATGTGTATGCATATATCACATTGATTGTATTATATCTGCTCTTCCAGCCTTAAAAAAGTCTGAGTATAGACAACACAGTACAGGCTGCTGGTCGTGTGCTGGTAATCTTTAAGAAACAAATAAAAAGACAAGGAATTATCAACTGATGACTTTTTGGACTATTTGAATGCTTTACATATTATGTGTCTCATTGTATTATCCTTATGTGTTTAGTAACTAATTGGACTGTAGGATATATTTAATACTTATCCAATACTGGTTTAGGGATTATTATACATGGTATGGGTGTGCTGTAACAGCTTCTTTTTTTTGTATATTGATATGCATGTTATTTTGTAACGTGCTGATAGCACCTCTGGGTAGTAGGTGTTCGAAGCTACCTTAGCACCCTCTCGCAGATATAGCTACATAAATAATATTTCTCACGCTTATTAATGTCAGTTATTGATACGTTGATCTTATTGATGTGCGGTTATTTCCCTCATAGGGAACACTACTACCTATCAGCCTTTATTCATACCCTTACGAACCCCACTTAGACTGATTCACTAGTACCTCAAGAACCTTGTTAAGGCCCTCTGCCAGTATTTTGGTAAATATTGTGGCGCCATTATTCAACAGGGCTCTGGGCCGGTATGATTTGCAGTTCTCTTTGGGTTTTCCAGTTAAGGGAACACCACCACAGTTGCTTTCCTCCTTGAAGGAATCTCTGTTTTCGTTTCTTGAAAAGAGTTATATTATGCTGTTAGGGGTTGTTCCAGTAGTGTCAAAATCTCCTCAAAAGGCTCCAGTTAGTCCATCTGGGCCTGGTTCCTTAGGGGGCTTCTTCAGTTATTTGATCGCTTTCATGTTTTCCTGTGTGGGAATAGGTTCCTCCAACAAGCTTTTCCAGCCCATGTGGACTGTGGGTACAGATCTCCAAGGTGTGAGGCTATGGCTTCCGGATCCTCATTTCCTGGGGAGTAGAGAGACTTCTAGCTTTCTTCCTTCGTCTTTGATTGCTCTACCATCTGGTTCTTGCAGTGTTGGAATATATTCACTTATTTTTTGTGCTCTTAGATTGCCTGTGAGTATTTTTTGTTTGCCCTATTCCCTCCTTCATAGAAGGGTTATTTTAACAGAAGAAGGGTTCTCTGCCTTTTCCGTTCGGAGGATGTGAAACTGTCCCTGGAGTGTATTTCTTTCCCTTTTACTTTGTTTATTGGGGCAGCGCATGTACGCGTTGTCCACCTGTTCCAACTCTTATAGGACTGACTCTTCCTAAGTCTCTCTGTTTAGAGGGTGTCAGTGAGATGGCTAACCCCACCCCAACCACCCCCTCCCCCCACTGTAAACGCATCCCAGTGAGTGTTATCAGAAGTGTTTTTGGGGATGTTTTATGTAAAGTAGTTGCGTATCATTTAATGAAATTCTTCCCTATGTACATTATCTTGTACAATATCAATTGGAAACCTCCGGGTTGAGCAGCACCACTTGGCTATGATCGGAGATGGTGCTTCGCAGAATTCGGATATCTATACCCTTCCCATTGGGTCTAGGGAGATCAAGAATGTCAATTCGGATATATGGTTTATTAACTTGTGAGTAAAATGTGTATTTGGGGGGGTTTGGAGGGGGGTTTATGTGTCTCCAGAAATCTATCAGGCCTAGGTCAGTGAATTGTGTTTTCAATTTGTTGGAGGCAGCTGCCGCTTGCATGTTATGGGGTGTCCTATCTCACTCAGAGTCCCGGATCAGATTGGAATCCCCTCCCCCCTTGATTACTCCCATACTTCTGTGCCTACCTGTGACATCAGAACCTGGGGGAGGAACAGCTCTCGTTGTGTGTAAGGAGCTTATGTTGTCAAGCGTGAAGGGTGTTCCTATAATGACTTTTCTTAAATTTTACAGGCTATTGCCATTATGTGTTTCTTGATGGGGAAGCTAGAGAGTTTGGCTGCAATGTCTCTTGGTCTATCTTTCGTGTCCAGGGTCTTGCATCCAACTCTGTGTGCTCTTTGTAAGTCTATGTGTTGGTCAGATCAAACTGGAGGACCACCTTGAAAAGTTCTGCAATTACTTTCATCATGTCTCCTCCCTCTGTGTCTTTCTTGGGTTGCAGATTCTTCTGTTGTCCATTCTAGAACGATTCTCTAAATCCTCACATTTATTCATCAGCCAGGCCACATGTAATTCCAGATGGCAAATTGTGGTCATGACCACCTTGTCTCCTCCGTTTGCTGCTTTGTCCATACGTTTTCCATTAACTATAGTTCATACTTGATGTCTGCCTCATCTTTCCCTGTCTCCTCTCGCAGTTTGTGTAGGTTATCTTGGAAGGTTTTCTTTAGTTTGTGTTGCATCTCCATGAGGAAAGACTTAAGGTCTTCCTTAGTTAATGGGGTGCCTTTTGCTGCCACGAGGGCAGTAAAGTTTTATTTTCACGATTAGTGTCTGTTGGTTTGGGGAACAATCCTGTGATTGTCTTGATACTAAATGGTTTCTGTTTCTGTGCTTGTGACATTTGCTTTGAGGTACATCAATCACATTTATTGATTTATATAGTTTTGAGACCAGATTGGTATCTCCCCCTACATTTCTGAGCAGTCTTTTGAAAGAGGTAACCTGGCATGTCTTAGCCTTCCCTAATCTCTGGGGAAATTACCCAGTATGACGGGAACTGGTGTGTCCCTATGTCCTGGAGGTTCTGACAGCACAATTCTGCAGCAGACTCGCACAATAGAGACACAAACCTCCCTTAAGTCTTCGTTCCTTTTAAGAGCTGGGCAAGGGGCGTCCAGTGGATCCGAGCTGCATTGGCTCAAATGGCCGCATAAGAAGAAAGAACAACCCACTCAATAATTGGCTCAGTCATCCCAAACATTCTGCAAGAAGGAGTAGAAGTGAACCTCCAGCTACTCCGTATTTCAATTCCCCTTCCCTTAAGTCCATGTTCAATCAGGAGTACCGGGTCCAGAGTTTCTGAAAATGAGAGAGCACAGGGAGCTCTTGCCAGCTCATCCTATAAATCCTCCTTTAACCCTCTTCTGAATAAACTCATTAAAGTGCTTTCCACCTAGGTTGTCTCAGCAGCTAGCTCACAAAACCTAAGTTAAATAGCTAAATACATTAGAATTTCCCTAAGTGATCTCACACAGGGTGTTCTCAGTGGAATCTTCACTATCTGGTCCCTCAAACATCATCTTTAACTATACCAAAAATTGGTAGAAAAATTAATGAAAGAACGTTTAGCGACACCTAGTGGAGTTTCCCCAGGCCAAAGCTGCACCTGTCAAGGAACCAAATTATTATCCCACTTTGGTTCAGTCAGAGGATAGTTGTCCAGATTGAAAGGCAAATGTTACTACCAGGCTGTCCAAAAACTCCAACACCACAGGATCTTCACAGTTCTTTGATGTTGAGGGACTGATGGCTGACAGATTGCAAGACCTCAAGCAGATAGCTTGATGAAGTGCAGCATTCTTTCCTCAACTGGTCCAATTCCAGGGGTTATTTGCTGGAGGACAACGGCCAGATTAACACCTGGATCCATGCCAGAAATAAAGTTAGTTTTAGATGTCACAACCTGTTCAGGGCGGGATGCTTACTCGTAATCCAGATGTGGGTCTTTTGCTTTCCGAGGCAACAGCAACCATTTCCAGAACCCACAATGTCATCACACATGTGCTCCGCAAGTGCACTTGCGAAGCTTCCTCCTTCTCAAGTGGCAAAAGCCAAAGGCATAAAAAACCTCCTTGCTAATGACGTCTTCACTGGGTTGGAGAAAACCAGGGGTCAGCATTTCAGACAAGGAAGACCCAACAGTGAAGAGTGAGGATCAGCAAGAGGAGAAAACAACAAGCAAAGGAACACAGCTTTGTTGCTATGCACCCTCTAACCACACTGAGGCTTTTAATTTGAAAAAGACCAGTGTAGGAAGGTGGCTCTCTATATAATATACCAAAACGAGGTATAGTGTGCAGAGAGTCCTGTGGATTGCCAGAGGCTTTACAGAGGCTAAAGTAGATAATACTTATGCTCTCTTTTGTAGTGGCATGGGCGAGCAATTAGGCTTATCAGAGGGCTGAGTTAGGCATTTGTTGTACGCACAGTGCAATAACTCAAATAATAAATCCAAGACCAATTTATAAAAATATTACTTGGTTATTTATTTTGCAAAATCACAGAACTTCGTCTTAGGTAAAAACATTTTGCAATAGAAATACAGTTCAATGTAAAAAGTGGACACATTTTTAGACTTTGCAATGTCAAACTATTGGAGGAAGAAAACATTCAGCATACATATAGGTAATATTGACTTACAAGATCAGTCTTCAAGAGTTAAGATTAATATTAGGCAAGGCTCAGTTAAGCACCAACAGTACACTGCCAGTCGCACAAGGGCGGCTGAGGGCAGGGTGCAAGTTTGAGGTCAGGCGCCCAATACAAATCAATAGGAATTATAGCAATGGGACAGGGGCTGCTTACAGGTAAGTAGCAGCAGCTTAGGGGACCAGTCTCCAGGGGGTTGAGGCAAACACTGGACAGGGCACAAGGCTGCACCAACACTACACCACCAGCAGCACAGGGGCTGTCGGGTGCAGGCTGCCAATACTGCGTCAGGTGCCCAATGAAAAGCAAAGGACAAATCGGTACAGGTCCCAGGAGGACGGTTAGAAGAAACCAACAGCTGGAAAGGTAAGTTGCGATGGTCAGGAACATAGGAACACCATAGGTCCTCTTCACAAGGCCCAGGGTAGATGGATACAGGGGTGTCTTTTGGTGTTGGAAGTTGGCTTACCGGAGCAGGTCGTGGTTGGGGGTAAGGGATCTCCGTGCAGATGCTGCAGGCAATGTCTGAGTCAGGGAAAGGTTAGCTCACAGTCGATTTATGCTCTGGAGCACTGGGGAATCTTGCTGTGCCCGGTGGGCCACTTGGACTCGGACCGGAAGAGTCTGTACAGAGGTGGAACCAGGGGCAGGCTTTGCGGTTCTTCAGGTCAGAGTCTTTACCTTCAAGACCGTTGCTTTGTGAACAGGTCTGCTGTTCTCAGATCTTGGTCTTTATCGAAGGCAGGTAGTTCTCCCAAGGATTGGAACATTGCTGGGCTGCAGGACGGGTCGTCTCATGGCACAGGATTGTCGAGGGCTGAAGACAGGCAGGTAGGGTTGGGGCCAAGTCAGTAGTTCTCTGCAGTCTTCTCTGCTGGTGCGAATCTGTGGTGTCCGGCTCTTCTTAGGTAGTCAGGAACTGAAGTTGAGGGTCAGGATATGCCACCTAAATACTAGATTTAGGGGCATTACAAGGAAGTGGCAGGTAATTGTCAAAGGGCCTCTTACCTAGGGTGTCTACATCCTCTATTATGCCCACCTCCTGTGGGAGGGGGACATAGACCTAGCCCTGATTCGATAAGTCCAACCATCTTCAAGAGGGTGGGCCTTGAAAAGTGTACTTCACCTTGCCTCTAGCACCTGAGGGGTGAAGTTGGCAGAGGGAGGCACGCCCCCTATTCATTCTAAGTTTTCTCATCTGTCCTTCGGCCAAAAACCGGGGGAGGACAGGAAGGGGCTTGCTCCCTCTAACAGGAGAGGCTGGGGACACATTACAAAGGTGGCAAGGCCTTTTGAAGCTCTCCGCTACAGATGGCTCTTCCTGCCAGGAAAAGAATTGTTCTCAACCTCTGAGCACGCAGGCACTCCCCCCATGAGGTCAGAACACTGTCTGGTGGTAGCATGCTGGCTTAGGCCAGTCGGTGACCACACTAAGGATTGGAAGGTTTCAGGGGAGCCCTCAAAGGGGTCTTCTGGTACAAAACATCTCATCATGATAAACCTACACTGATTACAGTGCCAGATTTATTAAAGGTTGCACACAAACATTTCATACTTCAGTGAAGCCATCATGGAGCTGGGAAACTCGTAAGACTATTTTCCAGCACATATTTACTTTGGCTTCCCTGGCCACTTACAATATCCAGGAATTGACAAGGTTGTTGCAGGGGCATATCAGTTCATGCAGATATGTCCTCACAGGAGATATAGTGGACCCTGTCTTAGGGTTAAGACCTGCTGAAGGGGTGTCTTACCTAAATCTCATGCAGTGTCTGTGGAAACGGCACACAGGGATTTGTACCTTGTTGACTCTTCAGTTTTTACTGTCTGGACCCAGACACCAAGGCTGCAGTGGCAGTGTGCATCTGCTCGGTGAGGAGTCCCTTAGACTGGCACAATTCATGCTGCCGCCATTAGGGACCATCTTTAACTACAAAGCCCGTGGGACCAGGGCTACCTTTTACTAGGGACTTATATGTGAGTGTTTTGAATGTGGCTTCTCACCAATAAGCCACACCCAATCACTACAGTCCCAACTAGGAGGCAAATATATAATTATACACTTTTGAATAATATACAGTTTTAAGCATGTCTTACCACCCCTGGCACAACAAGACTGCAACACAAAACAAACAGCACCTTTGAAAAGGAGTTTTATTTTGGCTCCACAAACCATGTCTCTCATGTCTCTAATTCACACTGCAGCGGAACATGTTTTGTATACATTCCTTATTAAACACTTGAAAGGGATCCAGCCCTTTCTGCCTAACGTAGCAAATTATTTAGAAGCACTTTTTGCAAAATACACACACTCCAATTCTCACTCAACCCAGCACAGTTAGCTCACTCACGGGCAAGCACACCATATGGGCTACCTTCCATCCAAATAAATACATATATCAATTGGTATCTGAGAGTCCGCTTTTAATTTCTAGAAAGCATATTTCTTCCCCTTTTTTTTTGTCCTCATATTGCACCAGGTTTCAAATATTACAGGTTGTTCAAGTACCATGTGCTGTCTCAGTACATGACTGGCAAGGGTTATAAACTGTTCCTATTTCGTAGCCCTTCAGTATAGCAGGGGTACCTTAAGCCTGCGATTTGAAACCGTGTAATCGTGGATGATACTGCCACAAAACCGGGAAAATAGAACCAGGCAAACAAAAGGGGGGTAAACCATAGCAGCATAATCATAGGACCGGGGGGGGGGAAGAAACCCCGGACAGCTAGTTCCATTTCAGCAGATGCCAAAAAGATCTTTTATTGCGGTTACCAGCTCTTGCCAAGTCAAGTCTAGACACTTGTAAGACCGAAGCTCGCCAGTCAGGTAGCGATGGTGGATGCTGATCTTTCCACTTTATGCAGATCTCCCTTCTTGCCAGTAAAATAGAATAGAAAAGAAGATTTTTCGCTGGACTTCGAACTCCATCGCTCACTCCCAAAATGACAAGAGGTAGGTCTATAGAAATTTGGAACCCAAAGAATCAGAAAGCAGTTTACTAATAGAGTCCCAAAAAGCTGAGATACTGGGGCATTCAAAAAACATAGTACTTCGGTGGCCTCCAACAGGCCACATCTAGCACAGGCCACCGGGGAACTGTGGACAAATTTTGAAAGCCTTTGAGGTGAATAGTAGGCTCTGTGAAGCGTGTAAAGGTGGTTTCTAGGCAGCCATGCGGGCTTCACAATATCCCGTAGGACTTGAAATGATATAGACCACAGATGAATTAGGTTAGGACAGGCAAGGGCAGAGCCCCACAACACCTCTGGGAGTTGGAATTCTCCATCAGACTCCTCCAATATCCAGTTATACCACACAGATACCTCTTTTTTGCCCAATGGTTTGTCTAAAAGTAGAGCCTCAAATTGGTTGCCACCCCCAACTGGAGTTCCGCTTCGAGCTAAGGTTTGCGAGGTATAGTGATGCATCCAGCTGGTAATCTGGATATATTTAAATTTAGAGAGATTTGATCCTATTTTCATATTTAGAACTTCCCATGGTAACACGTTTCCCTCTACAAATATGTCACCCCATACCTCCAGGCCACCAACCCGCAAAGGAGCAGCCAAGCTGTCTTTCAGCCACTCAGGACTTCCAGGAGATTTCCAGAGCGGGGCCCTGCTAGAGAAGTAACAAAGCTTTACTAAAGTCCTCACCTTAAACCCCATTTTCGCCATCCCCTGCAAAACCTTCAACTTAATTTTCTTAAAGAATTTAGGGTCTCCAAATTTAAACAAAAAGCCTGACTCTGCAACCGCTTCCCCCTTAAGCATATCTGAGAACAGACTGCCAACCCTGTGATCTACAGGCATCTTTAACAACATTCGGGTATGGCTAAGTTGGAAAGCCCAAGCATATACCTGTAAGTCCTGAGCTGCCAATCCCACCTTCTCCCTGCACCTCCTGAGCTTCTTCCATGCAATCCTTGGGAAATGTTTATCCCAAATAAAAGATGTTATATCTCCCTGCAACTTAGAAATAACTGATGGGTCAAAAAAAGAGGTATAGAGTTAAAAAGAAATGACACCATTGACAGTATAGTCATCTTAACTAAATTAACTCGTCCCAACAAAGTTAACGGAAAATGCGACCAAATTTGCATGAGATTACGGCATTCCCTTGCAACATTGGTGAAATTAGCTATTGCAATTTATTAATGTCATTGATTATATTCAGACCCAAATACCGAAGACTAGTAGTAGGCTGTACCTCCAAAACACTATCTGTATTGTTCCAGATCATTAACTCAGTCTTGGAGGCATTAACCTCATAGCCAGATATTTCACCAAATTCTAAAGCAAGATTAATGGCTGCTGGGAAGGCTGAACTTATATCTGAGGAAAATAACAAAATGTCGTCGGCATATAATGCCACTTTCCTTTCCCACCCTTCAAAGACAAATGGCTTGATGGTCTTCTCTTCCCTCAACAGCTGGGTGAAGGGCTCTATATACAGATCGAACAATAGAGGGGAAAGAGGGCAACCCTGACGGGTTCCCCTAGTAATGGCAAAATGGATCTGACAATTCACCAACACGCAGGCAGAAGGCTTAGATTATAAAAGTCTTACAGCACTACCAAAGTTTTCCCCAATATTAAACTTATCCAAGACCCCCGACAGGTAAGCCCAATTCACCCTGTCGAAGGCCTTGGTTGCATCAAGTGTCAAGACTGCCAGGGGGAGTGAGTGCGTTGTTGCTGTAATTCCCAAACTCATTAAAGCCTCATTAATTAATGCTAGATCCTTAAGTAAGCACAAAGAGGAAATCGCCAATTTTATATGTACTGAAAAACTAGATATACTGTTTTTAACAGAAACCTGGACTAACCCGGCGTCAGAACCTGATCTTCTAATAGCCACACCTGAAGGCTATAATATTCTCAGGCAAGATAGACAACTAAAAACGGGAGGGGGGATTGCCATAATATATCGTAGCCAGTTCAAAACTACGGTCAACCCCCTCCCACTCTCCACATGTGAGGCTCTGCAGTTTTCCATAGTCCTGGGCCCTTCCAACCGCTTTAAAGGCGTCCTCCTATATCGACCTCCAGGAAGTAAAACTCAATTCTTAGCTACGTTTGCTGAGATGATGGAATCTCTTGCCATTGAAGACACTTCTACCATTCTAGGAGATTTCAATTTTCCCTTAGAAAACGAGATGAACAATGACACCAATACTCTCATTACTGATCTAGAATCTTTTGGCTTTACTCAACGGATCACTAACTGTACGCACAAAGCAGGGCATACTCTTGACGGGCTATTCACTAATGACAATAACTTACATATCACGGAGATCATCCCATTGGGATGGACAGATCACCATGCAGTCATATTCACTATTCCATCCTATCATTTGTCACATAAGAAACATAATATTCAACTAACTAAAACCTATCATGGAAATACATTGATCACCTACAATTTCGTGAAATGCTATCTGCCTCCACAGTTAACTTGCCCCAAGACTCCAACAACGCAGCCAGAGAATACTCGGAATGGCTCACTTTGACCCTAGATAAATTAGTACCTACTAAAACCATCTAAAAAAATCGTACTACCCCATCGACACCCTGGTTCTCTGAGGCTCTAAGACTGCAGAGACAATTATGCCGTAATAAAGAAAGACGTTGGAGAAAGACCTACTCCACTGAAGACAAGAAAAATTACAAGAGAGAAATGACTCAATATAAATCTCTCATCCAAAATGCCAAAAGTACCTTCTACTCTTCCCAAATTGAGCAAGCCAAGAACTCTAATAAAGAACTCTACCAAGTGGTAGCTAAACTGTCACACTTGCCTCCCCAATCCACCCCTAAACCGTCCCAAGCATTCTGTAACAACCTGGCTACCCTTTTCTTTGATAAGGTAAACAACATATATACCAACTTCTCACAAGAAACCCGCACAGACTCCTGCACTATTGCTGCCCCCATCAATCACCCTATTTTTTCACGATTTCATAACATCAATCCTGCCCAAGTTGTCAAAGCCATGAATACCATCAAATCAGGATCAGCCAAAAACCCTTGTCCTGCCTCTATTCTCCTGCCCATTTCAGATATCATTGCACCCGAACTTGCTAACATCTTTAACATTATGTTTAGCACTGGAATCTACCCTGTGATCCGGAAGGACACTCTACTTAAACCCCTATTCAAAAAGCCTCACCTTGATGCGGATGACTCAAACAATTATCGACCTATAGCCAGTCTGCCATTTCCAGCAAAAATAGTCGAAAAACTGATGAATTTCCAAATTTCCCAATATATAGAACAACATTCTCTGTTAGATGACAGTCAATTCAGCTTCCGCAAACTGCATAGCACTGAGACTGCACTCATCAAATCAACCGATGAGATAAGAAAAGCACTTGACCAGGGAGGAGCGGCAGCACTCATCCTTCTTGATCTCACAGCGGCCTTTGACACAGTCGATCATAACATCCTGATCGACGGTGTCAGTGCATTGGCATCCAAGCTAAAGCAAAAGATCTCTTGAAATCTTTTTTAGCCGGCTGCACCCAGACAGTTCAGCTAGACACCTTTTTATCTGATCAACTGGCCCTACCCTGTGGTGTTCCCCAAGGCTCATCCCTCACCTCCAACCCTATTTAATATCTATGTCACTGAATTGGCAAGGGTAATGAAAGACTGGGGGATGAGCCTAACATCCTATGCGGATGACACCCAGTTGGTTCTTACCATCAAGGAGAATAGAGAAAAAATATCTGCCAACTTCCAGCAGGGCATGCTGGCCATCAGTAATTGGATGTCAGTAAACTGTCTTAAATTAAACTCCAATAAAACTGAGGTTATGACTTTCGGCAAACTCACCCCTACTTGGCTAGATGCATGGTGGCCCACAAACCTAGGCCCTCCCCCCTCCCAGCCACCAAGGTTAAAAACCTAGGAATACTCATAGACAATAAACTCACTTATTCATCTCATGTTAACTCCATTGTTTCATCATCGTTTTTCAAGCCATAAAAAAGATTCTCCCATTCCTTCCCCCTAACTCTGGAAAAACACTGGTCACCTCATTTGTCATGTCCTCAGTGGATTATTGTAACGGACTTTTGGTTAACGCCCAAAACAAGGTCATCAAAAGGTTACAATCTATTCAAAACGCCGCGGCCAGACTTCTTTCCGGCACCCCCAAATTCAAACCTATTGCTGACACCATAAAAAACTATCACTGGCTTACAGTCAAAAATAGGATAAAGTTTAAGGCACTCTGTATTGCCTATAAAGCCTTGTGCAAACAAGGCCCACGTTTTCTCATTGACCCTTTCACATTTCATGTCCCTAATCGATCACTCCGGTCAATGAACAATTTCACCATGACAGTCCCACGCACCAGAACTGTGGCATGGGGTGATCGTAGTTTCTATGTATCAACGGCAAAACTCTGGAATTCCCTTGAACCAGATGTTAGGTCCGCTCCCACTCTGACCATTTTCAGAAAAAAAATAAAAACATGGCTTTTTAATCAGTAACCCAGCTCCCTCCTCTTTCTTCTGCCTCATCCATAGCGCCGAGACACCCTTGGGCAATTGTTCACGCTCAATAAATAAATATATCTATAGCCCCTATCAAATCGTAGGTTAGCTCCTACAATTGACGACCCTTCACGAACCCCTTTTGGTCTTGATGTAAGACACCCTGTGCTACTAAGCTCAATCTCTTCACAAGAACCGAAGCAAAAATCTTGTAATCCCCGTTCAAGATGGATATAGGCCTGTGTGATCCACAGGTCAGTGCTGATTTCCCTGGTTTTAAAATTATGGTTATCAAATCGCTATCTCAGGAAACAGGTGGAGATGTTCCGTCCTGCAAGATTTGGTTAAATAACCTAGTTAGAAAAGGGACGACTGCTTGCTCCAGGACATTATAGATCTCGGCTGGTTTCCATCTGGGCCAGCGGCCTTCCCCTTACCACTATTAAGGATGGCAGCCCTAACCTGCCCCTCCGTGATGCTAACATTCAGACAATCCCGTTGCTCGTCAGATTGGGATAGAAGAGACGTCTTATCCAACCAATTGTCAATAGTTTCTTTTTTCAATGTTTTATCCTCATGGTAGATAATTTTAAAAAAATCCCTGAAGATTCTTCTGATATCCCCATCTGATGAGTACTGAGTATTATTATGGACTATGGACTCTATATTATTGCGAGCCCGATCGGTTTTAGCCTTCCAGGCCAGCAATTTGCCAGCCCCCTCTCCAAATTGGAAGTGAGCTATCTTGCTAGCCTCCCATTTCTCCTGCAAGCGTTGATTCAGCACAGACCCCAATTGCGCTTTCAAAGTTAGCAACTTACTATCAAGACCTTGAGTAGAGATACCAGATGGAGCTTGATCTATTTCCTCTTGCACTTCCAACATTTCTACCTCTATGGACGCTACCTTCTCTTTATGACACTTCCTTCTAAATGAGACCTTATTTGTGACAAGGCCTCTTAAAAAGGCCTTAAGAGTGTCCCAAACTATTCCCGGAGCAGCTGACCCAATGTTGGTCTCTATAAAGAGCTGTGTTTCAATGAGTAGGGAGGATATATCATCTGCTGCTGATAGGAGGAAACGGTCAAATGTCCAGGATCTAGAGGTCTTAGGGAAGCCCCGAATGGTCCGATAGGTGGGATGGAAGATACACAATATTTTTCACACATTCGACCAAACGCTAGTTAATTAGAACAAAGTCGATCCTAGACTGGTGGTGGTATTTCTGGTTTCGAAAAGAGACCCCCTGCTTCTTTCCAGCCCTATTCCTCCAGATATCAACAAGCCCATACTGCTTACATAGACTTAAGTAAAAAAACTCTAGTTTTTGAGAGAGCCAGCACTATATTAAAATCCCCAGCCAGAATCGTCGGTTCGGGGTAAGACAACAAATGTGAAAAAATAGACTTTAGTACAGATGGGTCATCAATATTAGGCCCATAATAGCCCACTATCGTGATTTGTACACCAGCTATTAGAACTAAAGCGATGACCCATCTGCCATCTGGGTCCACTATTTTCAACACTAATCTAACATGGAGAGTAAGTAAGTAATCTTTATTGCTCAGTTAATTAAAACCATTGCAAATATTAATACACGGGAAATATAAAATTATAAAAAGTATAAAATCACTATAGGTTCATGATGTTGATAGTCATTGCTACAGAAATGTATACAAATTTTCCACAAAACGTGAATTAAAATCCGTAAGTACCTTGTGTTACTTGAAAGAAAAGTCTTACACCTTGGAAAAAAACGAAAACACAATGGCAATAGTTTCCTGCGGTAGGAAGTCGTTGCTGCTGAGATATGTACTACTTTCACACCATGTAACCCTTACGGTAGCTTTAGTCCCTTATATTCCTACGGTGACTGTGTAAAAGGCGTTGCCCCTGGGGTTTTAAGCCTTGTTGTAATGTGCAACTTGGCTCACTGTTCAGTGTCCCTTTGATTTCGTTCTTGATTTTTACTGCAGTTGGTATCTGCCGTCTGGCTTTCCTGTTTCTTTTCTACTTTCTCTAGAAATTTTACAAAGTGGCATGCTAGTTGGATGTGTTTTCCATCGAAGCAAGCCATGACCGTTTGCCGGCATGTTCTTATGCCCAGTTTGTTAAGGGGCAATTTTGAGTGTAATATGCGCTCTGTGTCCAGGCCTTTGCAGGTGCAAATTAGATGTTGAATGTCTTCTTTTGCGTTCCCGCATATTCGGCAGTTGATTGTTGCTTGGGGCCTTTTCCATGGAGGAAGATGTTTTTGTGATGGGAGTAGGCCCAGCCGTAGATGTAAGAACTTCTCCTTTATGCTCCTAGTGAACCAAAGCCCTAGGTATCTTTGGTTGAGGCTGCTTGTGTAGCTTTTAATGACCATCCAGCCGTGCGCGCGATTGGCTAGGCTTGCTTTGTCCTCTGTAAATGAGATAGCTCTGACAGATTCATTAACTAGCTGTTTGAAGATGTTATGGGACCCGCTGCACTTCCAGGCTTCTTGTAGGCACAAGGTGTTTATTGATTGGTTTAAATATTTTGCGGCCGCGCTGTTGCTCTTTCTTTCTATCTCTTTCCATAGGAAGAAATTGAGACTAGCAGCTTCTCCTCTCTGGATTTTGTGCCATCTTTTGGCATAGGCACCCATTCACTCCAGCGTTTGGTGTCTTAGGCCAAATTCCAGCCTTATTTGTGCCGGCGAGGTGTAGGTGGGCAGACTGAATATCATTCTGATCGCCTTCACTATTGTGCTATTCAATTGCTGAGCGTCTCTCCCTCGTAGGCATTCGCTTCCATACGTTATGGCAGGTGTCAATTTTGCCTGAAGTACTTGAAGCAGGGGGGTAAAGCTTCGGCCGGCTGCTTTCGTTTTTAGGCCCCTTAGTGCTATCGCTATGCTGATACCCCTCCTTTTGATTGCTTCCTTTTGCTGTTGAAATGAGCCCTTGCTGTCCACAATTACGCCAAGGTACTTATATTCCTCCGCTTTTTCAAGTATGTGCCCTCCCATGTGCCAGCAGTGCCCTACAGATGATTTTTTGGCATTAATCCTCATTGTTTTGGTCTTTGAGAGGTTGATACTTAGGCTGTTCTCTGTTGCGTTATTATAGGTTGTGCTGATTAGATGTTGTAGCCCTATCGGTGTTCTGCTGATTAGAACAATATCGTCAGCGTACATTAAATTTGAGAGAGTGAAGCCACCTATGATTGTTGCATGAGAGTTGCTTTCATCCAGCTGCTGTGCAAGGTCAGACATAAAGATATTAAATAATGTTGGCGCCAGCACGCACCCTTGTTTTAGGCCTTTTGTGGTTTGTATTTTCCTTGATAGGAGGTCTCCAGTTCCTAACTAGACTTGGACCCAAGTGCCCGTATGTAATAAGATCAGCTGTGTTAGTAGCCCCGGTGGGATGTTCCTGTCTTCCAACTTTGACCATAGTAAGTTCCTGTTGATGTTGTCAAACGCTGCAGCGAAGTCAATGAAACATATGTACAAGGGCAGATTAGCTGTCTTCGAGGCGTCAATGAGGAGTGAGAGGGCCAAAATGTTTGTTGATGTGCCCAGTTCTTTTCGGAATCCTGTCTGGGTGATGGGAATTACTGTATTTGCTTCCGACATTCCGTGAGCTCTTCTAGTAGAAGACCAGCATAGTATTTGGCCTCATTATCAATTAAGGCTATTAGTCTGTAATTTTTGGGGTCCTTTACATCGCCTTTTTTATGGATTGGTGCTAATATCGAGCCTTTCCACGATGCTGGAATTGTTGTGGTGTCTATTACCTGTTTGAAAAGAGGTAGTAAGTCCGTAGCCCAGTATTCCAGGTTTTGTTTGTAGAGAATTGGCGGTATCCCGTTGGGGCCTGGCGCACCCTCCGCTTTTCCTTTAACGACCCTGCTTATAATTTGTTTTTCAGTAGGATTTAATGAAATAATGACTTGTTTTGGAGGCCTAGCACGAGTTTTTCTGCCCTTCTCCAGTCTGCTGATTGTTGCCGGCTCTATTGCTGTGTTGAAATGGGCCTGAAGGTAGTTGGACCAGGCATCCTCAGTTAAGTAGGAGTCAATGCTGGTGCTTCTAGAATACTGGAGTTTGTTGACTGTCTTCCAGAATCTACCGCTCGTGTTGATTCCTTTTGCATCATGAAGAAGTCTTGCCCATAACTCATCCTCTGTTTCCCTTTTATCGTGCCATATTATTCTTTTTTTACTCTTTTTTAGTTTTTGCAGTTCCTTTTGGATTGAGATGTTAGGTCCGTCTCGATGTAGTTTCCGCAGTAATTTGTTGATGTTTCGTTTCAGGTGCTTAATCTTGGCGTTTTGTTTTGTGGCCTTGTAGCGGTTCCCGGTTGATTCCGACCGCTTTGTCTATATGTTGCTGTTTCTATATTCCTGGATTGTGTGACTCTTTGGTTTCCTGGTGTGTGCCTGTCCGAGGCTGCTCGTGAATTGCTCCCAGGGGCTTAACTGATCGGGCTGGTTTGTGATAATCTTTTCCCACCGGCTTCTTGCATCCGTTATGAAACATTCCAGGTTTGTCGTGTTGCATTTTATTCTTTTCTGTGCAACCGTCAGCGAGCAACCTAACTTTATTGCTGGTGAGGTTGTCGCGGCGCCCTGGAAATCAAGGCGAAATTCTTGCGGCTGATGATCACTGACAGGCATTGTGCCTATTCGGAAGTCGGTGATATTCCCAAAGAGTTGAAGAGATGAGAATGTGTAGTCTAGGATAGAACTGACGGATGAGTTATGAAAACTGGCTGTCGGGGGATGTTGTTTGTGAAGCGACCATTTAGCGCTGCCAGGTTAAGATGTTCTAGGTCCGTTACACTAGTCCTTGACAGCCGATTTTGTTTGTCCCATTTGCTTATTGCTTGTTGTGGTATGTTCCATGCTCGGAACTGATCCTCCAGACATGTATCCCTAGTTTGAGACCCTCCCAGGAACATATTAAAGTCCCCTGTTACTATGAGGTTGGGGGTTTCCGCTTCTGCCAGTATTTTTGAGATTTCTTCCAACAAGAGGTTCATTCCAGCTTTTTTCTCCTGGGGATGTAGATATACATTCGTAAATCTTAACTTTTGGATTTGGTCTTTTCCCCTCACTTCTAATTCTATAGTGAGTGTGCAACTGTTGCCTGTCTGTGTCGCGTTTATGTGGATGGGGCCGTTGAAGCTCTTAACGGCAGTATATATTGCCAGTCCGCCTTTTAAGTGGCCATATTTGGCATTTCTTATTGCTGGGAGGTAATGTGAGGTGAAACCCTGAATTTGGTATGGTTGGTCTAGCCAGGTCTCCTAAAATGCTATAATGTCAAATTTTTGGAGGTAATCAAAGAGCTCGAGGTCTTCTCTTTTGTTCCTTAGGCCATTTATGTTCCAAGAACATATTCTTAACTGTTGTTGTGTTGCCTGTTTTTGTCGATTATTTTGTCAGAGCCTTGGGGCCCTTGTGTTGATTGTCCTTGCTATCCAGTTCCAATCGTCATGGCCAAGTGGCCGGTTTGTTTGCCTATTGGTCTAAGGGGACATCCTAGGAACTGAAAAGCTTCTGGCCCCTTTAAGACGCTTTTAGTTTTTGCTTGTGGTTGTTTGTTTGTCAGATTTTGGCTTTGTTGCTCATTGTATGCCTGGCGTAGTGGTTCAGGGTACCCAGTTTTTTCCAGTCTTTTTAGGCGAATCCCCCAGGATAGAAAGTGTGCTTCTAGCTCCATTATTCTCATCGCGGTTTCGTTCCTTGCCCATGTTGTTTTAGTAATTTCCAGATCTGACAGTTGGTTGCAGTGGGTAAATTCCACTGCCACTAGATCTTTTGTACTAATGTCCGACAAGCTACTGAGCGTTGATAGTAGGTGTAAGATGTTACCTCGGTTGGGAGTGTCCCCTCTGCCTCTTGACTTGTATTCGGGAATGAACAGTATTGTGCCTCTGTTTGCTTCCGCCTGCCCAGCCTCCGGTTTTTTGATGTCTTTTATGCCCGTTTCTATCCCCGGGCTGTCGTGTGTCTTGGCTACTGTGTAGTCCTCCCCCTGCACTGCCCCTTTGTTCGTGTTGAGGGCTGCTATAAATTCATGTTTCAGGGTGGGTCCCTTGCTTCCGTCTGCCGTCGGTCCCCCCTTTGAGATTAATCAATCAATCAATCAAGACATTTGTACAGCGCACTACTTACCCGGAGGGTCTCAAGGAGCTTGGGGGGGGGAGGGTTGCTGCTACTGCTCGAACAGCCAGGTCTTGAGCTTCTTCCTGAAGGAGAGGTGGTCCTGGGTCAGGCGCAGGTCGGACGGGAGGGAGTTCCAGGTCTTGGCGGCCAGGTAGGAGAAGGACCTTCCTCCTGTTGTCGTTCTTCGGATGCGGGGGACGGCGGCGAGGGCGTGACTGGCTGATCGGAGATGGCGTTTGGGAGCGTAGAAGTTGATGCGGTTGTTGAGGTAGCTCGGGCCTTGATCGTGTAGGGCTTTGTGTGCGTGGGTGAGGAGACGGAAGGTGATTCTTTTGTTGACGGGGAGCCAATGCAGGTTTCTCAGATGTCCGGAGATGTGGCTGTGTCGTGGGATGTCGAGGATAAGTCTGGCTGAGGTGTTCTGGATCCGCTGGAGTCTCTTCTGGAGCTTGGCTGTGGTTCCGGCGTAGAGGGTGTTGCCGTAGTCCAGACGGCTGGTGAAGGGGGCCTGGGTGACCGTCTTCCTGGTCTCGGTGGGGATCCACCGGAAGATCTTCCGTAGCATGCGCAGGATGTTGAAGCACGACGAGGAGACGGCGTTGACTTGTCTGGTCATGGAGAGGGAGGAGTCCAGGATGAAGCCCAGGTTGCGTGCGTGGTCTGTCGGTTTGGGTGCGGTGCCCAGGGCGGGCGGCCACCAGGAGTCGTCCCAGGCGGAGGGCGAGGAGCCCAGGAGGAGGACTTCCGTCTTGTCTGAGTTCAGTTTCAGGCGGCTGGTCGTCATCCACTCAGCTACGTTTTTCATCCCTTCGTGAAGGTCGGCTTTGGCGGCGGCGGGGTCGTTGGTCAGGGAGAGGATCAGCTGGGTGTCGTCAGTGTAGGAGATGATGTTGAGGTTGTGTTGGCGTGCGATGGCCGCGAGGGGGCTCATGTAGACGTTGAAGAGGGTGGGGCTCAGCGAGGATCCTTGAGGGACGCCGCAGATGACTTCGGTGGCTTCTGACTTGTACGGTGGTAGACGGACTCTCTGTGTTCTGCCGTCGAGGAAGGAGATGATCCATTCCAGTGCCTTCTCCTGGATTCTGACGTTGCTGAGGCACTGCACTAGGGTGCGGTGGCAGACAGTGTCGAATGCCGCGGAGAGGTCTAGGAGGATGAGGGCCGCTGTTTCTCCGTTGTCCATCAGGGCTCGGATGTCATCGGTGGCAGCGATGAGGGCGGTCTCGGTGCTGTGGTTGGCTCGGAAGCCAGACTGTGAGCGGTCGAGGGATCCATTCGTTTCGAGGAAGGCGGCCAGCTGTTTGTTGACGGTCTTCTCGATGACTTTGGCTGGAAACGGGAGGAGCGAGATGGGGCGGTAATTCTTGAGTTCGGTGGGGTCCGCTGTAGGTTTCTTGAGTAGGGCGCTGAGTTCGGCGTGCTTCCAGCTCTCCGGGAAGGTGGCGGTGTCGAAGGAGGTGTTGATGATGTCCCGCAGGTGGGGTGCGATGACAGCGTCGGCCTTGTTGAAGACGTGGTGAGGGCAGGGGTCGGTTGGAGATCCGGAGTGGATGGAGTTCATCATGCGGACGGTGTCTTCGGTGCTGATCGGAGTCCAGGCGCGGAGGGTGGTGGTGGGGGGCGGTGGTTCGGTCGTGGCGTGCGTCGGTTGAGTGCTGAAGCTGTTGTGTATGTCCGCGATCTTGTTGTGGAAGTAGGAGGCGAGGGAGCTGCAGAGGTCTTGCGACGGGGTGATGTCGTTGTTTCCGGCGTTGGGGTTGGAGAGCTCTTTCACGATGTTGAAGAGTTCCTTGCAGTTGTGTGCGTTGTTGTCCAGCCGGTCCTTGAATGCAGTTTTCTTGGTGGCGCGGATCAGTTGGTGGTGCTTCCGGGTGGTAAGCTTGAGGGTGGTCATGTTGTCCGGTGTTGGTTCCCTTCTCCAGGCTTTCTCGAGGGCTCGGCAGTTCTTCTTGGAGCTCTTGAGTTCGTCGGTGAACCATGGGGCCTTCTTGCTGCCGGGTCTGCTGGGCGGGGTACTCAGTGGGGCGAGTTCGTCCGTGCAGTTGCTGATCCACTTCGTGAGGTTGTCGGCGGCCTGGCTGGGGTTCGCTGAGCTGGCAGGAGGGTGCTGGCTCAGGGAAGCGGCGAGCTGGTTGGCTGTGATCTTGTTCCAGCTTCTTCGAGCAACCTGTTGCTGGTGGTGGTGGATCGTCGTTCTTTTGAAGGTGAAGTGGACGCAGCTGTGGTCCGTCCAGTGGAGTCCGGTGGCGTGGCTGAAGGCGATATCTTTGCTGGATGAGAAGACGGCGTCGAGTGTGTGTCCGGCGAGGTGGGTGGGGGTGGACACCAGCTGCTTGAGACCGAGGTTGGCGAAGTTGTCGAGCAGGGTGGTGGTGTTGCGGTCGTTGTTGTTCTCCAGGTGGAAGTTGATGTCCCCCAGGAGGATGTAGTCAGCGGAGGGGAGGGCATGCGGGCTGATGAAGTCGGCGATGTCCTCGCTGAATTGTGTGCGTGGTCCCGGGGGTCAGTAGATCAGGTTGCCTCTGAGGGTGGTTTTGGGGTCCGTGTGGATCTGGAAGTGCAGGTGTTCGGCGGTTGTCAGGGTGTCGTCGGTGTTGGTCTTGATGCGGATGGTGTCCCTGTAGATGATGGCGATGCCTCCTCCAGTCTGGTTGTCGCGGTCTCTTCGGGTGATCTTGTAGCCCTCTGGGATGGCGATGGCGATGTCGGGCGCTGAGGAGTCGTTCATCCAGGTTTCCGTGAGGAAGGCGACGTCAGGAGCTGTGGTGTCGAGGAGGTTCCAGAGTTCGATGGCGTGTCTGTGGACGGAGCGGGTGTTGAGGAGGATGCACTTCAGGTGGTTGCTGCTGGTGTTCAGCTTGGCGGGTGCTGGTGCGGGGCAGGTCCGGATGCAGGTGAACTTGCAGGCGTGGCAGCTGAAGGGTCCGTGGGTTCGTCTCGGGGTGGCTCGGTAGCATCCCGGGATTCGGCCGGTGTTGAGTGCGTTGAGGGTGGCGGCATCGTAAGTCCGGCGGGTGGGCTGGTGTCTGCGGGGCCCAGGGGTCCTGGCACTGGGCGCGGTCCAGGCGTAGACGGGCTTACCTTTGGCGCACCTTCGGCGCTCAATCGGTGCTCCCGCTGCGCGCGTCCGCTGCGCGGTCGCTGGGGGGGCATCATAAGTGAGGAGCCGGGCGGGCGGGTCAGCTGGGTGGCGGGAGCGGGGTTGCCAATGGGCAGGAGGGGGGCGGAGACGCCGGGGGGGCGGTGGCAGGAAGGAGGGCGGCTCGAGGAAGCGCACAGGAGGGGGAGGGCAGCACAAGGGGTACAGAAGGAGAGAAGGGGGTGGCAAGTTTAGCAAATGCGAGGGGGGGATAGGTTAAGGACCGGGGGGAAATAGGAGAAGAACAAGGGAGGCAAGAGATATAGCAGGGGGAGCAGGTGAGGAGGGGAGTGGGGCAAGAAAACAGAATGGGCGGAAACGGGATAAAAATACCAGGGGAGCTAGTGGACAGTGCAAGCACAGCAGGCGCACAGTAACACCGGGGCACGCCGCAGCAGACAAACAGCGGCTGGAACGGGGGAGTGCGAAGGCAGTGCGCGGCACTCAGCAGGGCAGCAGGGCAGGGTACTGGCCACGGCGGGCAGGAGCAGCGGAGGTGGGGCGACCTCGCCTGGGACAGGCTCGAGCGATTAATTGAGTGGGGTATACCTTTTTGTCGTCTTTGATGTTACATCTACCACTTCTTTTTCTTTTTCTGGTGTCTTGGTTATCCTGTTGAAAAAGGTTTTTATGTTGGCCGTCTTATTTCTTCCTTTCCTTTTTTGTTTTCGGGGTTTTTTATTTTCTACCCTCAGTTCTTCCTTGCTTGCTTTCCCAGTGATTTCGTTGTGGGGCTTTTGCAGGTTTCTAGCTTTAGCCCTTGCGTGTTTCCTGGGTTTATGTTTGTTTGCACCTTGGTTTCACTCCTTTGATTGTCAGGGAGCTGCCCTAGGGATTTCCCTGCGACACCTGCGTAGGTTTTGTGAATACATTTACTGGTTTCAGGGCCGATAGGGGTGTTTGGCGTATGATCTCCTCTTTGACTGTTGGGCGCAGTGGATGAGATCTGCTGGTTTACAATGTCTAACTGTTCTCTGTGCTGTCTGTGGAATTGTTCTGGGCCCTCCTCACTAGGATCTGAGTCCATTGCGGTTGTTTTTTCCGCTGTTTGTTTTAAATCCGCCACAATGTCGCCCAGGAGTTGGGGGATTGAGGTAAGTTTTCCACTATTGTGTGACAGGCCCAACTTGGCTGTTCAATTTTAGTTTCCGCTTGCACCCTCTTTATCATATCGTTCATGTCTGCCAACTTGTTATCAATTTTGGCTACGTGTATGGCCCAAAAATTTTGAAGGGATAGCTGGATGTCCATTTTTTCCGAGTGGTACTGCATGGCCTTCATCGATAGTTGGAGAGTGTTTAACAATAATGACCATAGGACTTCCGCACTTTTTGGGTGATCATTGGCTAGTGGAGTCTTGTCCGGGCCTGGTGTTCTCTCTTCTGTATTGTGATCGACCTGACTATTAGCTGGTAGGTATGACGCTACCAGCCTCTCCCACTCTTTTGTTGTTAGTTGGGAGTTATCTTCTATGTCAGCCGCAACTGGTTGGTCGTGTGCTTGAGTTATGTCCAGTTTTATGGCTTTTTCTATTGTTTCCGATGTTTCCATTTCCGCTCTTTCCGGTGTTTTCTCTGACTCTCTACCCCGGCCCATATGGCCAGGTTTTTGGGCGAGCTGACTCCCCGGGGCTATGTCCTGTTCCCGATCATTGATACGTTCCGCCTTCGCAGTGGCGATATTGCTTCCTGAGTTGTGATTTATTTTGTTTATTTGTTCAGCCTCCTTGGGAGGCTCCATATCTGCCTGGTTTGGGGCGTTTGACTCGCCAGTTCCCGGTGGGGCTGTTTTAATGCCAGTGTTAGGTTCCTTACTGCTGTTTTCAGCCCCAGTTGCTAAGGCTGGTGACTGCACGTTTGTCTGTATTATAATTTTTGGCTCGAGGGGATAACCCTTTTTACTGCTTAGCTGTATGTTTGATTCCTTGTCACCCCTGCTCTTACCATTATCGAGGCTTTCCATTTGTGCACTCTGTTTCTCGCGAGTGTACTGGTTCCACTTGCTTCCACACTTTTTGTTTTTTTCCGTTTCTATGTGTGAGTTTTGACAATCCCCTTCAGGCTCCATTGGCGAAGGGAGTCCCTTGAGGTTGCTGTTAGAGGTACTTAGGAATGAGCCAGGTTCTTTCAAAAAAGAGATTTTTGGTTGAATGCTTTTTCCATCTATGTTACTGATGACTGTGTCTGTGTCTATGTCGGTCCTTTCTGGCCTTTCTAGCGATGTATCTAATAATAGAGGTTCTTCTTGTTCAATCAGCGAATTGTCTGAGTTGTTTATTTGTTTGCGCTTTTCTGCCCTGCGCCATTTGGCCGGGGCATTGGCAGTTGCTTTTCTGACTTTTCCTGACCTCATGACGCGCTTTGGTGCTTTGGTGCTTTGGTACTTTGGTGTTGTTTTTGTAGGTCTTTTGGATTTTTGAGTCGTGGCTGATGGGGTTGTGGTGGCTTGATTGGGCTGGATTCCGAGTTGTGTCTTTGCTGTGTGTTGTTGAAGAACCTCTGTTTGCCTTTTTGCCTTGTGTGAAAGGCTGCTCGCTCCCCCGATGGTAGAAAGCCTTGAATTGGTTGCGTAAATTTAAGTTTTTTGTTCTAATGATATTCTGAAGTGTTTTTCCACAAGCCTCCCTTAGGGGCAGCTTTCCCACAGCGCCTCGCACCTTGAGCCTCTTACCTTCTGCCTTCAGCTTTCTGCTGTGCCCTCCTGGTTTCTTCCTTTTGTGATACACTCCTGTTGCCCAGCTGTCTTCTCCCCGCACCTGTGGGGTTATGGAGTTGGAAGTTGGTGTGGCTACTCTCACCTGCTTTAGCAGGATTTTTCACAGGAGAAAGAATGAACGGATGCCGGGTGGCTGGCTTGTTGGCTGGGCTGTTACTGGCTGGGCTATTACTGGCGACGACGACGGCAGGGGAACAAAGGGGCAGAGGAGCGGGGGTTACCCCTGACTCCCCCTGCTCGACTCTGCACGCAGCCCCCCGCCTGGCTCCCACGCTCTCCTCAGCTCCTCAGCTCCACTGCTAGGTGGCTGGTGGCCGGCCGTTAGGTAGGCCTAGCTCTACAACAAACTGCTTTGCTTTTCTTTGGTGGGCTGATCCCAACTGGACCTGGCTTCAGCAGGCTTCAGCAGCACC
This sequence comes from Lissotriton vulgaris, assembly GCF_964263255.1. Taxonomy (NCBI): domain Eukaryota; kingdom Metazoa; phylum Chordata; class Amphibia; order Caudata; family Salamandridae; genus Lissotriton; species Lissotriton vulgaris. Next base: position 556,614,159 of record NC_141687.1, read on the forward strand.
TGTGCTCCTCACAGAGCCCCCGTTCAGTGCCAGCTGGTCCCGGCTTCTGTGATCCGCGGCAGCACCAGCACCTGCGGTGAGCTCCCCATTCGATGGGCACCTTGCCGCTAGGGATACTGGAATACTGGAGTCAGGCGGTAGGTACTTGGAGAGGCTTTTTAAAGATGATTGTCACTCCCCTAGTACTAGTAGATTGGGAGGTAGAAATAGAAAAATCAATCCAACTATTTTTCTTCACCATCAAGAGTACTTCCGCCTATATTAGGTGAGTCTCCTGGATAATGATTACCTGCGCATCACAATCCCGCAAATACTGCATGATCTTATCTGACCTAGGTCTGGTGCGGAGGCCATTCACGTTCCAGGAGACAACTTTCACATTACTCATAGGGAGGCAGCAATTCCCTACCCCAAATACATACAGCCCCTGCAAGCCAAATACTCTGCCAGGAACCGAGTATTGCCAGACTGCATCTGAAAACTCTTAACCAACAACAATTCAGAAACTTATCGGAAATGAGGTTTTTTGTTTTACTTCTCCCCACCCCCCTTCCTCCCCCATGCCCTAAACTACCCTCCACCCACCCCTGGGCAACCCTTGCCCTATCTATCCAGAACTAGTCCAGAAGATAGTGCCCCGACCCAATACTCCCACTGTGTTAAGTGTAAGTGTAAACTCAAAAAGCTCCAAAAGTGACGACGTGCGTGGAGTAACGGTTACCCGGCTTAGACTAAAGTTTTAAACAAGATAGCCCTGCAGTCTAACCAGTATGCTCACCCCTTTTTTCCATTTTGATTTGTTTTCCAAATAGGATAGAGAAAGACATTTTTTCTTATATTAATTTTTTTTATTTCTTTTTTCCATGTCTTCTTCCCCTTATTTATAATCTTCATAAGAAGAACCTCTAAAGACCACTAGAAGGGAGCAATAAAAAAAAAACCTCCGCCAGAAGAGCCCTTCGCTCCACCCTCAGACCCTCCAATACTAAGCAATAGCTCATCTGCTTCTTGCACAGACCTAATGTTAAACATTTTATTGTTAGACATTATTCTAAGTGAGGCAGGGAACTTACGATGAGCTGATGCGCCTGCACTTCTAAATGCATCTAGGCGCCTGCCGAATTCCCATTGCTTCTCAAGAGTAGCCCTTGAAAGGTCTGATCTAACTTGGAAGTTGTACCCTTTCCCTGCCAGTGTTTTATGCTTCAATGCCGCAGTAAGAATATTTTCTTTAAGAGTATATGTGTGGAAATTCACAAGAATTTTTCGAGGTTTGTCTCTGTTAGGATTCTTCCTAAAAGGATCTCTATGGATCGGTTGGATGTCTTTGGCCACATCTTCAGATGATTCCACCAAATTCAGAGCTTCTTTTAGAAGAGAGACCACATACAACTTAATGTAGGACCCTTCACTACACTCTGGGACATTCAAGATACGTAGGTTGCTACGTCTAGAGTTATTCTTGAGAATTTCCATCCTCTCAGCCATTCAGAGATCTTCCTTCTTGAGCTTTGTGATGTCACTTTTAGCGTGTTCTAGATGTAACGACAAACCCGCAACAGTCTCTTCAAGGGCTGATGTTCTTGCATACAGACGATCTATCTTGTTGTCCAGGGACTCGCAGAAATTCCTTATCTCGAGCTGGTTAGCTTTAGACGCTTCAAAACCATTTTTAATATCACTAGTAAAGGCTAGAAACATAAACTGCAAAGAGGTATTTTCGGGGGCACCGTAGCCACCTGCAGAGGCTCGACCTGCGCACTCGCTAATACCAGTGTTTCCTCTGCTGCCATTCCCTTTAAGCCCACACATGCCTCTCCTAATGATAATGATACTGAGGGTATATCTACAACTTGGGAGGGCGAGATATTTTTTGCACCCACTGCATCTGCGTCTGTGCTTGTGTTTACGATTATGTTAGCGTCTATGACTTCGTCCAAGCAGAGATCATCCACAAGGGCCACGGAAGGAAATTCCTCCATAGTGATAGTACCAGCCCCACTTAAATGCAGTAGTTTAGCCCCCAAGGGCGCAGGCTGACCCGAAGTTAGGTCCTCTTTGAGATGCAGCACTTGTGGAATAGCCTTGAAGTAGGAACGCAGCGATGGGGTAATTTTAGCCCCAGCACCAATAGGTGTACTATTGCCCTTTAATGCCCTAGAGCTTTTTGCCCACTTTGCTTTGATTTCTGTGCATATAGGATGAGGTCTTCTTAGGTTTAACTGTTCCCAGATCAAAATTCTTGTTAGGAACCTTTAATCTTGGCGAAGGAGGCACAGAGAATAATTCACCAAGTACTGACTTAACTGTCTTAACATGTGTTGGTATTGGCGCTGGTACACCTGATGTAAGGACTGACTCGTGAGTCCCTCCGTGGCACGTTTGTCTTGTTTGTCTCCCAAACACTTCTTTTTTCCCCCACGCTTACCTCTTTTTTTTGTAGCAGTCTGTACAGCTTTCATAGGGTTGGTCTCATTTTCAAAAAAGACCACAACCCCACCATGGTTACTAACCTCAAGGACTGTCTCCGCTAGGTCTCCGAAAGACTCGCTCGGCTCCAGACCAGTGGAGGCTCCCCCTTTTAATACAAGTGGAAACATTGGTGGAAGCTTCTAGCAAGCCCCGCCTCCTTTTCCCATCAGATTCCGTACCACTCCGTGCCCAGGACACAGCATTGGTTGATCAGGCCTTTGCTATGACTTCGAGAAGGAGCCTGTACATTCCTCTGATAAGAACCGGTTTCTACTAGCACACAGAGTGCAGAAAAGAAGTGAAAGCAAAACATCACTTCTCACCTAGAAAGGCTCAGAAGATGGAGTTACTTAAGCACAGGCCACTAATGCAAGATGGCATAAGATTATGCCAAAGCCAATAGGCAAGCCCTGCCATTAATCAACATAAAGTCAGAAAACAGAATGGTCAAAGCCAATAGTAAGAACTCCTAATTCTCACCAATGCACAATACAATACACATTCCTGCACAACTGTACACCTTCAAATGCACATCCCACACGCTCTGCTCTTGGCAAGACTGTTCCACTCAGTAACAGCTCCCACTGAAAGACAGCAAGATTACAGAACAGAAGAGAAGCAGGCAAATGCAGGACCATTCTACATTAAGGCTAGGGTAAAATAACACACTAAAATCAATTAAAATAGTGATAGTTGGAGGTCTTCATAGTGTGCCAGACTACAAAAGTGGCTCTTTCACTACATTCCACCCCATGACCTTCAACTATCACCATTCACATATATCAAAAATTGAACCACTCAACTAAAGACATAACTATCAATGAAAAACTGCATTTCTCAACTAAAAAACAGAACTATGATTGAAAAACTCAATAAAACCACAAAAGCATATGTCAAAGCAAGTCTTCACTGAAAGACACAATTATGTCATTTCTCAATTGAAAACAAAACCATTTAAAACTACGTGTCATAATCAATCTTTTGAACTTCTACTGCCTAGGCAGCCAAACTAATATGAATTGCCCGGTGAAAAATAAAAGCATGATCAACAAGTGTCTCTCTGTTCAGTCTCTAGCTCAGAAAATATCTGCTCAAATTGCAGCACAACATCTCAGTTGTTCACCTTCTTTTGGGTTCAAACTAACAGTTTATCTGTGTAAAAGACACGCAACTTTTGAATTTTGTTTCCCTCACAGGTCAATAAAACAACTCCAATTGTAGCACATCCTGCTGGTCCCTATTCATGTAAAAACCAACAGGCTGTCTGTGTGAAAGGCAAACAGCCTTCTCGCTAGTCGCGTCCTCTCCATCTCCAATACATCAGTTCAGTTTGCTTGGCATAGAAGGACCACATTCGGTCCCTTCAGCAAAGGCGGACCCCATCCGGTCCGGTCAGCCACAGAACATCAGCTTCCCTCAGCTACAAGACATCACCTTCCACCGCCCGACTTGGCAGCTCACCAGGCTTGGGTGGGGTTGGGGATAGGTCCACTCACACCCTGGCAACGCAATATGGCAATCTGAAAAAAGAAAAAAGCAGCACTCTTCTTGCAAAAACATTTTTCATCACTGTCTGCATAGCTCTCCTCTAGCTCTGGGGAATTGTCTGAGAATTCTACCCACGCTTTATTCTCTTGGTTTGAGAATTAAACTCTCTTTTTCTCTGCACAGCAATAAGGTCACTGCTGGATATGTGCTCCCTTTATCTATTGGTAGAAACCCAAGACACTTCATCTGCTCCGGTAATATTCCTTTCCTCAACCGGCATCTCACTTTCTATGGGACTAGTCTGGCTTGTGCATTCTGGCACATAAGAATCACAATTCTGATTAAATCTAGGGGAAATCTCTTCATTTTCTGCCCACCTGCTTGTATGATCTTTATCTCCTAGGTGCTCGTATTTAGGTATGCACACCAAATATGAATCATGTCTCCAAGACTTTAGCCTTGTCATCTGTAAGGAAATCAAAGGTTCAGTCATGTTCCGTCAGCACACTCTGGGGAATCTTATATTCTCAATCTCTATCCCTGGACTTTTCATGAGGACCAGAGAATCCCATTTTATTTCATTGTAATACTCTTTGTCCAGTATCTGTCAATGCACAATAACACAAAAGTATCTGTAACTTAAAAAAAAATGTTTCCTTTCCCTGTTCCTTACAAAAACTATAAAAAACACATTTCTCTTGAACTGTCACACAAAATACACTGTCACATTTCTAAATTGCTGCATTAATTTCCTAAGATAACGTTCCTCCCTCTAAAACAAAATTCATTATTCACCAACATGTCTAATCTATACCTACGAACAGCGATTGTTAACTCAAATAAAAAAATGGTCTGTTCATTTTCCTCACGTTCTCTAAACTCACATTTTTTCACATCTGACTCATCCTAGCAGGTGACAATAAATGGCTTTAGTACATGTGTAATTCTCTTGTTAAAAAAAATAAACTTGTTTTCAAATTGCTTTAAAAATACATCTCTTCTACTAATGTTCAGATCTGTTTCAAGGATGGCAAAAGGACACCTTTTAACTCCTATTCTCTGTATCTTTTTCCTACTTCATTTTTTTTTTCAAACTATCAAAAGCTGCTCTCTGTATGCTGTCTCTCAATCCCCCTTAAGCGCTGCACCTCCTCTGTAAGATTTCTGCGGAACCTAATTGGTCCCTTGCCAAAGATAACAAGCAGAGCCTTCTTTCTCAATCAGCTGCCGGCCCCCACCTTCCTTATTTCCTCCAAGGCCGAAGTGTCATGCATGCCTGCCAACTTTCATCTGCTCCTATCTGCTCTGCAACTCTCCTCATGGGGGGGGGGAAACCTGCGCATTTGCAAGCCTCCCAAACATCTATGTCAAGGAAGCTGTCTCTGTCTGCAGGGGCGAGGAGCTGGGATGGCCCCTCCCATAGGAATTCCTCCTCAGTCTTCACAGCACCATCACTGACTGTGTATTTCATTTCTCCTCCTGCACCTGATTTTTAAGTGCCATCCACTCCCAGGACACATTTCATGTCTGAGACGGAAAACAGCCTCACATTTTTTCCTCAACCCTTTCACCTCTTGTCAGAGTGAAACAGAATTCACAATCTAAACATTTTATTCAAGGCTAATACACCTCTGTCTCCCTTTCTTCTGTTCTTATCTGAAAGCTATAAACTGCCCCCTGTCAGACCATAAGTCTGTATTTCACTTATCCTAGTGCACATTTGAATGCGTGTCTGTGCAGCACAAATTCACACTTCATGTTTAATCACTTCTTATGTTAAAATAATGTACATTCTAGTACTTCTAATCAGACCATATTTTTACATTTGTTACATTAACAAATTAAGAACACCCAGGACAACAAGAAACTCTTTCCAGGCATTTTCAGAAAAGGTCTAAGTTCATTAATTTGCCTGGGAAAGCAACTTCAAACGCTCCTTTTATTTTATCATGTTCTCCAAGAAACCAAACAATTTCAAGCGCTTTTTCCAAAGAAACAACCGCAATGGACCGCACACCGCTAGCCCCTCCTCCGGATCGCCCCTAAGGATTCTGGTACATAAGGTTCGTAAGTGGTTCACCTCAGTAGGTGCAAGTAAGTACTTGTTGTTGTGAAGATCTCTAGACCCGAGACGTGGCCCGGGTTTCGGGATATCTTCCCTCATCAGTAGAGAACGTAGTTGGGGTGGAAAAGAAGGCCGTCAAGCAACCGTCACAGGCCTCGATGCCCAACCGGCATGCAGGTGCGTCGTCCAGAAGCTCGTCAGCTTAAAGGCTCAAGGGAGCCCATTTGTAGAAACAACCGCAATGGACCGCACACTGCTAGTGGTGTGCGGTGCATTGCGATTGTTTCTACAAATTGGCTCCCTTGAGCTTTGAGCTGACGAGCTTCTGGACGACGCACCTGCGTGCCAGTTCGGGCATCGAGGCCTTTGACGGTTGCTTGGCGGCCTTCTTTTCCACCCCAAACTATTTTCTCTACTGATGAGGGAAGTTATCCCGAAACCCGAGCAATGTCTCGGGCGATATCCAAAAACCCGGGACATGTATCGGGTCTAGAGATCATCAGTCCAACAAGTACCTACTTGCACCCACTGGGGTGGACCACTCAAGAACTCCATGTACCAGAGTCCCTAGGGGCGATCCGGAGGAGGGGCTAGCGGTGTGCGGTCCATTGCGATTGCTTTTTCCAAAGATGTCAAACAAAGAACATCCCACATTTCAGGGTTCCAGTCAATTCCAACCTTTACTTATTTTGAAATTTATTCTGATAGGCTATCATTGCAGAGGAATTTTTGGCTCCACAAACCATGTCTCTCATGTCTCAAATTCACACTGCAGCTGCACATGTTTTGAATACATTCCTTATTAAACACTTGAAAGGGATCCAGCCCTTTCTGCCTAACGTAGCAAATTATTTAGAAGCACTTTTTGCAAAATACACACACTCCAATTCTCACTCAACCCAGCACAATTAGCTCACTCACGGGCTAGCACACCATATGGGCTACCTCCCATAAAAATATATACATATATCAATTGGTATCTGAGAGTCCGCTTTTAATTTCTAGAAAACATATTTCTTCCCCTTTTAAATCAATGTTCTTATCCTGCAACCCACTTCGCCAAAAATAGTTTGAATGTGGCTTCTCACCAATAAGCCACACCCAATCACTACACTCCCACCTTGGAGGCAAATATATCATTATACACTTTTGAATATTATACAGTTTTAAGCATGTCTTACCACCCCTGGCACAACAAGACTGCAACACAAAACAAACAGCACCTTTGAAAATGAGTTTTATTTAACAAAATGCAAAGACTATCACTTTTAGAATAAGGCTTGGGTTTTATTACATAATACCCTCTAAACAAAGGCTGTCTCGGATACCAAATGCATTATATTCAAATATATGTAGCAAACTTATAATCTAAAGGCATGAATCAATAACTGAGCAAACTATAATATTGATTAATAAACAAGCAATAACTGATATAAGATAAGATGCACTGGACGTCCTGCAAGAGATCAGAAAGATATCATGATCAAGAAAGAATGATAGAACATCCAACCCTTACAATTTACAGCACGTACAACTTACAACAACAGAAGCCAAGATTGGAATCTGTAGTAACAAAGAAAAACCTCTGACATGTCTACTACTCAACTGTCGGTCGGCAACCAAACATGCATCGGACATAGCGGACCTCATCATCAACAAGGACATTGATCTGGCAGTCGTCACTGAAACATGGCTCACGGAATCCTCATCGCCAACCATGGATCTCCTAGTACCACCCCAATATAACATTGTGAGACTTGATAGACTCAGAAAGGTAGGGGGAGGTATAGCCTGCATTCACAGATCTGTTATAGAGGTCAAACAAATCCAAGCAGACCCTCTAGAATCCTGCGAATATCTAGGTCTTAATATAAGAGCAAATAACAACCAAAGATGCAACCTGCATACTTTTTACCACCCACCAGGAGACAGCGCAAAGTTTACAGAGGAGTTAATGGAGATCATAACGGCCAACTCTAACAACGGCGTCAATAACATATTTCTTGGCGATTTCAACTTACATTTGGATGACTGCAACGACAAACTGGTCAACTCGCTTAAAGATTTCCTCGATGAAATGAACCTCACCCAAGTGTGCACACAACCCACTCACTATAAAGGAGCGACGTTAGACTGGATTATTTCACGAAACAAAGATACAACAATCCTCTCCATAACGCCTTGTGACTGGTCTGATCATCATGCCATAACATTCGCGATACCCATAATGGAAAAAGGCAGGACCAGACAACCCCTCAAGTCCAAAAAATGGATTCGAGACACAAGAGGAGCAAACTTGGAGCTTTTGGTCGAATGCTGTGAAAGAGACCTAAAACCACCTAACAACTTGCAGAATGTCAACGAGCTGACTGACCACTACATAACAACGGTCGAAAATATTGTCAACAACACCATGCCATTAAAAATGAAAAGAATCTCGGAGAAGACAAAAAATCCTTGGTTTAATGAAGCTTTAAATGAAGAAAGGCGCAAACTGAGAATGGCCGAAAGAAAATGGAGACAACACCCTTCATCCCCTGAGTTGAAAGCCCTCAGAAAAATCAGAAACCAATATAATAAAAAGATCATCAATTCAAAACAAGAATTTATAAGATCAGAGCTAGATAATGCCAAAAACAGACCACGAAAACTCTTTGAAATCCTAAAGCAACAATCAAACAAACTAGCCAAATCTGTTCATGAGAACTCTAAAACACCCCTAAATTGTGAAGAATTTTCCACATTTTTCACGGAGAAGGCGAAATCGCTTGAAATAGAACTCAAAAACGCCGTGGTGAACCTTCCCACTAAACCAAGGCCTATGAGCGACACCGTCACTACAACGGAGAGTACCAAGGCAAAAATTGAAGCAAATTGGGATACGTTCGAACTATATGACCAGCACAATATCGCCAAAACTCTTTCTGAAATCAAACCAAACAACCACTACCAAGACCCCCTTCCCGCAAAATGTTTAAAAGAAATCAATCACGTCTTGGTTCCAATATGGACCGAAATTATAAATGCTTCACTTTCACAAGGGATCCTCCCTGACTGCCTAAAAACAGGTCAAGTTGCTCCCATAATCAAAAAACCCTCAGCAGAGACATCGGACCCAAACAACTTTCGCCCAGTGACCAACATCCCGGTTCTGGCCAAGCTAATTGAGAAATGCGTACAGAACCAACTGAGCCAACACATCACCAAGTTCCCATTGCTTGATGAATGCCAATCAGGATCCAGGGTAGGGCATAGTACGGAAACAGCGATCCTCCATATAGTTGACGATGCACTACAGGCCCTTGACCAAAATCAAACATGCTTACTGATTCTCCTTGATCTGTCTTCGGCTTTCGACACAGTAAATCACGAAGCATTACTGACTAGGCTGCGAGACAGGATGGGACTATCAGGAACGGTGCTGAAATGGTTTGAGTCTTTTCTACAGAACAGGACGCAGCGATTCCTGGTCAACGAGTCAATCTCTCTCCCATCCCCTATTTCAATAGGAGTCCCCCAAGGATCGACGTTATCCCCAGATCTGTTTAACCTATACGTCGAACCGCTTACAGAAATTCTCCAAAAATCACAGATATCCTATCACATGTATGCAGACGACACACAAATATACTTAAAGATCGCATCTCTAAAAGACATTGAACGAATGAACAAGTCATTAAAAATGGCTCTACAATGGTTAACTACGAATCAGCTGAAGCTAAATGCTCACAAAACAGAGTTCCTACTAATCTCACCAGCTAGGAGCCATACGGAAATAAAGGAATGGACGAAAGTCTTGACTGCGCTAAACTGCACCCTACACTAATCAAGTCAGCGAAATCGCTAGAATTCACCTTGGACGAGAATCTGGACCAAAAAGCTCACATTAACTCAATGGCCAAAAATGCCCGATTCCACCTGAATTACTTAAGAAAACTGAAACCATTCATCTCAGAGGCGGATCTCAAATTGGCAATCCAATCCTTAGTTATCTCGAGGATTGAATATGGCTGCACCACCTTAGCTGGATTACCAAAAACGTCCACAGCGCCACTGAAAGCATGCCTTAACGCTGCGGCAAGAATTATCACCGGATCTAGGAAATATGATCATATATCACCACACTTGAAAGCTTTAAACTGGCTACCTTTTGAAGCCAGAATCCAAATGAAGTTAGCATGTATCACCCATAAAGCGCTACACCACAACACCCCAAGATACCTAGCGAAGAAAATTCAGCTGTCGGGGGGTAACAGACCAGCTAGGAGTGCTGAGGAGTTGCTGTTACGGCCAGCCTTTTTCCGTAAGAAAAAAACCTATGACAGAGCGTTCTCAGGAGCTGCCCCCAGAATCTGGAACTCTCTCCCTCCTAACATTAGGAAGATCCAGAATGTGACAACATTCAAACGAGAAGTGAAGAGCTTTTTGATCAAGAAATACTCTACTTAGAGTAGAACAGTCATGAACTTATAACGACCTACCTCATACCTGTTTACTTATATTACGTACGATAGAAGCTTAGCCGCAACTGACTATTTAACGCTAACTACACATGTGTTTTCGAATTTATATCACCTACCTCATATATATTGTTCGTATAACTGTTGAAGTCTTTGTTTATTCTCTAAGTCTTCTATGTTAAGCGCTCTGATACCCACGGGTCTTGTTCGCGCTATACAAAACTTTATAATAAATAAATAATAAATAAACAGAGTAGAGGATTACTCTGGATGTGCACCTCCCACACCACAAAGATAACACCTCAAACCATCACAGCCACTGATTCACATCACAATGGCAATAATCACAAACTCAATACATTACCTGATGCCAACACTGCCCACTTCTGGCCGGGGGTATTCTTCACACAGCCGGGAATCAGAGCTCATCAATCAGGGTTCCCGAGATAGACACGTCTGCCCTCACACAGAATCCAAACTTCCAAACTTCCACTTTCAACTTCCACCAGACCAGTTGAGGCTCCCCCTTTTAATACAACCGGAAACATTGGTTGAAGCATCTAGCAAGCCCCGCCTCCTTTTCTAATCAGATTCCATACCGCTCTGTGCCCAGGACACAGCATTGGTTGATCAGGCCTTTGCTATGACTTCGAGAAGGAGCCTGTACATTCCTCTGATAAGAACCGGTTTCTACTAGCACACGGAGTGCAGAAAACAAGTGAAAGCAAAACATCAATACTCACCTAGAAAGGCTCAGAAGATGGAGTCGCTTAAGCATAGGCACTAATGCAAGATGGCATAAGATTATGCCAAAGCCAATAAGCAAGCCCTGCCATTAAGCAAGATAAACGATACAGAAAAGGGGGTGGTGATGAACAGAGTGTCTGAATTGAGCAGACCACTCTTACCCAGTCCAAAGATCAGGGCTTGATCCATCACCGTTATTTATCTCACTGCCCCATCCCAGCTCAGAACCTGGCTATATGCAAATTAGTCTGTCCCTGGCCCAGTGCATCATGGGAACAGGGCAGACCAAACTACCAAGCCAATTCTTCACCAGAAGGAGACAAGCTACCGGGGACCGGTTTCTGGCATTTCAGCCTCTTCGGCCCGGCTTGCTTGAATCCTGATGGAGCAGTGAGAAAGGGACTCATGTCTGAGTATACCCTGCCACACCTATAGTGGCCAAAAACGATACAGAAAAGGGGGTGGTGATGAACAGAGTGTCTGAATTAAGCAAGATAAAGTCAGAAAACAGAATGGTCAAAGCCAATAGTAAGAACTCGTAATTCTCACCAATGCACAATACAATACACATTCCTGCACAACTGCACACCTTCAAATGCACATCCCACACGCTCTGCTCCTGGCAAGACTGTTCCACTCAGTAACAGCTCCCACTGAAAGACAGCAAGATTACAGAACAAAAGAGAAGTAGGCAAATGCAGGACCATCCTACATTAAGGCTAAGGAGAAATAACACACTGAAATCAATTAAAATGGTGATAGTTGGTGGTCATCATAGTGTGCCAGACTACAAAAGTGGCTCTTTCACTACAGTGAGCTAGAGTGGTGCCAATTGTGGAATCAAAATGTGCAGTTTAGTAAAAGGAGATTTGGCACAGGGGACATGGTTGACTGGGACCATGTGAACTTCCAGTCAAAATTAAATCCTTTTTCAGGCAAACAATGGGGTCTAGCCATGTCTAAAAGAGGCACTTTCCTACAAACAGGAAAAGGTAATGACATCAAACATCTCTTGACAGAAGCATAATGATATGGGAACGTCAGGAAGAAACCTACACAGAAACAACTATGATGGAAAGGGAAAAGAAAAGAGAACGAACACCTGAAGTGTAAAGCTGTGGAATCGAATTAAAGGGCAGTTGCAAACACTCAGCAGGTAGTTGACATTTTGGAGTTGAAGAGAGAAGGACCAGCAGCCAAAAGCCCAAGATGATGCAAACCCAGGTTTGAGACTTTCCCAGTCCACATATGGCTTTGTCCAAGCCCTGGAAACCTCTTGACTCTCTTCCCCCAAAGTGCTGTGCTTTTCAGGCACTCAGGTGGCCAAGAAGCCACAGACGTAACACTGTTTTACGTAATCTTATGAGAAAAGAAGACCACCACAAGACGTAACTAAGATCAGTCTTCACTCATCATTCTGGCACAAGTAGGTCTCTTAGCGGGAGCAAGGGTCTCTCCTGGCTTGCTTCAGGGTTTGCAAAATCATGAGTTTTTTTGCTAGGCCTATTCAGCACACAAAAACTGAATATAAGGCCTCTGACCTTCCTCCCATCAAACCATTGTTGTCTTTAATTTGGTATATCATTAGGCCTATGCACTGTATTTGCTGTTGTCCTTCATCTTGTTTTTTTTTTTTTTGAAGACCAATGGTCCCAAACTTTATTTAGTTTCACAGATGAGTTAAACAGCAGTCACACAGTGTCATAACAATAAACCACTACTACAAGCGGTACTCGGCTGTCAGTACAGAATGACATGGCAATTAAATACGAGTGAAAATAAACAGTAGCCAGTGGTAATGCATTAGTTCACAAGCAGCGGTGCTAGGAAATGTCTCGTGCCGCAGCGCTTGCGGCTCATGGCACTGCGCTAGGACCAGGGTGCTGTAAGAAATCCGACAGTCATTGCATTGAGTTATGTTCCCTGTTCAGTACAGTAGCGAGCTGGAGCAGGATCATATCCCCCGTCGTCACATGGATCGCTGGGCTTCCGCTGCCTGTACATGAAAACACCCAGTTGCCATTGTATGATACGGAAACAGGGAGGGGGGTGTCGAGCATTAGCGCGTGTACAAAATCAACAGTCTCTGTGTCAACCAAAAGGTATAACTGGGAATTAAAAGAGGAGGGGGAGGGAGAAACATTTCAACAACTGTTGGACTAGTGCATGTGCGTGTGGTAGTGTGTCTTGAATCCTAGCCGTGTGTGGTGCACCCTGTACGGGCTGCGCAGGGGCGGGGGTGATCGAGGATGTGGTGTCGCTGCGGCCGCGGGGTGGAGGCGGGGGGGGGAGGAGGCAGCGGGGGGGGGGAAGGGCAGCGGCGGGGGGCGGCAGGGGACATCGCTCGGTGTGCAAGAGCTCGGTAGTCGGGGCTGGCGGCGGGGGGGAATGAGGGGGGGGAGGGGGGGGGCGCGGCAGTGGGGGAGGAAGGGGGGGGACGCGGCAGTGGGGGGGGGGGGCAAATTCCGTGACCTATATGGACAGCAAGCGACAGGGCCCCTTCTATTCCGCGTCAGGTTGGCATTCTATACCGGCCCGGGCGCATGCCCTGTGGTACGCGATCAGGGTAGCGTCCCAGTCTTGGGCGATCGGGTATTTCCGTAGGCCAGTGGTCTCCTCTCTGTGTAGTGACACACTCTCCGCACTGGCCCAGTTGCCAAAAGAGCGACGCCAGTCTGCAGGGCGCGGTGGGTTGGCGTTTTTCCACCGTTTCGTAATGAGGCGTTTAGCCGTAATGAGGCCTAAGTCCCAAAAGCGTGCCCGCAGCTTGGTCTGCTTGGTTCTCCTGTAGAGCCCCAGTAGGCATACTTCCCACGTCTTGGGGAGAGTTTCGCCCGAGGCCGCCGTCAGCGTGTCAGTGACCGCTGACCAGTACGAGGCGAGGTGGGCGCAGTTCCAGAGTGCGTGCAGGAAGTCTGAGTCTAGGAGGCCGCATCTGGGACATGCCGACGAAGTGAGTCCGAAATAGCGATTCAGTTTGTCAGGAGACAAATATGCTCGATGAATGATATAATATTGGATGGTTTTAAATCGCGCGTTTCGGGGAACATTTCTAGCGCCCGCTAATATTGCGGTCCATTGTTTGTCCGTCCAGTCGGAGCCTCGGTCGGTCGTCCACTTCCCCCTCAGCCTTTGGGAGGAGAATAGAGTATGGGTGTGTAGTGCCTGTGCCAGCCAGTGCACTATATGAGACCCATTGCCCATCACGTGCAGGTACTGGATGAGAAGATGAGTGGGCGGTTCTTGGCTCATGTCACCCCATGCCTTCGTCAGTTCATGTAGGAGTCCGGCGTGTGCCAGGAATTGACCCACTGGCAGCTCGGTGTCTGCGGTCAGGGTCTCGAAGGGCAGCAGCACTCCGTCGCTATATAGGCCGCTCAGGTCGTCCAGGTCTGCCGCCGTCCAGCTGCGTAGCGCAGTCGAGGAAAGTATGCTAGTGCCCAAGGGAGTTCCCAGTAGTGGCAGGTTCGGAGCGTAGGGCACTGTGCCTTTGGTAAGTCTGAGGGCCCGCGCAAAGCACCGCTTCGCGATCGCCACATGGACTTGTGTGGGGTGTCGCCCCTGCGTTAGGGGGTGGAAGAGTGTGAGCACCTGCACGGGGGACAGAGTGGTATCAGCCGTGGCCGTGTCTATCAGGTTCTTGCCGCTCAGCCAGTAAGCGACCCATTGTAGCTGGGCTGCTAAGTAATATAGCTCCTGGTTGGGGACGGCTAAGCCTCCAGCGTCCGTGGCCGCATATAGAGTCTTTAACGCTACCCGTGGTCTCCCTTTGTTCCAAATAAGGCGCCTGGTGAGAGTTTCCAGCCCTCTGAATATGCGCGCTGGCACATACACTGGCAGGTTAGCATAATAATAGAGGAGCCGGGGGAGCAGTATCATTTTGGTCAGTGCCACTCTGGCCGGCACATTCAGCGGGAGGGAGTTCCAGAACGTGACCTGGGCCGTGAGTGAGGATATAGCCCTCACCAGGTTACCCTCCAGGAGATCCACGGGGTCTCGATATATCAAGATCCCTAGGTACCTGAATACCGTCGGGTGCCATCGGAGCGTCTCCCCCATCATGCGCACCTCACAT
Organism: Lissotriton vulgaris; assembly: GCF_964263255.1. Classification (NCBI taxonomy): domain Eukaryota; kingdom Metazoa; phylum Chordata; class Amphibia; order Caudata; family Salamandridae; genus Lissotriton; species Lissotriton vulgaris. The sequence goes on from NC_141687.1 coordinate 556,629,466, forward strand.
TGCGGCATCTCGCTACTGAATGCGTAGGTTCCCGATTTGGCCCAGTTAACGCGGAGCCCCGACATATCTCCGAATGTACGGAAGATGTCCGCGATTGCCTCAGGTATGCATGTGAGATCTCTGACATACAGTAGTAGATCATCGGCATATAGAGACACCGAGTGTATGCCGTCCGCTAGTGGGATGCCCCATGTGGTGCCGGAGGTGCGGAGCAGTTCCGCCAATGGCTCCATCGCCAGGGCGAATATCATAGGGGAGAGGGGGCAGCCCTGTCTGGTACCCCGCCCAATGCGGATCCTGTCGGAAAACAACCGCCCAGTCCGGACACGCACTTCGGGCGCCTGATAGAGGAGCCCCACCATCTGGATATAGGCTTCGCCTAGTTCGTATTTCTCAAGGACTCGGAGGAGATACGGCCATTCCACCGAGTCGAACGCTTTTTCCAGATCGAGCACGATGCACCCTGAACGCGGCCAGGTAGGGGTTGCATACCGTTGGATCTTAAAAAACCGGCGTAGGTTGTAGGACGTGCTCCTGGTGGGCACAAAGCCATTTTGATCAGCGTGCACCAGCGTGGGGACCAGCGGTGCAAGTCTCCGGGCGAGCGTCGCGGCTAATATTTTATAATCGGTGTTGAGGAGTGCCAATGGTCTGTATGAGCCAAGTTCGGTCGCCTCCCTACCTGGTTTCAGCAGAGAGACCAGGTTAGCTTCGTTTAGGGACGCTGGGAGCTCAGCATCTTCCAATGCCGCCTTATACATTCTCAGCAGTTCTGGTATTAGCACCAGTGAGTAGGCTTTGTAGAACTCTGCCGGGAGCCCGTCAGGGCCCGGCGCTTTGCTATTGGAAAGGGAGAAAATCACGTCCCGTAGTTCCTCACCGGTAATTGCAGCACCCAGCTCCGCCTGGTGGGCAGCAGTAGCTGTTGGGAGCTGCAGGGTCGTTAGATAGTCCACGATCTCCACCACGGTGGCCTGCAGCCGTGTGTTATACAGGGACTTGTAATGTGACGTGAACGCCTCGTGGATCTGTGTCTGGGTGTAGACCTCGACGCCTTGGGACGTACGGATCGATAGGACCGGCGCAGACTGCGCGTCCTGCCGTATCAGCCACGATAGCAGTCTGCCAGGTTTGTCCCCCGCGTTGTGAGTGCGCGCGGAGTGGGCCGCGAAGTTAATGTTCTTTAGGCGCTCCATCAACGCAGCGTGATCTGCCCTGGTCGAGATCAGCTGGGAATCATCGCCTCCCGTCGCCTCCCGTTCTTTATCCAGTAGCGCCTCCTCCACCCTTATCAGATCCCTCTCCACCTGGCCTCGCAGGCCCGCCTGAACACTGAGGCAGCCTCCCCGGGTGACCGCCTTGAAGGCGTCCCACTCAAGTCTCGGGGAGGAGGTCGAGTCGGTGTTGTCTTCAAAATATTGAATGATTCTCCTGGACATCTCCTCCCGGAATGGCGGGTCGAGTAGGAGGTCCGGCTGTAAGCGCCATGTGGGTACGGGCGGACGTGGGCGCCGCCATCCATAGACCAGTGTGTGCGGGTTATGGTCCGAGTGCGTCCGTCCCAGATAGTCAGCGTCAGTCACGGAGGAAATCAGGTCGCGGGACAGCATGTATCGGTCCAACCTAACATGCAGAGAATGGGCTCCCGAGTAATAGGAATACACCCGGGCGGTGGGATTCCTGACTCGCCAGGCATCGTGCAGGTTCCATTGTGTCGCCCAATCGGTTAGGGCCCTGGAAGTCGCTTGCGCTGGGGCGATCGCTGCTGGGGGGGACGAGCGGTCAAGGGAAACATCTAGTACGCAGTTGTAATCCCCGCCCACCATCAAGGGTACGTCTGGCCAGGGCGCAATTACTGCCGACAAGCGCGTGAAGAATTTCCCCTGTTCCACATTGGGTGCGTATATGGAGGCTATGACAATTTGCTGTCCGTCTAGTCTGCCCTGTATGAAGACGTAGCGTCCCTCGGTGTCGATATTGCTGTGTGTTAGTGCGAATGGAACCCCAGGTCTGACCCAGATCAGGGTCCCCCGCGCGAACGCTGAAAAGGTCGTGGCGTATATCTGCCCCCTCCACCTACGGCGAAGTGCGGCCACCTCAGCGGCGACTAGGTGTGTCTCCTGCAGTAGTGCAATCTGGACCTGATGTCGCCTAAGGTATGAGTACACCTGGTATCTACGTGAGGGTGTGTGCATGCCCCTGACATTCCAGGTACAAAATTTAACCGTAGCCATCACAGTATGCATCGCGCTCAAGCACCCAGCCCCCCCCTCCCAACCCCCAGCCCACCCCACCCACACACACACAGCGGCCGCGGACAGTGGCTATTGTTACCCCTCGCCCACTCCCACAGTCCCAGGGATGCACGTTGTAGCATTGCAATGTCCACACTAGTCTCAAAAGGAAGAACTTTAACAGAAACATAATACCAAAAGGGCAACGACAGAACGAGTCGCCGCCCAAACGCTCTATCGAGCTTAATCAATCCGTGAGTTCAATGGGGGGATGACGAAGTTCAGCACGTGAGTAAAGCAAGTGAGTTCAAGTCGCCAAGAGAGCTGTGGCAGCTCCCCTCCACGGGCAGTATGTCTAGGGGCACCAAATGTCAGTGGCAGTGTCCGCAGACAAGTCAGGGTTCCCAATGTCGCTGGTCTCGGATAGTCCACCCCTGGGGGGGGATCCCATCTGCTACTTCCTCAGGGGGGGCCACTCACCTCTAGGGGTCCGTCCACCCCACCAGATGCTTGCTCCCAGTGACGTGTCAATGGGACCGCTCCAACCCCTCTCTCGGTGTCACGGCGGGCCGTGCCGGGCCGGTAAATGGGGGGATCAGGAGTGGAGCTCAGATCACGGAGATGGGGCTGTATGTAGCTGCCGTGGGTCTCAGAAGTGCTGTTGTGGACTCCCGGACAGGTCAGCCTTAAAAGTGACCAAACTGTCCCAGGATGCCAATCGCAATGCCCAGGCCTGGGCTAGGTTGAGGAGGGTCGTTTATGCTATCAGATCCGATGTTTGGGGTGTGACATCCGGCAAGCCCTCAGTGTTTGAGTCATCTGGCAGTCCGTACATGAAATCGTCGTCCTCGCTCCCGCGTGATCTTGGGCTTGCGTTGGAGATCAGGATGGGCGATTGTGAACCACTGATCTCAGCCGTTCTCCGGATGGCCTCTCGATGTTCAATCAGTATTTGCTCTGGGGTGGGTCCGATTTCTGCGTCTGTGGTCGGCGACCCGGGCCTCGAGACGTGTCGTTGTCTCCGCCTGCGGGTACCTCGATTTCGGCGCTGCTCCTTCGGCGCAGGTACGTAGTTCGCATCCACTCCTGAATCCAGCCACGCCGCCGCCGCCTCTGGAGTATCGAAGAAGTGGGTTTTGTCCTGCGCCACCACTCTGAGACGTGCTGGGAACAGCAAGGAGTACTTGAGAGCCAGGCGCCTGAGCCGTTGTTTCACCTCGAGGAACGATTGACGCCGGCGCTGGACCTGAATGGTGTAATCAGGGAAGAACATCACCTTGGCGTTGTCCACCTGTATGTCCGACAGTTTCCGCGTTTCGCGGAGAATGGCGTCCCGGTCACGGTAGTTCAGCACCCGCATGAGCATTGGCCTCGGGCTGGAGCCCTCCGGGGGTGGACGGGATGGTACTCTGTGCGCCCTTTCCACCACAAAATGCGGTGACAGGGTGCCTTCTGGTAGGAGCTCCCTGAGCCAGATCTCCATATGTTCCGCAGTCTCCCTCCGTTCCCATCGTTCCGGCAGGCCCACTATGCGTACATTGTTTCTTCTGGCCCGACCTTCAGCATCCTCCGCTCTATCCTCGAGGAATTCCACCCGGTTGAGTAGGTCACGGACGTGTTTATCTGTCTGCGTCAGCTTGGGTGTGGTCTCCGCCATCGTTTGCTCCAAGGCCGTGGTGCGGTCGGACAGTTTCTTGTGGTCCGCTCGAAGGAGCGTTAAGTCCACAGCCACTTTATCGATCCTGTTCTCCAGTGACGTACGGGTGAGCTGCATGGATTCCTCCAGGCGTTCCATGGCCGCCAGCATAGTGTCCAGTTTGGAGGCGGTTTGGTCAGCCTCTGTGTTCTTCACCATCTTTCCTTTGCTCAGTGTCCCACCGGTGCCGGTCTTCGCTCTGGTCCCCCCTGACATGTGGGTGGTCGTCACGGGTAGGCAGCCGGTCAGGCAAGCTTTCACGGCGAACGCTGTTGGGGCCCGTGCGTACTAGCCTCTCCTGGTCAGGCCGTCCGCTCAGCCCGTGCCGGGCGGTGTGCGGGATCCTGGATGTCACCTGACGTTGCGTGGGGCACCGTGGAGCTCGGTGCCGGATTAGCTGAGGTGGAGAATGCGGAGCTGTTCTGGGTTCTCACCCGCGTGGGCCTGGGCAGGTCCCCTGGTGTAAGGTCGATTGTTAGATGGGCTGTCTCGACGTGGTCACGGTCCGTGTGTCGCGTGGGCCGAGCTCTTCAGCACTGGATGGGTCCGACGTTGACCAGCGGCTGTATCTGTACAGCGGGTGGGTTCCGGTGTCCAGGAGGTGGGGCCACCCAGCTACCGTCGCCGATCATTCAGGCCCAGGGGCGACGTCGATAGTGCGGGTCACCAAGCAGTGGAGTGCGATAGTCCTCCGGCTCCCGCTAGTTTTGGCGGGAAGTCCCCAGCGCCGGCAGGCAGGGCGGGTCAGCAGTGCAGGGCGCCGCGGGTCAGTGTGGCGTGCCTGCTTGTAGTCTCTGGGATCCCCGCGCCGTGGGTTCACCGGGGGTACCGGGCGCTGTGGTACTGTCTCGTCCCCCTCGCTGGGCCAGTGACAAGGCGGCGGGCGAGTGTGAGGGTCCAGGGGGCAGAGCGGGTCAGTTGTTGCTGTGGTCTGCCGGGAGCCAGGGGCAACGCTGATCAAATGGACCCCCAGGTGTCCGAGTGGTCCCCCTCTCCGGTGCTCGCAGGGCCTGGCAGGATGCCTCCAGGGTCGGTCGGCAGGGCGGGCCGATTTCACCGCCTGCCGTGGGCCAGGGTTGGATGCCTTGCAGCTGAATCTGGGGCCCCTGCACGGCTGGAGCGCTGGTGGGCGGCCGGCGTTGCGGCGCGGTCTCCTTCCCCTCCGGATCGCGCCGGGGAGTGCACACGTGTTGCGGCCTACCTCGTTGGGCCGGATCCCCGGTCTTGGGTAGATGGGGCCGCCGACCGGAAGTGAGCCCTGGGCGGGCAGGTGCAGCAGCAGCCGACGGTCGGGGGGTCCGGTGCTCCGATCCTCCTGAAATTTTCAGGGATGGCAGGGCAGGTCCCCGGGTGCACTCGGTCCGAGTTTGGGCCCGAATGCACCGGAATTGAAGGAGAAATCGCCCGTGGAAGGGGAGCCTCGCTCGGAGCTCTACCCGGGCACGTCCTCTTACATCGAGCTCTTGGCCACGCCCCGTTGTCCTTCATCTTGTGTCATGTGTGGTGAACTTGCTACTCACATACCATTGATATAGCTCCATTTCAACATTATTAACCCCACCTCAAACGTAATTCTTACTAAGCCTATAAAGATCCTTACCGGTTTTAACAAAAGTCCAACATTTTATGTGAGCCCCCTCACTTCATCGCCTTCTCCCCCATTTCACTCCATACATCAACTTTTATCAGGAGCAGTGAAAGAATTAAGGAAACCATGAGGGCAGGAGTCTGCCTGTAGTGTCGGGGTGGGGGGGTAAGGTTCCAGCCATCTCCGCTGTTAGTAATTACCTGAAATCACCTTCCCAGCCATGCTTGCCTCCTTCTATGGGAGTAGGCGTCCCTCCTCTCAGCTGTCATCTGCAGTTGGGTTTGTGTTCCTTCTTTTCTTCATTGCATTCTTCCATTTCTCCCCGCTTGCTAACTGCTGAGGTATCCTCAATGCCATTGTATTTGTTTCTCATTTGTCCTGGTTCTCTGCCCCCACCCAAAGGATCTCCCTAGCTTCCACCACTGACCTAGCCTGATATTGGTGGCCTTGTCATTTTTGAAAACGGAGTGAAATGTGTGTCCCTAACTAAAGTCCATTCCATTTTTCAGAAGAAAGTAAAGCGTGGGCAGAATGGTCTGCATTCCTGGGTTATTGCTGCAGAAAATGAACTGTACATTCCTCAAAGTTGAGGTACTATTTTTTCTGCACCATCTGCATGATGCTACCCTTTTGCCTGGGAGCCTGGCATTCTGTGAGGTTGGTGCTGCTGTGCAGTAGATTATCTTCAGGAGTTTATCTCTGAAGTAGGATGCATCAGGGTTTTGAACATATTTTTCACAAACACCTCTATATTGTGCCCTTTCACTCCATTGGAGACATTCCTGATCCTAACATTATTACACCTGGATCTATTCTCTAGACCTCATTTGTTTTTAACTTTTTATACCGAGAGAAAGGAATGTGCTGAAAGCACTAATGAAGAATCTAATCAAATCAATCTGATTGTGTGGCACTTGCATAGTCATGGTTTCTCTATTTTGCTGTGCTGAGAATGTGAACTTGTCAGTCGGGCTACACAAGTGTGCTACTTCGAAGGGGTTATTTGCACAGGGTGTCAAAAGCAACTTTTCATTGGCAGGTGAAGTTGAAATGAGGAATGCATAAAAAGTTGATTGTAGCCTTACTTGTTTTATGTTCTCCTTTTTTAGGTCTCGCCTGAGCCAGTCCATGCACTGGATGATGAGACATTTAGTGAGTGGGCTTAAGAAATCCGACCACAAGCTTTTCCTTGTGGCCTAAAGCTTGTGGTTATGCCCGCGGGCACACGCACAGCTGCCATGTACTCTATAGTAGTGTATCTGTTGGCAGTCTTCTCTCCTTCTTCTTCAAACCTCACACGCACTCCTCTACCCCTCCCACTTGTTTCCTTCTTCAAGCCTCGCATGCACTCCCCCCACCCCTCCCACTTGTTTCCTTCTTCAAACCTCGCACACACTCCCCCCACCCCTCCCACTTGTTTCCTTCTTCAAGCCTCAAGCCCGCCCTGCTGTCCCTGGCTTCTGCTTCCCAGCCTTGCCCACAACGTCATCCTCTGTCCGATTGGCTTTTGCCCCCATACCCTCATCTCTTTGTCTGAGCCTCCTTTAGCCTTCACACTTTGCCCTGGTTTTGGCTTCTGGCAGCGAGAGGAGCTCCTTTGGACTTCTTAACCCGCTCCTTGCACTCTACCTGACGTACTTGCACAGCACTTGTCTACCATGCTGCCTGTAACTTTAAATTGTCACTTCCTTTTGGACTTGTAGGCGGGTCCCGAGTGGCGCTCTACTCTCCTGCCTCCGATGGATGACTTGGGCTGCAGCAATGATGCCAGTCTTAATCGCATGCTGGCCCCTTGTAGGTGTAGACTTCCTCCTCCACATGAGTGCCCTGGCTGCAGCTATAATGCCAGTCTTTATTCGCAGGCGGTGCCACTCACTGTTTCACAAAGGTCCCAGGCTGCAACAGGTATGCTGGTCTTTATTCTCTGTGGGCGGGTCTTGGGGTAATACTTGCCCGCCTTACACCTCTGGTCAGTGTTCAGGGCCCGCATTGGTAATTTCAATCTGATGCCTCTCTATCCACGATGACCTCCTGCTCAACCGTGTGCTCAGGCCCGATGCCCCAAGAGCACTCCTTTTTCTCTGGCAAAGGTACAGCTTCTCGTCTCAATGTCTCCGCTGCAACAGTCCCAAAATGGTATTAGTTACGGTTGCCCTGCCTTTAATAGGGGTTACATGAACTGGGTTGCATTTTCAAATCCCGCATGACTTTCCATTGGATGGTAGTATTCGAGCATTGGCATAGCCAATAGGTCTCGCCTTGGGACCTTATAACTGTTTAGCCATGTAACAGTTAATGTTGTTGCACCGAGGATATTGTGCTGCCTAACTGAACACTTATAAGGTCCCAAAAGCGAGACCTATTGGCTATGCCAATGCTTGTTATAGATATGTATTCTGCTAGCAAGTTATACATGGGCTGTGCCTTAGGAAGCATAGCATGTGATGGGTGCACAATAACTCATAGCACCACATATTCCATGGACATCATTTGAGGTTGGATTACTTATGGCTTTCACAGCAGCAGAAGCCTTGGGGTACTAAAATAAAGTACCTAGCCTTATAAGAGCCTACTCTCCTGAAGCTCTTCCGGCCTATGACTCACCCACCTGCTGCTTCCTCCGAGTCTCCCGAGCTCCCTCGTCAACTTCCAACTTGGCACCAGAGTCACATTGCTGGGACGCCTGGCCTGCCAGCAGCATACAGCAAGATCCTATTATGCCCCAACCCATCCATTTTGTCATCTGGACATGAATACACTGTCGGCTTAGAATACAGATGTACTATGCAATGCTTGTTGATTGCTCTACGGACCCTCAGACATTCTATGTTATAGATGATTTGAGATATAGAAAGAGGAGTTTGGAGTGTGTGTGTGTGTGGGGGGGGGGGGGGCGAGATCGCAAGTTGCTACATGTCCGGCATGGGAAACTTTTACAATTGGACATGTGCAGTTTGGCTTTTCTGAGCCAAACAAACAACACTAGAAACGCTACTTAACCTGACGTGAGGTCTTGGGAAATCTGAGGGCACCCCAGGTAAAATTCACTCTAATGCAGTGCAATGGATCTGCAACGCTTGTAGCCAGAAGGTGAAACTTACATTCAGCCCATGCAGATCTCTCTTCCAGACTCAGCCTTTGCTCTTGGGGCATATGTTTAGGTTTTACGTTTTAAGTGTAATTGTCACTTCTGACACTGAGTACTGTTACTCTCACTCCTGATGCCATTGTCTCTCTCTTACCCCTCCATCTTTCTCTCATCACCACTCGCTGCTTTTGTGATCTCTTCTGCAGGGCCGACTGAGTATGTATGTGCATTATAGAAAAAAAAGCGTCACGTGGGGACCTCTCGGTTTATGAAGGTGTGAGAACTCTTTCTAATTTTTGCTCAGGATTCATCACTCTCTATCGAGACAGGACGTTTTTGCCATCATCAACCTCTGGTGGAAGGATCTCCTGACAGGAGAGTACTGAATCGGTACTCTGCACTGCACCAGCGACAGTGCATAAGTGGGTGCCAGGCAGTCAAAAGATGGTAGAGCAACACTTCAATTGTGCTCTAAAGTACTAGAGACAGCTTCAGAGGGCAGCAGCGGTTGTTAAGGGCCCTGCACTTGAGTTATAGTCCAGAGCTTCACGGAAAGCCTGTAACGAGCGTGAGGGCCTATAACCTCTGGTATAGCCAGAGGCAGTGGGGCTATTATGCGATTAGAACATTCCACCCACGGGCTACTATGCTCTAAGTTAAAAATGCAGAAACCGAAAGATAAGCATTGGAGCGTAGAACCAGAAGATTTGCACCAGCCATTATTGGACCTGAGCCACTCTAGTGTCTTCAGTGGAGCTCTCAACATTCCAAGCTCTAATTATATCATCGAATATTTTTATGACTGTTGTTATTTTAATTAATTGTGCATTCAAGATTTTTAATTGAACTGAAATTGTAATATTTGGTTATTGTTGTATGATAACTGCACAAGGGGGTCTAATGCCACTATATTGCATGTGGTTTATATTATGACAGTAATATTGCATCACTTCATCAACCTAACCACTACATAGCAAGCTAAGTTTATGGTAGTGCTCGTAACTCCGCTGATCCAAGGAACGACTGCCCTACCTCTGCTTCAGTGTCAGGAAGAGCTGAAGACACATGTCTTCAAAGAACACTACATCAGGAAGCAGGAGCAGACCACTCTTGTTCTTAGAAGCCAGGTACCCCAAAAATCGCATACTGACTCGATCATTGAACCTGTGAAAAACTCCTTTGCCCTTCGGCTAGGTTCGTGCTGCACACATAACATAACATGTGTATTTATAAAATACACGTTCACCCGTAGGTATCTTGGTACTGAATAACAGATGTTTATTGTTACCCAACTCAACGGTACACATGTTATCGACCTCAGATGGATGAAAGGCTGAGTGGACCCACCAGGATTTGAACCTGTGACCATGAGTTCGAACACAGGCCCCTGCAGTGGATGCATTAGTCAACTGAGCCACCAGACCTGGCCACATACATACATACATACACGCATACACACACACATACATACAGACATACACTTAGTCCCAATACAAGATTGGCTGGAGTACAGCATTGTAGATATATACTTTTCTAGTGTTGTGGTGGCAAGAGATGTAGCAGATGCAATAATATTTTAGAACAATATAGTGACATACAACTATCGAACAGCATCAGCACCCATCACAATCCTAGTACTGCAATCCCATAAACAGCATTTTAATTTCAACTTTTAGATGAAAGTGAACATATGTCGGTGAGAACATTTGCAAAACACGTGCGCTCAAAAGGAACAGTGTTCTAATTCAAAGGTAATACTCAACTGTCACATACATCAACAATGCCTTTAGCGATTCCTTATAAGCAAAAAATAAGGATTGGCTCATAAGGAATAGCAAACGGCTATGCATGTAGAAATCGCTTAAAAAATAGCGATTTAATTGCAACTCACAAATTGCGAGTAGCAATTAAGGAATGCCTCTCCATTCATTCCTATGGGCCCAGAGGCCCATAGGAATGAATGGGAAGACATTCTCAATTTGCGATTCTCAATTAGAGAATTGCAAATTGAGAATGCAATTTCAAGGGTGCCAGGGTGTCAAAAGGACACCCTGTTGCACCCCTGAAATCAGCATAAGAGTACATCTTCCACACACACATGCCCTAAGGGCATGTGTGTGTGTAAAATGGAACTTTGAAAAATGCATTTGTGTGCATTTTGCAAAGTTTTTGCAAATTACCATGAAATTCAACTTCATGGTAATTTGGTCCCCCTATTAGCGAAATCGCTAATTTTTTACTTTAATGCATTGCAATTAGGGAATCTTATTTTGAGATTCCTTAAATGCATTCACAATTTACGTAATTACAATTTAGAGATTACTTAAAATGCGATTTTTGCATTTGGGATGATGCATCCCAAATGCAAAAATACAGGTCGCAAAGGGGCAGATAAGCCGGGACTGGCTTAACATTACATGTTTTTGTTTTATAAGTGCCTTTGCTTCGCAGGTAGGTATGTATTATTTTAAATATTTATAAATATGTATATATATGTATATATATATATATATATATATTTACACTATATATCTGTATTGCTCATACGTTTAGCTATATATCATATAGATATGTACATGGATATATAATTGTATATCTTTCTAATTTGAGATGCTTTTTAAAGATACAATGTATTTAATTAAAATACATGTAATATACATATTAAACATATTTATAATATATTTAAAAAAACATTTTTATGCATTTTCAAATTAAGTACATATATATTGTTTGTAAAATTATTAATTGTGAATCAAATAATTTGTACTTGTATGCGTGTTTTTGAATGTGTGTCTGTATAAAACACACACATATACTAAGCCTAGCTGCAATGTAAAGGCCTACAAAGTAACATACTCGTGATGGAAACAATGCGGTTGGACTTATCTGTGATGTAACATTCCTCCTGCTGTTCTTACCTGCGGGGTACCGTGACTTAAAGTCAGTGCTTTAAGTGGAAAAAAATAAGTGCCAGTACTCATCTTATTGAGCTGTGGACTGGAGATGGAGGCCAGGGGCAGGTCTGGGGGCAAGGCGAGGAGACACGCATTTAATGAATCTTCCCTCAGTCCTCCCCTTCATGTTGTTTTATAATAAGATACATGGTTTCTGTCCCCCTATGTCTTCACTTCTTCTCCTTTTTAGGTCAAGCATTCAAGACCTCTTGAATATACTTTAGTGTAGGTGAACAACCTCCACTACGAAACCGTTACCCCGCATGTTCATACAATACGATCGTTACCACGAACGCCTTGTAACAACGCATACCATTGCCCCGCAATTTGTAACAGCGACTTGTGGAAGGGGTAGAAGGTAATGGATTTAAAATCCAACAACTTCCCTACTGTCCGCACAGACTGGAGTTGGAATAGTAAATTATACTATTCCAACATCCAGGGCCCCACTGCGGGCATATTCTTAGTATATATGTGTATGTACTTTGTGGGCTCTGGAGATTGTCTTCTTCCACATAGGGACTTTTTTTCCTGTTCAACTGTTTCTATTTAACTGTCTTGATAGAAAATGACCAGAAGAGGTCAGTAAAATACCAGAATTGCTTTCTCCTTGCTCAACTGCCTCTTTTTAACTGTCTTGATAGAAAACAACCAGTAGAGGTCAGTAAATACCAGATTTGCTTCCTGCTGAGCGACTTAAAAAAAAAAAATTCTGACAACTGCCTCTATTTAACTTTCTTGATAGAAAACGACCAGCAGAGGTCAGTAAAATACCAGAATCACTTTAGCATTCTCTAGATTTCAATCCACAGAAATTGTCTACCACAAGCAGCCGTAGACAATAATATTTTTTTCAAATCTTGTATTTTCATGGATATGACCACCAAAGACCCTGATTTTATATTAAAAACTGAACTTTGGACTATACCATTTCCCGCTGAAAGGCAATATTTCTCTCCATGTGTTCCCATACCTGGCGTGTCGCGCAGTTTGGTGCTTACTTTCCCTCCATGTTAAAGAACAGTAGATGTTTCAGCACCCAGACGAATGTGCTGCATAGCTAAATACATATAAGGTCCCAAAGGCGAGACCATTTGCATTGCAAATGCGGGTCTCCAAGGTTTCGTCTATATTTTACGGTTCTTTTTTGGTCTTTTACTATTTTAATATTTCTCTCAGGTAATTCCTCTACCTGTTTATGTTCCTCTTTTCTCTTGTACCACCATTTCTTTCCCTCACTACCTCATTCCCATATCTCTATTTTGAATTTCTTTCTTCTCCTTTCCCTTGTCTATACTCTACACTGTTTTTAGTATCCGACATTCTTTTCCCTAGGTGCCTTTCTCTTGTTTTCACATTCTCGTCTCTCCTCCCTTTTTTGTTCCTTATACTGTTCCCATTTCTCTTTTGTTTCATCTTGTCAATAGTTTTCTCCACCTCTGTCTCTCTATCCTTCTTTTCAATAACCTCACCACTGCCCCCTTCTTCTTTTACTTCATACCTCACAGTGCTCAATTGTTGTCTTGACTGGACTGGAATATCTTTCCTCTCCCAAGAAAGTAGAAACATTACAAGACCAGGACCTTCAGGCCTTTTGAAAAGGCAATGCAGGTCGGAAATGGCAACTACACAAGAGTTTACAGACTGGGATAGAAAATAGGCCCGGGCACCAAAATAAAGGTGGCCCCATGACTAAATTAGATGGCTAAGAAAGTTGCCTACCTCTTTACATTGGGGCTTGTTTTAACTTTTAAAGACCTGCAGTGTAGTGTAGGTGTTTTGCAAGGTATAGTGGACTTCCTGCACTGGTGGTTACTGCAGACAATATTTGATATCAGAGCAATCAACTGTAAAATCCTGCCCACCAAACCTCCAAACAGGACCACAAACAGCCGAAATACCAGCTCTCCTGGCACTGCCTGATTACCATACACTGTATAGTCCTGCTACTGCCCTGTGCTGTGGAAATGAGATAGGGGACTGAGCCCCGTGCATGGAATTTTCTTTCTTCCAATTAAGTAGGTGTGGTACTGCCACCTCACCACTACCCTCAGAGGACATACAAAGCCAGGTTCTTCTTGGCTGTGTTCCTCTTCTGTGCCACTGGTAGGGCTGTATTACGCATTGTCATTGTTTGCGCCGGCACACCTTTTAAAATGTAAGTCGGGTGCAAACAATGACCATGCGCCCCATTATGCTGAATGTGCTGCCCCTAGGGCAGCTGTGAACTTTTGCTGCCCCCAGGGCAGCGCATTCATGTGAAAACACGGAGCGGCTGCTTGCAGATGCTCCGTGTTTCACTATGCAGGAGGCAACCTGCCTGCACTTTTGAAGGGGATTAGAGATCCCCTTGCAAGCGGGTGCGGTCAGTGACTGCACCCGCCTGCAAGGGGCAGGGCCGGACTGGCTACCCTGTGTTTTAGCATGCTGCCGAGCTGGGGTCTGATGTCACTGCGGTGGGGGCTACTTTCGTTGATGGAGATCTTGGTGTGCTTTGAAATAAACAAAGCAAAATAAAGGCAGGTTGCATCAACAAAATCATCCTCCAGCTCGGCAGCATGCCAAAACTCCTGTAGCTAGTCCGGCACTGGTAAGGGAATGTCTGGGGGGTCCAAAGGACCCCCTTTTCAAACTTCCAGAGGGCTGCTCTCAGGGGGCTTACTCACAGTGCACCTAAAAGGTGGTGCACTGTGAGTGCGCCCCCTGAGAGCTTCAGTGTCCCTGTACCTGTCCCTATACAAATGTGGGAATTTCCCCTGAAGGTAGCGCTGGCTCTTTAAGTGTGCCTGCGCTATTGATATTACTGAAGGGAACGTCATCTGAATATGAAATGTAAACATAGATGTATATGTAGGAAACACAACTAGGTAAGACCTAAATATAGATGCCTATGCCATCCATGAAATATCTGAGTGTGAAATGTAAATATAGATGTATACTTGGGTTGTCCAAGAAATTGGGTGCTATAGGACTGTACATAGGTTTCTGTCTCTCATGTGTCTTCCATCACGATATATACCGTATAGCCTGACTGTAGACAAAAAATGTTGTTCTGTTTATAATTGTTATGAAACACTGTTTGTTTACTGTTACCCATGTAAAAATATGTACATTTGTCTAAACTCTCACTCACAATGTTTCTTTTAACATTTCAGTGCCATATATGGCCACCTGAAGAAGGCTAGCCAGCCGAAACGCGCGTTGTGACCTATCTTGCCATATTGCATTATCACGTGTTTTGTTATGTCTGTCTTTCAATGGATTTTAATATTTATACACTATTAAGAATTTGATGTTAAAGATATATCTGTATAAAATGAATATATTCAAAAAAATCAAAAAAATGAAAACATAAATTCTCAGGATAAAATAAATTTATACAAAAGAACACCTATAATCTTGTGAGTGGTGAGTTCATCTGTTAGTATATGTTGGTCATTATATTATTTGTGGTTTATTACATTTGTGTTGTCACTTGACTATAGACCTTTACCAAACAATTCGGGACAGTATCCTGGGCCATATTGCAGAAATTGCCCCAAGGGCACAACAGGCGTTTGCGCCCGCTTTGCGTGCCCCTAGGGTACTTTGGCATTACAGAAGGGGCGTCGCCTTCTGTAATAACGATAGTGCTGGCGCACATAAAGGGCAATCGATATCTGCAAGGGGCTTTCACTCATTTTCATGAGGGACTCTCTTTGCCTTTGCGCCCGTGCCATATTTTATATGCGGGCGCAGAGGCAAAGATGCCCTCATGAGAGTGCCATCTAAAATGTGGTGCACTGTCAGTGTGGCCCCTGATTGGAGCCCCCTGGAGGGAGAGAATAGGATCCCATGGACACTTCCCAGGGACCCTCCTTGCAGGCTGGTGCAGTCCTGACTGCACCCGCCTGCAAGGGGATCTCTAATCCCCTTAAAAGTGCTCACGGGTTTCCGCCTGCACAGGGAAACACGGAACGGCCGCTCTGTTTTCTTATGAATGCACTGCCCCCAGGGCAGCACAAGTTCCCGGATGCCCTAGGGGCAGCGGATACATACAGCAATAGGGTGCATTGCCATTGTTTGCGCTGAGTGCACCTTTTAAAAGGTGTACTCGGCGCAAACAATGAAAATGTGAATTTACCATAACACGGCCCCTGGCCAGGCACCAATAGGTGCACAAACAGTGCTATCACACATCAGATTGATCGGCTTTTCTAGCAAATTAATTAGGAGCTTCTTACACTCCATGCACATAATTTTTCATGCAAAAAAGTAGTAGAGAAAACTATTGCAGGACTGTAACGCAGGCACGCAGCCGGCCCGGAATCTTAAAGAAAGGAATAGTTAGGGCAAAGATCAGCAGCGAGTGCACAACCCTAGAAGGGGGCACCTATCTCCCTCAACTTCAGCTTACACGAACAGCCCCCAGCCAAGGCACGTGGACCGGCTGCCAAGTCATACGTGATACACCATTCACTACGAGGAGGGTTATGTGGTACTACACACATCAGCCTTTGAAACTGGGGTGGACTGCATGGTGCAGGGACTTCGGAAACTGGGCCACCTTCGCCTTCACTCGGTCTAGAAAGTCTCCATACACTTGTTCAGGATGCACTGGTAAGTGCATAAAATCTTACGAAATACACCAAGGAAGACGTGCTGACTCAAGTTTGGAAGATCAATAATTCTACCCGATTGTTGAGTGAGTGAAGAGATAGTAGGCTGCGTTAGTTAAAAAGGCACTACGCACATACCCTGCTTGGTCTATGAGGGATAGGTGTGTAGTTCATTTTCTTGAGCAGACAAGCTTTCCGCATCATTATTACCTTCGGGAACTGCAATTTGCCTTGCACTTTGGGCACTACTAATGACCAGATGGGTGGGGTAGCAGTGGCATTAGCAGAGGGAGGGCGGAAGATAAGATGTGGACACGAGTGTTTCCTACGGAGTTCTGATATTAGATACCTGAACCCGTGAGTTGTGAGCTATTCGTACTCGCTTATACTATAACGGAGGTGCCCTCATCACAACAGTCAATTTGCCTCTCTAACGTTTTCGCACTGGTTCTCTACAACACGACATGGCGATAGATACATGAATCCATGAGTGGTGAGTTATTCGTACTCGCTTCTACTTTAACGGAGGTGCCCTCATTACATCAGCCTCTGTAGCGTTTTCGCACTGGTTCTTTACAACCCGACATGGCGATAGAACACACATCTTGAGACCAAGCAGTGGCTCGTTTTTGTCTTTTCCACCTTTTTTGATTAATGGAATACTTCCAATGAAATTAGAATCACTGGACTGCTGAGGCACCTCCATTTTATATTTGATACCCGTAACAACTGTGAACCTGTATTACGTCTGCCTCATGGGCAGGAATGCTCTCCTTAGACGTCGCAGTTTTTAGCTTTTCAACCTAACCCTCCCCATCTCTGGAATCACGGACGGTTAGGAGGATTGCCCTTTCCTTCCCCTCCCTCTTTGTCCTGAAGAAGACCCTCCCAGCAAGGGGTATTTTCCCTGCACTTCAATTTTGGGTCGAAACGTAGACTACCACTTCACCTCACCAGCCTCTACCGCTAGCATGATGTTTACAGCTCTTCTAGGTGCATGGTGTTCTTGAAGTCTACTGAATGGATTGATTCACACTTCACTTGTGACCCTCGGACCAGGAGATCACTCTAATTTTTGTTGGGAACTTTAAAAAAAAAGTGTATAAATTGCCTTTTTCCCTTTTTTGATTGAAGATTAGAAGATTGCTTGTATATTTTTACCCACTGTTTCTTTTTTCCTTGTTTCTCTCACCCCACCCTCCCTCTTGTTTTTGGGCATGTACTTATAATTAATTTTCATTAAATGTATTTAAATGCACAGCCATTGATTATGGTCCACAGTACATTGTGAATAAAAACTCTGTACATCATTCCTTGGCTTTATGTATGTATGTATAAATGTGTCACTATTTCCTTCAATTTCCTCCCTTCCCCTGTCCGGGACCACTCTGTCTATAATGAACTTGGCCGAAGGGCGTTAGGCGCTGTGACAGACAATGGCAAGTGTATTCCAATTTCCAGTGCTGCAACCTTTCCCTATAACTGACAGCGTGACAGTTCTAAAGTCGAGAGCTCTAGCTTTCAAATCTTCCTGTCCTGTCGCGCTGTCAGGGTGTGAGCAGGGCCGGCCTGTAGCGTGGGCGGGCTGGGTACATGCCCAGGGCACCAGTATTCAGAGGGGCACACGGAGCTGTGCACATTAAGGCAATACCAGCAGCAGAACCCCTGTCATCTAGAAAACGCCTTGTTCATGTCCCTGCCTCTGTCTGACTTGCCAGATTAGAGTTGTTTTCATCTTTTATGATTAGGCTTTTGGGCAATGCTTTAACACCTCATTGCCACTTTCTTTGCGCTCCTTTCACCGTCTCACCCCTGCTGACACACACACCAACAGACCCATCACCATGAGGCAGCTAAGCTATCGGTGATTTAGGTGAGCTGGGGAGGTCCCGAGGCATTTGGGTTCAGGGGGCAGTCACTGCTCTATCCAGTGACTGGCCATTCAACTCAACAAAAAGAACCCCCTGCTGCCTCATTTCAATCTCTAGCATCAGCAAGGGTGTCAAATTTCTCTCCGCCCAAGGCGCTAGCTTAACAAATGCTGGCTCAGAGTGCAGGGCTGCAACCTCAACCTAGCGCCGGAATACACTCGGCTTTAACTGTCACGCGCCCCCATAACCCAGCGACTGGGAGTACCGGTACTCTCTTAACACAAAGGAGAAGTCCGGTACTCAATGGGAGAGCACGGAGAAGTGCCGGTACTCAGTACCGGTGGGGACCGGCCCATTTAAAGCACTGCCTACTGCGAAGTAATGGTGACGCATATATGAATAACTTTACTGCACAATAGTATCCCTGGAGCTGGAATTTTGCATAAATAAAGGGTTAAATTTAGCGCTCATAATCTTTTAATGTATTTGCTAGTTAGTTTCCTGCAGCCTTATCACTGAGGAAACAAATGACAATATTTCCATGACGTGAGGAAAGAAATACTACGAAGCAGCATTTCTCTATCACTCAATCGGAGGAATGAATGGTAATCCCGGTTACTGGATATTTCTTCCGTTTCCCTATGAGACTGAATGAGCCCATTGGAGCAGTTCGGAGGCCAGGCTCAAAGTGGGCTGCATTGTTAAGGTTAATTTCAGTGTAATTTTATTTTAAGAGCTTCTAGTTCCCACACTGTTGCGTCAATCGTCTTCAAGCGTGGTCTTTACTCTTGGACAGCATGACTCAGAATGGCCTAAATGAGATAACCAGATGCTTCTGAAGCCTTCCAAAGAATGAGGAAACTAAAGGGCATCAAAGACCGTTTATATAGTACTCCTCACTACTGAACCATTCTTGGCTAGCAAACAAGAGAGGACACTATTACAACACACAAGTGAACCGCAGAGCAAGGGCGTAATATAGGTAGCCCCACCCAGGGCCAGACTGGGAATAGAAACTTGGCTTGGCAAACTGCTCAGCTGCCCCCACCTGGGGTGAGGGGGAGCGCAGCCGAGCAGTTTGCGATGGCCAGTTTCGGCCGATTTTGTTACTGGGGGCCGATAGTGCCGACCCCCGGTAACAAAAACGGCCCCAGGAGGCCAAAACTGGACCCCACCCTAGCAGCCTACCGGGGAAAAGCCCGTTGCCACTATGGCCAGTCCGGCCCTGGCCCCACCTCCATCCACTGTGGTGCGGGGGAGGGGGCATAAAGCCTTCAGAGGGGACTTATTCTTCCTAAGGTGAATGAATATCTGGGAGCTATGGGAGACTCCAGGCCCCCCTTCACATTCCGGAAAGGGATGGAGAGAGGTATAATTTCTCTTTCCACCACTGCCTAAGTGGATGACAGGTAGATTGATTTCTTTACAGAAATTCCATAGTTTTACCCTCATTAGCAATATATATGAGTCACCGTTTCAGAAATCAGGGGCATACTACCAACAACTAGCGATAATTATCGCTATGTTGGCTTAGCGGCAATATTTTTATCGCCGAGCTGCGGCGATTTGTATCTCTTAGGAACCTTGCTATTATCAAGGTTTATCTCCTAAGCGATAAAAATCGGCCGAAATGCATGAATATCGCTGAAAAGTCAGCGATATTCATGCATTACCGAGCTAATACTCTTAGCCATGTTATCCACCTACGATTGGATAACATGGCTAAGAACTGCTCAGGGGCAGGTGTTAGCTTCTGGAGATAATCGCGCTTAGCGCGAATATCTCCAAAAGTTGGTAATAGGAGATAGCGATGTTAGCGACTGTTTCCAGTCGCTAACATCTTGGCACGCCCACTTTGCATGTCATTAGTGATAAATTTCACTGACATGCAAAGCGGGGCCCAAGATGGTCGCTATCTCCTACTAGCTGTCGCTAACTGGTGTTAGTGACAGCTAGGGAATAGGGAGATAATTTTATCTCTGCTTTCTTGGCTTTTAAAGCCAAAAAAGCGGAGATAAACCCCCTTGATAATATGCCCCTCAATTCTCTGCTCCCTCAGAAGTGAGATGGTTTAGGGCAGTTGATTTGTGCTCAGTTTTTTTCAGTGTTGACCAAGCCTGACTGGCTGCCCCCTCTGCTTGGAAGAGGTCGACAATTACTTTTAGGGGCATACTTACTAGCACATTGTGCCGCCGGTGCATCACTTTTATTGACACAACAGCAGCGTAATTGGCTTACCCATATTTACAAGGCCATGTAAATTCACCCTGTGTGAGTTTTCATGGCCTTGTAAATATGTTTCCTTTCACCCATAACTCTGCTTGAAAGGTGGGTTCCATAGGCATTGCTGTGGGTGTTCTCACAAAACATCCATTGATCTTGACGCATTCCGAGATCTACAACATTTTGTAAACCTGGGTATGCGTCAGAATTTAACGCCTCCCCAGGGGAGGCAAAGGAGTGGCACGAGGAGGAGAAATACTTTTATTTCTCCTTGTTTTTCCATTCCACAGCATGCATATAAAGAGGATTATGGCTTTAATGATTGTTTTTGTGTAGGGAGGGACACCTTCCTGCACAAACACAATCATCCCCTCAGTGCAGGCAAGGGTGTCTGTGCTGGTGCACGGCTGCTGTTTGTGCAGCAGAGCAGGGGAGAAGGACAGGAATGCGCTGCTTCTTGTAGACACAGCGCATTCCTGCCCTTTTATTTTGACGCAATGCAGCAGGAAGGCTTGCTGCGCTGCCGAGCATCAAAATATTGTAAACGAGGCCCTTAATTTCTGTGTCAGTGAGGGTGTTTGTTACTGCTCAATCAAGGAGCACAGCTTCCAAAGGTACAGCATTACGGTGTCACCCTGATTATTGCTGTATTTTAAAATTCAAACAGCGGTAGAGGGGGTCAATTTCCTTTCTTGCACACACTGGCTATGCTACTGCTAGCTACACCACAAGGATAACAGTTTGGTCATGTTCAAGCACATAATTGTCTTCTATATACACTTCCTAATCTGAGCCAGTGGATGCTGGTTGAGTCCACCTACCAGCACTTATTTTTCCCCATCAGATATTTACTGAGCCCAAGTGATGGAAAAAAGCACCGATTGGCTGAGGAAGACAGGAAAACCATCACAAAGGTAGAAAGCAGATAAAAGGGCAGGGAGTGTCTAAAAGTTGATTAAAGAGGCATGAGGTGGATTTAGGACTGGTCTGCTTGTTTTTCGGTTTGCAGTTATTTCATTGCACTGGTCCCTTGCTTCTGAGCAAAGGTGTCTGCGTTGACGCACGGGAGCCCATTGTGTGCCGGCGCAGGGGAAAAGGACACCAATGCGCTGTGTCTTATAGATACGGTGCATTCCTACCCTTTTCTTTTGCCGTAGGGAAGCGCAGCAGGAAGGCCTTCTGTGCCTCCCTGCGGCAGAACCTCATAAATGAGGCCCTAGGCATTCGTGAACTATGACATGTCACTTCTACACCTTGTACTCCTCTCTCTTATGTAACATTTCCTATGCACTGATTTACATATGTATGATTGTTTCTGTGTAATGAGTGTGTAATGCAAAGTGCTCTGACATCCTACAATGGAATCAGTGGCGCTATATAACTAATTAAATGCATCTGACAGAGATGGTTATGGAGACTTTTGTTCTGTTAAAGAGTGGTGGTGAGGGAATTCATGGTGGAGGTGGTCATTGGGGGGATCCAACAAACATTGTTGCATGGGCGCCTTCAGCACTAAAGCCGGCCCTGACTCTGTGCTTTCAGCTATTTGCTGCAGCTCTTGCAGATCACTCACATGATCTAGCATTCAGGACTGGACTGGCTGTATCAGGCACCAGGCGTTTTCCCCAGTGGGCCGCCAAGGTGGGGTCCGGTTTTAAACCCCTGGGGGGCTGTTTTTGTTACCGCTGGCTGCCAGCAACAAAAGTGGTACAACGCTTTGCTTCCACTATCAACCCCCCTACCCCCTGATCCCCTCCACGCCCCCAGTCCAGCCGAGGTCTTTGCCAGGACCAGTTCGGTTTCCCAGTCTGGCCCTGTTAGCATTCATCAGTTTATGTCGATCCCATACGCCTGCTGAAAACCAAATGCCTTATCTTAAACTTCACTAGCGTAAAGGGAGGGCTGGGGAGTCCAGCTCCAGCTATATATTTCTGGGACAATCTGACCTGGAATTTTAATCATGTCCTAATCTGGAAACAATTAGTAAACACTGTAGCAATCATATCAGTTTTTGAGAGACCTATGCTAGCTTTCTTAGCATTTTTAGTGATATCCACACTAGGTAATTAATTTCTTTCAAAAATGTTTGATCAATTCCAGATCATTCATGTTCAATTCATGCCCCTTCCTGTGATGTCACTTCCTGTGATGTTTCATCTTAGAGGGGCCTCACATGTTCCTATTCTGCTTGGGCCCCACAAACCCTAGGACTGGCTCTGGTGCTATAGTTGTGTAAAGGCAAACACTAAAATACAAAAAGAACTGGATGTGTCGTAAGCACTCTGTGTGATGCACAAAGTCCTTGGATTCTTCTTTAGAAGGGGTGTGTCTGAATTTTAGTGTGGGTGCAGTGCAGTGACCTGTGAGAGGGATTTTATGCATACATAGAGATCATAAGAGGCTTGTGGTACTCCACACATTATAATTTTTATTGGGTACATAGTGATGCCAATGCAGATGTCTTGGCTGTAGTGGGCCTTGGAGGAGAGGATCTACGTTAATTTCATTGCCAAATTATGTTTCAATCATTTAGCAGTACGTATATTTTATAAGGCATGTGCTATTATTTTGTTATAAGCATATTTGTAAACCTTATATGGTATTATATGTATTGCTTGCTCGTGTTCTCTTCCAACCATACGTTATTTTTCATATCCCTTTCTCTAACTCTTTAGAAAATGAAAAATAGCTGGGCTGCAGTATGTTAAGGGATTTCTAAAGATTTCTAATGATGTAATCATCATGTAATGTTGGCTGTTAACCAGCCTTTCTTAATTAGTTACCATCTTATTTACATTTGTTCTCTCTTTTACATATCCATTTCTTTAAATCTTTTCCCAACAAATTTCAATCTATTACAGTATGTCCTAATTTTCTCAATATGGATAGCACAGTATTACCTGTCTCACAAACCACATAAAGAGAGGAAAACAAGGCCTCCAGAACATCTTTTGCGAAAATCGCTTTTGGAAAGCATCTCTTACTATCACTTTTTTCACATCTCGAAACAAAATTAACATTGTATTATATGGCACAAAAAGTAAAATTTAGCCTAAAATATATGTTTATAAATTGACTAAAATGTTTCAAAAGTAAGATACATCATCAATAAAGGATAATTTATAAATATTTTAATACGTTTTACATTTGTAATGGCATCTCCATAGAATTTAAAAACAGCAACGTATTTACTGTAATAATAAGTTTAAACCAGACTGCTATGAAATATTATGTATTTAATAGATGTCTGTAAGGCATGGCTGATGGACCCTTCAGCGTATGGCGATAATGGTGTTTCCCTGTACGTTTAATGCATAGAAAAGTAAAAGTACATAGGAGAGCAGCAGCTGTTATGTATGCCAATGTTTGTAGGGAATCTGAGAGGACATAGAGCAATCTTCATGGAGCATATACTCAGTGCACCTGATGAGAGCCGCTACCTGGTGAGCATGGTACCGCATTGGTCTTGGTGCAGAGCATCAGAATTATGCAGTAGTCTTCGGAGACTGCAACGTTAACTCTTGTTTCAGGCTATGCTTGTTTTGGCTGACTTGTTGTGTAGTTTTGCCTTCATGGGAGAGTAGGGATGCCTCTGGAATCTGAGGCTTGATAGCCTTATAGAAGGCAAAATGGTTTAGTGATATCCTTAAGTGGAGGCTAGAGCAACATAATCCATCATCTATTCATCATAAACAATTGTTTTTAGCTCAAACGGATCAAAAGCAGGGTCGGACTGGCCTTAGCGGGCACCGGGCAATCCCTCTGTGTGTGCCGCACGGGTGTGGGCCGGTTTTGGGACCCTGGGGGCCATTTTTGTTACAGGGCCGTTTTTGCAGCATAGCTGCGAAATCGGCCCTGTAACAAAATCGCCCGAAAACCGTCCCTGGCAAAAAGCTCGGCGGCACCCCAACCCCCCATGGGGGCGTGGGGGGGGAGGATGGCTGAGCACTTTGCCAGAGCCGCCTTTGGTTCCCAGTCCGGCCCTGATCAAAAGTTATTAAAACGTGGCAACATGAGTTCCTGCGCAGTGAAAGGCCCTTCGCAAAGGTTGCCTTGTCCTCTTTTAATTGAATATTGCTGTATTCAGTTGTTAAACTAGTACAGATGAGGTGAAATCTTTTACCAGACAGTGTTATCATGTGTAAATTTACAAAATAATAAAGTATTACTGTCACAAAATGTGCTGCATTACACTACATAATTTGTGTTTTCATGCCGGATAATTTGGTTAATCCTGCTGCATAATTTGGACCACCCTGGCCATACAATTCTAGTGGCCCTGTGTATATATTTACTAGCACAATATTTTGTGGACACACATTCTCTTACAAGATTTTGATAAGGCATTTGACCTCATAGGCTTGAAATTCTTGCTTAAAGTCCTCCAAAAAAATGAACTTCAGTCCCCAGTTCCTTGCATACGTTAAGACTCAATATTCATCAACATATGTACAAGTTAAAGTTAACAGCATGTTGTTGAACCCCTTTCTGAAACAAAGGGTCACTTGGCAATGGTGTCCCCTGTAGGAGGCTGGCTTAGTTTATAGTGCACACTTATTTAAGTGAAGCACCTTGAACTAATCCAGGCAACCCTTATGGTGATTTTAGTGGTCTATGATAACCCTTTGAAAGCTCTGAATGTGGTGCTGTGGTGAGCAGCCTTCAGCCTTATCTTGAAGGAGTGTTAAGCAGCTTGTTTGACCAGATTAATCATGTAGTGTAGGTTAAATGAAAAAGAACCACACAGAGTATAAATAAAAATATGTCTGTTTATTACACAACACTCACTTACACATTGCAATATCTCCTACCCGGAGATATAAATACAAATGCACAATAATACTTTAGTTGCAAGGTATGTAGCACAAAATACAGTGGTCTCCAGCGAGAGACCAAACCAAAAATAAAAAACTGGAATGCAAACTGAGACCAAAATCGGGAAATGGATCAGGGGACTCAGAAGAGCAGGGGACAAAAGGAACCACCCAAGGTAAGTACCCAGGAACCCCGCAGAGGTGGTGTGCAGAGTGGAAACACAGCCAATAGAAGTTAACAGGAAAGTTGCAGTTTTGAAGAAGGACCCTTCCCAATGGGCCCTAAAGAAACCCAGTGGAAGATAGAAGGTGGAGAGTGACCCCACCCGTGAGTGCCCCAGGAACCAAGATACCTACACCATGGAACCCAGGTGCATAGGTGTGAAGTGAGGTCGGAAACCGCGGTAGACCACAATCAAGGATTTAAGGAAAAAGACTGCGCAAGAGTCCGGTAGACTTAAAGGGTGGATTCTTGATGTGAAGAACCTGTAAGCAGAGGGGACAGTATTTATGCCACTCGGAGGTGATCAGGAGGCCCAATGCGCAATGCCCACCAATGACGGATGGTTCAGGAGAGTTGATGGTGACTTGGTCACTGCAGTTGTGAGGACCAGGCGATGCTGTGCATGAGCTGTCCCACGTTTGAAGTCGAGAACAAGGAGGTCGGTCTCCGGTGGGAGCACCAATGAGCCTTGCTGGCTGCAACAGGCGTAGAAAGCAAAGAAGAAGCAATGTTGGGACCAGCAAGGTCCAAGGGACTTACCACCAGCAGGGGAGTCTGAGCAGGACCCACGCAAGCAGGGGAGTCCATGGGAGCAGAAGATCCTCAAGAGGACCTATAGGCCGAAGGCACAGGAGTCGCTAGAGGACATTGAGCAGCTCACCAAGAAGGAAGAGATGCTGGAGGCTGGAGCTTTTTGTAGACCGAAAGTCTTTGGAGTGCATAGACAACAAGCCTTGGCAGCAGCAAGTCAACACAGTGCACAGGGGTTTGGTCCCAGTGGTACCTACGAGGGATATTGTCCTCAAAATTGCAGGGAGGACAGGTCAGGCCTCAGGAGTTGTGGAACAACCACCTGTGTTGCTGAACCTCTTGAAGTCCGTGGGACGTCAGGTATAACAGACCTGTCAGCTTTGATGCGCTGCCTGCAGATGCAGGGCAGTGACTCTTTCACTCCAAGGGAGATTACTTCGGGTATCCTTGATTCCCACAGGTCTGGTGAAGATCCAGGAAGAAGCACAGATAACGAAGAAAACTTGCAGAACAGAATTATCAGGAGCCTTTCTTGATGCAGTCCCAGTTCCAGGTGAAGTCCAGCAAAGTCCAAGTGTCCAGATGATCAAAGAGTGACATAGTTTCAGGCTTGAGTCTTGTCTCACGATGAATCTGAGGACCCACCCATAGGTAAGCCTTAAATACCCTAGGAAGGAGGATAGATCGATTCAGGGGTTCCTCCTAGAGGAGGGAATGGACAGAGGGGAGGATATTCCCATGTCCTTTGTCCAGTTTTGCACTAGAGATTGAGCCAAGGGCTCCCAGAACTGGTTCCAACTTGAATATGCTAGGAGGGCAGCAAATGAGCCCTTCAAAGCAGTCTGGTGGAGCTGGCAAGCGCCCCCACCCCAGCCCAATACACTAAGTCCCGTTTGAGAGGTGGCCACAGGGAACATATTTGTAATAGTGCAGTTTATTCTTAAGTTTATTGTAATAAAGAATACCATCCATCAACCAGCAGGTCTGGCATAAACTGTCTAACTTTTCTTTCAAAACAACTTATAGAATGTCATGACCTCAGTTAATGACTCAACTACATTCTGTGATGACATGTCAGGATTCTGTAATAGTCCTGACAAGCAGGGAAAAGGAGGCAGCATATCACACACCTCTCCTCTTTACCTAAACAAATACATAGGAATATATTTACATATATAATCAGAAAGATATGAAGAGCTGCGAATCTCATCATTTCTACCACTAAAACTTTTATACATAATCAGAAAGATATGATGGTCGTTTACACACTCTTGATGAGCTGCAAATCTCATAATTTCTACCAGCTTGTGAATAAGGTCTATTTACACTTTTACTTGTGTTGTAATTCATCTTTCCTTTAAACACAACAACTCTATTCAAATTCCAGATGCGATGATCTTGAGTTTTTATCGCCTTTCTAAACACTTTTATCACCTAATCGGTTTCATGAATTTGGTTGGAGTGTTTCCCATTAAACCAGGGCGTTTTATCATAACAAGATCACTGACAACTACCTCGGTTGTCTTAACAGCCTTCTTAGTATCAAAGTAGCTCTTCCTTGCATTAGCTTTTTCTTCATCCATCCTTTTAATTTCAAGATCATCACACTTACTCTCCTTCACTTTACTCAATTCATACTTCTTTATCCATACTGGTTCTACATTAGTATTAGGAACTCTTCCCCTGAATTATAAAAAGGGAGCCTTTCCCGTAGTCGAATGAAGAGACAGTCTATACTTCTCAATTTTCTTCATTACCTCAGACTTCCAATCTCACGAGAAAGACTTCGCTAAAGAGATGGTTTCTTTGATCACTCGGTAAAATCTCTCTACCATGCTGTTGGCCTCGTGATGATAGAGATAACATGTTTTATCAATGATCCCTTTTGAAGAAAGAACATTTCTCATCTCTTCAGAAACAAGTTGAACTCCATTATCCGTTAGTAAGGATTCATGAATCCCTTCTTTAGAAAACAAGCCTTTTAAGCATTTGATAACATGCCTGGAGTCAATAGTTGATAAAAAGAAAATCTCAGGCCATCGTAAAAACATGTCCATGACAACCAATACACATGTTTGTGAACCATTTCTATGAATAGGTCCCAAAATGTCAAAGGCAATATCCTGCCAAGGGCCAGCAGGACGCCTTCTTAAAACCATCGGCTGGACTTGAGGACTCTTGGATTTGTCACTTAATGAACAAGGAATACAATCTCGTAACATACGCTCAATTTCCTTATCCATCCCTGGCAACCAATACATCAAACGTAATCTCTCTTTACACTTAGTCAAACCACCATGTGAGGAGTGCACCAAATCAATGAGCTCCTTCCTAAGAATAATAGGAGGAATTATTCTTGTGCCACGAAATAACAATCCTTTATCAATGGATAATTCATTTTGCAATGGCCAGAATTTTTTACAGGCATTTGAACCCTCCTTACTACTCATCCGCCCTTTCCCGATAAGTTTCATGACTTCATTTAAAGTCTCATCAAGTTCCATTTTCTCATTCTATTTTTTTTACGGAAATTACCTCTTGATCAATTGCACTCTTCTCCATCTTCACAATCTTCCTCTACAACTTCTGACTTGAGTGTAAGACAAGATTTTTATTTATTTATTGAAGTTTTGTATAGCGCTGGCTGGACCCGAGGGTATCAGAGCACTTCACATCAAATACAAATATGCAACCACGGAAAATGAGGACACAAAACAAGACCCAAAACAAGATCAGGAGCATAAGCAGGAAAATAAAGTCAGTACAACAACATCTTGAGCGAAATACGGGACGGAGATCAGGAGCGAGTCATCCGGCTCTGGGTTCAAAGAGAAAGCGGTCTTTCACAGTCAGGCGTGGGGATCTCGTTACGAACCGGAGCACTCAAGGAAGAGGGCTTTGAGTAGCGACGAATTGCGGGAAGGAGGCGGTCGTTCTGATATGGGGGGGGATGGAGTTCCAGATCCTGGGGGCATTACCCGCAAAGGATTTATTCGCGGTTTTGTGTTTCTGTGATTTCAGAGGGGTGAGAAGGAGTGTGTTGGAGCTTTTGAGATTCCTGGATTGACTGGCCTTTTTGAGTTTGGTGGCCAGGTATTCTGGTTTGCCTGTATGCAGGACTTTATATGTGAGGCAAGCTGTGCGGAAGCTGGCTCGTTGATCAATCGGGAGCCACTTCAGTTCCTTGAGTGCTGGAGAGATGTGCTCATATTTCTTTGTTCCTGTGACCATTCTTGCTGCTGCGTTGAGGGTGTAGGTGAGAGGTCCCAGGTGCGATTTGGCTATTCCAGTCAGCATTGCGATGCCGTAGTCAATTCTGGAGAGCACCAGTGCCTAAGTGGCCTGTTTCAGGTCTTTAGGGGGGAGGAAGGGTTTGAATTTTTGGAGGAGTTTCAAGTTCAGGAACGCGCTTTTGGCGGTTTTTGAGATGTGTTCTTTCATGTCCAGTTTGGGATCGAGAGTGATCCCTAGGGATTTTGCGGAGTCCGTTGGCGCTAGAGAGACATTGAGAGCATTTAAGGCTTTGAGCCATTCCACTATTTGGGGGTTTTCCTCTTTCTTCGAAATGAGGAGTACTTCCGTTTTCTCTTCATTATGTGTGAGGTGTTTGGCTGAGGGTCAGTGTTGGACCTCCATGAGTGTGCCGTTTAGTCTGTGAATGTCTGCGATCAATGTGGTTTCCAAATACAATTGTGTGTCATCTGCATAGAGGTGGAAGGGAATGTTGGAGTTCCTTAGAAGTGAGGTGAGGGGTTCCATGTAGATGTTGAAGAGTTGCGTGGAGAGTACTGACCCTTGAGGAACTCCTCTGCTGATGGGGAGGGGTTCTGATTCGGACCGGGTTGATCTTTATTCTTTGAGTGCGGTTGTTGAGAAAAGAGGAGAACCATTTTAAGACCGTCTTTTCAATGCCCGCTCTCTCCTGAAGGACATTGAGTAGCAGGCTATGATCCACTGTGTCGAACGCAGCCGATAAGTCAAGGAAGATGAGGAGGCTACATTGGTTGGAGTCGAGAGACATGAGCAGATCATCTACGACATTCAGGATTGCGGTTTCAGTGCTGCAGCTCTTTCTGAACCCTGATTGATGAGGGTCGAGTAGATTAGTGTTCTCTAGATGTTGGGCTAATTGTGCGAGCACACATCTTTCCAGGATTATGGCTAGAAGCGGAAGGTTTGAGACTGGTCTGAAGTTGTTCATGTCCATGGGGTCAAGGCGCCAGTTTTTTTTAGAAGTGGTGTAACTTGTCCTAGTTTAAGGCAGTCAGGAATGGGGCCCTCGCTCTAGGAGCTGTTGATGATCTTGCCCCACGTTGGAACTAGAGTGAGCTTCAGCTCCTTATTCAGTCTCGAGGGAAGTCTGCCACCTTGTTCTCTAAACCTGAAATATATTTTATTTCAAAATTGTACTCTTGCAAGCTAATCACCCATTTAGTTATCCTACTGGAGATTGAATCCAACCCCTTTGGCTGAATATTTCAATTATAGGTTTATGATCGGTTCGTACTTCAAACTCAACCCCCCAAAGACATTTTTTAAATATTTGAATCGCTCAAAATACTGTTAATGATTCTCTCTCCACCACTAAATATCTGGTTTCAGGGTCTTTGAGAGAATGTGATAAGCACATTATAGTTTGCATACCACTAGGACTGTGTTGTTGTAAAACAGCACCTAACCCCTTTTCGCTGGCATCGGTGATGAGAATTGGTTTAGATTCAGGGTTGAAACGCTGAGAGAAGGTGTAGCTTTAAATTTCCTTTTGATTTCAACAAACTCGTTCTCACAAGATTCAGTCCAATCAAAATCAATTCCCTTCTTCAATAAATGTCTCATGTTGACTGCACAATCTGCAAATTTTCTCACAAACTTAGTGTAGTATTCTACTACTCCTAAGAACTTCATGAGTTCACTCTTGCATGAGGGCGAACCTATGTCTTGTATCGTATTAATCAAATCAGATTTCGGTTTTACCCCTTCATTGGTGATATTGTGACCTAAATAATTAATTGAGTGTGTTCTAAATGTGCACTTTTCAGCTTTAATAGTCAAGTTGTGATTACACAATTTCTCCAAAGCCTTTCTAAGTCTACCATCATGTTGATCCTCATCCT
This sequence comes from Lissotriton vulgaris, assembly GCF_964263255.1. Lineage (NCBI taxonomy): Eukaryota > Metazoa > Chordata > Amphibia > Caudata > Salamandridae > Lissotriton > Lissotriton vulgaris. The sequence goes on from NC_141687.1 coordinate 556,660,400, forward strand.
CACCAAATATTAAACTATCGTCCTGATACACATAAACCCCTTGAAGCCCATGATGAATTCTTTCCATAACTCTCTTAAAAACCAAAGAGGCTGATACCAAACCAAAGGACATACGTTTAAACCTATACGTACCAAAAGGCGTTATGAATGATGTGAAGTCTCAACATTTCTCCTCTAGTTCTATTTGATAATAGGCTGAGGTGAGATCTATCGTACTAAAAACTTTAGCACCACTGAACAAAGCTAGTAATTCTTTTATATTGGGCAATGGATAATTATCAACCACCACACTGTTGTTCAACTGTCTCAGGTCAACGCATAGCCTCAGGTCCCCATTGGCTTTTTGAGCTGCCACAACTGGGGCCAACCATTCCATACCTTCAACATCTTCAATTATGCTCCAGTCCTTGAATGTATCAATTTCTTTTCTCATGTTATCCCTCACCGCAATAGGTACAGTCCCTACTTTGCAACAAACCGGTATTGAGCCTTCCTTAAGTATAATCTTATGCTGGTATACTCTGAGACAACCTAACTAATTTCTGAAAAGATTAGGAAACTCTCTTTTGAGCTCAGAAACAAAGTTATTATCACAACCTCTAACATCTACCGAATCCACGTACTCTCTTAACTGAATAGGAGGACTAGCATTAGGGTGAAGATAGACTCCAAGATCACCTTGATGGATCCAGCTAATAATACTATCTCCTTTCTACGAAACATAAATCTTTCTTGAGACTAGTCTACCTCTATACTCAATGAGACCCACAAAGTATCCATGTAACTTAATGGGTTCTCCCCCATAAGCCAAAGGCCTAATATCAGGTTTTAAGAGATTTACCTTCCCTTTCAATTTTTTTTAAATAAAATTCACCCAAGACAATGGTTATTTTAGCACCAAAATCGAATAATACTTTGGTGCTGGCTCCTTCATACAAGATGTTATCACAAGGACTATTCTTATTATTATCATGGTCTACAACTTGCACATCGATCTGTCCACACTCATAATCATCCGTTCCTGATTCTACATTTTCATCATCAAATATTTCAACTTCCTTAACTTTGTGCACTAGCTTACTTTTGCACAAGGACAACAAATGGCCCTTTTTTTCTAAATCTAGAACAAGTATGACCCAAGGCCGGACACTTCTTATTGTTTGCTAAGTGACCTGGTTTACCACATCTAAAACACTTAGCATTGGACCCTTCTCATTAACTCTTCGATTTTTTATCACTACACCTTTGTGTTCATCTTTATAAGTGGTGTCTGTTCTACCTTTGTTTTTACCTTCTTGAACTTTGTAAACTTTATCAGAATCCTTCTTTAATACCTCAAAACATTTCAAAGAATGTTCTATCCTTTTTGCCACACTCAGTACTTCATCTAGACTAGGCTCATCTCGTAGCCATAATTCCTCTCTAACTCTCTCCATATTACATCCAAACATGAACTGGTCACGTATTCGTTTATAGTGAGATTGTCAAATTTGCAAGAAGATGCGAGCTTCCTCAACTATGTTACATAACATTCTACTGTCTCGTCACTACCTTGCATTCTTTTAGCAAATTTATAATGTTCTAAAATTGTGCTCACCTTTGGTAAATATTGCTTATCTAACTTCTTGATGCACACTTCATAATCATTGAGACCATTAGCTTCCTCCCCAGACAAATCAGGCAAATGGTCAAACACATCTTGGCCTTCCGACCCTAAACAGTGTAACAATAATGAAGATTTTCTTTCGGCACGGAGTGAGGGTCCACAAACCCTAGCATACCTCTCAAATACGACTTTCCATTTTTTCCGTTGAATGGGCGGATCCACTGGAACACTAGGAAAGAAAGGTGCAGCAGTGACATTATGCATGGTAGCTACAATGCCTAAGGTTCAAAATGCTAAATCCCTTATACTTGACGTACTAACATCAAATTATAGAAGAATAGCAATTAGATAGCAATTATAATTGCATTACAAAATATTTTGTCTCTAAGATATCAACAAATCATTTTAAATGCTGTGCACATCAGAGAATAAACAGTTATAGAAGAATAAGAAGAATATCAAATAGATAGCAATTATAATGGCAATACAAAGTATTTTGTCTCAAAGATATCAACAAATCATTTTAAATGCTGTGCACATCAGAGAATTAGTAGTTTCACAGCTAGTCTCTTTTATCACTGCATTACCAAAATGAAAGTTAAATGGAGTGTTCACCAGCGTGAAAGAAATCATACTGTGTACATCAGCGTTGAGTCTTCAAAGATGATAAATTTGCATGCTCCGCACATCAGCGTGAAAACTAATGCGCAATGAACAATTTATGACTATAATACCACTTTTAAAATAAGCTGTGCGCATCAGCGTATGACAATAAACTTGTAAGCTGTGCGCGTCAGCGTGAAACTAATGCACAATGAATGAATACATCCGTAATGTAAGCTGTACGCATCAGCGTATGGCAACAAACTATAAGCTGTGCGCGTCAGCGTAAAACCCAACACGCGATCAGTTGTAATGCAAGCTGTGCGCATAAGCGTGATAGCCAAAGCACGACGTATAAGTTGTATACAGATGTATCGTAATGAAAGCTGAGTACATCAGCGTATTGCCACCATGCACAATCAATGCGCTTAACTCAAGTATTCCACAATCCAAGATGGCTTCTACGTTGCTGTACGTGTTTACGTGTGAGTGATGACGTGTACAGCATACACGGAGAGTTGTCTTCATGAGAAGCTTGGCGATGACAAAGAACACAAGAGGATCTACACGTTCAGCATTCTAAACATGATCTGTAAGTAAAGATCATGTTTATTTTCAATGTTGTTAACAGATAAGCTTGAATACTCAGTACATGAGAAAACAAAAATCGTTTTCAGCAGTATTCAGTAATTCCTCTTCTTTCCTCCTCCTTAATGTATTTTAAAACGGAGAGTACTTTCACTGAAGTGTTTACAGTTATCATAAGGGGAAAATATACTTGAACACCAAAAATTAATACTTTGAAAGAAACAAGACGCACTTCACCTTACACAGTATTTGTAGATGGCCAGGCAATAAGTGCATCATTAATTTCAAAAACGGCAAGCGCACCTTTCCTTATTCAAATTTTAATGCGCTGCCAAACAACATAATGCTCCTGTTGGTCATCAAAAGATTGTAAGTCTTTATAAAGCATGCAGAGCATCCAAAAATTCAATATGAAATATAGGATGAGCCCGCATCGACTATATACCAAGCTAGCAATAATTTGTCAACTAATTTGGGACTGCCAGGGTATTAATGCGGCGATGCTCCCAATCCTATACTATATTTAAATATAAAGAAATCAATAATTGTTCGTTAAGTTTTCATGAGGTCTCTTTTCGAAATGATCCATACGAATGATTGTCATTAGAATCTTTCTTGAATCAAGTTGTTCTCAAATAAAAAAAATGAAAGATGCTCCTCACCAATCCCTTTGTGTTGAGATTCTTTGCACTGCCGACTATGCCAGTGAAGTATATCCAATTAATGGCTGGACACAGGTATTTGCAGTTTCTTCTTAAGTTAATTGCAATAAAGAATCCCATCCATCAACCAGCAGGTCTGGCATAAACTGTCTAACTTTTCTTTCAAAACAACTTATAGAATGTCATGACCTCAGTCAATGACTCAACTACATTCTGTGATGACATGTCAGGATTATATAATAGTCCTGACATGCAGGGAGAAGGAGGCAGCATACCACACTGTTGTTCTACCTATCCCTGCTAGAGATTGGCTCAGCAGCAGGAGGGCAGAATCATGTCTGTGGTCGGCAGCAGCACTAGCTTGCTGTCAGACTGTAACCAGGAGTACAGGCGGGTACCCCAAGGAAGCCCCCCAAGTACACTGGAATCGATGATGGGGTATGATTCCAACAGGTTTGATACCAAACATGATCGGGTTTATGAATTAGAATAGTTGACCAAACTTACAAAGCCTGGAGAATCGACTCCAGGGTTTGAAGGGGTGTCCTGCTACTGCAAGAACACTCTCACACATAACCAAGCGCCCTGCTTTAAGGACTGTAAGGCATGCCGTATGGAACTTATAGGTTTTTAGTGCAGTTACCTCAGATATTATTAAACATATCTGTTGTGAGGGGGGCTAGAACCAACTCACAAGGACTGCAATGGCAGGCCTGTAATCACAGTGAGTGGTCTCTCATGTGTGGCACAATACATGCTGCAACCCATTGGCAACCCCAAGTGTACCTATGCCCTGGGTACCTTAGTAACATATACTAGGGACTTACAAGGTTACACCAGTAGCCAATTATGGATGTACAACAGTACTTACCATGATCTATCATGATATAAGGGCAAACCACTACTGATTTCTATTAAAATTGTGACTCCATGATTCACAAGGGGAGTTGTAGGATGCCAGTATGTGTCATGTGGCAGTCTCATAGCAAATGTAATGGTTCATTTTAAACACTTGACCTCTCCACATAAAAACTTTATAATTGGACATATTGTGTACACTATATAGAATGCACGCAAAGGGAATGTAAATGTAAATCCGTATTTGTAAAGCGCAAACTACTTCCCCTTACGGGTCTCAAGGCGTTGGGGGCCGTCATGGAAATTACGTGAGCTATTGCCCAGAGTCACATGGTGCTGAGCTGAGCTGCCGCCGGAGCCAGGGATCGAACCATGAACCCTGTGCTCAGAAGTCAGCTGCCCTGGTCGCTGCACCAGGAATGACTGCCTAAGCAGGAAATGCTAACATTAGTGAATGTTCATACTGTGCAAATTTCATGAATACCCCTGTACTGTACCAACGTTAAATTACAGGATGATAATTTCATATGTAAAAATGTTAATAAAAATATCGAACAAAAAAAGAAATACTTTCCATGGTCAATATATGGAGATAGCACATTGACTGGGGTCCTGATTAGCAGGATCTCAGTCAGCCTAGTCAAAAAATGCATACAGACACCAGAAAAAAGTGGGGGTAACCATGCTAGAAGGATCCTACCTTCCTACATCCCCTCTCTCCACTTCTCGTCATGCTAACAGTCGAGCCAATGTAAGAATAGATCAGGAAATATACACTGGTGGAGGATATTTGCAGCATGAGGCAACCAGAAGACAATATCTTAACATTTGCAGACGATATGCTTCTCTCCATACATGACCCATCACAAACAGTGTCTACATTATGAAAATACTAGACCTTTATGAGGTAGTGTGGCTCACTGGTTAGAGGCGGCAGACCCGAGAGCAGAGGACAGCCCGGGACCAGGGTTCGATTCCCGGCGCGGCAGGTTTCTGGACCAGGGTCAGCGGACTCGATAATTCTCTTGCCTCGGTGCCCACTCTGATCAGCGATCACACTCGACAACTCTGGGCATTAGCTTGCCTCATCTTCACTAACGGCCCCACCAGACTGCCGGGGATGCCTGGTCTCACCCTGGAGATACCCATTAAGGGACCATCTCTCAGGGAAGCCAGGAAGGGTTTCGCAGCAGTCGAAGCGCCTTGGGACCCTCCGGGTAAGTAGTGCGCTATATAAATGCCTATACATTTACATTTAATGTGGTGGGCCTGATGGTCAACTGCTGTAAATCAGTCCTGGTACCACTTAATGAAACATCTGAGGTGATGTTGTTGCAACCTAGTCTCCAGATTCACTCAAGTGAGTAACTGAGCTATACATAATGAAGAAGCCACCGCTAGCATGGGATCTTGACATAACTCCCCAAATAGCCGAAATCAATAATGAGGTACATAAATATCGTTAATGTGCAGGGTCACACTGTTTAAGATGTTTGACCACCATGTACACACACACATATATATATATATATATATATATATATATATATATATATATATATATATACATATATATATATATATATATATATATATATATATATGTTGTTCAGCAAATGCGCACCTGCGCTTCTCAACAGGCACACGCAGCGCTCCTTAGCCATCCAGCCTGCATGCCTCTTATGCCTTGCCGCTCACCTTTTCTCCTCATTTCTTACACATGTGCCCGACGCGTTTCGAGGCTGGCCGCCTCTTCTTCATGGGGCATATTCCAACAAAACAGGCAAGGCTCTCAAACCTGTTTAGCACCAGCTTTATTTCTCTAGTACGGGAACGCCCTCAGTGGGCGTGGCTACATCGTCTTGTCACCATCAGGAATGATGGTTATTGTAGTCCTGAATGAGAGTCCACATAATACACCTTAGTTCGGTGGCCTGAAATGTTGAAAAGTCTTTTGCCAATGTTTATAAACCCTTGAGTAGGGGGAGAGCTGGCGAACTGCAAGGCAATTGTTGTCCGTAGGAAACGCTGCGCCAGGAACCTTGCTTCGTGCTAGGAACGGCCTCTCCGCGCTGTGTGACAGTGGAAAACTGCAGCCGGTGATGGTGCTCTGTTGCACGGCCAGGGGCAGCCGTGTGGAAATTTTGTTCAGCAAATGCGCACCTGCGCTTCTCAACAGGCACACGCAGCGCTCCTTAGCCATCCAGCCTGCATGCCTCTTATGCCTTGCCGCTCACCTTTTCTCCTCATTTCTTACACATGTGCCCGACGCGTTTCGAGGCTGGCCGCCTCTTCTTCATGGGGCATATTCCAACAAAACAGGCAAGGCTCTCAAACCTGTTTAGCACCAGCTTTATTTCACTAGTACGGGAACGCCCTCAGTGGGCGTGGCTACATCGTCTTGTCACCATCAGGAATGATGGTTATTGTAGTCCTGAATGAGAGTCCACATAATACACCTTAGTTCGGTGGCCTGAAATGTTGAAAAGTCTTTTGCCAATGTTCATAAACCCTTGAGTAGGGGGAGAGCTGGCGAACTGCAAGGCAATTGTTGTCCGTAGGAAACGCTGCGCCAGGAACCTTGCTTCGTGCTAGGAACGGCCTCCCCGCGATGTGTGACAGTGGAAAACTGCAGCCGGTGATGGTGCTCTGTTGCACGGCCAGGGGCAGCCGTGTGGAAATTTTGTTCAGGACTACAATAACCATCATTCCTGATGGTGACAAGACGATGTAGCCACGCCCACTGAGGGCGTTCCCGTACTAGTGAAATAAAGCTGGTGCTAAACAGGTTTGAGAGCCTTGCCTGTTTTGTTGGAATATGCCCCATGAAGAAGAGGCGGCCAGCCTCGAAACGCGTCGGGCACATGTGTAAGAAATGAGGAGAAAAGGTGAGCGGCAAGGCATAAGAGGCATGCAGGCTGGATGGCTAAGGAGCGCTGCGTGTGCCTGTTGAGAAGCGCAGGTGCGCATTTGCTGAACAAAATTTCCACACGGCTGCCCCTGGCCGTGCAACAGAGCACCATCACCGGCTGCAGTTTTCCACTGTCACACAGCGCGGAGAGGCCATCCCTAGCACGAAGCAAGGTTCCTGGCGCAGCGTTTCCTACGGACAACAATTGCCTTGCAGTTCGCCAGCTCTCCCCCTACTCAAGGGTTTATAAACATTGGCAAAAGACTTTTCAACATTTCAGGCCACCGAACTAAGGTGTATTATGTGGACTCTCATTCAGGACTACAATAACCATCATTCCTGATGGTGACAAGACGATGTAGCCACGCCCACTGAGGGCGTTCCCGTACTAGTGAAATAAAGCTGGTGCTAAACAGGTTTGAGAGCCTTGCCTGTTTTGTTGGAATATGCCCCATGAAGAAGAGGCGGCCAGCCTCGAAACGCGTCGGGCACATGTGTAAGAAATGAGGAGAAAAGGTGAGCGGCAAGGCATAAGAGGCATGCAGGCTGGATGGCTAAGGAGCGCTGCGTGTGCCTGTTGAGAAGCGCAGGTGCGCATTTGCTGAACAAAATTTCCACACGGCTGCCCCTGGCCGTGCAACAGAGCACCATCACCGGCTGCAGTTTTCCACTGTCACACCGCGCGGAGAGGCCGTTCCTAGCACGAAGCAAGGTTCCTGGCGCAGCGTTTCCTACGGACAACAATTGCCTTGCAGTTCGCCAGCTCTCCCCCTACTCAAGGGTTTATAAACATTGGCAAAAGACTTTTCAACATTTCAGGCCACCGAACTAAGGTGTATTATGTGGACTCTCATTCAGGACTACAATAACCATCATTCCTGATGGTGACAAGACGATGTAGCCACGCCCACTGAGGGCGTTCCCGTACTAGTGAAATAAAGCTGGTGCTAAACAGGTTTGAGAGCCTTGCCTGTTTTGTTGGAATATGCCCCATGAAGAAGAGGCGGCCAGCCTCGAAACGCGTCGGGCACATGTGTAAGAAATGAGGAGAAAAGGTGAGCGGCAAGGCATAAGAGGCATGCAGGCTGGATGGCTAAGGAGCGCTGCGTGTGCCTGTTGAGAAGCGCAGGTGCGCATTTGCTGAACAAAATTTCCACACGGCTGCCCCTGGCCGTGCAACAGAGCACCATCACCGGCTGCAGTTTTCCACTGTCACACAGCGCGGAGAGGCCGTTCCTAGCACGAAGCAAGGTTCCTGGCGCAGCGTTTCCTACGGACAACAATTGCCTTGCAGTTCGCCAGCTCTCCCCCTACTCAAGGGTTTATAAACATTGGCAAAAGACTTTTCAACATTTCAGGCCACCGAACTAAGGTGTATTATGTGGACTCTCATTCAGGACTACAATAACCATCATTCCTGATGGTGACAAGACGATGTAGCCACGCCCACTGAGGGCGTTCCCGTACTAGTGAAATAAAGCTGGTGCTAAACAGGTTTGAGAGCCTTGCCTGTTTTGTTGGAATATGCCCCATGAAGAAGAGGCGGCCAGCCTCGAAACGCGTCGGGCACATGTGTAAGAAATGAGGAGAAAAGGTGAGCGGCAAGGCATAAGAGGCATGCAGGCTGGATGGCTAAGGAGCGCTGCGTGTGCCTGTTGAGAAGCGCAGGTGCGCATTTGCTGAACAAAATTTCCACACGGCTGCCCCTGGCCGTGCAACAGAGCACCATCACCGGCTGCAGTTTTCCACTGTCACACAGCGCGGAGAGGCCGTTCCTAGCACGAAGCAAGGTTCCTGGCGCAGCGTTTCCTACGGACAACAATTGCCTTGCAGTTCGCCAGCTCTCCCCCTACTCAAGGGTTTATAAACATTGGCAAAAGACTTTTCAACATTTCAGGCCACCGAACTAAGGTGTATTATGTGGACTCTCATTCAGGACTACAATAACCATCATTCCTGATGGTGACAAGACGATGTAGCCACGCCCACTGAGGGCGTTCCCGTACTAGTGAAATAAAGCTGGTGCTAAACAGGTTTGAGAGCCTTGCCTGTTTTGTTGGAATATGCCCCATGAAGAAGAGGCGGCCAGCCTCGAAACGCGTCGGGCACATGTGTAAGAAATGAGGAGAAAAGGTGAGCGGCAAGGCATAAGAGGCATGCAGGCTGGATGGCTAAGGAGCGCTGCGTGTGCCTGTTGAGAAGCGCAGGTGCGCATTTGCTGAACAAAATTTCCACACGGCTGCCCCTGGCCGTGCAACAGAGCACCATCACCGGCTGCAGTTTTCCACTGTCACACAGCGCGGAGAGGCCGTTCCTAGCACGAAGCAAGGTTCCTGGCGCAGCGTTTCCTACGGACAACAATTGCCTTGCAGTTCGCCAGCTCTCCCCCTACTCAAGGGTTTATAAACATTGGCAAAAGACTTTTCAACATTTCAGGCCACCGAACTAAGGTGTATTATGTGGACTCTCATTCAGGACTACAATAACCATCATTCCTGATGGTGACAAGACGATGTAGCCACGCCCACTGAGGGCGTTCCCGTACTAGTGAAATAAAGCTGGTGCTAAACAGGTTTGAGAGCCTTGCCTGTTTTGTTGGAATATGCCCCATGAAGAAGAGGCGGCCAGCCTCGAAACGCGTCGGGCACATGTGTAAGAAATGAGGAGAAAAGGTGAGCGGCAAGGCATAAGAGGCATGCAGGCTGGATGGCTAAGGAGCACTGCGTGTGCCTGTTGAGAAGCGCAGGTGCGTATTTGCTGAACAAAATTTCCACACGGCTGCCCCTGGCCGTGCAAGAGAGCACCATCACCGGCTGCAGTTTTCCACTGTCACACAGCGCGGAGAGGCCGTTCCTAGCACGAAGCAAGGTTCCTGGCGCAGCGTTTCCTACGGACAACAATTGCCTTGCAGTTCGCCAGATCTCCCCCTACTCAAGGGTTTATAAACATTGGCAAAAGACTTTTCAACATTTCAGGCCACCGAACTAAGGTGTATTATGTGGACTCTCATTCAGGACTACAATAACCATCATTCCTGATGGTGACAAGACGATGTAGCCACGCCCACTGAGGGTGTTCCCGTACTAGTGAAATAAAGCTGGTGCTAAACAGGTTTGAGAGCCTTGCCTGTTTTGTTGGAATATGCCCCATGAAGAAGAGGCGGCCAGCCTCGAAACGCGTCGGGCACATGTGTAAGAAATGAGGAGAAAAGGTGAGCGGCAAGGCATAAGAGGCATGCAGGCTGGATGGCTAAGGAGCGCTGCGTGTGCCTGTTGAGAAGCGCAGGTGCGCATTTGCTGAACAAAATTTCCACACGGCTGCCCCTGGCCGTGCAACAGAGCACCATCACCGGCTGCAGTTTTCCACTGTCACACAGCGCGGAGAGGCCGTTCCTAGCACGAAGCAAGGTTCCTGGCGCAGCGTTTCCTACGGACAACAATTGCCTTGCAGTTCGCCAGCTCTCCCCCTACTCAAGGGTTTATAAACATTGGCAAAAGACTTTTCAACATTTCAGGCCACCGAACTAAGGTGTATTATGTGGACTCTCATTCAGGACTACAATAACCATCATTCCTGATGGTAACAAGACGATGTAGCCACGCCCACTGAGGGCGTTCCCGTACTAGTGAAATAAAGCTGGTGCTAAACAGGTTTGAGAGCCTTGCCTGTTTTGTTGGAATATGCCCCATGAAGAAGAGGCGGCCAGCCTCGAAACGCGTCGGGCACATGTGTAAGAAATGAGGAGAAAAGGTGAGCGGCAAGGCATAAGAGGCATGCAGGCTGGATGGCTAAGGAGCGCTGCGTGTGCCTGTTGAGAAGCGCAGGTGCGCATTTGCTGAACAAAATTTCCACACGGCTGCCCCTGGCCGTGCAACAGAGCACCATCACCGGCTGCAGTTTTCCACTGTCACACAGCGCGGAGAGGCCGTTCCTAGCACGAAGCAAGGTTCCTGGCGCAGCGTTTCCTACGGACAACAATTGCCTTGCAGTTCGCCAGCTCTCCCCCTACTCAAGGGTTTATAAACATTGGCAAAAGACTTTTCAACATTTCAGGCCACCGAACTAAGGTGTATTATGTGGACTCTCATTCAGGACTACAATAACCATCATTCCTGATGGTGACAAGATGATGTAGCCACGCCCACTGAGGGCGTTCCCGTACTAGTGAAATAAAGCTGGTGCTAAACAGGTTTGAGAGCCTTGCCTGTTTTGTTGGAATATGCCCCATGAAGAAGAGGCGGCCAGCCTCGAAACGCGTCGGGCACATGTGTAAGAAATGAGGAGAAAAGGTGAGCGGCAAGGCATAAGAGGCATGCAGGCTGGATGGCTAAGGAGCGCTGCGTGTGCCTGTTGAGAAGCGCAGGTGCGCATTTGCTGAACAAAATTTCCACACGGCTGCCCCTGGCCGTGCAACAGAGCACCATCACCGGCTGCAGTTTTCCACTGTCACACAGCGCGGAGAGGCCGTTCCTAGCACGAAGCAAGGTTCCTGGCGCAGCGTTTCCTACAACAATTGCCTTGCAGTTCGCCAGATCTCCCCCTACTCAAGGGTTTATAAACATTGGCAAAAGACTTTTCAACATTTCAGGCCACCGAACTAAGGTGTATTATGTGGACTCTCATTCAGGACTAAAATAACCATCATTCCTGATGGTGACAAGACGATGTAGCCACGCCCACTGAGGGCGTTCCCGTACTAGTGAAATAAAGCTGGTGCTAAACAGGTTTGAGAGCCTTGCCTGTTTTGTTGGAATATGCCCCATGAAGAAGAGGCGGCCAGCCTCGAAACGCATCGGGCACATGTGTAAGAAATGAGGAGAAAAGGTGAGCGGCAAGGCATAAGAGGCATGCAGGCTGGATGGCTAAGGAGCGCTGCGTGTGCCTGTTGAGAAGCGCAGGTGCGCATTTGCTGAACAAAATTTCCACACGGCTGCCCCTGGCCGTGCAACAGAGCACCATCACCGGCTGCAGTTTTCCACTGTCACACAGCGCGGAGAGGCCCTTCCTAGCACGAAGCAAGGTTCCTGGCGCAGCGTTTCCTACGGACAACAATTGCCTTGCAGTTCGCCAGCTCTCCCCCTACTCAAGGGTTTATAAACATTGGCAAAAGACTTTTCAACATTTCAGGCCACCGAACTAAGGTGTATTATGTGGACTCTCATTCAGGACTACAATAACCATCATTCCTGATGGTGACAAGACGATGTAGCCACGCCCACTGAGGGCGTTCCCGTACTAGTGAAATAAAGCTGGTGCTAAACAGGTTTGAGAGCCTTGCCTGTTTTGTTGGAATATGCCCCATGAAGAAGAGGCGGCCAGCCTCGAAACGCGTCGGGCACATGTGTAAGAAATGAGGAGAAAAGGTGAGCGGCAAGGCATAAGAGGCATGCAGGCTGGATGGCTAAGGAGCGCTGCGTGTGCCTGTTGAGAAGCGCAGGTGCGCATTTGCTGAACAAAATTTCCACACGGCTGCCCCTGGCCGTGCAACAGAGCACCATCACCGGCTGCAGTTTTCCACTGTCACACAGCGCGGAGAGGCCGTTCCTAGCACGAAGCAAGGTTCCTGGCGCAGCGTTTCCTACGGACAACAATTGCCTTGCAGTTCGCCAGCTCTCCCCCTACTCAAGGGTTTATAAACATTGGCAAAAGACTTTTCAACATTTCAGGCCACCGAACTAAGGTGTATTATGTGGACTCTCATTCAGGACTACAATAACCATCATTCCTGATGGTGACAAGACGATGTAGCCACGCCCACTGAGGGCGTTCCCGTACTAGTGAAATAAAGCTGGTGCTAAACAGGTTTGAGAGCCTTGCCTGTTTTGTTGGAATATGCCCCATGAAGAAGAGGCGGCCAGCCTCGAAACGCGTCGGGCACATGTGTAAGAAATGAGGAGAAAAGGTGAGCGGCAAGGCATAAGAGGCATGCAGGCTGGATGGCTAAGGAGCGCTGCGTGTGCCTGTTGAGAAGCGCAGGTGCGCATTTGCTGAACAAAATTTCCACACGGCTGCCCCTGGCCGTGCAACAGAGCACCATCACCAGCTGCAGTTTTCCACTGTCACACAGCGCGGAGAGGCCGTTCCTAGCACGAAGCAAGGTTCCTGGCGCAGCGTTTCCTACGGACAACAATTGCCTTGCAGTTCGCCAGCTCTCCCCCTACTCAAGGGTTTATAAACATTGGCAAAAGACTTTTCAACATTTCAGGCCACCGAACTAAGGTGTATTATGTGGACTCTCATTCAGGACTACAATAACCATCATTCCTGATGGTGACAAGACGATGTAGCCACGCCCACTGAGGGCGTTCCCGTACTAGTGAAATAAAGCTGGTGCTAAACAGGTTTGAGAGCCTTGCCTGTTTTGTTGGAATATGCCCCATGAAGAAGAGGCGGCCAGCCTCGAAACGCGTCGGGCACATATGTAAGAAATGAGGAGAAAAGGTGAGCGGCAAGGCATAAGAGGCATGCAGGCCGGATGGCTAAGGAGCGCTGCGTGTGCCTGTTGAGAAGCGCAGGTGCGCATTTGCTGAACAAAATTTCCACACGGCTGCCCCTGGCCGTGCAACAGAGCACCATCCCCGGCTGCAGTTTTCCACTGTCACACAGCGCGGAGAGGCCGTTCCTAGCACGAAGCAAGGTTCCTGGCGCAGCGTTTCCTACGGACAACAATTGCCTTGCAGTTCGCCAGCTCTCCCCCTACTCAAGGGTTTATAAACATTGGCAAAAGACTTTTCAACATTTCAGGCCACCGAACTAAGGTGTATTATGTGGACTCTCATTCAGGACTACAATAACCATCATTCCTGATGGTGACAAGACGATGTAGCCACGCCCACTGAGGGCGTTCCCTTACTAGTGAAATAAAGCTGGTGCTAAACAGGTTTGAGAGCCTTGCCTGTTTTGTTGGAATATGCCCCATGAAGAAGAGGCGGCCAGCCTCGAAACGCGTCGGGCACATGTGTAAGAAATGAGGAGAAAAGGTGAGCGGCAAGGCATAAGAGGCATGCAGGCTGGATGGCTAAGGAGCGCTGCGTGTGCCTGTTGAGAAGCGCAGGTGCGCATTTGCTGAACAAAATTTCCACACGGCTGCCCCTGGCCGTGCAACAGAGCACCATCACCGGCTGCAGTTTTCCACTGTCACACAGCGCGGAGAGGCCGTTCCTAGCACGAAGCAAGGTTCCTGGCGCAGCGTTTCCTACGGACAACAATTGCCTTGCAGTTCGCCAGATCTCCCCCTACTCAAGGGTTTATAAACATTGGCAAAAGACTTTTCAACATTTCAGGCCACCGAACTAAGGTGTATTATGTGGACTCTCATTCAGGACTACAATAACCATCATTCCTGATGGTGACAAGATGATGTAGCCACGCCCACTGAGGGCGTTCCCGTACTAGTGAAATAAAGCTGGTGCTAAACAGGTTTGAGAGCCTTGCCTGTTTTGTTGGAATATGCCCCATGAAGAAGAGGCGGCCAGCCTCGAAACGCGTTCGGCACATGTGTAAGAAATGAGGAGAAAAGGTGAGCGGCAAGGCATAAGAGGCATGCAGGCTGGATGGCTAAGGAGCGCTGCGTGTGCCTGTTGAGAAGCGCAGGTGCGCATTTGCTGAACAAAATTTCCACACGGCTGCCCCTGGCCGTGCAACAGAGCACCATCACCGGCTGCAGTTTTCCACTGTCACACAGCGCGGAGAGGCCGTTCCTAGCACGAAGCAAGGTTCCTGGCGCAGCGTTTCCTACGGACAACAATTGCCTTGCAGTTCGCCAGCTCTCCCCCTACTCAAGGGTTTATAAACATTGGCAAAAGACTTTTCAACATTTCAGGCCACCGAACTAAGGTGTATTATGTGGACTCTCATTCAGGACTACAATAACCATCATTCCTGATGGTAACAAGACGATGTAGCCACGCCCACTGAGGGCGTTCCCGTACTAGTGAAATAAAGCTGGTGCTAAACAGGTTTGAGAGCCTTGCCTGTTTTGTTGGAATATGCCCCATGAAGAAGAGGCGGCCAGCCTCGAAACGCGTCGGGCACATGTGTAAGAAATGAGGAGAAAAGGTGAGCGGCAAGGCATAAGAGGCATGCAGGCTGGATGGCTAAGGAGCGCTGCGTGTGCCTGTTGAGAAGCGCAGGTGCGCATTTGCTGAACAAAATTTCCACACGGCTGCCCCTGGCCGTGCAACAGAGCACCATCACCGGCTGCAGTTTTCCACTGTCACACAGCGCGGAGAGGCCGTTCCTAGCACGAAGCAAGGTTCCTGGCGCAGCGTTTCCTACGGACAACAATTGCCTTGCAGTTCGCCAGCTCTCCCCCTACTCAAGGGTTTATAAACATTGGCAAAAGACTTTTCAACATTTCAGGCCACCGAACTAAGGTGTATTATGTGGACTCTCATTCAGGACTACAATAACCATCATTCCTGATGGTGACAAGACGATGTAGCCACGCCCACTGAGGGCGTTCCCGTACTAGTGAAATAAAGCTGGTGCTAAACAGGTTTGAGAGCCTTGCCTGTTTTGTTGGAATATGCCCCATGAAGAAGAGGCGGCCAGCCTCGAAACGCTTTGGGCACATGTGTAAGAAATGAGGAGAAAAGGTGAGCGGCAAGGCATAAGAGGCATGCAGGCTGGATGGCTAAGGAGCGCTGCGTGTGCCTGTTGAGAAGCGCAGGTGCGCATTTGCTGAACAAAATTTCCACACGGCTGCCCCTGGCCGTGCAACAGAGCACCATCACCGGCTGCAGTTTTCCACTGTCACACAGCGCGGAGAGGCCGTTCCTAGCACGAAGCAAGGTTCCTGGCGCGGCGTTTCCTACAACAATTGCCTTGCAGTTCGCCAGATCTCCCCCTACTCAAGGGTTTATAAACATTGGCAAAAGACTTTTCAACATTTCAGGCCACCGAACTAAGGTGTATTATGTGGACTCTCATTCAGGACTAAAATAACCATCATTCCTGATGGTGACAAGACGATGTAGCCACGCCCACTGAGGGCGTTCCCGTACTAGTGAAATAAAGCTGGTGCTAAACAGGTTTGAGAGCCTTGCCTGTTTTGTTGGAATATGCCCCATGAAGAGGAGGCGGCCAGCCTCGAAACGCATCGGGCACATGTGTAAGAAATGAGGAGAAAAGGTGAGCGGCAAGGCATAAGAGGCATGCAGGCTGGATGGCTAAGGAGCGCTGCGTGTGCCTGTTGAGAAGCGCAGGTGCGCATTTGCTGAACAAAATTTCCACACGGCTGCCCCTGGCCATGCAACAGAGCACCATCACCGGCTGCAGTTTTCCACTGTCACACAGCGCGGAGAGGCCGTTCCTAGCACGAAGCAAGGTTCCTGGCGCAGCGTTTCCTACGGACAACAATTGCCTTGCAGTTCGCCAGCTCTCCCCCTACTCAAGGGTTTATAAACATTGGCAAAAGACTTTTCAACATTTCAGGCCACCGAACTAAGGTGTATTATGTGGACTCTCATTCAGGACTACAATAACCATCATTCCTGATGGTGACAAGACGATGTAGCCACGCCCACTGAGGGCGTTCCCGTACTAGTGAAATAAAGCTGGTGCTAAACAGGTTTGAGAGCCTTGCCTGTTTTGTTGGAATATGCCCCATGAAGAAGAGGCGGCCAGCCTCGAAACGCGTCGGGCACATGTGTAAGAAATGAGGAGAAAAGGTGAGCGGCAAGGCATAAGAGGCATGCAGGCTGGATGGCTAAGGAGCGCTGCGTGTGCCTGTTGAGAAGCGCAGGTGCGCATTTGCTGAACAAAATTTCCACACGGCTGCCCCTGGCCGTGCAACAGAGCACCATCCCCGGCTGCAGTTTTCCACTGTCACACAGCGCGGAGAGGCCGTTCCTAGCACGAAGCAAGGTTCCTGGCGCAGCGTTTCCTACGGACAACAATTGCCTTGCAGTTCGCCAGCTCTCCCCCTACTCAAGGGTTTATAAACATTGGCAAAAGACTTTTCAACATTTCAGGCCACCGAACTAAGGTGTATTATGTGGACTCTCATTCAGGACTACAATAACCATCATTCCTGATGGTGACAAGACGATGTAGCCACGCCCACTGAGGGCGTTCCCGTACTAGTGAAATAAAGCTGGTGCTAAACAGGTTTGAGAGCCTTGCCTGTTTTGTTGGAATATGCCCCATGAAGAAGAGGCGGCCAGCCTCGAAACGCGTCGGGCACATGTGTAAGAAATGAGGAGAAAAGGTGAGCGGCAAGGCATAAGAGGCATGCAGGCTGGATGGCTAAGGAGCGCTGCGTGTGCCTGTTGAGAAGCGCAGGTGCGCATTTGCTGAACAAAATTTCCACACGGCTGCCCCTGGCCGTGCAACAGAGCACCATCACCGGCTGCAGTTTTCCACTGTCACACACCGTGGAGAGGCCGTTCCTAGCACGAAGCAAGGTTCCTGGCGCAGCGTTTCCTACGGACAACAATTGCCTTGCAGTTCCCCAGCTCTCCCCCTACTCAAGGGTTTATAAACATTGGCAAAAGACTTTTCAACATTTCAGGCCACCGAACTAAGGTGTATTATGTGGACTCTCATTCAGGACTACAATAACCATCATTCCTGATGGTGACAAGACGATGTAGCCACGCCCACTGAGGGCGTTCCCGTACTAGTGAAATAAAGCTGGTGCTAAACAGGTTTGAGAGCCTTGCCTGTTTTGTTGGAATATGCCCCATGAAGAAGAGGCGGCCAGCCTCGAAACGCGTCGGGCACATGTGTAAGAAATGAGGAGAAAAGGTGAGCGGCAAGGCATAAGAGGCATGCAGGCTGGATGGCTAAGGAGCGCTGCGTGTGCCTGTTGAGAAGCGCAGGCGCGCATTTGCTGAACAAAATTTCCACACGGCTGCCCCTGGCCGTGCAACAGAGCACCATCACCGGCTGCAGTTTTCCACTGTCACACAGCGCGGAGAGGCCGTTCCTAGCACGAAGCAAGGTTCCTGGCGCAGCGTTTCCTACGGACAACAATTGCCTTGCAGTTCGCCAGCTCTCCCCCTACTCAAGGGTTTATAAACATTGGCAAAAGACTTTTCAACATTTCAGGCCACCGAACTAAGGTGTATTATGTGGACTCTCATTCAGGACTACAATAACCATCATTCCTGATGGTGACAAGACGATGTAGCCACGCCCACTGAGGGCGTTCCCGTACTAGTGAAATAAAGCTGGTGCTAAACAGGTTTGAGAGCCTTGCCTGTTTTGTTGGAATATGCCCCATGAAGAAGAGGCGGCCAGCCTCGAAATGCGTCGGGCACATGTGTAAGAAATGAGGAGAAAAGGTGAGCGGCAAGGCATAAGAGGCATGCAGGCTGGATGGCTAAGGAGCGCTGCGTGTGCCTGTTGAGAAGCGCAGGTGCGCATTTGCTGAACAAAATTTCCACACGGCTGCCCCTGGCCGTGCAACAGAGCACCATCACCGGCTGCAGTTTTCCACTGTCACACAGCGCGGAGAGGCCGTTCCTAGCACGAAGCAAGGTTCCTGGCGCAGCGTTTCCTACGGACAACAATTGCCTTGCAGTTCGCCAGCTCTCCCCCTACTCAAGGGTTTATAAACATTGGCAAAAGACTTTTCAACATTTCAGGCCACCGAACTAAGGTGTATTATGTGGACTCTCATTCAGGACTACAATAACCATCATTCCTGATGGTGACAAGACGATGTAGCCACGCCCACTGAGGGCGTTCCCGTACTAGTGAAATAAAGCTGGTGCTAAACAGGTTTGAGAGCCTTGCCTGTTTTGTTGGAATATGCCCCATGAAGAAGAGGCGGCCAGCCTCGAAACGCTTTGGGCACATGTGTAAGAAATGAGGAGAAAAGGTGAGCGGCAAGGCATAAGAGGCATGCAGGCTGGATGGCTAAGGAGCGCTGCGTGTGCCTGTTGAGAAGCGCAGGTGCGCATTTGCTGAACAAAATTTCCACACGGCTGCCCCTGGCCGTGCAACAGAGCACCATCACCGGCTGCAGTTTTCCACTGTCACACAGCGCGGAGAGGCCGTTCCTAGCACGAAGCAAGGTTCCTGGCGCAGCGTTTCCTACAACAATTGCCTTGCAGTTCGCCAGATCTCCCCCTACTCAAGGGTTTATAAACATTGGCAAAAGACTTTTCAACATTTCAGGCCACCGAACTAAGGTGTATTATGTGGACTCTCATTCAGGACTAAAATAACCATCATTCCTGATGGTGACAAGACGATGTAGCCACGCCCACTGAGGGCGTTCCCGTACTAGTGAAATAAAGCTGGTGCTAAACAGGTTTGAGAGCCTTGCCTGTTTTGTTGGAATATGCCCCATGAAGAGGAGGCGGCCAGCCTCGAAACGCATCGGGCACATGTGTAAGAAATGAGGAGAAAAGGTGAGCGGCAAGGCATAAGAGGCATGCAGGCTGGATGGCTAAGGAGCGCTGCGTGTGCCTGTTGAGAAGCGCAGGTGCGCATTTGCTGAACAAAATTTCCACACGGCTGCCCCTGGCCATGCAACAGAGCACCATCACCGGCTGCAGTTTTCCACTGTCACACAGCGCGGAGAGGCCGTTCCTAGCACGAAGCAAGGTTCCTGGTGCAGCGTTTCCTACGGACAACAATTGCCTTGCAGTTCGCCAGCTCTCCCCCTACTCAAGGGTTTATAAACATTGGCAAAAGACTTTTCAACATTTCAGGCCACCGAACTAAGGTGTATTATGTGGACTCTCATTCAGGACTACAATAACCATCATTCCTGATGGTGACAAGACGATGTAGCCACGCCCACTGAGGGCGTTCCCGTACTAGTGAAATAAAGCTGGTGCTAAACAGGTTTGAGAGCCTTGCCTGTTTTGTTGGAATATGCCCCATGAAGAAGAGGCGGCCAGCCTCGAAACGCGTCGGGCACATGTGTAAGAAATGAGGAGAAAAGGTGAGCGGCAAGGCATAAGAGGCATGCAGGCTGGATGGCTAAGGAGCGCTGCGTGTGCCTGTTGAGAAGCGCAGGTGCGCATTTGCTGAACAAAATTTCCACACGGCTGCCCCTGGCCGTGCAACAGAGCACCATCCCCGGCTGCAGTTTTCCACTGTCACACAGCGCGGAGAGGCCGTTCCTAGCACGAAGCAAGGTTCCTGGCGCAGCGTTTCCTACGGACAACAATTGCCTTGCAGTTCGCCAGCTCTCCCCCTACTCAAGGGTTTATAAACATTGGCAAAAGACTTTTCAACATTTCAGGCCACCGAACTAAGGTGTATTATGTGGACTCTCATTCAGGACTACAATAACCATCATTCCTGATGGTGACAAGACGATGTAGCCACGCCCACTGAGGGCGTTCCCGTACTAGTGAAATAAAGCTGGTGCTAAACAGGTTTGAGAGCCTTGCCTGTTTTGTTGGAATATGCCCCATGAAGAAGAGGCGGCCAGCCTCGAAACGCGTCGGGCACATGTGTAAGAAATGAGGAGAAAAGGTGAGCGGCAAGGCATAAGAGGCATGCAGGCTGGATGGCTAAGGAGCGCTGCGTGTGCCTGTTGAGAAGCGCAGGTGCGCATTTGCTGAACAAAATTTCCACACGGCTGCCCCTGGCCGTGCAACAGAGCACCATCACCGGCTGCAGTTTTCCACTGTCACACACCGTGGAGAGGCCGTTCCTAGCACGAAGCAAGGTTCCTGGCGCAGCGTTTCCTACGGACAACAATTGCCTTGCAGTTCGCCAGCTCTCCCCCTACTCAAGGGTTTATAAACATTGGCAAAAGACTTTTCAACATTTCAGGCCACCGAACTAAGGTGTATTATGTGGACTCTCATTCAGGACTACAATAACCATCATTCCTGATGGTGACAAGACGATGTAGCCACGCCCACTGAGGGCGTTCCCGTACTAGTTAAATAAAGCTGGTGCTAAACAGGTTTGAGAGCCTTGCCTGTTTTGTTGGAATATGCCCCATGAAGAAGAGGCGGCCAGCCTCGAAACGCGTCGGGCACATGTGTAAGAAATGAGGAGAAAAGGTGAGCGGCAAGGCATAAGAGGCATGCAGGCTGGATGGCTAAGGAGCGCTGCGTGTGCCTGTTGAGAAGCGCAGGCGCGCATTTGCTGAACAAAATTTCCACACGGCTGCCCCTGGCCGTGCAACAGAGCACCATCACCGGCTGCAGTTTTCCACTGTCACACAGCGCGGAGAGGCCGTTCCTAGCACGAAGCAAGGTTCCTGGCGCAGCGTTTCCTACGGACAACAATTGCCTTGCAGTTCGCCAGCTCTCCCCCTACTCAAGGGTTTATAAACATTGGCAAAAGACTTTTCAACATTTCAGGCCACCGAACTAAGGTGTATTATGTGGACTCTCATTCAGGACTACAATAACCATCATTCCTGATGGTGACAAGACGATGTAGCCACGCCCACTGAGGGCGTTCCCGTACTAGTGAAATAAAGCTGGTGCTAAACAGGTTTGAGAGCCTTGCCTGTTTTGTTGGAATATGCCCCATGAAGAAGAGGCGGCCAGCCTCGAAACGCGTCGGGCACATGTGTAAGAAATGAGGAGAAAAGGTGAGCGGCAAGGCATAAGAGGCATGCAGGCTGGATGGCTAAGGAGCGCTGCGTGTGCCTGTTGAGAAGCGCAGGTGCGCATTTGCTGAACAAAATTTCCACACGGCTGCCCCTGGCCGTGCAACAGAGCACCATCACCGGCTGCAGTTTTCCACTGTCACATAGCGCGGAGAGGCCGTTCCTAGCACGAAGCAAGGTTCCTGGCGCAGCGTTTCCTACGGACAACAATTGCCTTGCAGTTCGCCAGCTCTCCCCCTACTCAAGGGTTTATAAACATTGGCAAAAGACTTTTCAACATTTCAGGCCACCGAACTAAGGTGTATTATGTGGACTCTCATTCAGGACTACAATAACCATCATTCCTGATGGTGACAAGACGATGTAGCCACGCCCACTGAGGGCGTTCCCGTACTAGTGAAATAAAGCTGGTGCTAAACAGGTTTGAGAGCCTTGCCTGTTTTGTTGGAATATGCCCCATGAAGAAGAGGCGACCAGCCTCGAAACGCGTCGGGCACATGTGTAAGAAATGAGGAGAAAAGGTGAGCGGCAAGGCATAAGAGGCATGCAGGCTGGATGGCTAAGGAGCGCTGCGTGTGCCTGTTGAGAAGCACAGGTGCGCATTTGCTGAACAAAATTTCCACACGGCTGCCCCTGGCCGTGCAACAGAGCACCATCACCGGCTGCAGTTTTCCACTGTCACACAGCGCGGAGAGGCCGTTCCTAGCACGAAGCAAGGTTCCTGGCGCAGCGTTTCCTACGGACAACAATTGCCTTGCAGTTCGCCAGCTCTCCCCCTACTCAAGGGTTTATAAACATTGGCAAAAGACTTTTCAACATTTCAGGCCACCGAACTAAGGTGTATTATGTGGACTCTCATTCAGGACTACAATAACCATCATTCCTGATGGTGACAAGACGATGTAGCCACGCCCACTGAGGGCGTTCCCGTACTAGTGAAATAAAGCTGGTGCTAAACAGGTTTGAGAGCCTTGCCTGTTTTGTTGGAATATGCCCCATGAAGAAGAGGCGGCCAGCCTCGAAACGCGTCGGGCACATGTGTAAGAAATGAGGAGAAAAGGTGAGCGGCAAGGCATAAGAGGCATGCAGGCTGGATGGCTAAGGAGCGCTGCGTGTGCCTGTTGAGAAGCGCAGGTGCGCATTTGCTGAACAAAATTTCCACACGGCTGCCCCTGGCCGTGCAACAGAGCACCATCACCGGCTGCAGTTTTCCACTGTCACACAGCGCGGAGAGGCCGTCCCTAGCACGAAGCAAGGTTCCTGGCGCAGCGTTTCCTACGGACAACAATTGCCTTGCAGTTCGCCAGCTCTCCCCCTACTCAAGGGTTTATAAACATTGGCAAAAGACTTTTCAACATTTCAGGCCACCGAACTAAGGTGTATTATGTGGACTCTCATTCAGGACTACAATAACCATCATTCCTGATGGTGACAAGACGATGTAGCCACGCCCACTGAGGGCGTTCCCGTACTAGTGAAATAAAGCTGGTGCTAAACAGGTTTGAGAGCCTTGCCTGTTTTGTTGGAATATGCCCCATGAAGAAGAGGCGGCCAGCCTCGAAACGCGTCGGGCACATGTGTAAGAAATGAGGAGAAAAGGTGAGCGGCAAGGCATAAGAGGCATGCAGCCTGGATGGCTAAGGAGCGCTGCGTGTGCCTGTTGAGAAGCGCAGGTGCGCATTTGCTGAACAAAATTTCCACACGGCTGCCCCTGGCCGTGCAACAGAGCACCATCACCGGCTGCAGTTTTCCACTGTCACACAGCGCGGAGAGGCCGTTCCTAGCACGAAGCAAGGTTCCTGGCGCAGCGTTTCCTACGGACAACAATTGCCTTGCAGTTCGCCAGCTCTCCCACTACTCAAGGGTTTATAAACATTGGCAAAAGACTTTTCAACATTTCAGGCCACCGAACTAAGGTGTATTATGTGGACTCTCATTCAGGACTACAATAACCATCATTCCTGATGGTGACAAGACGATGTAGCCACGCCCACTGAGGGCGTTCCCGTACTAGTGAAATAAAGCTGGTGCTAAACAGGTTTGAGAGCCTTGCCTGTTTTGTTGGAATATGCCCCATGAAGAAGAGGCGGCCAGCCTCGAAACGCGTCGGGCACATGTGTAAGAAATGAGGAGAAAAGGTGAGCGGCAAGGCATAAGAGGCATGCAGGCTGGATGGCTAAGGAGCGCTGCGTGTGCCTGTTGAGAAGCGCAGGTGCGCATTTGCTGAACAAAATTTCCACACGGCTGCCCCTGGCCGTGCAACAGAGCACCATCACCGGCTGCAGTTTTCCACTGTCACACAGCGCGGAGAGGCCGTTCCTAGCACGAAGCAAGGTTCCTGGCGCAGCGTTTCCTACGGACAACAATTGCCTTGCAGTTCGCCAGCTCTCCCCCTACTCAAGGGTTTATAAACATTGGCAAAAGACTTTTCAACATTTCAGGCCACCGAACTAAGGTGTATTATGTGGACTCTCATTCAGGACTACAATAACCATCATTCCTGATGGTGACAAGACGATGTAGCCACGCCCACTGAGGGCGTTCCCGTACTAGTGAAATAAAGCTGGTGCTAAACAGGTTTGAGAGCCTTGCCTGTTTTGTTGGAATATGCCCCATGAAGAAGAGGCGGCCAGCCTCGAAACGCGTCGGGCACATGTGTAAGAAATGAGGAGAAAAGGTGAGCGGCAAGGCATAAGAGGCATGCGGGCTGGATGGCTAAGGAGCGCTGCGTGTGCCTGTTGAGAAGCGCAGGTGCGCATTTGCTGAACAAAATTTCCACACGGCTGCCCCTGGCCGTGCAACAGAGCACCATCACCGGCTGCAGTTTTCCACTGTCACACAGCGCGGAGAGGCCGTTCCTAGCACGAAGCAAGGTTCCTGGCGCAGCGTTTCCTACGGACAACAATTGCCTTGCAGTTCGCCAGCTCTCCCCCTACTCAAGGGTTTATAAACATTGGCAAAAGACTTTTCAACATTTCAGGCCACCGAACTAAGGTGTATTATGTGGACTCTCATTCAGGACTACAATAACCATCATTCCTGATGGTGACAAGACGATGTAGCCACGCCCACTGAGGGCGTTCCCGTACTAGTGAAATAAAGCTGGTGCTAAACAGGTTTGAGAGCCTTGCCTGTTTTGTTGGAATATGCCCCATGAAGAAGAGGCGGCCAGCCTCGAAACGCGTCGGGCACATGTGTAAGAAATGAGGAGAAAAGGTGAGCGGCAAGGCATAAGAGGCATGCAGGCTGGATGGCTAAGGAGCGCTGCGTGTGCCTGTTGAGAAGCGCAGGTGCGCATTTGCTGAACAAAATTTCCACACGGCTGCCCCTGGCCGTGCAACAGAGCACCATCACCGGCTGCAGTTTTCCACTGTCACACAGCGCGGAGAGGCCGTTCCTAGCACGAAGCAAGGTTCCTGGCGCAGCGTTTCCTACGGACAACAATTGCCTTGCAGTTCGCCAGCTCTCCCCCTACTCAAGGGTTTATAAACATTGGCAAAAGACTTTTCAACATTTCAGGCCACCGAACTAAGGTGTATTATGTGGACTCTCATTCAGGACTACAATAACCATCATTCCTGATGGTGACAAGACGATGTAGCCACGCCCACTGAGGGCGTTCCCGTACTAGTGAAATAAAGCTGGTGCTAAACAGGTTTGAGAGCCTTGCCTGTTTTGTTGGAATATGCCCCATGAAGAAGAGGCGGCCAGCCTCGAAACGCGTCGGGCACATGTGTAAGAAATGAGGAGAAAAGGTGAGCGGCAAGGCATAAGAGGCATGCAGGCTGGATGGCTAAGGAGCGCTGCGTGTGCCTGTTGAGAAGCGCAGGTGCGCATTTGCTGAACAAAATTTCCACACGGCTGCCCCTGGCCGTGCAACAGAGCACCATCACCGGCTGCAGTTTTCCACTGTCACACAGCGCGGAGAGGCCGTTCCTAGCACGAAGCAAGGTTCCTGGCGCAGCGTTTCCTACGGACAACAATTGCCTTGCAGTTCGCCAGCTCTCCCCCTACTCAAGGGTTTATAAACATTGGCAAAAGACTTTTCAACATTTCAGGCCACCGAACTAAGGTGTATTATGTGGACTCTCATTCAGGACTACAATAACCATCATTCCTGATGGTGACAAGACGATGTAGCCACGCCCACTGAGGGCGTTCCCGTACTAGTGAAATAAAGCTGGTGCTAAACAGGTTTGAGAGCCTTGCCTGTTTTGTTGGAATATGCCCCATGAAGAAGAGGCGGCCAGCCTCGAAACGCGTCGGGCACATGTGTAAGAAATGAGGAGAAAAGGTGAGCGGCAAGGCATAAGAGGCATGCAGGCTGGATGGCTAAGGAGCGCTGCGTGTGCCTGTTGAGAAGCGCAGGTGCGCATTTGCTGAACAAAATTTCCACACGGCTGCCCCTGGCCGTGCAACAGAGCACCATCACCGGCTGCAGTTTTCCACTGTCACACATCGCGGAGAGGCCGTTCCTAGCACGAAGCAAGGTTCCTGGCGCAGCGTTTCCTACGGACAACAATTGCCTTGCAGTTCGCCAGCTCTCCCCCTACTCAAGGGTTTATAAACATTGGCAAAAGACTTTTCAACATTTCAGGCCACCGAACTAAGGTGTATTATGTGGACTCTCATTCAGGACTACAATAACCATCATTCCTGATGGTGACAAGACGATGTAGCCACGCCCACTGAGGGCGTTCCCGTACTAGTGAAATAAAGCTGGTGCTAAACAGGTTTGAGAGCCTTGCCTGTTTTGTTGGAATATGCCCCATGAAGAAGAGGCGGCCAGCCTCGAAACGCGTCGGGCACATGTGTAAGAAATGAGGAGAAAAGGTGAGCGGCAAGGCATAAGAGGCATGCAGGCTGGATGGCTAAGGAGCGCTGCGTGTGCCTGTTGAGAAGCGCAGGTGCGCATTTGCTGAACAAAATATATATATATGTATATATATATATATATATATATATATATATATATATATATATGAAACACGTGACTCCTCTGGATTTCTCGGTGTTTCCGGCGCCTGCTCAGCACACCAGCAAACAGAAGGGAGACGGACCACGCAACATCAGCATATCGATATTTTTATTCGGTACACAGAAAGCAGCTACGCGTTTCTGGCAAGGTATGCCCTTGTTCACGCTGCAACATGTACATAGAACTCAATGCTTTTTTAAATGCAGTTTCAAAAAGTGACCACCCCTTCACAGTGACGTAGTGAGTCATGTGACTTAATAGATAGTGAAAACATACTGCCACAGTATATATAAGTAAATACATCTGACGGTAACATACCACAAAAATAAATCACCGGTTAAATCCATAATCAGACAAAAATGACAAGTAAGTTAAATCACTGGTTAAATCCATATTCCTATTTGTACATTTTAGGCAGTCAATATATTTAAGACTATTTACATCACATAGTATCTCAATATGACAAGACCTCATTTCTTGGGAGAATACTACCAAGTTGCTAAACCTGTCTGCTCATATAACCATGGCAGTTAATAAAGTGCTAAGTGAAGGTTGAAGATAAAGTGCAAAGTTGAAAAAAGTGCAAGGGAGAGGAAGCTGTACGAGATAAAGTGCAATACCATTCATTAATCCAAGTACGAAATGCCATATCTAGGCACAATCCAGTTTCATATGGGTATAACTGATTCCCACTTCATTCTATGTGTATGGTTCGTACCTTAATAATAATAAATAGTATAAATAATTAAAATTTTATGAAATCCTATAAATACACCTGAATTAGTGACAATCAATTGATGATATATATACAAAACATTAATAGCATATATATACACCTCTATTAACAAATGTAAAACCCACAAAATTTATATATGGTGATTTCATGTCTGTGTCTAAGATATCCTACATCCTATCAAGTAGAAAACAATGCAGAGAGATAGAATGCAATGTAGAAAAGTAGAAAAATAGAAAAATAGAAAATTAGAAAAATACAAGTATATACAGATATAGACATATGAAAAATATATATCTGTACAAAGTATCTACATCTTCATATTTACAAAAAGGAAAGATTTCATCAAATTATTTACATGAAGCAGCAAGAGGAAATGTATTCAGACCCGCCCTCAACCTCAAAATAGGGAACCTAACTAAGAGGGAGGAAAAGATAATGGATGCGGGTCTGGGGAAATATGCAGGCAAATTTAGCCGGAAGAACAAAACAGTATATTACAAAAAGTGATGCATCTCATCAATATTGTTCAATCCGTTCGGCCAACGTGTATCTAGTTCTAATATCACCCTAGTCTCCAGCTGTCTTAAAAGTGATTCCCTGTCACCTCCTCTTTTCAGGGGTGGTATAGCACCGATCACAAAGTAATTTAAACATGATAAATCTTTGTTGTGTGCTCTTTTAAAATGCCGGGCCACCGGGTAGGCAGGGTCACTATGCAAAATCGCGCGCAAATGTTGTAGAATCCTGACGTGTACCTGCAGCTTGGTACTACCAACATATCGTAAACCGCAGGTACACGTCAGGACATACACGGCAAAGTCTGTTTTGCAATTAAAGTTGCCTGTGATCTTTTTTGGCTCTGTAGCAAAAGGAGTTAAATATTGTGAGGTGTTAATGCCAAATATATATATATATATTTGCAACACGTTCCATAGGACATTCCACAAAAAGTCTTCAACAAATTGAAAGAAATGCTTATGGGAAATACATTGGACAGGCAATCAATCAAGAGTTTGCATAGCTAAATGCATACAAATGGTTTATAAGAGAGGACTGGGCATGGCACGCGTTCAATTCTAATATTAGGCGCCTCACCTCATCACTATTAATGACTGAGTGTTTGGAGAGAGAGAAAACTCAGAGCAGCAATGGGAACTAGATCACTTAAAACACATAGGTCCCTTAAATGATTGTATCAGTCCAAGATCACCACAACCCTCCCAGCGGTCACAACACTGACATTAACTGTTTGGCACAAAACACTGCAACATATTGGTTAGGACAAAAATCTTACACAAGAGTACCCCCACAACGCCCCCTCCTCCAGTGGCTTGAAGACTGGCTCCCGCCAACCACAAGATCACTCAGGAGATATTTGAGACAAAGAGCTCATGAAATAATTTGAAAACCGAAGCAGGGAATACACCATGCATAAATGTAAATTTTTCAAATGCCACCAGTTGAGACATGTTTGAACCACACAGGGGCCATTTGACAGGACTCCTGGAGCTCAACCCCCTAGAAGCCAAACTAATACTAGAATTATATGGACAGGGCAGCATGTCTTAAATATATCACCCTTTAGTTGTTAACGCCCTAGAACACAAGCTTCCCTTGTGCACTAGTAGGGAGGGAGACCTGGGCATAATAATTGACGATGAATGGAGAGGCCATAATACACCCTGAATGTTGGGGATGTCAGCTTGCCTGTGTCTTATCCAGTTTATTTACCAGCACCAAATGTACTTTACTGCAGAGAGTTGTGGAGTGTGGAGGATGGATGCCAAGGCCTCCCTAGACTTCCCTAGATGGCAGGGCATGAAGGGGAGTCTCGAGCACATGATTGGGATTGCCCCGACATCCAGCCATACTGGAACAACAATCCCTGGCTGCAGTGACTGGGAAACCTGTAGAGCTTACACCTAAAGTAGCTTTAATGGGAATCATGGATGAACTTGCTAGTTCTAAAGGTAGCCATGCACTTATCATCTTGTGTTACTTAATTGCCAAATTGGACATGGTGAAGAAATGGAAAGCCAATTTCACTTCCGCCTCCAACAAAACCTACCTATCCACAATGCAGGAATCGAGGCAGGAAATGGACCACCGCTCACTCCTTGAGAAAGCAAGAGGCTGCCTCCAAAAATACAAGATCTGGCGGGCATGGTTGCAACAAGTATAGAATGCATAGAACTTCCTGACCAGGTAGCTCTATCACCCACTGTAGGCTTCCCTATAAAACTAGACCTCTGTGATGGAGATGCCCTGTCTACAAAGCCCAAACAGATGCTCCTGTATGCACATGCAGAACTGTAACTGTTAATGAGAGTAGCTAAAACCTTTAAAATGCTTCTACAGAAAGGATTTAAAGCCATACCATGGATCTCCAAACACTGTAAATTTGCTGTATTGTCTGCTAACTTGTTTGAAAAATCAACAAAAATGTTCTGTAAATAAACAGGCTACACCAGCTAGTTTCCTTGAACCCTTTGGTATGTCAGACATCACTGACATCCAGTGTAATAGGATCCCTTGGGATAGACACCCATGTCTTCCATTCCTATGAGAATAATAACACCAGCCACATTAAAGCAGTAATAACTGTGTGAAGTTGCTTTCTAGTAAAACCAGTGCACCCAGTCCCAGCCTCACAATATGGAACTTGAATCCATATTTTAAAACATTCTTTTATTAGCTGTGCGGCTGAGGAAAGGACGCAGCATCGAGTTGTCATTGACTATTGACTGTTGTTACTCTGAATTTTACATTAACTTTGGGATGCTCCTTGTCAAGTCTGGTGGCCTACCTTTTGCTTTTAGAAGTAACGCGTTATTAACTGTATTTATTGATGCTATTCTGGTACGTGGTTGGAGTTAAGCGAAGGTTATCCTTTCCTATAATTTTTTTTATATTAATAATTGTATTGCCTCACTTTTATCGAGAATGATGGGCGGAGCCTAATGAAAAATATGTTCTAATGTTTTTAAGTCTTGATTCTCATATGTTGATTGTAATTATTTTATTAATCAAACCATAACTGTTTTTTGTTCAAGAACCCGTGTGGTTATGTGGTGTGAGGTGACATAATAATCAGCTTGTCAAATAGATTATTTACAAAGTCCAAATAACCTGGAAAACCTCTTATGTTCAATGTCAATTTGAGAGGAAAGATTCATCTAGATAGCACAGTTCATGTCTCACTACCACAGTCAGGAAGGGGATAATATTGGGAGTCCATAAGCTGTGTGTGAATGTGACTTCATGTCACAGCACAGAAAGAAACGTTATGCAACAGCAGGATAGTGCAGCACAACTCCTGTTAAACTGGGATAGTTGGCATCTTTCTATCATTTCAGCCCCACCACTGCTCTATATTTATTCATTTATTGTTTATTTGTTTTTCAAGGCATTGGTTTGTGACAGGAAATTACTTTTTGGCCTAGACAACTTTATTGAAGATCTTAAACTGAACTATTCACTTTTCAAGGACAACTTATGTTAAAAGGGACTTTTATAAGACACAGTGGCAGCAGTCTCGAAGAAGATAATAAACACATGCAGAGGGATACTGGACAGTGGCAGCACGCCATATTAAAGATTCATTCAATCTGGGAATCCAATGCTGCACACCAGCCATCAATTAAGTTTCACATAAATGCTTAACCTTTTTGGCTTTGTGTACGGTGTTCTAAACAGAGCGTGTGCCAAGGTCCCTGTCGCACAGACAGTCCACTCACAGGCATATTTATGTAGCACAAAACAAGCACAGGGGCAGCTAAGGGCTGCGTGTAGGCATAAGGAACATTTAAGGTCATAAACATGTGCATGGACCTCCCGCTGATACTGGCACCGTGATCCTAGCATGTGAGCACAGCACATACACTGTAACCAAGACATCAAGTTCCCCTACACCTGTTGTGGGCTCATTGCAAGTGGTATCAGTAGGGAGTGCTAGAAGCACACCCTGCCTCTTGCCCAGGACCGTTCTGACGATGAGATAGCGTCAGAGTATATGGGAAAGCCTTGCACCAGGAAACGGGTCTGACACTATGGATCTGACAAACAATGGGCAGCATCAGCTAATCCAAGGCATACAACTGCACCTCTTCTTGAGGTCACCCTGGTGCTGCTAAGGACTTTAAAGACTGGAGTCCGAGTGTCTCTGGAAATTGCGTCCTCCGCATAGTATCAACACAAAAGGTCACACAGATACAGGCGCACACATGTCTTTAAGTGGCCCGGGTCTCACCAGGTCTGAGCACCTGCAGTTTTTGAAAGGAGGCCTCGAACGGTCCCTATCTGGCTCTGATTAACGTACTAGCACAGGCGGCCCTTTTTGTTCCGGACTGCAGTGACAAAAGGCACATGGATGGGCGTGTGCTCACACTGCTCACTTCTCACTAGTGGAGAAGTTACGGTATGACGTCATGCCAGGTGAGCATTGTAGGGGAAGGGAAATCCTTTAAAGAGAGTCATTTTCTCTCTTGATTTCCCTTCTCTTCTTGAAACTCAGGAGCAGCAACATCGCCCTGGTGTCACCAGTGCTTTAAGTGGAAGCTTTTAAAATATTCTGTAGAACAAGCCATTGTTGCTGTTTATTTATCATACTACACAACTAACAACCATTGTCCTGACTTCTTGAAGGTATGATATTAGTTTTTTGCAATGACAGAAACAGCAAAATACGAGTCCGGCGGCACACTATGCTAAGCACAGATTTTTGACTTAGGTGTTTTAAACCACGCCCTTAATTACATTGGCAACGCCCCGTTGAGAGACCCTCAAGTTTTTTCATCCCACTTAAAGCCCAGGGCGCACATACATGTTCAGGGGCCCCAGAGTCGTAGACCTGGAATCTCCATACAATACATAAAGAAATAACGTGCCCTACTGCTTGCCACCTCAACCATTCTCTTTTCATATCACCAGAGCTGTTACTGTTTCAAAACATACCTAAAAATAGAGACGGTAACCATCTCTTAAACTAGGAAAGGTAGCTTTTCACAAATTACATCAACACATAAAACCAGAATTCCAATATATACCCCAAAAGGGGCATTTATAGAACCATCCTAAACCCCGCTGGGCCTTCTATTTTATCTTTTCAAGTCAATAAAGTGATATCCATTAAACTTGCTATTGATAACACCTACTCTCTGAGTGGCAATTCGGTTTGTGGTGCCTGCTATGAAATAACCATATCATTAGTATTGCCATTAAACAGACTTGAGATATGCCACAACCACAAAGACATAAATAACAGGACCTTGGAGAAATGAATTGCTTCCTGTTTACTTAATATTTTCTGCAATACATTACTGCAGGCCTTACAGTGATGATAAGAAATGTAAGCCCGTAAATTTCATTATAAAGAGTGAACGTAGCATAATTCGGGATCACTTGCTTTGTTATTTTACTTGGGGTGAAGACCTTGAGTCGCAGGTTGTTATTTCCAAATTAATAAGGCCTACTGGAAAATGGTAAAAACCCAGCAGTGTCCTGACATAAGAGTGTTTGTAAGGCTGATGAAAGGTCAGCCTAACAGACGCTCTTTATCTTCAGGTCAGGCAGCCAGGCGCTATATGTGGGCTAAATGTTCGAGCACAGTATGCCTGAGCTGACCTTTGCCAGACTCAAGATGTCTCAGCTCCTGTGCATGTTTCTTCTTCAGCCTTGCTAAGCGTTTTGGAGGACTTCCCTCCTCAAGACGAGGGGGCATGTTATTGATGGCTCCAGACCTGAGTGCTTCAGTTTTAAGCCTTGAAATGCCCCAGGAGTTTTATCTATCACTTATACTGCACCACATAATGGAGTCAGCAACTCCCACTGAGCCCATCCCACTCTGTGATGAGGTAAGGACTGCTGCCTCCACTCATTGGCTGAACTTTGGCCAATCAATCAATCAATCAATCAGTTAATTTGTAAAGTGCACTACATACACGCAAGGGTTTCAAGGCACTGAAGGGAGGGGAGGAAGGGGGGTGCTGTTCCTACTGGTCGAACAGCCAGGTCTTGAGTTGTCTCCTGATGGTTAGAAGGTCTTTGGTTTGTTGTAGGATGAGGGGGAGGATGTTCTAGGTCTTGGCGACGCAGTGGGAGAAGGATTTGCCTCCGGCTGTGGTTTTACGGATGCGTGGGACGGTAGCCTGGGAGAGGTTTGCGGAGCGGAGTTTCCTGTTGGGTACGTAGAAGGGGATTTGGCTGTTGAGATAGGCTGGGCGGGTCTTGTGGAGTGCCTTGTGTGTGCTTGAAGGCGATTCTTTTGTCGACAGGGAGCCAGTGTAGGTTCCTCAGGTGGGGGGGTGATGTGGTCGCAGTTTGGGACGTCGAGGATCAGGCGTGCAGAGGCATTCTGGATTCTTTTCAGTCTGTTGATGAGCTTGGTCGGGGCTCTGGCGTAGAGGACATTTCCGTAGTCAAGTCTGCTGCTGACTAGGGCCTGGGTGACTGTTTTCCTTGTGTCTGTCGGGATCCATCTGTAGATCTTACGGAGCATACAGAGGGTGTTGAAACAGGTGAAGGAGACAGCGTTGACTTGTTTGGTCATGGTGAGTTTCGAGTCGAAGATGACTCCCAGGTTGCGTGCGTGGGTGCTGGGATCGGGGGGTGTCCCCGGTGATGCGGGCCACCAGGAGTCATCCCATGCTGAGGGGTTGGGCTGGAGGATGAGGATCTCCTTCTTGTCTGTGTTCAGTTTGAGGCGGCTATGCTCTATTCATTCGGCGACGGCCTTCATTCCCTGGTGGAGGTTGGATTTGGCGATGAGGGGGTCCTTGGTGAGGGAAAGTATCCGTTGCGTGTTGTCGGCGTAGGAGATTATGTTGAGGTCATGCTGTTGGGCGATGCATGTGAGAGGTGCCATGTAGACGTTGAACAGTGTCGGGCTGAGGAAGGATCCCTGCGGGATGCCACAGATGATCTCGAAGGTTTTAGATCGGAACGGGGGAGGCGGACTCTCTGGGTTCGGCTGGAGTGGAAGGAAGAGGTCCAGTCCAGGGCTTTGTCTCAGATTCCTGCATCGTGGAGTCGTGTGCGTAGTGTGCGGTGGCAGACGGTGTCGAAGGCGGCAGAGAGGTCCAGAAGGATGAGGGCCACCGTCTGCCATTGTCCAACAGGATCCTGATGTCGTCTGTGGCAGTGATGAGGGCGGTCTCGGTACTGTGGTTGCTGCGGAAACCTGACTGGGAGGGGTCCAGGATTCTGTTGTCTTCGAGGTAGCGGGAGAGCTGGATGTTGACTATCTTCTCAATGACCTTAGCTGGGAACGGAAGCAGGGAGATGGGCCGGAAGTTTATCAGATCGCTGGGGTCCGCATTGGGTTTCTTCAGTAGGGCGTTGATCTCTGCGTGTTTCCAGCTCTCAGGGAAGGTCACGGTCTCGAAGGAGAGGTTGATGATGTTGCGTAGGTGGGGTGCGATGAAGCTGCCATCTTTGTTGTAGATGTAGTGTGGAAAGGGGTCAGACGGTGAGCCGGAGTCGATTGTGCCCATGGTCTTGATTGTATCTTCGATGCTCACTTTGGCCCAGGTTGTCAGGGGGGTCATAGTTGGTGGGGTGTGGTTGTTCCTGCGTGTTGGGGCCTGTAGGGGTCGTCCGGGCGTTGAAGCTGTTGTGGATGTCGGCGATCTTGCGGTGGAAGAAGGTGGCGAGGGAGTCGCACAAGGCTTGCGATGGCAGATGTCATTGGCGTTGGAGCTGGGGTTGGAGAGTTCCTTCACGACGTCGAAGAGCTCCTTGCTGTTGTGTGAGTTGTTGTTTTTTTTTTTTTTTTTTTTTTAAATATATTTTTATTGCAGGAATCAGTAAATCAGTACAGTAACGACCAGCATGGTATCATAAGCAATAGTAACAGAATAAAGCCCTCTGGCCCCCCTCCATAAAGTCTGTACACAGCCAACCAGCCCACAACCCTGGGGTCGGGCGGCGAATTGCAATGGGGGTCAGTAGGATGCTGGAGCTGGTCCGGATAATGCACTGTCCGTCATCTGCTTTTCCAAACAAGCCTAAAACCCCCAAAATAAACCCCCTCCCCATAAATGTCTACTAACTAAGAGAAACCGCCCCCCCCCCACCACCAGCGCCGGGGAGCTATCAACATAGGATCTGCTATCGGACCCACGGGGAAGGCAATAGGACTGTCAGTACTAACGTTCACCGGGACTCGGGGTGAGTCGCTTCTTCACTTTCAGAGTCGCTAGGGGCACTATAATCCCTGAGGGCCTGCACCAACATTTCCCACTCCAACGCGGCCTCCTGCGCCTTCTCATTACCCTGCCTCCAAGCCAGTTGATATCTCAGTGCGCTCTCTCCCGCCGCCCACTTCAAAAGCTCACTGTGCCATCTGCTGCCCGCCGGACCAGCTCGTGCCTTCCAGTTCCTAGTCACCTCTCGTTTAGCAAGGAGGAGCCCCAGGTCGATAAACTTACTAGAAATTTTATTCCTGGGGGTATGGGGAAACCAGTGTAGGAGCCCCACCGCCGCATCCAATGATAAGAGTCTCCCTGTCACCTCCTCCAGGGTCGTCGCTACCTCCTGCCAGTAGGATGTCAGTCCCGGACAGGCCCATAACATGTGTAGGAGGTCCGCCTCCTGAGCCGGGCATCTAGGGCATTCCGCCGAGGCCGTGGCAAAATAACGCCTGACTTTCACCGGGGTCAGGTACGCTCTATGGAGAACATAATAGTGGACCAGTTGGAAACGGGCGTTGCATGTGCCCTTCCAGGCCCGTCTCACCAACTGGGACCAGGTCGTTTCCGGGATCTCCCTACCAATGTCCTCCTCCCAGCGGGTCCTCAAAGTGGTGAGAGGAGCCAATCCCTCGGTAATCAACCTGCCGTATAGGCAAGTGACCGCCTTCACCGTGCCCGCCGACATCATTACGTACTGGCACACCTGAGATAAGTGGGGTTCCTCCTGCCCGTTCTTCCAGTGTGCCTGGATCGCTCGTACAATGGCCGAGTGCAGCAGAAAGTCACCTCGGGAGATCCCGAAGCGGTCAATGAGATCCTGAAAGGACAAGAGCGCGCCGTCCTCGTACAGATCACCAACGAGCTGTAAACCGGAATCCTCCCAGGCCGCCAAACGTGACCAATCCCCTCCGTGGGGGAGGGCCGTCAGCATCCCCAACGGTATTTCAGGCGCATATGGTGTTCTCAGTTGGCCTCGGGCGTGGGCCCGATTCCAACACAGGTGGACAGTCCGCTCCTCCATCGACAAGTCCCGCAGGACTAAACGTTGTCGCAGCGCTATAAAGGAGAGAACATGCCTGGCCATACCTGTCCCTCTTCCGTCTTCCGGGCCCCGGAATTCCCTGGCGATCTCCTGGGTGAAGGTCTGGAGCTGTGCCGCCAGATAATACTTTTCGAAGTCCGGCACAGCGAGCCCCCCCTCGTCTTTCGGCCTCATCAAGGTATTGAGGGCCACCCGCCGCCGGCCCGTTCCCCAGAGGAATCCGACCACCATAGAGCGTAATCGACGGAACGTGGCCGGTGGGACCCAGATCGGCAAAGTCCGGAAGTAATATAATAACCGGGGAAGCGCCACCATTTTGAGCAGGGCGATACGTCCCGCCACTGAGAGCGGCAGCGTGGCCCAAAAGTCCATGCAACCTCGGAGTGCTCGAATGCAGCGGGCAATGTTTCCATCTAGGAGGTCGGGTTGTTCGTGGTAAACGAATACCCCAAGGTACTTAAAGCAGTCGGGCTCCCATCTAATCTCCCTACTCAGCGCAGGGGCGGGGGTACCCCTGCGTACCGGAAAAAGACAGGTCTTAGACCAATTCACTCGGAGGCCCGAGACCTCTCCGAACTCCGTGAGCGCTAATTCCGCTCCCCGTAAAGCGTCGACCGGGTCCTCTAGGAAGAGCAACAGGTCGTCCGCATAAAGCGAGACATAATGCGGGCCCGCAGACGACCATAAGCCCGTATAGTGGGCTCCCGAGCGAAGGTGCAGCGCCAGTGGCTCCACCGCCAGCGCAAAAAGAAGCGGGGACAAGGAGCACCCTTGCCGCGTGCCTCGTTCCACCGGATACCGCGATGAAATCAATGGGCCCGCTCGGACCCTGGCCGAAGCAGAAGCATAAAGAACCGTGGTCCATCGGACAAATCCCTCCCCTAGGCCGAATCTCCGTAACACCGTGCAGAGGTAGTCCCACTCTAGGCTATCAAAAGCCTTCTCCAGGTCCACCGATAAGACTACCGGGGACGGGGCATCCACAAATGGTTCCCCTAGCAAACGGAACAACCTACGAATATTCATAGTCGTGTTCCGCCGTGGGATGAAACCGGCCTGGTCCTCATGCACCAGAGAACTCATGTGTCCCAGCAGCCTCGAGGCCAAGATGCTGCTCAGTATTTTGTAGTCCACCGTCAACATCGATAGAGGACGGTAGGACCCCGGGTCGGATGAGTCTCGGCCCGGTTTGAGGAGAGGAACCACCAGCGCCTCACACATCGAGCTCGGGAGTCGCCCCAGCCTCTTCGCCTCCCTGTAGACCACCAGTAATCGAGGGGCTAGTAGGTCAGCGTAAGCTGCATAAAACTCCACTGGTAGGCCATCTAGGCCCGGGGTCTTGTTTCTCGCCATCCGTTTAATGGCCCGCGGATTTCCCCTAATTCAATGTCGGAACCCAGAGTTTTCGCCACTTCCTGCTCCACCGTGCGGAGCTCCAGTGGGCGAAGGTAATTATCAAGCCGGTCTGGGTCACGTGCGGAGCGACTGCGGTATAAACATTCATAATAATGCCGGAAGCAACTAAGAATCTCCGGTTGGGTGCATACCTCGGTTCCGTCTGCCCCACGCATATTTGTCGTCGTTTGGGACTGGCGCGTAGGGTTGGCCAACCACGCCAACAACGCACTCGCCCTGTCCCCCTCCGCGATAGACCGGACCGTATAGGCCTTATAATCAAAACAGCGGAGCCGTTCGACCTCCACTGCCACCTTCTCCCTCGCCTCCGCCGTTTGTGCTTGCAATTCCGGGTGTCCGGGGCGTCGAATCTCAAATTCGCGGAGTTCCCGGTCCGCTGTGTCTAGATCAGCCAGGATGACGCGCCTCATGCCCACCTTCTTGGAGATACAGTAGCCCCTCACCACTACCTTAAAAGCGTCCCATTCTAACGCCCTAGTACTCGCGGAGCCGCCGTTGGACGCAAAATAATCCGATATTCTCTCCCCCAAGTCCGCCTTGAAGACACTGTCCTCGAGGATCTCGGGTCGCAATTTCCAGGTGGGCACCGCCGGCGTCCCCGGAAACCAGCGAAGGTCCAGTAGGAGGGGGTTATGGTCCGAGATGGTCCTCGATAAGTACTCCGATCGGACCGCTGCCGAAACCAGTTCGGGCGATCCAAGAAATCCATCTAGTCTGACATGCAACTCATGGAGGCTCGAGAAATATGAATAATCCCTAGTTGCGGGGTGATGCGCCCTCCAAATGTCCGTCAAACCCCAGCGGGTCTGCCAATCCTGACGACCCTTAGCCGTGCGACGGACCGGGGAATCGGGAAGCGGGGGATGCGAGCGGTCTATGTCCACATCCACTACGGAGTTAAAGTCTCCCCCCAGCAGGAGGGGCCCGGCGAAAAAGTGGGCCAACGAGCCCGATAACCTGGAAAGGAAGGCAGTCTGGTCTACATTAGGAGCGTATACACAGCAAACATTCAGGTCCCTCCCCCCTAGAGTGCCCGAGATGGCCACGAAACGCCCCTCTGGATCCAATACTGTCCTCGTGACTTGGAAGGGGACCCCTGCCCTGATCCATATTAGCGCCCCCCTGGCATAAGCAGAGTACGACGTGGAAAAGACCTGCCCCCGCCACCTACGCTGAAGCGCCGCCCCTTCCGCCTTGTTCAGATGAGTTTCCTGTAGCAGCGCCATTTGCACTCCCCTACGCACTAAATAAGCGTGGACCTTGTGGCGCCTGGACATAGTGTGAAGCCCCCTTACGTTCCAAGTAACACATTTCAAGTTAGCAACATCAGCCATTGTCCCAGATTGTTCTTGCACAGTCCCCCCATCCGGGTCCCCTCAAAGAAAAGACATCAATCCTCCCAGCGCTGATGGCGGCCATTTTCCCCAACCCAAACCAAGCAACCCAAAAACCAACCAAACTCCCCCCCACCCACCCCAGAACAGGACCCAAACTGCACCATCTAGATCCCATCCAAACCTCGTCCTCCATCAACCCCAGAACCCCCTCTAATCCTACGGTCGCCACCGTAGGAAGGCCTTATGGGCCAGGTGCGGGCTGGGCGGAGGCAGTGGGCCCTCATCGCCCAGGCCACCAGGACTATAACAAGCCCCAAACAGTGCCAAGACCTCCCGGGGCAAAAGCAGAGGCCCCCCAACCCTCTCCCCCTCGTTGTCATCAGTAAGGAACGGCAACCGCCTCCCCCCTGCCGGGCCCCCACCCAAAACAAAGCAGTATACCCCGTTACCCTTGTCCATCCAAAAGGTCCTCCACCGATTTCGGTGTGATCACCGGTGTATGGGCACTATCTGCTACTGAACCCTCCGAGTCCGATGGTGCTCCCTCATCACCCGGGTTTTCTTCCTCCTCGATGACTTCCTCCCTTGCTCCCGACAACTCCGACAATACTTCCAGCACTCCCCTCCGTTCCGATGATGTCTCCGCAGTCGAAGGCCCTCCTGTGCGGCCGCGGCGATTCCTGACCCTCTTGGATCGCCGCCTTTGTTCCGGCTCATCTGCTTGTTGGGACGAGGAGCCAAAGCCATCTTTCCCTGTCCTGTATAGGTCGAGCCAGACACAGACATCCTCCGGGGTGTCGAAGAACTGGGTTTTGTCATCGACAATGATGCGGAGCTTTGCAGGATACAGGAGTGAATACTGAATGCCCTCGCTCCTGAGCTCGCGCTTAACCGCCAGGAAGGAGAACCGCTTGCGCTGCGTCTCGTAGGTGTAATCTGGGAAAATGTTCACCTGACTGTTCGCTACTTTGAACGGGCCATTGTGCCTGGCGGCATTGAGGATTAAGTCCCTGTCTCGGAAATGCAGCAACCGCGCCACCACCGGCCTCGTTGTGCGTCCCTGCTGTCGGGGCCGTGCTGGGACTCTGTGGGCCCGTTCCAGAGTGTAGAAGGAGGACAGTCCCTCCGGGACCACCGTGTCTCGGAGCCAGGTCTCCAAGTATTGCACCATGTCGCCATCCTCGATCTTTTCCGGCAGGCCCACCACTCGGATGTTGTTCCTCCTGTTGCGGCCTTCCGCATCCTCCGCCCTCCGTTCCAGGGTCTCAATTCGGGATAGGGCGTCCTTCATCGTCGCAGCCAAGGTTCGCTGCGCCGGCTCCAAGGTTTTCACCGTGCCCTCCACCTCCTTGACCCGGTCTGAAAGTTTGCCATGGTCCGCCCTGAGGAGGCCCAGGCTCGTCGCCACCTGAGCAATGTCCTGTTGGAGGGCTGATCTCGTAGTCTCTATCGCCTCCAGGACACGGTCGAACTGTTGCTGCATCGGCGCGCCACCAGAACTTTTTGGGTCCCCATGCTCCTCTTTGTCCTGGGCTTCAGAGTCCGAGGCGGTCTGGGTGGATCCCTTGGCTCCTCTGGGTTTCCCCATGCCTCCAGGGGCACTCTGTGAGGGTCCCGTAGTAGGCGTCTCCGTGTGCGGGTGTCGACCACGACCTTCCCGGGTGCTTGTCCTCAATTCGGGTCCGGGCGACCTCCTTCTCCAGAGCCTGTGGAGACTCCGCCGCTTCGGCTCACGCCATCGCCACGGCGTCCGAGGGCACCGATGAGGGGGCGGAGACAGCCGCCGTCGAGTCGGGCAGACCCGTTCACCCACTATAACCCCGGTGTGAGGGCCACCTACTCCCTCGGGTGATCTGTGGCGCCAGAGTGTCGCGCCTCCCATATAGGTGGACTGGCCAGGAAGACGTAGCTAGACGCGGAGTCGCGAGGCGGGCCACCGCTTGGATCACAGGGCGTCCGCTCCCGGTGCCCTCCACTGCATGGGCACCCGCCCGGCCGTCCAACCGAGTGCAAATCCGTTGCAAGAGGTCCAATCCAGTAATGTCCAATGTCCAGAACAGCCGGGAATGGCGAAGCAGGGCGCCAGTCGCCACCCGCGGCACCTCTTCAACTCAGTAGTTCCGAATAGGGGGACAAAGGGGTCCGGGCGCCATGTTGGGTCGCACTCCGCAACTCCGCAAACTTCGGTTTTACTCCGGAACAACCCTCGTCCGAGCTTCACCAGGGGCCCCGGCAGGTTTCCGTCGGCACGCTCAGCAGAATGCGGGGTCTGGGGTGCCCCGCAGCCTCCGATTTTCAGGATAATTCCGGGCTTAGTCCCGGAGCCGAGCTCTCAGGCGACCATCGCCATCGGCGCCCAAGCCACGCCCCTGTGTGAGTTGTTGTTGAGGCGGTCTTTGAAGGAGGTCCTCTTGGCGGTCCTGATGAGGTGTTGGTGGTTGCAGATGACGTCTTTGTGGGCTGCGCGGCTGCCAAGCAACTTCTCGCTGTGCCATATGTTCTTCAACTTCCAGCAGATGCGCTTAGACTCTAGGAGGTCCGGGGTGAACCAGTTGGCTCTCTTGCTGGTGTCTTTGAGGGGGCAACAGTCTCAACACTCCTAGAACCTTGGAGGCTTTCCACCAGAGATGCTGGAGAAGGCATTATCTTTTCATTTCATTTAATGTTTAAGGCGTACGTGTATGTGTGTATGAATGTATGTGTATAAGTGTGTGATGTCAGTGGATGTGTGTGTATGCTTGTGAATGCATGGGAAGTGGCGTAACATATGCCCGAAGCTCCTGCGGTACAGGGCCCCCCTCAGAACAGTACTCTGGCCTGAGAGCTCCCGATTAAATCCTGAGTGGGGGCCCTTTCATGTACCTTGCAGGGGTTCCCCCTCAAGTTTAATCACACCGCTGTGTATGGATATGTGTATGTGTGTATGTGTGCTCTAATTATCGGGCACCACTGAGTCCTTCCCAACTCTGCCTTCAAAAGTAGGCTGCAAAGGGTCCCTTTCTTAAAGTGCTGTGTGTACTGGCTATGCTTCCATGATTTTCTGGGCCCATGCTCCCTATCCAATATTTAGAGTGGATAAGGTTAATTAGAGATCAGAAGCATTGGATTTGGTGTATGAGATATGGTTTGCAATTCTGTTGTCAAAGGTATGGATTGTGTACCTAATCATCTCTAGTAAATTCAATGTTTTTTGTGTTTGTAATTTGTAACCATAACTGGACTTTAACTGTTTGAGTGGATTTCTGAGGTTTCTTTAAGCATATTTTGAGGTTCTATAACCAAACTAACCATAACCCCACCTTAACCTTTGGTTATTCAGTAATTGTTTTTTAATCATATACCATATTTAAGAGTCCCTGCACCCAACCATCTGCAGGCATCCAGAGGTTGGCAACAGAGTGATTAAGAAGAATAACAATTTATTTTCAATGGAAAGTGTGACTTAACCAATGCAACAGAGGCGCTGTTGCAGCTTGTGTAATATATAAATATAACCAAGGGGAATTCCCCACTGAGTAGCTATAGTTAAGGCCACATTTCCACAGGAAATGGACCTTTTTACTTCATTGTTAATTCAAAATGTATGTATATATCAGGCCACGGATGATCCGTGGACCTGGCAGTTCAAAAGGATATATCTAATTTGCTTCCGTCAACATCAATGAGATTTTGTGGAAGCTATTTTAGGACTCGGGACTATTATAATGGGACATATGAACAACCAACTGAATAGCGATTACCTAAAAGCAAATCCTTGCAAATCACTACCTGGTAATTGCTCATTTATATGTCTGAAATGAGTCGCTAAATAAATAGCGATTCATTATGTAGTTGCTTCAGCTTTAGAGATTTGCTAAACAGCAAATGGATTCGCAAATGGACTTTTGGGCATACAGTGATGACACCATAACCAGGAAGTAGGTCTCGGTTTAAAGCTGCAGGGAATTGATGCAGAAGTTCCCCAGGAGAATCCAACTTACACCCTAGTATGTGTTAGCCATCCAATCTTTTAGGCAATTAATACATCATAGAAAGAGTGAGAAGTATGCTGGCAGCAGGAAGAGAAACATACACTTTCAGAAAAATAACCTTGATCACCATGACCCAGAGATCAATAGAGGAAATAAGGAAGAGATGGTAGGCTCTCAGATCTCATACAAAGGATTAGGTGGTAGACTGTCAACATGAACAACAGTTGCTGGACAGAATGCAGTACAATGTCATACATTCACCCCAGTACAGAGATCTGGGCCTAAATCCATTGTTTTTTTGTACTCCACACCACCCCACTTCAGACATGGCAATATGCAAATCAGCCTTGACCCTGTGCCTCATGGGAACAGTCCAGCCTGAACTGTCAAGCCATGTCTTTCCTGTACCAGAATCAAGCATCCTAAGACCGGATTCTGGCTATCAGCCATCATTAGCCAGGCTAGTTTGACTCCAGTGGTGTGGAGAGCATGAGACTCATGTCTGAGCATACCCATCCCACTCGGGGTGACGAATGTAAAAACAACAGTTGATGGACAGAATGCAGAACAATGTCATACATTCACCCCAGTACAGAGATCTGGGCCTAAATCCATTGTTTTTTTGCACTCCACACCACCCCAGTTCAGACATGGCCATATGCATATCAGCCTTGACCCTGTGCCTCATGGGTACAGTCCAGCCCGAACTGCCAAGCCATGTCTTTCCTGGACCGGAATCAAGCATCCTAGGACCGGTTTCTGGCTATCAGCCGTCATCAGCCAGAATAGCTTGACTCCAGTGGTGTGGAGAGCATGGGACTCACATCTGAGCTTACCCATCCCACTCGGGGTGACAAATGCAAAGAAAACAGTTGATGGACAGAATGCAGAACAATGTCATACATTCACCCCAGTACAGAGATCTGGGCCTAAATCCATCGTTTTTTTGCACTCCACACCACCCCAGTTCAGACATGGAATATATGCAAATCAGCCTTGACCCTGTGCCTCATGGGAACAGTCCAGCCCGAACTGCCAAGCCAGGTATTTCCTGGACCGGAATCAAGCATCCTAGGACCGGTTTCTGTCTATCAGCCGTCATCAGCCAGAATAACTTGACTCCAGTGGTGTGGAGAGCATGGGACTCAGGTCTGAGCATACCCATCCCACTCGGGGTGACAAATGCAAAAACAACAGTTGATGGACAGAATGCAGAACAATGTCGTACATTCACCCCAGTACAGAGATCTGAGCCTAAATCCATTGTTTTCTTGCACTCCACACCACCCCAGTTCAGACATGGCCATATGCAAATCAGCCTTGGCCCTGTGCCTCATGGCAACAGTCCAGCCCGAACTGCCAAGCCAGGTATTTCCTGGACCAGAATCAAGCATCCTATGACCGGTTTTTGGCTATCAGCCGTCATCAGCCAGGATAGCTTGACTCCAGTGGTGTGGAGAGCATGGGACTCACGTCATAGTATACCC
Source organism: Lissotriton vulgaris (assembly GCF_964263255.1). Classification (NCBI taxonomy): domain Eukaryota; kingdom Metazoa; phylum Chordata; class Amphibia; order Caudata; family Salamandridae; genus Lissotriton; species Lissotriton vulgaris. The sequence goes on from NC_141687.1 coordinate 556,705,320, forward strand.
ATCCCACTCGGGGTGACAAATGCAAAAACAACAGTTGATGGACAGAATGCAGAACAATGTTGTACAGTCACTACAGTACAGAGATCTGGGTCTAAATCCATTGTTTTTTTGCACTCCACACCACCCCAGTTCAGACATGACCATATGCAAAGCAGCCTTGACCCTGTGCCTCATGGGAACAGTCCAGCCCGAACTGTCAAGCCATGTCTTTCCTGGACCGGATTCAAGCATCCTAGGACCAGTCTCTTGCTATCAGTCGTCATCAGCCATGATAGCTTGATTCCAGTGGTGTGGAGAGCATGGGACTCACGTCTGAGCATACTCATCCCAATCGGGGTGACAAATGCAAAAACAACAGTTGATTGACAGAATGCAGAACAATGTCATACATTCACCCCAGTACAGAGATCTGGGCCTAAATCCATCGTTTTTTTGCACTCCACACCACCCCAGTTCAGACATGGCCATATGCAAATCGGCCTTGACCCTGTGCCTCATGGGAACAGTCCAGCTCGAACTGCCAAGCCATGTCTTTCCTGGACCGGAATCAAGCATCCTAGGACCGGTTTCTGGCTATCAGCCGTCATCAGCCAGGGTAGCTTGATTCCAATGGTGTGGAGAGCATGGGACTCACGTCTGAGCATACCCATCCCATTCGGGGCGACAAATGCAAAAACAACAGTTGATGGACAGAATGCAGAAAAATGTCATACATTTCTCCCCAGTACAGAGATCTGGGCCTAAATCCATCGTTTTTTTGCACTCCACACCACCCCAGTTCAGACATGGCCATATGCAAATCAGCCTTGACCTTATGCCTCATGGGAACAGTCCAGCCCGAACTGCCAAGCCATATCTTTCCTGGACCGGAATCAAGCATCCTAGGACCGGTTTCTGGCTATCAGCTGTCATCAGCCAGGATAGCTTGACTCCAGTGGTGTGGACAGCATGAAACTCACGTCTGAGCATATACATCCCTCTTGGAGTGACAAATGCAACAACAACAGTTGATGGACAGAATGCAGAACAATGTCATACATTCACCCCAGTACAGAGATCTGGGCCTAAATCCATCATTTTTTTGGACTCCACACCACCCCAGTTCAGACATGGCCATATGCAAATCAGCCTTGACCCTGTGCCTCATGTTAACAGTCCAGCCCGAACTGCCAAGCCATGTCTTTCCTGGACTGGAATCAAGCATCTTTGGACCGGTTTCTGGCTATCAGCCGTCATCAGCCAGGATAGCTTGACTCCAGTGGTGTGGAGAGCATGGGACTCACGTCTGATCATACCCATCCCACTCGGGGTGACAAATGCAAAAACAACAGTTGATGGACAGAATGCAGAACAATGTCATACATTCACCCCAGTACAGAGATCTGGGCCTAAATCCATCGTTTTTTTGCACTCCACACCATCCCAGTTCAGACATGGCCATATGCAAATCAGCCTTGACCCTGTGCCTCGTGGGAACAGTCCAGCCCGAACTGTTGTTTTTGCGTTTGTCAGACTGTCAGCATGAGTCCAGAAGAACAGGAGGACGCTTCCACCCTTCCCCCACTATACCCCCACCAACTGTCATGAAGGAGCTAGTGCGAAGCACCCTGGAGCCGGAAGGCATCAGTGGTTCTGGTACAACTGACACCTCAGACATTCCAGGAATCTTATACAATAAGTCATATATAGACTAAATAATTCTTTTAATACTAAACCTTGTGTTTGAAGGGTACCATTATGACAAATAAACATATTGCTAACCCATTGTAATGTACTGTAATCAAAAAGCAAATATCCAAATCTAAAATATACAATAGTAATAGTTCATGTGCTTGCAAAGTGCATTATAGGATATGTAGTGCAAAAACAATTTCAGCAAATAGAAGGACAAAAAAAATGTAATTGTTAATGTCATAAATCTAGTCAACGTACAACCAAAAACAAATTACTAAAGTCTAGTTATACCATTTTTACACAGAAAACCATCCTCCAGAAAGTGACCCCTCTGAAGGGGAATGTCCAGAAGACATAAAAATGCATGTAGCTGACCCCCAATGATAGTGGAAGTCATGCTAGTTCAACACATGTTGTAAATATAAGTCCCGCAGTTATGGAGTACAGAGAGACAGCAGAAGGGAGTGAGGACATCACACCAACTGGTGCACAGGAGCCTGCAGTGAGGCTATGGCAACTGTAGGGAAGACACTGACTTGGCACTCGTCATCCTCAAAACACTAAACTGCAGTCCCCAGTTCCAAATGTCACGAGTGCTGCAAACACCAACAATTCTTTGGAGGTTTAGAAACCTCTATGCTCAAGGTTCAGCCCTGCAACAGAAGCAGATCAAAATGATTAATTAAAAACTGGTAACCCTAGATAAAAACATAACAACTGGGTTAAAAAAGGTCACAAGTACCCTTGCTTCCAATCAGATGGCAATGAATGACATTTTCTCTAATCTTACAGATACCATCAAGTCCTTATGTTAGTAACTGCAGCATGAAAGCATCCAGTAAAGGCGAAGGGAGCGCCATACATCATCCCAAATTGATGTACTAGCTCTTGTCATCAGTCACCCTGCATACGCTACAACCATGCACCGGTGGAAATGTGGCACTACTGTGCAGATGTGTCAAGAGGCCTAATCAAGGTAACAATGCAAATTGCACACTGGTTGGAGTAGGGGAAAGTGAGGACCAATAGAGTGTCCGCACCATCTAAACAACAGACAATTTCAATCAGTGGCAAAACTTAAGCATCAGTGGTGCTACTTAAATTGTTGCAGCTAAAACCTCAGCTCGCAACAAATGCAAGCTTATAAAGGGCGAACTGTGACATCCTAACCTAGCATTTCACTTTCATGTTACTTTCTTTCAATTATCTGGAAAGAGTAGCATCTTTTTAGACATACCATTTCTCAACTGAAAATAAAGGTATATTTAATTATACAAGATATACTTCCTGTTTATGATCCTTTGTGTAAGATTGAATGCTTTTACAAACTGACCTTGAAAAATAATGATTGGTTATATTAGTGTGTTTCAAATGGCCGTCTGCAGTAAAGATTTCTTCTTGTGTGGGGGTGGTGGGATTCCTCACCTGAGTCAGATTCCAATACGGTGACAATTAGTGCAGACCTCAAAATCGATTTTTGTAAGAGTCCAAATATGTGTTAAATGACGTCTCTGGTTCTACATTGTGCTTTACTGGTACCATTTCTGTCAGGAGACTTTGGGGAATGCCGGATGAGGAGGAGTTTGCGGAACCACGCAGATTTCAGAACTTTCCATCACAGAAAAGTGAGGAAAATTTGTTTTTATTTTTACAATGTTTGAGGTTTGCAAGGAATTCTGAGTAACGGAATCTGGTGAGAGCCACACAAGTCACCAGATCCTGGATTCCCCTGGGTGTCTAGTTTTCAAAAGTGTATAGGCTTTCTAGGTTTCCTTAGGTGCCGGCAGAGCTAGGGTCCAAAATCCACAGCTAGACACATTGCACAAAAAGGGTCAGTTTTCACTGGGAAAATGTGATATGTCCACTTTGTGTTTTGGGCCGTATCTAGTCACCCCATCGTGGATTCCCCTTGCTATCTAGTTTTAAAAAATTTACAGGTTTGCTAGGTTTCTTTAGGTGCCGGTTGCACGAGGGCCCAAAATCCCCAACTAGGCACATTGCGAAAAAAAAGGTCAGTGCCTAGTGGGCTTTCTGCTGCCCTGTGGGTGTGGTGGGGCAGATTGGGGGCTATTGCCCTGATATGCCCCCAAGGAGGGCAAAAAGACTGTGACTATTTTTTTGGGGAGTTGGGGGCATTCTGGGCAGCCCCCACCCCTATGCATAAAAGATGCAGCATAATCCCTGGTGCCTAGTGGGATCAGGGGCTATTGCCCCATCAGCCTCTGGGGGGGTGGGAAGGGGAGAAAGGCTGTGGAATTTTTTGTGGGGTGGGAGCTTTGGAACCACCCCTGAACTTTGAATAAAACCAACCCCTTATGCCCAGTGGAAAGATAAGGGGCTTTTTCCCCCTTCTGCCTCCATGGGGGGGCAGAAAGTCTGTGGCAATTTTGTAAAATGTTGCCTAGTGGCCTTTCAGCCCCCCGGGGGCAGATCAGGGGCTATTGCCCCCATCTGCCTTTTGGGGGTCAAAAAGACTTTTGTCTTTATTGGGGGAAGGGTGGGGGCATTAGCATGCCCATTCTGTGCAGCCCCACCCCTGACCTAAAAAAAAGAATCCCAGGTTCTTTTCTGCCTCCCCGGGCGAATATGGGGGGCAAAAAGACTGATCATGGCAGTTTTTCCTGGGGGAGCAAAGGCCTTTGCCCAAGGGGGCGCTCACCCCTCCCTGGTGCCTAGTGGGTGGTTTCCTGCTTGGGTGTCACCCTCTTGGAGCACTCCCCAAGCTGGGATCCACTAGGGAAGGGTATCATTTGAAAGGCGAGATTCTTCTTTTTCCAACAATCCCTCTCCTATGTAATTCGGTGCAAGGGGGCTGAGCTAGCCCCACGAACAGCGAAACAATGGAACTGAAACTAAGTTTCAGTTTCATTTTCAGTCTAATGACATCAGTGCGCCAGGCACGCAATCATCATTACATTGACACAAAAAAAGCCTCAGGAGGTTGGGGAAGCTCTTCCCCACCGCCCGAGGCAAAATGAAAAAAGGAAATTCCTCTACTGTCTGCAGCAGAGGGATTTTGTGCACCTGTGCACATGATGGAATAGTTTCGTCATGAGCACAGGAGCACTGGTGCTCATAATGGAACCATTACGACATGAGCTCCAAAGGGGTTAAGATATATGCTATGCAACTCGTTGTATATTTACCTAATAAATATCTGTCATCAAAATCTCCTATGTGTAGCCTTTGGTAAAATCTACTATGTCGGAATATGAAAGAGGCGTGGGTGCTCCCTGGAAAGCAGGATACAATATCTATTATGAGGTTTCTTGCATCACACACAACTTGATGCATGGTCAGTGAATGAGTATTTTTCTGATTCCTCAATAAATACTCAGTGTTAGATGGTGGGTAAATAGGCACTTGTGTACAATCTATACATCTTATAACATAAGTAAAGTTAGCTATCCTATAAGATTCTATTCTGATGGTGTGCAATTCCTGTGGAAATATATATAGGTTTTAATGCACATTAACACTGTATCTAGAAATGCATGGAAAAAATGAGAAAGGGCACTTTGTGGCAAAGGCCACCAGCTGCTGCAACAACACCCTGGTAGCTATGGGGACTAAGAGATGCATACTACATAACACCTTCACATGCTGTGGGGAGGTACTTACTGCACAAGGTGTTTCTCTCAAGCTGAGGTTTGAAATCAGCTGTGAGCTCCAGGATTGCAGCACTACTTAGCCTGTATTTTATATATGTATCTTCCTCAGTTTGCTCAAATAGTGTAATTCTCATTCTGGAGATCCTCTCCTGTCTTCTCTGCAAACCAGTCAGAATATGCATCCTCCTTTCCATCACATATAGGTCTGCCACTTGGAAAGACGCAGAAGCATTCCTGTCTGCGTTTTATAGTTTGCACACAGTTACAAGCGGGGTTGAATTGGTAGTAAATTGCATGTGTAAAATGGTGATTTTGCGAATAATCGCAATTTGCAATTGTGATGAACATAGGCATAGTGAAGTGCTATTTGCAATTTCCTAATAATGATTCACAATTAATTTGCATTGCAAATTTATGTCTGAAAATGGATTGCTTGAATAGCAAATAGCTGTTTTTGTGACTGGTTACCAGTTTGCTAATGATTCCTAACTCACAAACGTTTTGTACACATGACCCAATAAAACTTATAGTGGAGCAGGGCAGGGATACCCTTACCCTGACCTTTTTAAATGAAACCCCTCTGGGTGGGCCACGGATGTCAGCACAATGATTATTTGTTGGGGAGGTGGTGTGGCATACTCCTCCCCAAGCCATAGAATGGTCATATGGGACCCCATGCACTAGGCTTGATTGTGTTACAGTGCTCTGTGGACCTCATCACCTGGGACACTGTAGATTGCTCCCACCCAGCAGGAGCACAAAGCAAAGCTGCTCCCAGCTGGCAAGAGCGAACTAGTGAATCACACTCCCATGAATGGGTGCTCACTGGCAGCCAGCAGGGCTGCCTGGGCCCCCAATGTGGCTCCAAGGGCAATAAAGGTTGTGGGCATCCCTATTGGGACAGGGGTACCCACTTAAAAAAGACATGAAGGTTGCTGGCTCCCACTGCACCCTGGATGGGCACTGGCAGGGAATTCCGCAGGGTAGTGGGCCCTCATTGGCCCCCAACATTGCTTATAATTGTTGGGTGTCTTGGGTGGAACAATGGCACCAAACCTAAAAAAATAATCAACCACCAATGTGGTGAATATGAAATGATCAGTGTAGCTGCTTATTACATTGTGGTAGGGCGATGAGGTCCTCTTGTGTATTGAGGACCTCAGGACACAAGTGGACTTTATCCCTCGAGCAGCAGTGCGCCCAGAGGCGCATTTGCAGAGTGGTGTTAAAAGGGTGTGTGGCCTCGGACCACTTCTCTGTAATTCAGCTGTGTGGCATTTACTGGAGGTACCTGGTGGGCGTTTGCAGAGTGGTTTAAAAATTGGGCATGGCCTCAGACCATCTCACTGCAATCCAGCTGTGTGGCCCTTACTGGAGGTACCTGGTGGGCTAGTTGGCCCCCAGGGACCCTCAGTATTCAAGGGGACTTAATCCCCCAACTTAGAACGCGCCAGGGGGCGTGTTTGCAGAGTGGTGGAGAAAGGGGACGTGGCCTGTGGCCACCTCTAAGCAATCCCACTGTGTTGGGCCTACTGAAGGTAAGAGGTAGGCTAGTTAGCCCCTAAAGGACCCCAGCAGGGAAGGGGACATCAATCCCCATCCAAGAGCACACCAGGGAGCGCATTTGCAGAGTGGCGGGCAAATGGGGCATTAGCCTGTTATGAAAACTTGGTCATCCTGCTGTGTGGCACTTACTGGAGGTAATAGGAGGGGCAGTTGGCCCCCAAGGATGAAGGATGTGCTTGGGGGCCAAGTACCACTCTTGTAACCTCCAGTGAGTCCCACACAGTAGGATTGCTACAACATCTTCGGAGGCTATGCCCCCTTTCTCCACCACTCTGCAAATGTGCATCCTGGCAGACTACGGAATGGGGGATGAAGTCCACTTTACTCCTGAGGGACTTTGGGGGCCAAGAAGCTCTTCTGGTACCTCCTGTAAATCCTATGCAGCGGAATCCTGAGCGCTGGTCGGAGGCCCAGCACCCTTTCTCCACCACTCTGCAAACGTGACTACTAGTTAAAGGAGTGTTTTCAATGTAATAGGTTTCGCATTTGCTAGAGTTTGAGCTATTTGCGTTGTAAATGTCAAAGTTTTTTATCAATGTTTTTTGGAGTGGTTGTACCTTGTGTGTAGTGGAATTATGTGGTATGTTGTGCAGTGAAATTATGTGGCTAGAAAGTATGTGGTATTTAGTGTATAGGAATTATGTAGAGTTGGATTATGTGTTTTGGAGAGTAATTATGTGGTATGGTGGTCTGTGTTGTGAAGTGGTAACCTCAGGTTTGGTCTTCCTTGTTTCCATAGAAGCTCAACTATGAACTCAGTGAGACAAAAAGAGAAGGAATCACTGAGGAACACGTGTGGACCTAGTCATAGGTATGAGCAGGGTCACTGGAATTATGCGACTGTCTGGCTGCACCGACTTTCGCACAATTATATATTTTCTGCATTAGCCACATAATTCATCATCTGTTTCCTAATCTGCAGATTTGAACAAAAAAAAGCCTTGTTTCTAGCTCAACGACTCAAACATTACCAAAAATGTAGCGACAAGTGTTTCAGGGTGGTAGAAGGCCCTTTGCAAACCTAGAATGGTCACCTGGTACTTATTGATAAATGTGGATGTTACATTGGTACTAATGGTGTGCAAGCCAAACTTGCTTCCTTAAGTGCCTCTATTGCCTCTTTATGCAATTCTGTTGCTTCTTTCTGCACATTTCTGTCTTTTTCTGCACTTCTCTTGCCTCTTTCTGCAAATCTCTTCTGCTTTCTGCACCCTTCTACCCTATTTCTGCCCCTCTCTTGCCTTTACCTGTATCCCTCTTATGTTTTGCAGCACCCTTTTTGCCTCTTTCTGTACCTCTGTTACTTCTTTCTGCACTTCTCTCCCATCTTTATGCACCTCTCTTGCTTCTTTCTGCACCTCACTTGCCTCTTTCAGGACCTCTGGTGCTTTTTTCTGTAGATCTCTTGCCTCTTTCTGTACCTCACTTGCCTCTTTCAGCACCTCTGTTGGCTTTTTCTGCACTGCTCTTGCCTCTTTCTGCACCTCATTTTCCTCTTTCTGCACTTCTCTCGCTTATTTCTACACCTCAGCTGCTTCTTTCATCAATTCTCTTGCATGTTTCTGCACTTTTCTTCCTTCTTTCAGCACCCCTCCTGCCTCTTTCTGTGCCTCTTTCCTATTTGTGCACCTCTCCTACGTCTTTCTGCACCCCTCTTGCCTCTTTTTGCACCTCGGTTGGTTCTTTCTGCGCTGCTCTTGCTTCTTTCTGCACCTCACTTGGCTCTTTCTGCACTTCTCTTGCTTCTTTCTAAAACTCTGTTGCTTCTATCAGCAATTCTCTTGGCTCTTTCTGCACTTCTCTTGTTTTTTTTCTGCACCTCTCTTGCCTCTTTCGGCATCTCTGTTGGTTCTTTCTGCATCCCTCCTGCCTCTTTCTGCACCCCTCTTCCCTATTTGTGCAACTCTCATGCCTCTTTCTACACCTCTCTTCCCTCTTTTCGCAGCACTCATGCCTCCCTTTGCACCTCTGTTGCTTCTTTCTGTACCTCTGTTGCTTCTTTCTGCACTTCTCTTGCTTTTTTCTGTACCCTTCACGATACTTTCAGCAACTCTGTTGCTTCTTTCTGCCCTTCTCTTCCTTCTTTCTGTACCCCTCGTGCCTCCTTTTTCTGCACTGCTCTTGCCTCTTTCCGCATACCTCTTGCCTCTTTGAGCACCTCTTTTGCTTCTTCCTACACATCTCTCTCCTCTTTCTTCATCCCTCCTGCCTCTTTCTACACCTCTGCTGCTTCTTTCTGCATTTCTTTTGCCTCTTTCTGAACCTCTCCTGCCTCTTTCAGCACCTGTGTTGCATCCTTCTGCAGCTCTCTTGCCTCTTTCTGCACCTCACTTGTGTCTTTCAGCACCTGTGTTGCTTTTTTCTGCAGATCTCTTGCTCCTTTCTGTACCCCTCTTTTCTCTTTCTGCACCTCTCTTGCCTCCTTCTGCACCTCTGTTTCTTGTTTCTGCACCTTTCCTGCCAGTTTCTGCACCTCACTTGCCTCTTTCAGCACCTCTTTTGCTTTTTTCTGCAGATTGCTTGCCTCTTTCTGCACCCCCTTTTCTCTTTCTGCACCTCCCTTGCCTGTTTCTGCACCTCTGTTCCCTGTTTCTGCACCTTTCTTGGCTGCTTATGCACCTCTCTTGCCTCTTTCTGCACCTCTGAGTTAGATGTACTTTTAATCCTCCTGCCCTAATATGTACAAGTGCCTTACAGGGAAGGTCATGCCAATCACAGGGATACCCCAACCCATAGTGTCCCCTAGTGTATGTAGGTGTTTTCACTGTATTGTAGGTGTCTTTCAGCATAACACTGGCTCTGGGCCTGGTTAGTCAGAGTCAGTTACCACTAGTACCAGTCAGTAAAAAGTTGGGGGCATAGGATGACTTTGAAACAAGGCCTGTTCCTGCACCTCTGTTGGTTCTTTCTGCATATTTCTTACTTATTTTTGCACTTTTCTTCGTCTTTCTGGACTTCTGTTGCCTCTTTCTGCATTTCTCTTGCTTCTTTCTGTACCTTTCTTCCTCTTTCTTCACATGTCGTACCTCTGTAGGCATAGTTAGAAATTATCAATTAAAAAAACCTTAGAAATTCAATGAAAAATCCATAGGTTTCAGGGACGTTATACTTAGAAATTATCATTTAAATAACCTTTGAAATTCATGAAAAAAACATAGGTTTCAAGGACGTTATAGTTAAAAATTATCATTTAAAAAACCTTTGAAATTCACTGAAAAACCATAGGTTTCAGGGACGTTATAGTTAGAAATTAACGTTTAAAAAAAACATAGATATTCACTGAACAAACCATAGGTTTCAGGGACGTTATAGTTAGTTGGATAATTCACTCGTAAGTTGAGCTATCTATAACTCGCGCCCGTGCAATGCACTGCTGATGACGTCACATATTAAATCATTCATGACATGGTCAGTGACATCACTGATGACATCTCAAATTACATCACTGATGACATCGCTGTTGACATCACTGATGACATCATCCACGTGATAATCAGATGCACCTCCTCACACCCTAATATCACCTTTGATACACCCACTCTAAAATGCAGACTACCATTTTCGAAACCATAGACAAACCAATACCAGTTACTACATACCCACTGATTCCTAGGTCTATACACACGTCCACTCATTCACCCATACAGTTACTCATACATGCAGTCACTCATCAATACAGCACTATCATATGCACTCATACACCTATTCAGACACACACACACCACCACTCACCCATAGAGTTAATCACACACCTAGTCAGTCATGCAAAGAATCAATCACACTCCCATTTACTCACCTATACAGTAATACACACACCACCTCACTTATTCAAACATATACTAACTAACATACTTACTCTCTTCTACAATCACTGACACAAGCACACACTCATCCATACAGCTACTTTCACAATCACTCCCTCTCACATAGTCATTTATATACTTCAACACTCACATATACTGCCTTTCACATATACCACTGAGACATCCATTCACTCACCAACACACCAATACACACACTCACCCACCCATACAGCCCTTCACAGATGCACTCTTGAACGCATGCACCCAGTGAATCACCTACTCACACATCTATGCGCAGTGACACACACCCCCCACCCACCCACAGACACTCAGGCACCCATACAGATACTCGGACAACCAATTATTAACCCATATAGACACTCATGTAGCTACTCACCAACCCATGTAGCCGCTTACACACCAACTGACAGACTAATACAGACATTCACACAGTTTAGTCACAAACCCATGCATTCAGTAAAACACAATTAATCACTCACTTATACAGTCAGTCATGCACCTACTAAATCATCTATTCAGGCACTTATACACTCCCTCATTCTTCAATGCACCTTGGCATTATATATATATAACATATTTAAACTTTACAGAAACACTTAGTCACTGAATGATATAATCAGTGATGTCATCAGTGACATCATTTGAGATGTTATCAGTGATGTCACTGACCATGTCATGAATGATGTAACAAGTGACGTCATCAGCAGTCCATTGCCGGGGTGAGAGTTATAGTTAGCTGAACTAACTTTAATGGCTGAATTTCTCTGTTTTGTACGAGTGAAATGTCTAACTAACTATAACGTCCCTGAAACCTATGGTTTCTTCAGTGAATGTATATGGGGTTTTAAAGGCTAATTTCTAACTATAACGTCCCTGAAACCTATGGTTTTTGCAGCAAATATATATATATTTATAATACACTAAATTCAATCAGGCCATCTCAGAGTGGGAATACGTGGAGGTGCGCCAGTCACGGAGTGAGGTTGCAGGAGTGTCGGAACAGGAAAGATGAACTAGTGGGAGAAGCAAGGAAATAGTGGGAGCTAAACTGAAAGCTGAAGGTGAACATAAAAGTGTAGAATGCTTTAGAGTAGGTTGGCTGAAAGAGATGATGAATCTTGAGTTTCAGACGGAATGGGCTGCAGAAGCCTAAGTAATGCTTGCAGTAGTAAAGTCCTAATTTTGGTTTATTGTCAAAATATCCAATATGAATCTATTACAAAAACATAAATACACGTTTTGAGCTGTTGTTTCAAAATAATATTATCAATATTTATTGAACGTATGTCCACCAAAGCATATTGACGCTAGGAACCACAGAAAATAAAAGAAGCAAACATAAAATACACTTAACAGAAAACATGTGATGTAAATGAGTATTTGAAGGAAAAAAAATTGCTATATTCAAAGGTTTCAGCGGAAGATTGTCCAAAAAGCTTTTTCACCAAGCCCTAAGAAGGTTTAGCCTCCAAAGTTGGTTTTGCTCTTTGTCGAGGTCTGAAAAATCTTCAGAGTCATAAAGCTAAACAAAGGATTAAGTGGGCCCTAATGCAATTACGCGGTTGCATGCTGGACTGGATTTCACTGTGCAATAAAAGAAACACATTCTACCTGCTTGGAGTAAACCTGGGTGACAGTGTTAGCTAGTGCTATATTATGATGTGACATGTTTTAGGTGAAGGTAAGTATATATAAGTTAGTATAAATGTATTATTCTTAACTCCCCAGCACCATACCTTGAAGATGAGTGGATCGTGTTGTGAGCAAGGCGGAAATGATCCAAAATGGGTACAACATTGTGATGAAATACATTTTCTACAGCAAAGATACTACTTCTGTACTATTTCGGTATGTGGCTTTGCAACTTATATGTGTCATTAAGTTGTTCAGATGTTGAGGAAAAGCCCCAGAAGACAAAGGCCCTCATTAAGAGTGGCTCTTTAATTCCGATGGGAAGTTACTGGTCCAATCATACCTATGAGAGTCATGGGAATGTTGCAGCTCAGTGATTATTCCCCTAGAGATTTCAGCTATTGATAGCAGCCAAAAATGCAGGGTGAAGCATCAGGCAAAATGAGAAATATTTTGGGAAAATCAGACCCGAAATTACCAATTCCATGTTAACTGCTCAATGTACCCGGAGACCTCAAGAGTCTGTAATGTTGTCAGCTGGGCCAGTGGGGTGAGGGGAATAACTAGGCGGACACAGTGCTTGCTCTTGTGGTCACCCTAGTAATTGGCCAAGTCCGCCCCATTGGGCTATTTTTTTTTTTAATTGATGTTATTAGTTGCACAGGAAAAAGCAAAACCAACATACAGAATTGAAGATCATTATGTCAGGGGGAATGAAGGACGAATCTTTCCGTGGTATATTGTCAATGTATGTCGCTCTGTAACAACGTAAGAAACTGCATAAGAGCAGGGGCAATAGCATGAACATATTTTCAATTGCTTTGAGGATTAGTAAGAAAGACAATGCTATGTAGTGCATGACACATCTATGGGGGAAAAACAGAGGGGGATGGGGAAAGAAGTTATAGTTGCATGGCCACTGAAGGTAATTACTTCTCAGAAAAGTACTAGTGTTCCCTATGTAAAATGTACTGGTGATTGGTTGGCCATGATTGGTATGTTTGCCTTACTAGTAAAGTCCCTAGTGATGTGCACTGTGTGTGCCAGAGCTAGTAATGCAAAGGCGCGCGGGGAGGGGAACTCAGGCTGGCAGTGTAGGCTCTGCGCGGAGTTTGTTAAAGTTAGCATGTTGTCCTGACAAGTGCAACCACTTGTCAGGCCTAACGTTTCCTTTTACATACACATTGGGCACCCATGTGTCAGGTCCGAGGTAATCCCTGGGCAGGGTGCAGTGTATGTAAAAGTCAGGACATCTACTAAGGTGTGTTATGTCCTGACAGTGACAAACACTCCATTTCGTTTTTCACTGCTGAAAGGCCATCCTGCCCATAGGACAGAATGGGGAGGCTGGGTGTTGTGTTTGTTAGCCTAGTTTCCTGTCAGGTTATAATGGGGAAGTGAAGTTTAGTATGTATGAACTCACAGTGTCATAACATCTTTCTGTGCATGTGGTTTTGTCACTGTGTGTTCAGAAACCATTCTTTTAGAAAGTGGCTGAGTTTTGTGCTCTAAGCACTTCTGTGTGTCTCTGCTGAAATGTGGATTGTCTGTCTGGATCTAAAACGTGAGAGGAGCTGGGAGAGGTCTTGACCCAGGGAGAGGTTTAGATGGCACCAGGCTTCCCTGCATCTGGAGAGTAGGGGTAGGAGAAGCCATGGAAGTGAAAAGGCCTGGGCTGGTGCTAGAAACCAATTGACCCATCTCCTGCTGAGTGATTAAGGATCCAGACCTGCAGTATCAAAGGGAGAGAGGTGACACTGGGAGGGAGACACCCAGAGCTGGTTTATGGAGGGGTCAGGGACCCCTGAGCACAAGCAAACTTCAAATATAGTAAGGGGTATAACTATGAGAGCTGAAACCCCTGAACGTTGTAATGAAACAGAAACGTATTGAGACTGAAAAGGCTTTGCCCCATTCTGTGGGCAAGCGGAACTTCTGCTAAAGAAGGAGCAACTGAAGAGACTGCTGTGGAGAGACTAATCCTTGCTTCGTGATCTGGGTCTGGTCTGCAGTTTGCTGTTCTAACCAAGGGAGAGGCTGTTGGGACTGTGCTTGGAGGCGCTGGGTCCCCCTGCTTGTAGAAGACTGTGCTTTGTGCTGGATCCCTGTTTGGAAACACAGGATCATAATAGTTTCCGGAGAAGTCCCATGCAACACGGTGTGTGCATGCTTTTGCAGTTTAGGAGAAGTTGTGCCTGGTGATCGTGGGCCTGCAGGAGTAAGCTGAGTCTCAGACGTGCTGCATGTGTGTCATGGTGCAGACCAAGGCATTGTTGAGGAGCGCCTGGTCGTAGTGTGCACAGGGAGATGAAGTGAGACTCGAACACCCTGGGTGTGTGCCGTGGTGCAGGCAAGGGCATTGGTGAGGAGCGCCTGGTTGTTGTGTGCACCAAAATAAGAAGTGAGTCTCAGACGCGCAGCGTGCGTGTCGTGGTGCAGCCAGGGCATCAGTGAAGAGCGCCGGGTCATCGTGTGCACCGGGAGAAGAAGTGAGACTTGGACGCGCAGAGTGCGTGTCATGGTGCAGCCAGGGCATTGGTGAGGAGCGCCTGGTCACTGTGTGCACTGGAAGAAGAGGTGAGACTCGGACACGCAAAGTGCGTGTCGTGGTGCAGCCAGGGTTTGGGTGAAGAGCGCCTGGATATCGTGTGCACCGGGAGAAGAGGAGAGACTCGAACACCCAGAGTGCATGTCGAGGTGCAAGTAGGGCATTGGTGAAGAGCACCGGGTCATCGTGAGCACTAGAGAAGAGGCGAGTCGCAGACCTGAGGCGCTGGTGAGGAGTGCCTGGGTATAGTGTGCACCGAATTTAAAGTAAAGTCTCCACAGTGCTGAGGGCGGGCAGCATCCCCGTTGGGACTGAGCCACCTGCATGAGTTCTGGATCAAGGCCCAAGTCGCTGAAGTCGGAGAGGAGAGTGGGGTCGTGCGAGTGGGAAGCAGAACTTTTGTATCATCAATGATCCATATTGGGGGCACTGTTAACGGAGCACCTAACTACTGACAGAAATTCAAACGCTCGAGGAGGAAATTAATAAATCAATCCGTACCGAGGTTAAAGAGAAAAACTACAAAATTTTGTAAGAAGTGCTTTTGAATCACCAAATATACTTGAAGGATAAGAAATCAAGGAAATTGAGAAGGGATGCTAATGATTATAGTGCAGGGAGAGTGTTGCGCGCAAATTTGATAACATTCAATTGATCTCAGAAAAAGATCCAAACAATGCTGGATATCTTCATAGTGTGGTCTCCAACAGCGAATCAGACCTATCAAGCATAAGAACTGAAACTAGTGCCGGACCTAGCACGCGTTCTGATATGGTGGTACAACAGTAGTCCCAACTTCCAATTCTTTTTATTGGAAGTGGAATGGTACCGAAAGGGGACAATGGCAGAATACAACAAAAGACAGAATACAACAAAAAGACCAGGAGGGGGTACAACAGATCAGGCAGACACAGGCAAGGAAGGATACTTGACCAGGTCCAAGGCTGAGAAAAAATGAAAATGGAGGGTGTGCTGAGGTACGGATGTTCTGAAAACAATGATGCATGTAATGAAAAATCAGATGACATTACTATTGTAAATTTATCAAAGTATGCACCTAACGAGGATGAAATAAAATTGTTATCGAAAGGCCTGAGTTTTTGTCCGGTCTCTGGACCCAACTTTTCTCAAATACATGTTGAAATGTTCAAATTTGTCAGTGAAATAAAACTTAAAGAATTCTTTGCACTAAATCCTAAACATGTCGTACCACAAAATCCGGGTATTACAACTTTTTGTAATAGGAGTATTCAGGAACTATCTCTAATAAAAGAGAGAGGGACCCCACACCAAAGGGATAGGGTACCAGAACTGACTGTATGTCAAAAGAAAATTCCCTTTGGGTTATTCAATAAAAAGACAACAATTCTTACATACTACTAAACATATGTCATTCATTCATCGGGACCTACCAATTGGAGCAATGCAAAATACAGCAAAACAGTTCTGTAAAAACAAATAGATTCAGTATGCACAGTTTATTCATATATATAAAAAACAAGTTCATACTGGCTAGTGGTCTAATATCAACATATCTGATCCCCTAGAAGATGGCAATGAGGGAAGGTACCCTATTTCACACTGCAAGGAACCTTATAAAACACAGGGCACGCATAGAGATATATAGGACTTCTTGTTGCCCAGATCCCATATGTAGAGATACGAATGTTTACCTTAATAAGAGGGCCGTCCTTCTTTCAATAATAATCGTCAGTCGCAAGTAAGTCAACCACACTTATGTGAATAGAGGAGTCTAGAATTATAATAAAAAGACGGCATTAATTTCCACTCTCCCTAATATTATTACTTGTCCTCGCATAACACAAGGATGTAATACTTACATCTTAATATCTTTTGCTTATCAGCAATATACAAAGGGCCGTCCTTCTTGCAGTAATAATCATCAACAGCAAGTAAGTCAGCCGCAGTTAGATGGATGGAGAAGTCTAGGTTGACAAGTAATAACAAGTAATAATATTGTGTGAAATAGCGTACCTTCCCTCATTGCCATCTTCTAGGGGATCAGATATGTTGATATTAGACCACTAGCCAGTATGAACCATACTGAAATGCAAAGAATACAAGGTATATATATCTTTTGATGACCATATCGTAATGTCAAGAATACAAGGCATATACCTTCTGATGAATGTCTTTAGAACAACAATGTCTAGAGGCTGTAAATTTCTAGGAGAATGATGTTCTCTGGAACAAAAGGTCTGATGGTACAGATCCTTTATGGCAGAAGCTTAAGAGATGAATATGTGTTATTGTGAGACGTTGGCCTGATATGTGGTGTTTCCAATTCTGGAACCACCTTGTATCAGTCCAAACAATCCCTTATGGTGTCTGGTTGTAAGTCAACCTTGTATACAAGCTATCCTAGGGGTAGCATGGACTAAGCAGCCTTAAAGGCTTAATTTAAGAGGTCGTGTTAAGCGAGCTGTTTTACCACATACAATCCTGTAATACCAAATGAAAGGACACCACACAAGTATATATTATAAAAATATATGTGTTTATTTCTAAATTAATCCTCAGAACTCTTTATGAGCAAAGGGGCACAAGCGTTAAATCAAAAGCACAGTATAACATACAAAGTTGCACAATTATGGATGAGGGCGGGTGGCCACTCAAACCATATACTAAAAAATGGTATAAGATATACCAATCGAACAGTGGTTAGTCCTAGGGCCTAGAGAATCGCTGGGAGCAGTCAGGACTAGCAATGCTTTAGTCGGGAGAAGCCCGCAGGACTCGGGTGCAGCACGTAAAGTGCGGCTTGCACCAATGCAATGTCAATGGTGCATAAAAGTTACACAAAGTTAGTTTAAAGATACTTCCGCTGAACCTAGAGGAACAAAACTTAAGACACAGACCCTAGAGGTGTGTACCAGTGTAGGAACACTGGCGTTGCAATGTTACCTCACCCACAGGAAATGGGTGCACAGGGTCGAAGTGGCGTCGGGTTTTGACACACAGGTTCTTGGTGCTTGGAGCTGGAGAAGCTGCAGGCGATGGGAAGCAGAAGTGTCCGGTGTGATCCAAGGGTGGATCAAAGTCGAGATGAATCTGAAAGCAGAGGGGACAGAGTCTGGGTCACTCAGCAGTGACCAGGGTGGAACCAGGACGGAACCAGGCAATGTTGGGCGCAATCAGATGGTTGTCGAGAGGCTTCTCTCTGCTGTCACGTGGGCTCTGGGGCATCTGCGACGTCCAGGAGCAGGTCACGATCTGTCCCACGCAGGCTCTCGCCGTCAGCACCGTCGGCTTCAAGATTACAGCAAACAGCACTTGGCAAAAGCAATCCGCGCAGGACCGGGAGATTGCTTCTCACTCGGACCAGGAGGGTCAGAGTGGGGGCTCCTTTTCACAGGAGCTGGTTCAGATCTGGAGCAGCCAGAAAAGCAAGTTGTTTTCAAGTTTTCGTTGGCACAGGGGCCACAAGCCAGCTGGCAAGTCACCGGGCCAACGCGTTGAGCCAACACAAGCAGAAGTGCCCCACGCAGCACTCGTCGAGTGTGGAGGAGGTAGCTTTGGTGCAAGTGTAGCTCAGGGTTGGGGCTTCTCAAACCCCGGTGTACAGCTTCGAGGGTCACTCGTGGGCTGCACAGTCAGCGTCTTGTGGCCTTTTCAAGATGGCGTGCCCCACGCTTCCGGTCGCCTCCACGGGTCTCAGCTCTGCAGGGACTGTGGATCGGGCTGGGAGAAGGCAGGCAAGCTTGATCTCGTCGATCTCTGTCACTCGAGTTCTGGCGGGAACTGCAACAAAGCAAGGGTTGAGGGCTGGATGGTGCCTGTTTGCACAGGGTGGTCACTCCTTGACCACAAGGGAGATTCTTCAGTCTTCTACGTTGAGTAGGATGTCAAAGGGTCCAGAATTCGTTTCTTATGTTTCTTCAGGATGATCTGAGTTGCATTGGCACTGCCCCCACTCTTATTCGAATCTGGTGGGCTGGACATCCTGCTAGGTCCCCTCCTATGGGTGGGACCCAGGAAGGGGGTGGTTACACCCCTTTCCTTTGATCCAGGCCGCGCTGGGACTGGGGCTGGTATGCCCCAGAACCGGTTTGGCCGGATTATGCAAGGGGCAGCCTTGTGCTCCCCAGGCAGTGTCTGGTTTCTTTGAAACCTCCCTGCTACAATCCACTATCTCCTGTCTGGGGGGGTTTGACACTGCCCTGCGACAGGAAACCCTTTGTCCAGGCCACCATTTGCTGAGTTTTGGTCAGCAGCAGGAGGCCAGACCCGTGTCTGTGGCAGAGGCATCCATTTTGTGGATCTGAGGCTCATTTTAAATCAACCGCGTTTCAGTAAAGTAACATGTCTTCTCCCTCTAGAAGGGTGGAATGCTACACCCGTCGCCGGAACTGGCGAGGGGGTAGTATTCCAATTCGTATGACATCTTACACGACATGTTTTGATAAAGCCAAACCAAAGTTGCTATATAACCGCGAGGATTATAAGGCACTTAAGAGTATATGGTATGGCATTATCCCGGATCAGCTTAGGGAGTTGTTCCCGACAGCTGCAGACAGGCTCAGCTCATGCCAGAGCTCCATCTCACATAAAACCACGCACACTGCCTCCAGGATTGATAAGGCCTTCCATAGGAGTGACTCACAGGTTTATATGTGTCCAGATATAGGTTTAGATATAGGTATACTATATCTAAGCAAGGGGTGATTACACCCACTTGCCCCAGCTGAGTGATCAGCCAGTTGTGTCAATTTAAGAGCCAGCCAGGGGTGGCAAAAGCTATGCTTCAGCCCCTGTTAGGCCTTGGTGGCACCTATGCCCTGAGCACCTATAGTGCATGGTACAGGGGCTGACAAGGAGTCCCTTTCCAATTGTGGTATGTACCTATAGCACATGTATTATAAATTTAGAGAGAGAACACCAGGCTGGGGGTCTGATTAGCAGGCCCACAGCCTCAGTAAGTCGAAAACCAGTGAAGCAAAAAGCAAAAATTGGGGTGACCATAGGATAGCAGACCCTACTCTCCTACACAACCCCACCCCCCCCCAAACGCAGGGACATTAAACTTAACCTTGACCAGATAAGTCTTCATGTTCTAAGTGGAAGTACCTGGAGAGACCATCTGCATTACCATGGTCAGTCCCTGGGCGGTGCTCCACTGTAAAGTCCATCCCCTGTAGGGAAATGGACCACCTGAGCAGTTTGGGATTTTTACCCTTCATCTGATTTAGCCACAAGAGGTGCTTATGGTCTGTCTGAATTAGGAAGTGAGTACCAAACAAGTATGGCCTCAACTTCTTCAGGGCCCAAACCACAGCAAAGGCCTCCTTCTCAATAGCTGACCAACGTTTCTCCCTTCTGCTAATTAAAGCAATGGGCTGGTCTTGACCATCTTGATTAAGTTGTGAAAGCACAGCTCCCACCCCCAACTCAGAAGCATCTATCTGTACAATGAACTATTTGGAGTAGTCAGGACTCTTCAGGATAGGTGCAGAGCACATGGCCTTCTTCAGGTCATCAAATGCCTTTTGACAGCTAACTGTCCACTGAACCTTTTTGGGCATCTTCTTGGATGTCAAGTCATTCAATGGTGTCACAATGAACCCATAGTTCTTTACAAATTTTCTGTAATACCCAGTCAGGCCCAAGAAGGCTCTGACTTGTGTCTGGGTAGTTGGAGGAGCCCAGTCCTGTATGGTCTGGATCTTGCTCTCCAATGGTTGAACCTGACCCCCACCTACTAGGTGGCCCAGGTACACAACCTTGCTCTGCCCTATCTGGCACTTAGTAGCCTTGATAGTCAGGCCTGCCTTTTGCAGGGCCTCCAGAACCTTCTTCAGGTGGATCAGATGATCCTCCCAGGTGGAGCTAAAGACAGCAATATCATCTAGATATGCTGCGTAAAAGTCATCCAACCCAGCAAGGACTTGATTCACCAACATTTGGAAGGTGGCAGGTGCATTCTTCAAACCAAAGGGCATTACTACAAACTGGTAATGTCCACTAGGGGTAGAGAATGCTGTTTTGGCTTTTGACTCTTCAGCTAGTCTGATCTGCCAGTAGCCAGCTGTCAAATCAAATGTGCTCAGAAACTTGGCTGAAGCCAATTTATCAATGAGCTCACCTGCTCTTGGAATGGGGTGTGCATCTGTCCTAGTGACAGCATTGAGACCTCTGTAGTCCACATAAAACCTAATTTCTCTCTTTCCATCTTTGGTATGAGGTTTTGGCACAAGGACCACTGGGCTAGCCCATGGGCTCTCTGATGGCTCAATCACTCCAAGCTCCAACATCTTTTGCACCTCAGCCTTTATACAATCCCTGACATGGTCAGGTTGCCTGTAGATCTTATTCTTCACAGGCAGACTGTCACCAGTGTCCACCTCATGGGTGCACCAATTAGTCTGGCTGGGTGTGAGTGAAAACATATGCCTGTGGGCCTGCAACACCTGTCTGCAGTCCACCTGTTGCTGCTCAGTGAGGCTGCCTGCCAAGGCTACTCCATCAACTGAACCATCATCAGGGTTCTGGGAAAGCAGGTCTGGGAGAGGGTCACTCTCTTCCTCCTGATCCCCATCTGTGGCCATGAGGAGACTCATGTCCTCCCTGTCAACAAATGCTTTCAAACGGTTTACATGGAGCACCCTGTGGGGGCTTCTAGGGGTGCCAAAGTCAACCACATAGGTGACTTCTCCCTTTTTCTCAATGATAGGGTAGGGTCCAGTCCATTTGTCCTGGAGTGCTGCTGGGCCCACTGGGTCCAACACCCACACCTTCTGCCCTGGCTGGAACTCAACCAGAACAGCCTTTTGGTCATGCCAAGCTTTCTGTAATTCTTGACTGGCCTCCAGGTTTTTGGATGCTCTCTCCATATACTCAGCCATCCTGGAGCGGAGACCAAGTACATAGTCCACAATATCTAGCTTAGGCTTTTTGAGAGGTAACTCCCATCCTTCCTTCACCAAACACAATGGACCCCTCACAGGATAGCCAAACAAAAGTTCAAAAGGGCTGTAGCCAACCCCCTTCTGTGGGACCTCTCTGTAAGCAAAGAGCAAGCAGGGTAAAAGGATGTCCCATTTCCGCCTAAGCTTCTCTGGTAAACCTTTTATCATTCCCTTTAGGGTCTTGTTGAACCTTTCAACAAGCCCATTGCACTGTGGATGGTAGGGTGTGGTAAACTTATAGCTTACTCCACACTCTTTCCACATTGCTTTTAAGTATCCAGACATAAAGTTGGTACCTCTGTCTGAAAGAACCTCCTTTGGAAAGCCCACTCTTGAGAAAACTGCAATGAGGGCTTTTGCCACCACAGGAGCTGTGGTGGTCCTCAGGGGAATTGCCTCTGGGTACCTGGTGGCATGATCCACTACCACCAGTATAAATCTGTGCCCAGATGCTGTTTGAGGATCCATGGGACCCACAATATCTATTCCAACTCTTTCAAAGGGTACCCCCACCACAGGTAGTGGTATCAGGGGGGCCTTTGTTGTGCCACCTGACTTACCACTGGCTTGGCAAGTGACACAGGAGCGACAAAACTACTTGACATTTTCTGACATGTGAGGCCAGTGAAAGTGTGGAACAAGCCTGTCCCAAGTCTTATTCTGGCCTAAGTGTCCGGCAAGGGGAATATCATGGGCCAAGGTGAGAAGGAAACCCCTAAACTTCAAAGGTATAACCAACCTCCTGGTGGCACCAGGCTTGGGGTCTATAGCCTCTGAATAAAGGAGTCCATCATCCCAATAAACGTTATGGGCACCTTGAGCATTCCCTGCAGCCTCAGCATTAGTTTTCTGTCTGAGGGGTTCAAGGGAAGGGCAATCTAATTGGGCCTGCCCCAGGTCTGCCCCTGGGGGTCCCCCTGTCCCCAGAAACTCAACCTGGTCAGGTTCAAGCTCCTCAGAGACAGTCTCCTCTTGGACTGTAGAATCAGTTTCCTTTGAAACCTGATCCTCAACCTGGGGCAAGTGGGAAGGCACAGCCTTAACCCTCTTGCTCCTTCTCTTGGGTTGTGGTTGGTCTAATGTTTCAAGATTCACCACTGGTTCAGGAAGGCACTTCTTAGCCTGAGACCTTGTCACTGCAAGGACATGAGCTGAAATCCCTAGCATTTCTGCATGAGTCCTGTACTCCACTTCTGACCAAACTGAGCTTTCAAGATCATTGCCTAACAGACAGTCTACTGGGAGGTCTGCACTCACAACAACTTTCTTTAGGCCATTTACCCCTCCCCAGGAGAAGTTCACAACAGCCATACTATGTGAAGTAGTTGAGTTGCTTGCATTGGCCACTAGGTAACTTTCACCTAGTACAATCTGACCAGGGTCCACAAAGTCTGGTATCACCATAGTGACACTGGCACAGGTGTCCCTGTAGGCCTGAGCCAGTTTCTCATTGATTAAGGGAGTCTGCCTATATTTGCCAAGGTTACTGGGGCTTACTGCAGTGGTCAAAGATAAGTCCACATCATATAGGAGAACTGCCTGTGTGGGGATTCTGACTAGGCCAGATTCCACCTCAGTACCCAGGGTTAACCCTACTATCCCCTTAGGTTGTGCACTACCACTGCTGACTGTACTAGGGGGTGCAGTTGCTTTAGGAGCTGCGGTGGCAGGAACTGGATTTTTCTTAGTGCATTCACTGCCCCAGTGTGAAACTGATTTGCAGGTATTACACCAAGGTTTCTTTGGGCCATCATTCTTCTTTTTCTTTTTGTCATTTTGGGAACCACCCTCCTTATTACTAGTTTGGGGGCCTGAAGACTTCTGGTCCTTTTCTTTATCTTTCTGATTCCCACCCTTCTGGTCTGTTTTCTTCTGGTCACCATGGTTCTGGGGTTTCTGCGTAATCCTTGTTCTGACCCATTTGTCTGCCTTCTTTCCCAATTCTTGGGGAGAGGTCAAATCAGAGTCAATAAGGTATTGATGCAACAGCTGGTTCTGACAGTTATTAAGGATCTGCTCTCTCATTATAAGATCGTACAATCCTGTATAGTCTGAGACTTTACTTCCCTGCAGCCAACCCTCCAGAGCCTTAGTGGCACAATCTACAAAATCAGTCCAGTCCTGAGTCTGTGCTTTTTGGGTGTCTCTGAACAACATCCTGTATTGCTCAGTGGTTAGGCCAAACCCTTCAATAAGAGCACTCTTTAGGACAGAGTAGTTTTTGGCATCCTCAGGTCTAACTGTGAGGAGCCTATCCCTCCCTTTCTCAGAAAAGGAGTACCATAAAATTGCTGCCCACTGATCCTCAGGAACCTGCTGTACCATGCAGGCTCTCTCAAGAGCAGTCATCCATTTGTGGATGTTATCCCCTTCCTTGTAGGGGGCACAATTTTTGTCAGGTTTCTATTATCATAGGCCCTGTCTTTCTCTTTAGGAACTTTGCTGCCACCAGTGGCATCTAAGCCACACAATTTTCTTTCTCTTGCTAAAACAAGTTTAGCTTGAGCCAAGGCTATCTCTTCCCTCTCTATCTGGAGTTGGACAGCCCTCATCCTGGCCCTATGCTCTTTCCTCTGGCGGGAAGTCATTCACCTTTGAGATTCTCTTGAGACACTAGAAACATGAGAGTCTCCTGATCGAGATCTCTCCCTCCTGTTGCCTGGGAGAATTAAGTTATGGGATCTGGGGAGGTGCTGGCCCTCTCCACCCCCATGTAGGTCTAGATTGGCCTGGTTAAGCCTACCAATCTGTACCTGGGTCACCCTCTGATCCTGATCTTCAGGCTCCTCTATCTCTGAGCCTTCCTCTTCCTCTTCTTCCTCCTCTTCTTCTTCTGGAAGATCCTCATTCTCAGGGGAGTTCACCCCCTCACCTGAATCTAAGGGAGCCTGACTCACCTTATCTAAGTCATCCTTTTCAGGATAGCTATCAGGGACGAAATGGTAGGGCCTCTGCCCTTTTTTAGCCCCCTTGCTGTGCTCAAGGCACCCAAGTCTTTGTGGCTAAGGTTGTCATATCTGGAAGTTGCCTTGGTAGGGTCAACTGCTACAGGAGCAGAGCCTGAGGCTCCACCTGTATCAGACATGACTGCTAGTGAGGTGTAAGTGGTGCACTTACCTACACTAAGTGTTTTCCTACTGTACCTTGCTAGTGAGTTGTAGTCAGGGTGTGCTAATCCCTTTTCTCTACAACTACTAAGTTCAGTAGAACTTAATATGTTAAGCTTTTGATTTTATATGTACCTAAGGTACTTGATGTGATCTTTCAATTTGATATAAAGATTGCGATGGTAAAACAAACAGCAAGTTCAAATCCGCACCGCTGCGCACCAATGTGAGAAGTTGGCCTGATATGTGGTGTTTCCAATTCTGTAACCACCTTGTATCAGTCCAAACAATCCCTTATGGTGTCTGGTTGTAAGTCAACCTTGTAGACAAGCTATCCTAGGGGTAGCATGGACTAAGCAGCCTTAAAGGCTTAACTTAAGAGGTTGTGTTAAGTGAGCTGTTTTACCACATACAATCCTGTAATACCAAATGAAAGGACACCACACAAGTATATATTATAAAAAATATATGTGTTTATTTCTAAATTAATCCCCAGTACTCTTTATGAGCAAAGGGGCACAAGCGTTAAATCAAAAGCACAGCATAACATACAAAGTTGCACAATTATGGATGTGAGTCCATTGCTCATTGCACCATCAGGATTCAAGCAAGCCGGGCCGACGACGGCTGAAATGCCAGAAACCGGTCCCCGGAAGCTTGTTTCCTTCCCAGTGTAAGAATTGGCTTGGTAGTTTGGTTTGCCCTGTTCCCATCATGCACTGGGACAGGAACAGACTAATTTGCATATAGCCAGATTCTGAGCTGGGATGGTGCAGTGAGCTAAAAAACGATGTTGGATCTAGCCCTGATCTCTTGACTGGGTGAGAGTATTCTGCTTAATTCAGAGACTCTGTCCATCACCACCCCTTGTTGTTAAATACAATTATGGATGAGGGCGGGTGGCCACTCAAACCATATACTAAAAAAATGGTATAAGAGATACCAATCGAACAGTGGTTAGGCCTAGGGCCTAGAGAATCTCTGGGAGCAGTCAGGACTAGCAATTCTGAAGTCGGGAGAAGCCCGCAGGACTCGGGTGCAGCACGTAAAGTGCGGCTTGCACCAATGCAATGTCAATGGTGCCTAAAAGTTACACAAAGTTAGTTTAAAGATACTTCCGCTGAACCTAGAGGAACAAAACTTAAGACACAGACCCTAGAGGTGTGTACCAGTGTAGGAACACTGGCGTTGCAATGTTACCTCACCCACAGGAAGTGGGTGCACAGGGTCGAAGTGGCGTCGGGTTTTGACACACAGGTTCTTGGTGCTTGGAGCTGGAGAAGCTGCAGGCGATGGGAAGCAGAAGTGTCCGGTGTGATCCAAGGGTGATCGAAGTCGAGATGAATCTGAAAGCAGAGGGTACAGAGTCTGGGTCACTCAGCAGTGACCAGGGTGGAACCAGGACGGAACCAGGCAATGTCGGGCGCAATCAGATGGTTGTCGAGAGGCTTCTCTCCGCTGTCACGTGGGCTCTGGGGCATCTGCGACGTCCAGGAGCAGGTCACGATCTGTCCCACGCGAGGCTCTCGCCGTCAGCACCGTTGGCTTCAAGATTGCAGCAAACAGCACTTGGCAAAAGCAATCCGCGCAGGACCGGGAGATTGCTTCTCACTCGGACCAGGAGGGTCAGAGTAGGGGCTCCTTTTCACAGGAGCTGGTGCAGATCTGGAGCAACCAGAAAAGCAAGTCGTTTTCAAGTTTTCGTTGGCACAGGGGCCACAAGCCAGCTGGCAAGTCACCGGGCCAACGCGTCGAGCCAACACAAGCAGAAGTGCCCCACGCAGCACTCGTCGAGTGTGGAGGAGGTAGCTTTGGTGCAAGTGTAGCTCAGGGTTGGGGCTTCTCAAACCCCGGTGTACAGCTTCGAGGGTCACTCGTGGGCTGCACGGTCAGCGTCTTGTGGCCTTTTCAAGATGGCGTGCCCCACGCTTCCGGTCACCTCCACGGGTCTCAGCTCTGCAGGGACTGTGGATCGGGCTGGGAGAAGGCAGGCAAGCTTGATCTCGTCGATCTCTGTCACTCGAGTTCTGGCGGGAACTGCAACAAAGCAAGGGTTGAGGGCTGGATGGTGCCTGTTTGCACAGGGTGGTCACTCCTTGACCACAAGGGAGATTCTTCAGTCTTCTACGTTGAGTAGGATGTCGAAGGGTCCAGAATTCGTTTCTTATGTTTCTTCAGGATGATCTGAGTTACATTGGCTCTGCTCCCACTCTTATTCAAATCTGGTGGGCTGAACATCCTGCTAGGTCCCCTCCTATGGGTGGGACCCAGGAAGGGGGAGGTTACACCCCTTTCCTTTGATCCAGGATGCGCTGGGACTGGGGCTGGTGTGCCCCAGAACCGGTTTGGCCGGATTATGCAAGGGGCAGCCTTGTGCTCCCCAGGCAGTGTCTGGTTTCTTTGAAACCTCCCTGCTACAATCCACTATCTCCTGTCTGGGGTGGTTTGACACCGCCCTGCGACAGGAAACCCTTTGTCCAGGCCACCATTTGCTGAGTTTCGTTCAGCAGCAGGAGGCCAGACCCGCGTCTGTGGCAGAGGCATCCATTTTGTGGATCTGAGGCTCATTTTAAATCAACCGCGTTTCAGTAAAGTAACATGTCTTCTCCCTCTAGAAGGGTAGAATGCTACCCCCATCGCCAGAACTGGGAGGGGTTAGTATTCCAATTTGTATGACACCTTACACGACATGTTTTGATAAAGCCAAACCAAAGTTGCTATATAACCGCGAGGATTATAAGGCACTTAAGTGTATATGGTATGGCATTATCCCGGATCAGCTTAGGGAGTTGTTCCTGACAGCTGCAGACAGGCTCAGCTCATGCCAGAGCTCCATCTCACATAAAACCACGCACTCTGCCTCCAGGATTGATAAGGCCTTCCATAGGAGTGACTCACAGGTTTATATGTGTCCAGATATAGGTTTAGATATAGGTATACTATATCTAAGCAAGGGGTGATTACACCCACTTGCCCCAGCTGAGTGATCAGCCAATTGTGTCAATTTATGAGCCAGCCAGGGGTGGCAAAAATTATGCTTCAGCCCTGTAGACCTTGGTGGCACCTATGCCCTGAGCACCTATAGTGCATGGTACAGGGGCTGACAAGGAGTCCCTTTCCAATTGTGGTATGTACCTATAGCACATGTATTATAAATTTAGAGAGAGAACAGCAGGCTGGGGGTCTGATTAGCAGGCCCACAGCCTCAGTAAGTCGAAAACCAGTGAAGCAAAAAGCAAAAATTGGGGTGACCATAGGATAGCAGACCCTACTCTCCTACAGTTATCGATATGTATATTTATATTAGCCCAATAATAGCTATGGGATATGTATATTTGTACTTATTTTGTCGCCTGATTAGGAGTCTATGTTTGTATAATACTGTCTTAGTTGTTTATGTTTTAAGGTACATTTGTATTTGGCTGCCTCATTAATAGGTTATGTCTGTATATAACTGCCTTACTGCTATACGTTTTATTGCACTTGTGTTGGAGCATTGCTTTTGCATACATCATTATTTCTGTTTTTCCTATGGATTTATTGTGATGTATAGGATTATTATTATTTTTATTTACACTATGTATCTGGAATCTAAAACATATTTTGTTTGAATTTCAGAAATTAATTTTGGGAAGACATCTAATATATTCCCGAGGAAGGCGGCTATATTTTAAATGTCAGTTGAAACGCGTTGAATCAAAGGGAGAAGTGCAATATACATTGAGCAAGGATTATTCTGACTGTTGTGGAATCTTTACCTTCATTTTGCACCTCCCTTAATAGTCTTAGGAACTACTTAGGTTTAGATTGTGTATATGAATTGTTCCGTTCTTATATTGTCTGAGTTCCCAAATTTTATTTAATTTTAACTTTTGTTTGTTTTTAACTTGTTTTTTATATATATGAATAAACTGTGCATACTGAATCTATTTGTTTTTACAGAACTGGTTTGCTGTATTTTGCATTGCTCCAATTGGTAGGTCCCGATGAATGAATGACATATGTTTAGTAGTATGTAAGAATTGTGGTATTCAGGAACTATACAACATTAGAACATTGGTTTCTCTAAAGTAGGATGAAAGCAATGTTCCCACAATGGCACAACTAATGCAAGAATTGAATATATCCACAGATATGGGTCTAGATAGCAGCCTCAAGCCCAAGTCAACATTTCAGCCAATATTAGCTAATGATAATGTTGCTGATATCGTCAACCGTCTAGTAACAACTGACCTTTTCCAATGGGAGGATTGGTTTTCTTTAAAGCATCTAAACCAAATGGATAACCTCACAAGGGGAAAAGAAGAGCACTACAGAACCTTAAACAACTTCCTAATGTAATTGTAAAGGAAGCGGACAAAGGGGGAAACCTGGTAATGAGGATACGCATGACTATCTAGCAGAAATTGATTGACAACTTTTAGACACCAATGCTTATGCCAAACTAACATCTAATCCTATGAAAGATATCACTGCTAAAATCGAAAAATATCTAAACAAATTAAAATAACAGGGGCTTATTAGTGATCTTGAATTTAAATATATTTTTGAGCAAAACACCCAGTGGCTGTATGCTTATATGTTTAACCAAATATCCATAAGCCCAGACTCTTCCCTTAAGGAAGACCAATCATTTCAGGAACTGGATCTTCTACGGAGCATATTTCCGAGTACATAGACCAATTCTTACAACCTCTGGTAAACAAACTTACCTTTGTTTGTTTTAGATACTAAGGACCTGTTAAACCAGTTGATTGACTTCACATATACGGAAGAATGTTGTTTTGTCACACTAGACATTGCTTTCTTGTATACTTTGATACCCATAGATTTGGGGCTAGAGGCAGTAAAGCACTTTTTAGCAAGCAGAGATGCATTGCTTTGGGAGCATACTGAAATGCTATTATAAATGATCATCTTAGTCTTGGATAACAATGTATTCATACATAATGCAACTGGTGCAAGCAACACCAAGGTGTTTCTATGGGATCAAAATTCTCCCTCTCCATATCAAATCTTTACATGGGTTGGCTTGAAAAAATGTACATCTGAACAAGGTCTCTGGCACACTTAATGGCACATGTGTTATATTGGGGGAGGTATATAGATGATATTTTGATGATTTAGAGAGCAAAAAATGACCTATTGGAGGAATTCTGTACCTTTCTCAATTTAAATAAATGTAACTTCACCTTTACTCATGAACAGAACAAAAAGGAGATTTCCTTTTAGGATCTCAAACTGTATTGCAAAGAGGGCTCCATTTTGTCCACACTCTTTAGGAAACCGACAGCGTGCAATTCAGTTTTGCACGCGGACACAGCGCATCCCAAATCTCAGGTAGCAGCCATACCACTTGGGGAACTAACTCGAATAAGACGCAATTGCAGTGAGAGTGACAAGTTCCAAGAGGAGTTGGAACATGCATTGCTAGGTTTAGTTCCAGAGGCTATGAACAAAAAGTTCTTAATGTGGCAAAAACAAAAGCGCTGAGACTTGATCAGTCTAAACTATTAAAAACTCAGCCTAAGACAAAGCGAGGGACACAATTCAAAGAAAAAATCTCACTAATCACAACATACAATTCCGCAAGCCATGTGCTGTATAAAATTCTAAATAAACACTAGCACAAATTACATTTCGACCTGGTTGTGAGTGAAGTCTTACCAATTAAACCAATTATTATTTTCAAACCTGGACAGACATTGTGGAATGTCCTCTGTCCTAGCTTTTACAATCCCAACCAAAATAAGAAAACTACTCATTGGTTAGGGACACCACCAGTGGGTTTCCACAAATGTGGACATTGCAATGTTTGCCAATATGCTTGTGACAAAAAGAAAGACTTTAAATACAATACACAAATTACACATATGATCAAGACATTCATGAACTGTAACACCGAATTACTAGTATACTGTATCATTTGTCCTTGTAAAAATGTCTACATTGGTAGCATGATCAGACCAATGAAAGAGAGACTACAAGAGCATAATAGGGTAATTAGGAATAACAACACTGAGAACCCTATGGCTATTTACTTTAATTCCACTCACGGTTCAGCAGAATAACCCTGGATTAGATTCCATGGGATTGAAACTGCCTACGATAATCCAAGGGGAGGGGATATAACACATTCTCTTCGTAACTTAGAGGCAATTTGGATAAATAGATTGAGGGCAGTTTAACATGGACTCAATGCTGACAGGGAGCTGTCAGTTTTTCTGAAAGATTAAAAATCTGTAATATACGTTCCATGGGTCCGTCACAAATTAGATATTAAATATATGCACCTGGAATGAGAGAAAGTATATACTTGCTATAGAGGATCCAACTCTCCTAATTACAGTATAGGAATGACCAAAAAACATTACTTCTTGGTTTTGGATCATTATAGACGTTGGTTTTCATAAACTTTATAAAAGACTTGTACCGTTCCTTGTCTTGCTTAATTATGATGAATATGATTGCTTTTATGTGATATAAACAAAATATTGAAGCAATGTTTTTTCCTCCATGAAATGTTGTTAATAAGATGCGCACAAACCCTATTTATGATAGTAACGTTATGGTTCATTATGGTGCGACACAATATGAAGAATATGATGATATTTTATAGCATGGCCACATTTACCTCGACTATGTCATTTTTTAAGAAACAAGTGTGTGAATTAGATCATTGCCTTTGGACAAAATGCCAAGTCCGAATTGCGTTAGTCCCTTTTTTTACATGTAATGATGGCCAGTACCCATGATAAAAGAGGTATATTGTAACCTGATGTACATCACGGTGTGAACTAGGATTGTATACTAACAGGAACTTGTACAGATTACTTAAATTGTGTCATCTCTCTGCCAGGTGGTTATATATAAAAGTGCTAGGTTGACAAATGTTGTTAAACATTATGTAAAGAATGTCTTCCACTATACTTTAACCACACTACAATAGTGTTGGGTCTCTCGCACTCCACTTTCCATTATATTTACACTATGCATGCATTAGGTTCAATGTAGTGCATTTGCTTGTAATCACAAGCCACTATTTGTATACTTATGTCTCCGAACAGCGGGAAATACCATGTAAACAATGTGGATTGGGCCGCAACTACAAACTATTATTTGACTCTTAAATTGATTTTTCGAATGATAGAAATATCTTTTGTTAGATCACCCTCTTCATTTTTGAGTATTACACTAACAACTCAAATGGCCTGCTTTTTTCTCTTGACCTTGGCTTGTTTCTGTGTGTGCAACCAGCATCACATGATCGCCTGCTTTAGGCGTAACGTAATAGTCACGC
The DNA here is from genome assembly GCF_964263255.1 of Lissotriton vulgaris. Lineage (NCBI taxonomy): Eukaryota > Metazoa > Chordata > Amphibia > Caudata > Salamandridae > Lissotriton > Lissotriton vulgaris. The sequence continues at coordinate 556,737,508 of NC_141687.1, forward strand.
AATAGACGTGGTGATGGAGTATTTATGGAGAAGTGGTAGTCCACACAATCTGAGGACGCCACTGTTTTTGAGACGCGGCACGCAGAGGTAATATGATGGTATGTCACTATAAAATAGTCTTTAAGCAGTTATAATCTGAGGGCGCATATTTACCAGGTTGGGCTACTACCTACTCAGTTGATTTAGAACAAAAAGTGCGATGGCGGCTTTCTGTGTACAACAAGCAGCATGCTAATAAATATTGTACTTAACTTTAGATGTACAGGTTTCGTATTATCGGATGATTGACCCTTTTTAATACATTACAAGTCTCAAATCTAATATAATTCGAATACGAGTGAATACACTTCTATACTTTATCAGGTAGGCGCCTAATGATTACTGATCCCATAAGGAGGTTAGGCTTCACAATAATTATTTCTAATGGTTACTATATTCACTCTTTTTCTTCTTGCCCTTTTTTTAATTAATATGAAAGGGTAATATGACCCACATGTTTAGAATTATTGACTTGTACTGCATCTGGGATTTGTTCAATATTTTTATTACACAATAAAAATTTAATGTTTACCTAATTTGAGATGATGCCCTAAACTGCACAGGATGTCTCCGCGTTTAAAACACTATTATTTGTGTCTAATTTATGACAACCTGACTACTCCTGAAGATTCACTTTTGGATTTTTTACTTCTGTCTTTTGATCGTCAACATAGTTTACTACTGCTTTAGTTATTTTTGCATTAGTATTGTAATATCAGTTTCACATCTTTATACCAATTCTCTTTTATATTGTATTTGAACCTCTGAATTAAAATGGTTCTATTTTGGATCCTACAGATTACAGGTTTGAACCTTCACTTAAGTTGAATACTTCATTTTGGATGCACTATAATCCAAAAAAGGTTGTTGATGTTATTTGAATAATCCAAGGTATTTTATCATGTATGACTTTGGTGGGTAGTTTTAACGTGATTCTACTCGTGTTTGTGAGGGTTAACTTTGGGAATTGAGCATCTTTAACAAACTCAAGTAACCAGCCCTTAAACCTCCATGCTTGCTTTATGCACAGCAAGATTAAATACAGATCATGTGTAACTTTTTTGATATAATATTCTGACAATTTCTTAAATTTATAGTGATTACTTTAACAACAACAAAAATGTTTTATTAACTTTATCAACAAAGCGGCAATGATGACAGTATTCAGAGAACCATACAATAAAATCAGAGTACGTGAGTCCATATCCATTTCCATTTTAAGACAAAAGTATGTTGCATAAAAATGTGATAATCCCTTTAGCGATGTAGTCCCTCTCAGGCCTCCCATCCTATCTCTAGTCTTCATCTGAACTATCCCCATCGGGTTCTGGCAGTGGCTCACAAATGTCCCCTCAGTATGTATTCCAGGCTGCCCAGATTTTTGACCATTTACGGGGCTACCCCGACTGGCATACACTGTGCGTTCTGTGATCATAGTCAGATCCATATCCCGGCATCACGCTGTCAACGAGGGTAGTTCCTGCGCGCCCCATTTTTGTGCAATGTTCCGTTTCGCCACCATTAGTCCCAGTGTGACCCACATCTGCCCGTGACGCGAGAGATCATTAGGTTCCCATATGTTAAGTAGGCACCTACGCGGTTCTGGCAGTAGGGACACTTCCATGACTTGTGACATTGTTCGCAGTACCTGTCGCCAGTATTCTGCCAATGCTGCACACTCCCATATGGTATGTAGGAATGAACCCTCCTCTCCGCACCCTCTAAGGCAATATGGGTCTTGTGTCCTGTGTAATTTTTGCATGGTGAGTCTGGTGTAGTATATTCGATGCAAGATCTTAAGCTGTATAAGTTGGAGACGTGCGGGGATTCCCCCCTCCCTGGGCGATGCTAGGGCCTCCTGCCATTCTGAATCCTCTATGTCACCCACGTCTGCCACCCACTTGTTCCTCAACGAGACCGTCGGGTCTGGCTGATTATTGATCAATTTCCTATAAGTAAGAGATGTGGCTCTTTTCTGCATGTAGTCGGTGAGTAGTCTGTCATCCAGTGGGGAGGCCTTGGGGACCTCAGCTTCCGGTGGGATCACTGCTAACAACGCCTGCCTGATCTGCACATACCTGTAGGTCTCGGTCGGGCCCAGTTCGGATTGCTGCTGAAGTTGGGTAAATGGTATCACAGTGCCCTTGTCCCACAAGTCTCCCACCGTGAACATCCCCATATTATCCCAATGTGTAAACCCCTTGCTATTTCGCAGTTGTCCCAGTTTTTTTGTGTCCCAGAGTGGGGTAAGTTTCGTTATGACCCCTCTGAATCCCAACCGTGTGTGCGTTGTGTGCCATAGTGTAGCCGTGTGCCGCGCGGGCCCCGTTAGTTTCAGCGTTAACCCTTTATTATAGAGGACTGCTAGTATGTTGTGTTCTCCCAATTGTGCTCTATCTGCCTTATACACTGGGTCATCTTGGGGCGCATGGATCCACTGGTTAACGACCTTGAGTTGTGCCGCCCAATAGTATAATTGTATGTTGGGGAGCGCTATCCCGCCGTCATACCATCTTTTATGTAGCTTTGTCCGTCCCAAAATAAGTGTTGACACCTGTGCAGCTATTTGCTTGAAGTATCTGGGTGAGACCGGAAATGGTGTGTTATCAAGGGCGTAGAGAAACCGGGGTAGGGCCATCATTTTATTATAGTGATTACTTTTAGTGTTCCAATATGCCATTTCTTCTTATCTATCTGGTACGCAAATTTGAAATACCAATTTTTGTTCTAATCCAGTGTATTCAGGATCCCTAGAAAACTTCACGGGGTCTCTCCATAGAACAGAGTGGAGAAGTGTGGCTCACTGGTTAGAGCAGGCAGACCCTGAAGCAGAGGTCAGACCCGGGACCAGGGTTCAATTCCCGACGCGGCAGGGTCTTGAGCTCAAATGTCCATGGACTCGATAATTCTCGCTTCGGTGCCTGACCTAATCATGGGTTCACACTCTGCAACTCTGGGCATTAAGCTTGCTTAATCTCCACAACAGCCCCTCCGCGGCGGGATGCCTGGCTTTCACCTTGGGGATGCCCTGTAGGGGCTATCTCACAGGGAAAAGCCAGGACGGGTTTCCAAGTCAAGCGTGGAGATACCCCTTCGGGGGTCGATTCAGGCGCTATATAAGAAACATATTCTAGAGCCATTGCTTTAGGAATACATTTCTTGACGTATCTCTTTCAATACTGTATTTGGTCTTATTTCTTTTTCCTATCGAATCACAGGGTGACCTATTGGGTTTAATATGTTATATACACAACTATTTTGTGAACCACTTTTTCACTAAGTTTGTAGGGACACACTTAGTTGGTGCAACTTGAGCTACTAGTGGCCCTGCAGCACTCATAGTGCCACTCACATGAGTAGCTTTGAAGAGGTAACTAAGGCCTGACACTGCAGTGTCTGTGCGCAGTTGTTAACTGCCATATCGACTTGGCAAGTGCAGCCACTTGCCAGGCCCTAACCTTCCCTTTTTCTACATATAAGGCACCCCAATGGTAGGCCAAGGTACCCCCCAGGGCAGAGTGCAGTGTATGTGCAAACTAAGACATGTATTGGTGTGTCTGACATGTCCTGATAGTTAAATACTACCTGTTTCATTTTTCTCTATTGAAAGGCTATCTTGCCCCATAGGATAGAATAGGATTTTTTTTGTAACATCTTACAAGTATAACTTCCCAAGGGGACAGGAGGCAGAAATAAAGTTAAGGCTCTCTGAACTCAGAATTTAATGACACATCTTTTTAGTAAAGATGTTTTTTAAATTGTGTGTTTGAAAATGCAATTTTTATAAAGTAGGCATTTTCTTGTTTAACCATTTTTGTGTGCCTCTGACTGTTTGTATACGGACAGTCTGTTTGTGGAGTGACAGGGACTGGTGCATTTTCTGTAGACAGCAACTGGAGGGGTTGAGGTGTGCCTGACCCTTCCTAGATGACTCCGAGCTGGGCTGAATAGACCCAAGCTGAATTTAGAGTAGTGGGAGGAGATTTCCTTGCACCTGAATAGGACCTGTCTCCCTTGCACAATGCTGTCGCCACCCCCTGTGGTCATATGGCACGAGTGACGACAGAACTGGTTTGGACTAGGCTCAGAGACCCTTGCACAAAGAGACCAACACAGACATTTTGTGGTATAATTATTAGACCTAAAACCCCAGAACTTTAGACTACTTCTGAAATCAACAGGAAACTTTGCCAAGAAGAAGAGCTGGAGTACTGCTCCTTTGCTGTGTGCTGTCTGGGATTGGCCTGCAGTAGCTGTTTCTGCCAAGGAAAGGACAAGGACTTTGCTGTATGATGTGTCCCCCTGCTTGAAGATCTCCAAGGGCTTCAGTAGAGCTTGTCTTGTTGTATGGCGTTTTAAGATCCGAGCGAAATTTCCCGATGCATGCCCTTATATAGGTACAATTCACATTGTACTAATATATAGCATAGAAATAATACCCATATTTAGATATAGCCCATGCAGTTCAAATACAGGCATGGCTACTTCCACCCGTACCAGAAAGCCACAACAATTTCTTGGAAAATCGGCTTAAGCTGTCAGGGACATCCCCTTGCTTGAATATTGATTTGTCCAAGAACTCATGGAGTTAACAAAGAACCCTTCCCTTGGTGTACTTTAATGACATTATTATGGCCGACTTTACGTCAAACTAGGCACCTTCAAGGTATAAATATGCCTTCACTTGCTCTAGTAAGGACACGGTGGTTCGGAGCAGCTCGACTATCTACTTGCCCGACGCAGCTCGCTACAGCAAGTGCCGAAGGGAGCCGACCCTGCAGCCGACGCACTGATCAAGAAGCTGTCCTTTCTCTCGCTGAGAATCCAGCTCCAGTGTTTCCAAGCTCCCCTCACGGCGTGTTGGGTATTCGAGTCCTTAGACAGAGATACCAGACCTCCTTCATTTTAACCTAAGGTATTAGACCCTAAAGAGAAATCTTGGATAGATTCTTGACAAAGAAAACTAAACCAATGCTACACCACACTTACTTCTTTCCTCGTACTAGACTTAGGTTAGGTACATCGGGGTAGGTGTATTTTAGAAGCACCCGTTGAGTTCTTTTAGCCTTTGTTACTTATGTATGTATTTATCTATGGTTTAGAAACCATACAATGCTTTTGCAGTATTATTTCATAATACTCTTCACGCTGTACACATTATACTTTGCAGCCTGTGTTACGAGTGTAGCAGTTCACTTTACTTGCCTGAGAAAGAAGACTGTTCAATAAATCCCTTTTATTGAAAACGCCTGTCTCTCTATTTTCTCTGCACCTCTGATGAAATGAAGCATGCACGATTGACTGAGTAAAATATCTATCTATTGTTTCCACAACTCTGAAGATACGTTTATTCTTGGGGAAACAAAGTTGTCATTTTTATGCGGTTGTCAGAAACTAATCCCTTCTTGTTTATTCAAGACAGTTTCCAGTGACCTCTGAGCTAGCTGGCACTCACAATTAAGTCTAATATATTCGATAGAGACCTAGTAGACATAAGTCCTATGTCAAATCTATTCCAATGTGCAGAGCCTATTGGGAATATGGAAAGGGGCGACCAATCGGTCCCCCCGAACGTATGGTGGAGTACCATGATCCCCCCGGGAAGCCATCTTGGGCGGGAGGCGAGTCTCGGCTGGTATGCCCGAAGCGGCGTAGCCGGGGCGCGCCTTTTTCCCGCCCTAGAGTGGGCTGGCCTAGACACCAACGCGGCCGGCCACGCCCTCGGAGGCAGGCGGGGGCGGGTTCACGCCCACCCTGAAGACGGATAAAAGGAGCGGAAGCCAAGAAAGCATCCTCTTGTTCCTGTGCTCTGAAGCTGCACCTCCCCGCTGCACGTGAGCTCGAGACGGAACGAAGAGCAATTTTGAGCGTTGTAATCCCTCTTTTTGTCTTACAGATATCCCGTCTAAGAATGCCCAAGAAGGTCGGAAAGCGGGTCGGTACCGAGGAGATGCTCCGCATACTCATGAAGGAGATAGCTGATCTAAAGAGAAAGGTTGAGGCTAAGGACGGGGAGGGAGGACCGAAACGGCCTTTACAGGGAACAATTCCCGGTGGAAAGAGCAGGAGGCCCAGAAGGGGAGCACTTGGGGGGGAGACCCCGGTTCCCGATGCGCCACGAGAGGAGCCAACCCCGGCGCCAAAGGAGGGGAATCCGATCCCTGTGGTGGTCACCCCTGCGAACAGGGAGGATATGCCCCCCGAGTTAGCGGCGCAATTGGCAGCGTGGTTGGGAAACGATAGCGAGGGCGCCACGGCTGACGACGCCCGGGCAGTGATGAGGCAACTGCGGGAATCTAGGGAGGCTGCGAAGGCTCCATCTCCTGTTCCCCCGCAGGTCCCGGCGGTTGGAAGTACAGCAGGCCCAAGTTCGGCGACAAGCGTGGGGTCTACTTCAGGTAAGCGGCCATTGCCGATTGCGGGGGGGGAGTCTGCACCTTCTCGAAAGGAGAAGATTGCCCAGCACGTCCCACTAGAAGTCAAGGAATTGATTTGGGTGGATAAATATGTAAACATGTTTTCATTGCTTACCGACCATTACGAGATCGAGCATGTAAAGAGTCAAAAGGAGCTCATGCATCCGAGTGTTTGGCGCGCAAAAATGGCCGCCTTTAAGGTCGACGAGACCATTGGTACTTGGGGCAGAGCGTGGGGAATTTTTACTTCCATCATGGGGGAGCGCAGACCTGAGTTGTTGACCAAGTTACCCATTTATCAGTCACGTATTATGGAGTATTCTGTGGCATATGGGGGCAATCAGTGGTTCTGCTATGATAATCTGTTTAGAAAAGCTAAAGAACACAACCCGTTGTTGTCTTGGGATTGTTACGACTCTGTGTCTTGGCAAAAAATGGAGAGTACAGGGATGTTGAAGGTGCCATTAGTAGGGAGTAACGGGGGGGAATCCTCCCGCCAAAACTCTGGGACGCCCTTTCGGACGGGTACAGGTAACGAATTCCACACGAAGCCGAGTGGCAACACAGGTAAAAGGGGGATCTGTTGGAATTTTAACAGGGGCAAATGTACCAGGCCCCAGGGGTCATGCAAATTCAGACATGAGTGTGGGGGGTGCGGTCAGCCATCCCATCCTGAGTCCATGTGCAGAGCCAAAACGGGTGATAACGGTGGTAAGGGAGGCGCCAAACAGGTCTAATATAGTCCGAGGGGCGCCTTTACCGACCCCGATTGATACCATGGCAATGATTCCTTGGCTCAGCGAATACCCGGATCATGCTTCCGCTGGGGTGTTACGGAACGGGTTTTCATATGGTTTCCGCATCCCAGTGGGGGATTTTCAGGGGGTACCGGACTGTAAGAATCAAATGTCGGTCTTACAGCACACGGCAGTGGTGCAGGTAAAGATTGGGAAAGAGGTGACTCGAGGTCGTGTCGCCGGTCCATTCGATTTGCCACCAGTTGCTAATTTTGTGTGTTCTCCTCTAGGGGTTGGTTCCCAAGAAGGACCCGGGTGAGTTTCGGCTGATACACAATTTGTCAGCCCCACATGGTCTTTCCGTGAATGACGCGATAGACCCGGAAGTATGTTCGGTGCGGTACGCATCTTTCGATGAGGCCGTTGCCATGTTGAATCGCCTGGGGCCCGGGACGCTGATGGCCAAATCGGACATCGAGTCAGCGTTCCGGTTGCTCCTGGTACACCCAGACGATCAGCGTCTCCTTGGTTTTCAGTTTCAGGGTCGCTATTACATGGATAAATGTATGCCAATGGGATGCTCGATTTCATGTGCCTATTTCGAGAAATTCAGTTGTTTTCTGCAGTGGGTATTCACGAGGAAGACAGGTTTTCAACATGTTATGCACTATCTCGATGACTTTCTGTTTCTGGGGGCAGCCGGGGATTCTGAGTGTGGACAGGCCTTACATGAATTTTGTGTCCTAATGAATCAATTCGGTGTGCCATTGGCGCCAGGTAAGACGGTGGGTCCCTCGACCTTGATCGAGTTTCTGGGGATCGAGCTCGACTCGGTGGAAGGTTGTTTTCGTTTACCTAAAGAAAAAGTGTTAAAATTCAGGTTATCCCTTGAGACATGTATTCGTGCAACGAAAGTGAACTTGCATCAATTGCAACAGGTGGTTGGTCAGTTGAATTTTGCCCTAAGAGTAATGCCGATGGCACGCCCCTTTTCCCGCTCGATTGCACAGTCCATGGTCGGCTTGAAGGAAGGACATCATCGTACGAGACTCTCGGCAGAGGTTCACCAGGACATGCGCATTTGGATTGCATTCCTGGCGGATTTCAATGGTCGAATTGTCTGGAATAAACCAGCTGTGTCTTCCGAGGAGTTGGGGCTATGGACAGACTCGGCGGGGAGTGTGGGTTTTGGCGCCATATTGGGTACACAATGGTCGGCTCAAAAATGGCCGTCATGGTGGCATGAGTGCGGGTTGACGAGTAACATTGCTTTTCTCGAACTGTTCCCTATTCTGGTGGCCTTGAAAACATGGCCAGAAGGGTTTAGGGGTCACTCTGTGGTTTTCTGGTCTGATAACATGACCGTGGTTGAGTGTATCAATAGTCAAGCAGCACGTTGCAAATTAATTCTGAGACTGCTCAAGGAAATTGTGTTGTTGTGCATGCAGCTAAATGTACTGTTTAGGGCGCGACACGTGCCGGGGGTGATGAACCAAGCGGCTGATGCGCTCTCTCGTTTCCGTATGCAGGCCTTCTGGGGTTTTCTGCCCACAGCGGACCCGGTGGCGGCACCCTTTCCCGAAGCTCTCTGGTCTCTCGGTGCCCCGAACTACAAGACCTCGTGGGAGAGAGTTTAGCACCCAGGACGAGGAAGGCATATGAAGGGGCGTTCCGTTCCTATTGGGCCTTTTTGGGTACTGCCGGGAGGGAGCTTTGGGGTCTGGAAGAGTGTGTAGTGAGATTCCTGCTCTCTTTACGTCACGCAGGCAAGTCAGTAGCTACGGCCCAGAGGCATCGGGCCGCCATTTCCTTCATGGCAAGGGCTCATGGGATCCAGGACCCGACAGCGTCTTTCGTTGTGCAGAAAGCGCTACGTGGGTGGCAACGCCTTGAGGGTCGCAGAGTAGACGATAGGCACCCGATAGGTCTGGATAGGTTGGCCCTGTTATTATCCGTGCTACCGGTAACATGTTCATCCCAGTACGAAGCAGTGTTGTTCCGAGCCGCATTTGCATTAGCATTCCATGGGGCTATGCGGGTAAGCGAATTAGTGGCAAAGGACAAGCAGGATACGATGGGGGGACTGTGCCGGGAACACATTCAGGTCAGAGAGGAGACGATGACGGTCTCGTTTGTCAAGTCCAAATCCGATCAGGATGCAATCGGGGACTGCGTAATCATCCAGAGGATCCCCGGGTCTGCCATGTGCCCTGTTGGGTGCGTAGAGGCATATTTAGCGCGGAGGGTGGCAGCATGGGGGGGGACCTTGTTAAGACACGCTGACGCCACCCCACTGACGAGGTTTCAGTTTCAGCGGGTGCTTGCGATGTCGATTTCTGCCGCGGGCTTGAACCCCGGCGACTTTGGGACCCATTCCTTTCGGATAGGGGCTGCTACGGAAGCTACAGCCAGGGGTCTGAATGTTGAACAAATAAAACGTGTGGGGCGTTGGTCCTCGAACTGTTATAAGAGGTATGTATGGTTGCACATGTTGTGAAGCTGTAACGATGTACTCACGCTTCTTGTTTTTGTTTGGTTTTCAGTTGCGCAAGCCTACGAGGCGGGGCGGACTGTCCAGTCGACCCAACACCGGGGGGCCAGCGGTCAGACATTACCGGCTGTGAAAAAGGAGGTGTGGGTCGTGGGCCACTCATACGTGAGGCGTGCCGCGGACGTATTCAAAGCAGGTGACATGATTCACGTGGCTGGGGAATACGGGTACAGTGTGTCCTTCTACGGAAAGGGCGGGCTCTGTATTGACCAGTTTCGATCATTTTTCGAGGGTTTGTTAGGGCGGACAAGGTCACCGCCGTCTGTAGTCATAGTACATCTTGGGGGCAATGATTTGGTGACCACTGGTAGACGACTTCTTCTTGAGGCGATGCTTTCCACGGTAAGTTGGTTGGCGAGAAGAGTTCCAGGGTGCACAATTGCATGGTCCCATATGATCCCACAGAAAGTGTGGCGGGGGGCTATTTCTGTTTCTGCTCTGAATCATTCAGTAAGGAAGATTAATAATAAAGTGAGTAGACTGTTCCGTTCAAGTACACTGCATTCTATTTCGCATGGTTGTATTAAAGGGGACAGTATGTATTCGGGGGATGGTGTTCATTTGTCCCGGATGGGGAACGAGTTACTCATAGGAGACCTGATAGCCTGGCTAAAGACTTTATGACATGACCTTTAGGCAGGAGTGTTGTGGGGGGTCCGGATAGCCGGTCAACTATCCGGCCTGTGGCGGTAAGGTCATGATCGGTGAGCAGTAATTCGAAGATCCCTATGAGGGGGCGTCACCCATTACGGATGGGAGCGCGCGGGGGAGGTGGCCAATTGGCCCCTCAACGGGGAGGCGGTCCTGTCTAAGGAGAGGCTGCCGGAAGGAAAGGAAAGGTGGTCAAGGCCCCTTCCTGGATAGGAGGGGCTACGGCCCCTCCTGGGGAATTTCCCGGGGCCAGGACATCTGCGACGGCAGATGGGTAAGTTGTGTGGGGTGCGGGAGGGGGTTTACGCTACCTTTTTAGACACCTCACACGAGTCCTCGAACGACCGTTAAATGGCGTCGAGTTTATTGGGGCCCCCGTCAAGTACAAAGGGAAATTGGTAGATGCACTTGAGGTACGCCTCTGTGCGGTCGCTCCTCTCACAAGTGAGGGGGGTATTTCTGGTTTAGGGATCTGACACCGGTTACGACCTTGCCGTTGGCCCTTAACGTTAGGATGTACAATTTCAAGTCAAATGTTTTGTAGGATGTTAGTTCGGCTAGGAGAACCTTTGTATTAGAGATCTGTTAAGGTTAGCCAAACATCGTAATGTGGAAATGAAATTGTACATTATATGAAACTGTTATTTTAATGTTTTCTTTTGTTTCATATTTTAATAAATACGGCCGGGAAGGGTGACTCCCTTCCCGCCTTCCAAAAGCTCAAGAACTGTTTCCGGTTTCCCAATTCTTGGGGATTGTGTTGAGAGGGGGTGGCGGGTATCTCGGCCATATGGAAAGGGGCGACCAATCGGTCCCCCCGAACGTATGGTGGAGTACCACGATCCCCCCGGGAAGCCATCTTGGGCGGGAGGCGAGTCTCGGCTGGTATGCCCGAAGCGGCGTAGCCGGGGCGCGCCTTTTTCCCGCCCTAGAGTGGGCTGGCCTAGACACCAACGTGGCCGGCCACGCCCTCGGAGGCAGGCAGGGGCGGGTTCACGCCCACCCTGAAGACGGATAAAAGGAGCGGAAGCCAAGAAAGCATCCTCTTGTTCCTGTGCTCTGAAGCTGCACCTCCCCGCTGCACGTGAGCTCGAGACGGAACGAAGAGCAATTTTGACCCACCCACCAGCCCCTGAGGACAGCGATTCGTTGTGAATACAGTTGATATAGTATCTTTTGTTTTCTCTGTTTTCTTACAGGTTGTGATGATTGTCGTGAAATTTCTTAAAGATGCAATAAAGATTGGTATTTTTCAGTATGTTTTGAAAATAAAAGTAATTTTGAACAAGGATTGATCAGTATTTACGCTTGATAATAAATGTTGTTTTGCTTTATAAATCTTAGTAACTTAGGCAGAACTGTCGTATTTATTTTGGTCGGGCGGTAAGGTCATGATCGGTGAGCAGTAATTCGAAGATCCCTATGAGGGGGCGTCACCCATTACGGATGGGAGCGCGCGGGGGAGGTGGCCAATTGGCCCCTCAACGGGGAGGCGGTCCTGTCTAAGGAGAGGCCGCCGGAAGGAAAGGAAAGGTGGTCAAGGCCCCTTCCTGGATAGGAGGGGCTACGGCCCCTCCTGGGGAATTTCCCGGGGCCAGGACATCTGCGACGGCAGATGGGTAAGTTGTGTGGGGTGCGGGAGGGGGTTTACGCTACCTTTTTAGACACCTCACACGAGTCCTCGAACGACCGTTAAATGGCATCGAGTTTATTGGGGCCCCCGTCAAGTACAAAGGGAAATTGGTAGATGCACTTGAGGTACGCCTCTGTGCGGTCGCTCCTCTCACAAGTGAGGGGGGTATTTCTGGTTTAGGGATCTGACACCGGTTACGACCTTGCCGTTGGCCCTTAACGTTAGGATGTACAATTTCAAGTCAAATGTTTTGTAGGATGTTAGTTCGGCTAGGAGAACCTTTGTATTAGAGATCTGTTAAGGTTAGCCAAACATCGTAATGTGGAAATGAAATTGTACATTATATGAAACTGTTATTTTAATGTTTTCTTTTGTTTCATATTTTAATAAATACGGCCGGGAAGGGTGACTCCCTTCCCGCCTTCCAAAAGCTCAAGAACTGTTTCCGGTTTCCCAATTCTTGGGGATTGTGTTGAGAGGGGGTGGCGGGTATCTCGGCCATATAGGAACTACACTACAGTCTCTTGTTCTGAAGTCTCAGGGACCCAAACACTACACCCCCAGCTCCCCTGATCTTCCTTTTTGGGAGTCCTTACCTGCCAAGAGGTACCTTTGACTGTCTTGGTCCTCTGGACGGGTTCCTGCTGTTGAGAGCTGGATAAGCAACGCAACCACAGGTACTTTGGGAGAAATCAAGCATCCATAGTTTTTTATGGACCCAGTTGCTTTAAACCTTTTAAAAGGTGTGGCGTCCATTAGTGGTGTTACAATACTTTACACATTGCCTTTTGGATAGGCCTGTGTGCTTGTGCCAAGCTACCCAGGGGGTACGCAGGGGTTATCTAAAGAGTGTATCCTCTTACCCTGACTAGAAGCAAGGGTCCCTATTTGGACAATGGTACCTACCTCTATCAACTAGAGATCCCCATTTCTAAGTTCTTCTATGGAGCGAACCTAGTCAAAAGACAGCAGAGCGCAGTACATGGTCAAAGACAAGCTTAAAGTCAACGAGTAGGTAGAGCTAAAGCTGCGTTGTGGACAGTTAATAGATTGTGATGTATTATTGTTTAAAGAGGTAAGTCTTAAACTCTCCTAAATTGGAGTAGCGTTGGGCAGGTCCTGATGGAGACGGGGTGTTGTTCCCGATCCTGTGTGCATAGATGGAAAAGGCCTATTGTTTATTTTTGCTCTTCTGTACTTCATAGTTTGAAATCCGATTGTGTCCCAGCTGCAGGTGACCAAGAAACAACATAGAGGGTGAGCTTGTCTGCAAGATAATCAGGGGTGTCAATAAGAGGGCACTCATGAAAAGGCCTATGTGTGCCCTATGTTGCCCTATATCCCTTCTTTAGTTTTTATGATCTAGAAAGAAACTTAGGACTATAGTGAAAGCTCCTTTGCCGTCCGATCTTCATTTCACATAGAAATAAAATCAGTACTAAAATGAAGGTAAGGCAAGGGAAACTTAAATAACCCCCTGCTGTTGGTTCTTACATTGCACCCGGTCTGGCTTGAATGTGCTAAAGCATACATAGACATTTTGTACAAATACATACATGTGCATGTCAATAGGTCTGGTTAAAAGTGCCAATGCATACAGGTGCAGTGGCCCATGTCACACAGACTATTACATTTGTCAACGCTTGTTGTATTTGTGGTCCACGTTTCAGCAGTCACTTAATGTGATATGCTTAATAAACTTTTATTGTCTCTATGTAGGGGGCAGTGTATGAAGCTGAACTGGAAAACTCGGGGTGTCTTGTACCCGACATGGGCTCCTGCATGTGAGTAGTTTGTGAGAAGTTGTGAATGTGAGTATGCTCCTTATGCCAGCAACTATGGGATTGAGAACATGGTGTGTACGCTGGTGTGAACGTGATTATTGATTACTAGTGGACAGTGTTCACTTTGTGCGTGATTTTTTGTATATTTGTTTCCTTATTTGTATGAGGGGAAGAGACCGTAAACACTTGAGGTGACAAACTAACCAAAACAGGACGCCTACTCTCTCCTGGTGTGCTGCTGCAGTGCCACACGGGCTCTCCTGGTCTGAGGCCTGCACAGAAGGCAACAGTTCACAACATGCAACAGTGCCGTCCGTCCGCCCTCGACCTGTTGAAGTTGCACTGCGTTTGCGGTGAAGCATCTGTGCACTCATCTGTGTCCCTCGTGCGGGAGGGGCGAGGAAAGAGTGGGTCCTGTCTGTGCACCTGTTAGCAGCACTTGCCCCTCTCCGTCATACCAGGCATAGCCTCGTGTCCTTTCCTCCTAATCCAAGCTCAGATGACTTCACATACCAAGCCAAAGCACCAGGGAATGCCGGCAAGGGTTGCAAGTGAAACCGCACACTGAACAAACAGCCACTCGAAAAATACACAAGCTACTAAAACTTGCCTTACACAAATATCTCCAAACACAAATTTCGATCCGTACCTAATCCTCTATCGAGCACTGACCCTCAAACAAGCTAGGCGTGGAGTTAGAATATGAAATAGCCACAGACATACAATATACCAGTGTTTCTGGGTTAGAAATATAAAACGGGTCTACTTTTTGTAAGGTAGAATGTTGTGGACATGTTTATTGTAGTGTTGATGATTTCGCAATCTGTGTGTTTGTGAGACTGCGTTTTATGTATGGATGCATTGAGCCATCTAAGAGAACCACCAGCTCGTCCTTGCATAACTCTACTGTGCCCTGAGTAAATCTGGTTGTACATACCGATTCAACGCTGGAAATAACTCCTTTCTTGAAACAACAATTTAATGTATGGGGACCATTAAATATTAGTTCATGCAATCCAAGTTGGCAAAGCCCTCTAGTCTCTTCAAAAGGTGCATTTACTAGCACGTATTGAACTTGCCTTACACCTAACACATCAATTAATACATTCATTAACAGCTATTAACCATGCCATTAAACTTCAACAGATTCTCCAATAGCCACACCCAGTTCAAATAAGCCTCTACTTTCAGAGAAGAACATTTTTAAAGTGCATAAAAAAGTACACGTAGGCACTGGAGACTAGTGGTGTGCAAAATTGATAATGTTTTTCCTGGAATATTTTGTGGACATTTTGCGAATTTGAACTTTCTGCACTAATAGGGGTTTGCTGGTAACTTTCTGGTTGAAATTTTGCGAATTTGAACTTTCAGCACGAAAAAGGGGTTGCTGGTAACTTTCTTGTGCATGGGCATACCTCTGTAAACAAGCATTTGCAATGCAATCGTTCTAGCCTTTGGGACTTTATATGTATTTAGCTATGCAGCATATTACCCTGGGTGCTGGAACATCTACCATTCTTTAACATGGAGGGAAAGTAAGCCCCAAAATGCATGACACGCTAGGTATGGAAACGCATGGAAAGAAATATTGCCTTTCAGCGGGAAATGGTATAGTCCAAAGCTCTGTTTTCAATATAAAATTAGGGCCTTCGGTGGTCATATCACTGAACATACAAGATTTGAAAAACATATTAGTGTCTACAAGTGCTCGTGGAAGCCAATTTCTATGGATTGGAATCTGGAGAATGCTAAAGTGATTCTGGTATTTTACTGACCTCTGCTGGTTGTTTTCTATCAAGAAAGTTAAATAGAAGCAGTTGCCAGAAAAATAATAAAGAGAAAGTCCCTCAGCAGAAACCAATTCTAGTATTTTACTGACCTCTACTGGTCGTTTTCTATCAAGACAGTTAAATAGAGGCAGTTGAACAAGCAGAAAGCAATTATGGTATTTTACTGACCTCTACTGGTCGTTTTCTATCAAGACAGTTAAATGGAGACAGTTGAACAAAAAAAAGTCTCTAAGTGGAAGCAGACAAGTCCTAGGGCTCATCCCCACAGCCCACAAAGTACAGACGCATATAAATATATACTTAAGTATATACAAGAGGTCTCGAATGCTCGTCCTAAAAAAGACTTGCAAGAAATGAGGAGACTGTTTCAAGCAGAAAGCGTCTCTAAGTGAGACCTTTTCTTTCTACCTAACCAGTTTTCCTTGGACAAAAACTTGCATAAAATAGCACAATGTGTATTTTAAAGAAAGTTTATGACTTTCAACTAACCCAGAATTCTTGAGGTTTTGTGAGTTTTGTTAATGGAATTACAATCTAACCCAGGCCTACTGGAGAACCAGGTAGTAACTCACAACTTTAAATAGCAACATCTCATTCTTATTGACATGGTCCATCTTAAAAACAATTGCTCTTTCGCTGGAGCCCTACATTTAATAGGTTTTTTCTCAGGTTGAATAGGTTAGACTGGCCAATTTATACTTGTTTTATTTATTTATATATTTAAAGAACAATTACCTAAAAGGTGTTGTGGTGCTTAAAGAAGAAACATTAGTCAACCTACCTCGATGAAATTTAGAGAGTAAAGAGCCCATTTCCAAGCAATCTTCTGAAATTCTACACATTTGTTTGGGCTCCCAGACTGTGGAGAAAATAGTTCCTCAGGGACGAAAGAAAAGCAGAGATGACACACCAAGGTAAATAAACCCCTTATCACGTAGTGCTTTGAAACAAATGCACAAACATTGGAATATAGTGCGTTTTTCAACAGGGAGTCAGTGCTGAGCACAGATATGGCTGGAAATGATGGAAGCATGACAAGTTAAAGTAAACGCACAGGTTTGCACGCCATGGAGGTGCTGGAAATGGTAAGCTGGACGCCCCAGATAAAGTGCATTTGCGTAGTCTTACTGGGACCTGATCAGTGTATAGATGATAACGATAATGAACAGTTGAAAGGTTTCTAGAAAAAATATTGCCTTTCATCCCTAAGAGATTAAAAACACGAAAAGGTAATTTTCTTTATTTGATCAAAGAATAGAGAGTCATTCATGGTGACTCAAAGATTCCTAACAGACTGAACAGGAATTGGACATTGCTCTTCTTCATGAGGCCACCAGATGGAAGTCCAGCCGGCGTCTGGCCCATCCAGGGTAAGCCGCTCTGTTTTATCAAAATTCATCTTAAGGCAAATGCTGGAATCCGCCACTGTGTTTAAGGCATTCATGAAGTTGGTATGGGAAACAGCATTAACCATGCAAGCCTTCACCACACAGCCTTTACACTGCATGCCTTTGCAACACATGGTAAGTATATAAGATAAGTGTATGTATGTACGCCTACACCACCTTTATGATGCTTAAGAAGAAAATGATCATTAATCTGTAGACTTGATGTAAATGACAATGAAAGTTGCTATGGGCATGGGTAGTGATAGGTTACACAATTCTCTAAGGAGTCCTATCAATTTATGTTATGTTCCTAGGTGGGATGTGGTTTTGGTGACATGTTAGGGAAAGGGTGTTGTTGAAGAAAGAGGGTTCAATGGATGACAGATGAAAGCCATGTGGAGAGTGATTTTCCCTTTGATAGGGGAGTAAGCCTTACTGCCCAAGAAGGGCCTGAGATAGGATCACTAGGAGGGATAGTGAAGGTGGGTGCACATAAAAATGAAAGTGAACAAACATGAAGCACATTCCAAAGCTGCCTACCAGATTGAATTGACAAACCACGCATGAAGGGACCATCCTGAAATATTTAGACAGAGAAGACTTCACTATTCATAAAAAGAAGGAAGATCGGGAGTGCCAAGTGGCACCAGTGTAAGATATCCATTATCAACAAACTCTCAGACGAAGTTCCTCATTGGAACAAAACGTGTTGATTGAGCTGGCACATTATTTGTATACAGATGAGAAACAAAATTCTTCTGTAAGCTTTTATTAGATCATTTCCTTACCTGGGTGGAAGAAAATACATTTTTAACACAGTTTCGGGCTGGATTTTGTCCCAAAATTAAAACAGTTTACCAGGTTTTTAAGTTTCAATTGATAAGGTGGAAAGAAGTAGACATAAAAAGAGGTAGCCTTTGTGTCGCTTTTGTCGACCTCAATGTGGTATTCGAAATGTCCCTAGGGATAAAATATAGCATATACTAGGAGGCCTAGGGCTTCTCTGCTCTCTACTCAATATATTTGCCAGGCTTCACCATGATAGTTTTGCACAAGTTAGATGGGGTGCATGCGAGGAAAACACCAATCTTTTTAGGATTGCGAAAGGAGTCCAGTAAGGATGCGTCCTGGCTCCAACGTTGTTCCTGCTGTATCATACTTTATTAGTATCAAAAAACCCTAAGGGCCTAGAACCCGTTTGACTAAGTTTAACATACTCTGCCTAGATCATGGACTGGCAATTAATATGCAGATAAGACTGTGGAGAGGTGTGGCTCACTGGTTAGAGGCGGCAGACCCGAGTGCAGAGAACGGCCCGGGACCAGGGTTCGATTCCCGACGCGGCAGGGTCTTGGACCAGGATCAGCGGACTGATAATTCTCGCATCGGTGCCTACTCCGACCAGGGAGCACACTCGGCAACTCTGGGCATTAGCTTGCCTCATCTCCACAACGGCCCCACACAAACGCCGGGGATGCCTGGTTTCACCTTGGAGACCCCCAGGAGGGACTATCTCACAGGGAAAGCCAGGACGGGTTCCCCAGCGGTCTATAGCGCTACGAGGCCTCCGGGTAGCAGTGCGCTTTACAAGACACAACAATTTACAATTTACATTTATGGCCATACACCCCCATAGAGGCTTCAGAAGATCAATAAAGATGGAAGTGCGGGAGTTGAAGATGGCAGTAAATATGTACTGTTTGCAGAAGTGGTGAAGAAACCGACAACCATCTCCTTTCTTTTTTCGTCCAAGGTATTACAAGCAGCGTAGGTGCTGGATTGCCCCTTTTTTCAGCTTTTTTGGTGTTGCCCAATACAGGGTAGCTATAGGATTATGTAGAACAGACATGTCACTGGTCTTCTCCATTGCTAAATGTTTGGAGCAAATATAGCCAATTCTGCAAAACATTGGCTCTCCTACACCCTTTACCTTCCGACTAATGCAAACCCCTCTCCTTCTGCATATTTGTTTTACTGATTTTAGAACTTTTATTTTTAATGGTAATGTAAGCCGGAGCACTTGCACTTTATTCAGCTAGGATGCCCTGAGAGACAAGGATGGGTATGTAACCCCAGCTTTATCCCAGTATCTAGACAATCCGTGGTTCCACAATTAATACATTTTTGTGTTTTAGGTGTCAAATGTATTATGCTCACACCTAGCAATGCCTTTCATAGTGGTTTCTACTTTGTAAAGACTATTATTCTTGGCTGAATCTTTTGTAAACACCCTTCCTGCAGCATGACATTTATAAACTGTACTTTTAGGCATGAATGGCCATAATATGTCTATGGTCAAGTATTTGCACATTTGTTTTGTGTCCCCAGGCCAAGCTTGGATACTTCTATGAATATTTTATGCTTGGTTTCGGTATATTTTCCAGCTCTTATTGTATTGTGCTTCCTTTTATGGCTAATTTAATTGTACTACTTTTATGGTCATTGGCTGAAATAAAGTAAATAAATGAAAGTGAGAAACAAATAATAAAGATATTGTTTCTATAATTCAAGATTGCAACTGGAATAGTTTGATGATCCCTTCAACAATATGTTGAATACTTTCTCCACAACTTAATGGACCATGAAATAGATCAAACGAGAGTGTTTATGATCATATATTAAGTATTTGGGTAGTTTATGAGTGCTTCTCTCTAACTATGTTAGTTTGGATAACAAAGTTGATGGATTACTCTTCTCTTTTGGAAGCAAGCTATATAAGAAAGTGCCGTGCAAGACATTAACAATAGCACATCTAATTTGTCAATCCATCAATGATATCTAAAGATCCTAAAATTAAATGATGTACCCAGTGTATATGTTGCCAATCATTATGGGGTACACTTCATGATCATACCTGCAATCAATGGACAAATGGTGCTATTGACCTGTTAGGATAACTTTTCAAAAGGGGATAATGCTTTCCTTTCCTCACATGCAAACAATGTTTTCTCTGCTTAAAACCACCTTTCTAACTATTTTGTCAGTCAATACAAAGTTATTGTGTAGATTACTTAAAACCATGACAATAGAAAACATTTAAGAAGAAGAAACATAATTATACAAAAACAAAAAAGAAGGCTGTTTCTAGGCAAGACCATATAGTGTAAATGGCTTGTTATGCCAGAAGAAAGGAAACTCTTGGTGTACAGGCTTTCTCTCTACCTTCTTCCTTTTCCCATGTCTATTATGAAAATAATTAATAAAAGTAAGTTAAAAAACCTTCCATAAAATGAATAAAAAGTTTCAACTAAGAGAGACCTCTATGACGGCATGGTCTAACTCTACTGTGCATCAATGTCTGTGATCCAAGGACTAAGAGTTAACACTTTTTAATCAGCTCAGTGCTTTGTTTAGAGTTTTTAAGGAAGTCCTGCACTGCTTTAAAAAATGTACCTTTTCTTGCCAGTTTGAGGGGGACCATTGTGCTAAAAATACAGTTCATTGTTTGGTTGCATGTTCTTATCCCGTGGGTTAAGAAGAGTGGCTTTAGTAAGGTTCGGTCAAGCAACGTCGGACAGCTGCACAGCACATAAATGAGAGATTATTTTATCACAAAAGGATGCTTAAATAGGCACAAAGATAAGGTCCCATCTTAGCTAAGGATAATGGCATCTACCATCAAAGCTATGTACGCCATTTTTATAATATTGGAGTGGAAAACTGAAAAACATAGCAATAGGCAGCATGAATCAGCAGTCTATAGAGTGGGATTACAACTGATAACATATTTAAGTACAGGTGTTAACCAGTAATCAATATTCTCACTGTAAGGGTGAGTATGAGCTGCTAAACAGGGCAAAATAAAAATACCTCACTTGTGACACATATTAGTTTGCATCCTTCGAAGTGGTTCAAATAGCAAACAAATTGGTTTACGTAGGAAGATTATTGGATGTGCCTTTTTTCATTCGTTCACGCAAGTTATATTAGTTTGCATGCACTCAACTGGTTGGTATACAAGAACACTGGTTTGATGCAATCAGTATGCTGGTTAACATATAGGTAAGGTACTGGCACACTATTCAAGCACATATGTTTATGTGACATAGAACAGGCTTTAAGGTGTGCATTTTTTAAACACAACATATTAGTTTATGTTCCCAATATACCAGTTTATATCAAGAGCACACAGCTGTGTCTGTTTAGTGCTTTGGGGCCAGATGTAGGTAAATCACAATTACCGATTTTGAAATACCGAATTTTACCGATTCGGTATTTCAAAATCGGTAAATGTGATGTAGGTACCAACATCTGGATTAGTTACCGATTCCTTAAGAATTCGGTATTTACCGATTCGGTAAATACCGAATCGGTATTTGCTATTGAATCCCATGGGCCTTGAAGCCCATAGGATTAAATTCAAATACCGATGTCGGGGGCGTGGCCAACTGCCGAGCATGGCGGCAGCTTAACCAGGGAGCTCCGCGAGGCATTCCGGCCCGAACAAAAATCCGAATGCCCATCCGACCAGCAACCTGCCTGAAGGGGTGAAATCGGCCCCAGGAACCAGAGCGACACAAACAGATTCGCTTCCAGCGGCACTCCGACGCCGGGAAGTGCCCCGTCCGTCGATGGGGAGGCGCGGCCTGTAGAGACTCGGAAGCACCGGCCCTGGGTGCGGAGACGAGCCGACCGGAAGTGCACCTCACCCGGCGGGGAAAAAACGGAACTAGCCGGCGACCGGTCTGCCCTGAATAACAGTGAGCTCAGCCTCGGCGCTCATACAGCACTACACCTGAGAGCGCACTTCGCCCAAGACTACGACTGCAGCAAGGTCAGTGGGGGACCCACACATCAGCGGGGAAGCACCCCAACGGAAGCGGCGCGAGTAGGTAGACGGCGCCTGCATCGGCGAACCCTACCCCCACATCACTGAAAATCGCCCCGGACTGCCACTGAACACGGGGGCTGCCCACACTATCGAAGCACCAGCCTCCGGAGGCACATAGCGACCGCCACAAACATCGGTGCGCTCCACGTGCAGGAGTGACAATATACGGAGTCAAAGACCTCCGAGCAGAGCAGGGACATTCTCTATACTGCTTTTAAAGGCAGCAGCAGACTGGCCGCACTACGGGCTGAAACGAGCCTGAATCCTGCTCGCACAACCGGCTGCATTACCGATCTACAGCGGGGGACGGTCTGCATAGACACGGGCAGCGCTAGTAGGACATCATGGTGGGCAAGAACACGAGGAGCACGTCGGCAACGCAATCAAAGCTGGACAAATTTGCCTACACCCCCACCGGTCATTCGC
The DNA here is from genome assembly GCF_964263255.1 of Lissotriton vulgaris. Taxonomy (NCBI): domain Eukaryota; kingdom Metazoa; phylum Chordata; class Amphibia; order Caudata; family Salamandridae; genus Lissotriton; species Lissotriton vulgaris. The sequence goes on from NC_141687.1 coordinate 556,759,754, forward strand.
AGGGGCCTGGTCGGCACTCAGCCGGAGCCTCATCTGACGCCAATGGGACTGGGAAAGTCACCCTGGAGGCCATCATGAGAACCCTCACAGACGTACAGGCCACGGTCGGTACAATCTCCACGGAGGTGACATTGCTTCGTGCAGACTTCAAGAAAATATCGGAGAGGGTGGCACAAGTAGAGGTGGTCACGAAATCTCTTATTGAGGACACCTCGGACCTGCAGGTGGCAATGGAACGACTGGAAAAGACCACCAAACAACTTCAAGAAAAGCTGGACGACCAGGAAGGACGCTCCAGAAGGAACAACGTCCGCATTTTGGGCCTTCCGGAATCGGAGGGGAAGGGGGCCATGGACCTGTATATAGAGGACCTTATCAAGACCAAATTGCAGCCTAAAGGGCTATCAGCCTTCTTCTCCGTTGAAAGGGCACACCGAGTCCCCGGAGGTACACCACAACCAGGAGCCACACCACGACCAGTACTGGCCAGACTCTTCAACTTTCGGGATAGAGACGCCATTTTGCAAGCGGCCAGGGTGGCCCCGCCAGTGAAGATACAAAACTCCACGCTGGCGTTCTTCCCGGACTACACTGCCGAGGTGGCCAGGCGGCGAAAATCCTTCAATGCAGTAAAAAAGACTCTGAGGGACAGGGAATTACCCTACTCGATGCTGTTCCCCGCTAAACTGCGGATTGTGGCCGAGGGGAGGACGTGGTTCTTTGACAATCCCGAGGTAGCGCGAGAATGGCTGGACGGCTGGAGACCGGCGGGCAAACCTCATCGCCCGCGCAAAGACCGCCAAGATCACCGTAAGGAGAAAACACCGGAGCATCGCACGCCCAGCCCGACCACTGAACAGGGAGCCGCCGGGGGACTGGACTCCGATCTTGAAAGAGATCCCTTTGACTCGGGACAGCCTAACAAGGAATGATAGACTGCGCTGGAAGCATCAAGCACTGATCTCTACACTTGGGACCTTGGGCCGATGGAACCGAGTAGGGCGGGTTCAGGCCGGTGCCTGTAGGGGACTCACCAACCCCACAAGCAAGTAAGACTAGATAGGGGGGGGAATCAAGCACTCTGCCAAGTTGGGGATGCGGGCGGGAATTCGTCCGTGGTGCAGGGGAGCAGGGAGGGGGGGATGGGTTGGGAGTTTTGAAGTTAGAGTTACAGTTAAGTTACACGGTCACTGTCATCACGATTGCGATCTCACGGGGCATACAAACCCCACACACTATGGGGGGCGTGCACCTCCTCCGCACTCTGGTATCATTCTCCTCCTGACAATGGAGACCTTGATTAACTCATACTCATGGCACAACATAATCAGGCTACGCCAGCGATGGGTACCCAGGCGACGACTATAACGCCCCCACTGAAGCTCCTTACTTGGAATGTTAGAGGGTTGGGAGACAAAATAAAACGGGGTTTGGTGCTGCAAACAATTAAGCGCACTAAGTCCGACCTGGTGCTGCTACAGGAATCACATTTAGCGGGAACCACCTGTAAGGCCTTGAATAGGCGTGGTTACACCATGGCGGTACACTCTGAGTTCACCTCGGGCTCCAGGGGCACGGGGATTCTCCTCAAAAACAGCTCCCCCTTCCTGGTCACTAGCCACAAGACGGATGACCAAGGCAGGTTTGCAGCACTCTCAGGCCAGTGGGAGGGAAGGGCCCTGAATGTGGTATCAGTCTATATCCCCCCCGCGCTCCACGCTACGGCCCTCCCGGCACTTAGCCGATTCCTTATTGATCTTCCAGAGGGAGATGTGATCGTGGGAGGGGATTTCAATGCCATAGCGGACCCTCTACTGGACACCTATCCCCAGCGAGCCCGCCAGAGAGGAGCCGCCACGCTCCAGGGCTTTCTGTCTGCTATGGGCCTCATGGATGTCTGGCGTAGCCTGCACCCAACAGAGCAGAGTTACACACACTTCTCCGCACCACACAACACCCTCTCCCGAATCGACTACTTTTTCACTCTGGGGGTGGGACTGAGCTTGATGGACAGTGTTGACATTATGCCACGGGGCATTTCGGATCACTCCCCGGTCACCCTACACATTTCCACTAAGGAGAATAGGCGGGGTAGGATATACCCGATATATCCCACTTATCTGCAGATTCCTGGCATCAAAAAGAAGCTTAAGTCGGCAACCACACACTACTTCGAAGAGAATACTGGGTCGGTGGCCTCGCCCTCGATACTGTGGGAGGCATATAAGACGGTCCTCAGGGGGGCATCCATATCTGCCATTACTGGGCATAAGAGGGAATCCAGGACTACACTGGCCACACTAGAAGCGGCCTTGCACACAGCAAACACTGCGCATATGTCAGACCCCAATCCGGAGACACTGCATGCACTACAGCTTCGCCAGCAGCAACATCAGGCACATCTTACAGCGATCACAAAGGGACACCTCGCGAATACAGCACACAGGATCTATGACGTGGGCGACAAGGCAGGAAAGATGCTAGCGTGGCTGGATAAGCGGGGGGGCGGCAACAAAGGGATCCACGGACTCAATGACTCGAGTGGCACGCTGCGAACTCACCCAGAGCACATAGTCCAGACTCTAGCCTGTCACTTCCAGAACATTTACACGCCGACGCGGCAAGTCACTGAGCGAGAGGCTCTGGACACGCTCCGCGACGTCCAGGTCCCGGTACTCTCACCAGAGGCACAGCAAGAACTGGACGCAGACCTGACTGTTGGGGAGATCCAATTGGCAATACAGGCGCTGCAATCCGGCAAGGCCCTAGGCCCAAATGGGATCCCGGTGGAGTGGTACAAGGCGATGGACTCGGTCCTGGCCAAGCCGCTCCTTGACATGTTTAAAGACAGCCTACAGAAGTCACTGCTCCCACTAGATCAGCGCACGGCCACCATTGTGGCCATCCCGAAACCATCCAAACCACCAACCGATTGCGCCTCATACCGACCCATCTCACTGCTTAATACAGAAGCGAAGGTCCTGGCGAAACTTCTGGCCAGCCGCCTCACCAAACATCTCGCTACACTGATACACCCGGACCAATCGGGCTTTATGCCACATAGGAGCACGGCACTTAATCTACGCAGGGTACACGGGGTGCTGGCAAGGGCGCATCTCCTTCAGGAACAGACAGCGATACTTTCATTAGATGCTAAAATGGCGTTTGATCTGGTCGAGTGGGAATACCTTTTTGCTGTACTAACCCGCATGGGCTTCGGGCCCCTGTATATGGCATGGGTGCGATTACTCTACACCCGACCGATGGCGCAGGTAGTAGCGAACGGGCATCTATCCTCCACCTTTCCCCTAGGTAGGGGAACGAGGCAGGGATGCCCACTGTCACCTCTGTTGTTTGCGATAGTGCTAGAGCCACTGGCGATCCTGTTACGAGCGACGCCGTTGTTTAGAGGGATCGAGTGGGGCGATGGATGGGAGGACAGGGTCTCCCTCTACGCTGACGACATGTTGGTGTACATGACAGACCCGGATAACGGGGTACCCGCCCTACTAGAACTCTGCGACGAACATGGTAAAGCATCCGGATACACCCTAAACTGGAACAAGACGGTGCTCTATGTGCTAACCGGACAGGCCCCGATATTGCCGGCGACCTGCCCTCTCACAGTGACCACCTCTTCTTTCAAATATCTAGGTATTTATGTGACGAGAGAGGCAAAACGGTTTTACGTCGAAAATTTGCAACCGCCTCTACAGAGGCTACGTACAGATGTCCAGTATTGGGCTACGCTGCCGCTGACCCTCTTGGGGCGAGCAGCTCTCTATAAAATGATGGCTCTTCCGAGGTTTCTGTATGTATTGGAGAACTCTCCACATGTGGTTAACCCGCAATATTTCCGGCGAGTGGCAGCGCTGGTTTCCAGCCTGCTGTGGGATAACAGGCCGGCACGTATAGCGCAGGCGAAACTAGTGAAGAGTTGGTACGAGGGAGGTATTGCGCTACCGGATCTCCAACTATATTATTGGGCAGCGCAGCTTAAAATAATTAATCAATGGATTCATGCATCCAGACACGATCCCGCATACAAAGCAGACTGGGTGCAACTGGGGACGACTGGCATGTTAGCTGTACTGTACGACCGCCAGAGGGTGAAGACCCTGCTGGGCCCAACACTCCACACAGCGACACTCTGGCACACGGCGCAGTCACGCCTGGGGTGGACAGGGAAAATCACTAAGATGACACCCCTTTGGGACACCAAGGCACTGGGCGCACTTAGGGCATGTAAAGGCTTTGAGAGATGGGATGACATAGGCATCTCAGTGGTCGGTGACCTCTGGGACAAGGGCACGGTTGTCTCCCTCCAGCACCTCCAGCAGCAATACGGCCTAGGGCCCACTGAAACATTTTGCTATGTTCAGATTCGACATGCACTATTGCGCGCTATCCCACCAGACACGACACTCCCAGAGTCCTCACCCCTTGAGGATAGGCTGCTCACCGAATACATGGAACAAAAAGCGACCTCACTCACGTATAAGAAATTAGTTAACAACACACCTGATCCCACACTCAAGCTTAGGGAGAAATGGGTAGCTGAGCTAGATGACATGGATGAAACGGAATGGAATGAAGCGTTAGCCTCCCCGAGGGAGGTGGGTATATCAGCTAGGTTCCGCCTGATACAGCTCAAGGTGCTCCACCGCACCTACTACACTCGCACACTGCTGCACAGGATACAAAGGGCGCAGCACCCATACTGCCTGCGGGGATGCGGGGAGGAGGGAACTCTCCTTCACACGATATGGGAATGTCCACGCATAAGGGAACTATGGCGCCAAATTATGCGCACCGTCTCTCAAGCCATGAAAGTGTCTATCCTGCCGGAACCTCGCAGGTGCCTACTGAACATTTGGGAACCAACGGACCTGAACAGATACGAACAAGTGTGGGTCACTCTTGCAATGACAGTGGCCAAACGGGACATTGCACAAAAGTGGGGGGCTCCGGAGTTACCTACGGTGGCGGGGTGGGTGAGAAATATGGACCTTCTCATGATCAAGGAAAGGGCAGTGTATGTGATAAGAGCCTGCCCACGTAAGTGGAACCGGGTATGGCTGAAGTGGAACGCCTATAGAGGTGACCCATGTGAGGCTTTGCCGGAGGGTGAGGACTCCGATTCAGAGGAGGAAGAAGACTAGTGGCGATCGAGAAATACTGTGAAAGAGGGAGGGACCAGGGGGAATGTTGCACGCACTGACACTATACGCGAATTGCTGATTGTTAACCTGTGAGATGGTAAAGCAGAACGTACGCAGAATTTGATATGGTGATGACGACTGTTTTGGTTTTAGGAGTAATGTTCATTATTCTTGTATGTACCCACTCATGCACTGTAAGAGAAATAATAACCTTCTGCCGTGGAACTGTATGGGTGGGAAGGGAATTAGAGGACGGAGAGAAGCTGGGCGTGAGGCGGCTTATATCTATTTGTTGAACCTTTGTCCATCAAGCCCTACATGAAATCGGTAACTGTTATTGTAATCTATGTTGCATGCTGTCCCCACATAGGGGAGCTACCTACAGTTAAGTTACGACACTTGCAAATGACGTACTGCTATTTCTTCTAATTTCCTGACAATAAAGAATTTAAAAAAAAAAAAATTCAAATACCGATTCGGTATTTACCGAATCGGTAAATACCGAATTTGTCAAGGGTGCAGGGGGTGTCACTTTGACACCCTCTAGCACCCCCAAAACGGGCATGTGTGCAATGTGGCACACAGACATGCCCTAAGGGCACGTCTGTCACATGGCACATGTGCGCATGCACAGATGTGCATGTACACAGGAATCGGTATTTTACCATGGATTTGTATTCCATGGTAAAATACCGATTCTGAAAGCCATGTGCCAATGGAATATTGGCTACCCACATTGCATTTTCGGTAATTTTACCGAATCGGTAAATATTACCGAATCGGTAAATTTACCGATTCGGTAATAATAACGATTCAGTAAAATTACCGAATATATGCCCCTACATCTCCATAGCCCTTTACCGATCGGAAACGGCAGAAAATCTGTATTTTCGGCCGATTCCGATCGGTAAAGGGCTACCTACATCTGGCCCCTGGTGTATGTAGAGTAAATACTAGTCTATGTACAATGCAATGTACTGGTTCATAGCATATTGTATTGTTTGCCTTCATAATGAATTGGTTCATCAGCATAATACTTTGGTTTGCATAAATATTCAAGTGCTATGCATGACTTGTTTATATGACTAACTCAGCGTCGGAATAACCTACTGGGTAAATCAGGTAGTGCCCGATGGGCAGGTCTCACAGATTACTAAGTGATTACTAAGTGAGCTGATTTTCTACCAGTTTGTGGGACTGTTTTATGGCCAGGTGGGCCGGTTTTAATGTTGATTTCCCTGATAGTACCACACATATTGCATGCAGCAAACTCAAATGCATGCTGTGAGAAGTTGGCCTGATATATAGTGCTCACTATTCTAGTGATCACTGTGTATCATACCAAACGACCCTTATTGATGATTGGTTGTAAGTCAACCTTATAGACCAGCTATCCTAGTAGCGTGGACAAAAGCAGTCTTCAGGCTAAACTCTAGAGGGCGTGTTAAGCCAGCTGTTTTACCATCACATATACCCCTTGAACACCAAGTGAAAGGACACCACACAAGTTGTTATGAAAAATAAAGTATATTTATTTATAACAAGTCTACTCTGAACTCTTTATGAGTCAGGGAGCTAAGCACAATACAAAACTCTTACGAAAATACTTCAAGTTGCACAATTTACACAAATGCCCGAGGGGCACGAAAAACCATATACACTAAAAGTGGAATGCGAAATACTAGCAGGTAAGTAACAAGATCCAGAGGCTTCAGGATCGCTAGGACTACACTATTGAACCCTAAGGTTAGGAGCAGGAGGCCTAGGGAGATCGGGTGCAGAGTGTGCACTCTCACGCGGGATGCGGGACAAAGTCTATGGAGGCTAGTATTTCTAAAGTTACTGTTTTCGGACGAATCCGACTAGGTAGACTTAAAATGAAAAAGGATCTGGACACTTGGATAGTGAACCTGCGTTGGAGCACCGAAATGCACGGGTTACCTAGCCCAGGGGCTGCGGCTGCATAGGGTTCAAAAGACGTTGGGAATCCTCGTTGTAGTCTATGGAGCCTGAAAGAAGAAGTTGCTGGCAGGCGACCAGTGAAGATGTTCGGAGTGATCCAAGCCTAGATCGGTGATGGAGACGACCTGAAAGCAGAGGGGACGCAGTTCTTAATCACTAGCCAGTGATTGTGTGGGCACCAGGATGGCACCGGATGAGGTCACCGCGATCAGGTGAGTGGGCGACGCTGGACTCTGCAGTCACACGGGCCAGGAGGCGTTGTCGGCGACTAGGCTGGAGGTGCGAGCTGTCCCGTGAGGGTGTCTGCTGTCGGCGATGCTGAAACCAGGATTGGAGCAACAAGCCTTGGCAAAGGCAAGCCCACGCGGTGGAGTCAAGATGGCGTCTGGAGTGGACCAGGAGGGTCCGGGGTGCTCCTCTTTTGGAGGGGAGCAAGGGCCAGTCTGGAGCAACCAGGCCAGCGGTGAAATCGTCATGGTACGTCGTCAGGAGGGCCACTAGCCAACGGGCAAGTGACCGGACAACGCGGTAAGCAGCAAAGAGCAGAAGGGCCCCACGCAGATCTCGTGGATGCTGGGGGGCTGGACTTCGGTGCTGGAGCTGCTCTGGGTTGGGGCTTCTCAAACCCCAGTGCATTCACTTGAGGATCCCTCGGCGGTCGTGCTGGTTAAGCGTCGTGCAGGTTTTGAAGATGGCCGGTCCCTCAAGTCTCGTCACACCCACGAATCTCAGCTGGGCTGATGATGCAGGTAGAGGTCAGAGATGCCAGGGAATCTGGGTCTCGTCGAGCTGGGCAGTCTTGATCCGGAGGATGGACGTGCAGCAAACCACGATGCTTAGGTGGTGCCTGCGGGTGCAGGGTGGCTACTCCGTAGCCACAAGGGAGAGTCTTCAAAGAAAGTCAAGAGTTCCTTTCGTGGAAAGTAGTTCAAGATTCAAGATTATCTAATTTGGGAATGGGGTCTGCTCCTACCTTTATCCTAAGAAAAGGGGCTGGCACGCGACTAGGTCCTTCCCATGGGTGGGACCAGGAGGGGGGTGGTTACACCCCTCTCCCTTGTCCGGACTTTCCCCAGCTCAGGAGCTGGTGTGCCCCTGGAACTGGTTTGAGCCGGCATATGCACAGTGAGCACCGGGGTGCCACTTGCAGTCACCTTCCTCTCAGCCCTGCCTACCTGGGATACACAAAACCCTGTCTGGGATGGTGCTAGCACCGCCCCTGACAGGAAACCCTTTGTCCGAGCTCTCCTCGCTGGAAGGACTCCCAGCAGCAGGAGGTCAGACTTGTGTCTGTGGTGGCAGCATCCATTTTGTGATGCTGAGGCTCGAGTTAACTTTAACCGGGGTTCACAGTTACATACATGTCGTGTCCCTCTAGAAGGGTGGAATGCTAACCCCGTCGCCAGAATTGGCGAGGGGTTAGTATTCCAATTCGTATGACACCTTACTCGACATGTTTTGATAAAGCGATACCAAAGTTGGCAAATAACCGCAAGGATTATAATGCACTTAAGAGTATATGGTACGCATTATCATGGAACAGCTATTAGGACTTGGTTCCGCAAGCTGCAAATGGGCTCAGCTCATGCCAGAGCACCATCTCACATAATTCCAAGCACTCTGCCTTCAGGATTGTTAAGGCCTGCCATAGGAGTGACTGATAGGAATACATGTGTCCATTTTAGGGTTAGATATAGGGATACTATATCTAAAGCAAAGGGTGATTACACCACCTTGCCCCAGCTGTCGTGCAGCCAGTTGTGTCAGATTTGGATGGCCAGCCAGGGGTGGCATAATACATGCTGCAGCCCCTGGTAGGCCCTGGGTACACCTATGCCCTGGATACCTAAGGTATGCTGTACAAGGACTGATAAGGTGGCCCAGTACCAATTGGTAAATGTACCTAAGGTACATGTGTGTCAATTTAGAGAGAGAACAGATAGGCTGTGGGTCTGATTAGCAGGCCCACAGCCAGGGAAAGTCGTAAACCAGTGAAGCAAAAAACAAAAATCGGGGGTGACCATAGGATTGCAGACCCCACTCTCCTACATAACCCCCCCCCCCAAACTTAGGGACATTAAACTAACCTTGACCAGGTGAGTCTTCTTGTTCTAAGTGGAAGTACCGGGAGAGACAATCTGCATTACCATGGTCAGTCCCTGGGCGGTGCTCCACTGTAAAGTCCATCCCCTGTAGGGAAATGGACCACCTAAGAAGTTTGGGGTTTTTACCCATCATTTGATTTAGCCATAAGAGGGGCTTATGGTTGGTCTGAATCTTGAAGTGAGTGCCAAACAAGTATGGCCTCAGCTTCTTCAGGGCCCAAACCACAGCAAAGGCCTCCCTCTCTATAGCTGACCAACGTTTCTCTCTAGGGGTCAGCCTTCTACTTATAAAAGCAATGGGATGGTCATGACCATCAATATTCAGTTGAGAAAGAACAGCTCCCACACCCAACTCAGAAGCATCTGTTTGGACAATGAATGGCTTGGAGTAGTCTGGACTCTTGAGAATAGGTGCAGTGCACATGGCCTGCTTTAGGTCATCGAATGCCTTCTGACAGCTAACTGTCCACTGAACTTTCTTTGGCATTTTCTTACTTGTCAGGTCATTAAGTGGAGTCACAATGGTTCCATAATTTCTGACAAATTTCCTATAGTAACCAGACAGGCCCAAGAAAGCTCTGACCTGTGTCTGGGTGGTTGAAGGAGCCCAGTCCTTTATGGCCTGTATCTTGCTCTCCAAAGGTTGAACTTGGCCTCCACCTACAAGGTGGCCCAAGTATACAACTTGACTCTGCCCTATCTGGCACTTGGTAGCCTTGATAGTGAGGCCTACCTTTTGCAGGGCCTCCAAAACTTTCCTCAGGTGGATCAGGTGATCCTCCCAGGTGGAGCTAAAGCCAGCAATATCATCTAGATATTCTGCACAGAAGTCATCCAGCCCAGAGAGGACCTGGTTCACCAACCTTTGAAAAGTGGCAGGTGCATTCTTCAAACCAAAGGGCATCACCACAAACTGGTAACGACCTCCTGGGGTAGAAAATGCTGTCTTGGCCTTGGCATCCTCAGCTAACCTGATTTGCCAATAGCCAGCTGTCAGGTCAAATGTGCTCAAGAACTTGGCAGAAGCCAATCTGCCAATGAGCTCATCTGCTCTTGGTATTGGATGGGCATCTGTCTTAGTGACAGCATTGAGACCCCTGTAGTCTACACAAAACCTCATCTCTCTCTTAGCATCTTGGGTATGAGGTTTAGGCACTAGAACTACAGGACTAGCCCAAGGGCTCTCTGAGGGTTCAATGACTCCCAATTCCAACATTTTCTGTACTTCTTGTTTGATACAGTCCCTGACGTGGTCAGGTTTCCTGTAGATTTTACTCTTTATAGGCAGACTGTCACCAGTGTCCACCTCATGGGTGTACCAGTTTGTTTGACTGGGTGTCAGAGAGAACATTTGTCTGAAGGATTGAAGAACCTGTTTACAATCCTCTTGCTGATGCTCAGAGAGGCTGTCAGAAAAGACTACTCCATCTACTGACCCATCATCAGGGTTCTGAGTGAGCAGGTGTGGGAGAGGGTCACTCTCTTCCTCCTGCCCCTCATCTGTAGCCATGAGCAAGCCCATGTCTTCCCTGTTGACAAATGCCTTGAGCCTGTTCACATGAAGTACTCTCTGAGGGCTCCTGGGATTTCCAAGGTCCACCAGGTAGGTGACCTCTCCCTTTTGCTCAATAATGGTATGGGGTCCAGACCACTTGTCTTGGAGAGTTGCTGGGGCCACTGGCTCCAACACCCACACCTTCTGTCCTGGGTGATACACAGTCAGGACAGCCTTTTGGACATGCCAAGCTTTTTGGAGTTCTTGGCTGGCCTCAAGGCTTTTAGATGCCTTCTCCATGTACTCTGCCATCCTGGAGCGGAGACCAAGTACATAGTCCACTATGTCCTGTTTAGGCTTTTTGAGAGGTAACTCCCATCCTTCCTTCACAAGACACAGGGGTCCTCTTACAAGGATGCCCAAAGAGAAGTTCAAAAGGGCTGTAGCCAACCCCCTTCTGTGGGACCTCTCTGTAAGCAAACAGAAGGCAGGGTAAAAGGATGTCCCATCTTCGCCTAAGCTTTTCAGGTAACCCTTTTATCATCCCTTTGAGGGTCTTGTTGAACCTTTCAACAAGCCCATTGCATTGTGGATGATAGGGGGTGGTGAACTTGTAGTTGACACCACACTCCTTCCACATAGCAGTCAAGTATCCTGACATGAAGTTTGCACCTCTGTCAGAGACAACCTCCTTAGGAACCCCCACTCTGGAGAAAACTCCAAGTAGGGCCCTGGCCACAACAGGAGCTGTAGTGGTCCTAAGGGGAATAGCTTCTGGATACCTGGTGGCATGATCCACTAACACCAGTATAAATCTGTGCCCAGTTGCTGTTGGGGGGTCCATTGGTCCAACAATGTCAATCCCCACTCTTTCAAAGGGTACCCCCACCACAGGTAGTGGTATAAGGGGGGCCTTTGTAGTGCCACCTGATTTGCCACTGGCTTGACAGGTGACACATGAGCGACAAAACTCTTTAGTGTCCTCAGACATATGAGGCCAGTGAAAGTGTGGGGCAAGCCTGTCCCAAGTCTTGTTCTAGCCTAAGTGACCTGCAAGGGGAATTTCATGGGCCAAGGTGAGAAGGAAACCTCTCAGAGACAAGGGGATGACCAGCCTCCTGGTAGCACCAGGCTTGGGGTCTCTTGCCTCAGAGTAAAGGAGTCCATCTTCCCAATAAATTCCCTGCAGCCTCAGCAGCAGCTTGCTGTCTGAGGGTTTCCAGAGATGAACAGTCTAACTGAGCCTGTCTCAAGTCTGCCCTGGAAGGTCCCCCTGTCCCAAGAAACTCAACCTGTTCAGGCTCAAGTTCTTCTAGGACAGTTCCTTCTGGGGTCTTTGGGTCAGTCTCCTGTGAGAGCTGATCCTCTCCTTGAGGCAAGGGGGAAGGCACTGCCTTAACCCTACTGTTCTTTCTCTTGGTGAGTGTCTGGTCCATTGTTCCAGGATCCAGCACTAGTTCAGCTGGGCATTTCTCGGCCTGTGACCTAGTCACAGCAAGGACATGTGCTGACAAACCTAACATTTCCACATGAGTCATATACTCCACATCTGACCATAGGGAGGATTCCAAATCATTGCCCAAAAGACAGTCCACTGGGAGGTCTGAACTAACAACAACCCTTTTGAGGCCATTTACCCCTCCCCAGGAGAAATTAACAAGTGCCATACTATGGGTGGTAGTGACATTGCTAGCGTTGGTCACTAGGTAGTCTGAACCTAGTGTTACCTGATCAGGGTCCACAAAGTTTTGTGTCACCATAGTGACACTGGCACAAGTGTCCCTGAGCCAATTTTCCATTGATTAAAGGCGTCTGCCTGTACTTGCCCAGAGTACTGGGTTTTAGTGTAGGGCTCAAATCCATGTCCTCAGTACAGACAAGAACAGCCTGGGTAGGTACTCTGACTAGGTCAGAGCCTGCCTCAGATACCAATGTCAACCCCACTATAGCCTTAGGGGGAGCACTACCACTACTAACTGAACTAGGGGTTGCATGTGCCTTAGGGGCAGTAGTGGTTGGAGCTGGGCCTTTCTTGGTGCACTCACTAAACCAGTGAGTATTACTTTTACAGTACTGGCACCATGGTTTCTTCTGACCATTATTCTTTTTCTTTTGGGAATTCTGGGACCCCCCTCCTTAGATTGTTGGGGCCCTGTTGAAGACGTCTGGTCATTTTGTTTACTCTCATTACCCTTCTGGTCTGCTTTCTTCTGGCCATCACCCTGGTTCTGGTTCTGCTGCTTGACCCTTGTCCTGACCCATCTGTCTGCCTTCTTTCCCAATTCTTGGGGAGAGGTCAGATCTGAGTCAATAAGGTGCTGATGCAACAACTGATTTTGATAATTACTTAAGATTTGTTCTCTCATAATTAGGTTATACAATCCTGCATAATCAGCAACTTTACTTCCCAGTAACCAGCCTTCAAAAGCCTTAGTGGCACAATCTACAAAGTCAGCCCAATCCTGAGACTGAATTTTCTGGGTATCTCTGAACAGCAACCTGTACTGCTCAGTAGTTAGGCCAAACCCATCAATCAGTGTATTCTTCAGGACTTGGTAATTGTTAGCATCCTTAGCTCTAGTAGTGAGGAGCGTATCTCTACCTTTGCCTTCAAAGGAGAGCCACAGAATAGCTACCCACTGACTCTGGGGGATGCACTGGACAGTGCAGGCCCTCTCCAAAGCAGTCATCCATTTGTGGAGGTCATCCCCTTGTTTAAAGGGGGGCACTATTTTACTCAGGTGTCTAGTATCAAAACTCCTGTCCTTATCTCTAGGGATAATGCTGCCACCAGTGGGGTCTGCCCCACTCAATTTCTGCTCTCTGGCAAAGGCAAGTCTCTCTTTGGCAAGGGCAAGTTCTTCCCTCTCAATCCTCAGATTGACATCCCTCATCTTAGCTTCATGCACTCTTCTCTGAGGGGATGTCATCCCTCTGTGAGAAGATGCCTGAGAGTCATTGGTATGAATAGATCTGTTAGAGCCTCTGGAATGAGACCTAACTCGTCTATTCCCAATGTTAAGCCTGCCTGAGAGTGGGCCTGGGGGTCCCCCAGTTCCATTCTCGTGTATGCTTAAGTTGGTCCTGGTGAGCCTACTGACTACTACCTGACCTTTGTCTGCCTCATCCCCTGACAACTCCTGTACCTCTTCCTCCTCATCACTTTCTGTTCCATTGAGGTTGAGGTTAGGGTCCCCAAGGGTTCCCTCTAAGGGGGGCATGCTCCCATCTGGATTAGAAGGGCCTGTGTTAGAAGCTCTTCTGGCATCATATGTCTCTAAGAGACCTATCAGAAAGGGAGTGGTAGGGTTAGAACCCTGTTTTGGTTTCCTGGAGGTACACAATTGTCTCATCTCCTGGAAGCTAAGAGCTGCATATCTTGTTTCTCTCCTTTGTCAGACATGCTTTTCTAGTGAGGTGTAAGTGGTGCACTTACCTACACTATGGGTTTACCTACTGATCCCTTGCTAAGAGTTGTAGTCAGGGTGTGCTAGGCCCTGTTACACTACAAAGTTCATTCAGTAGAACTCAGAGTATTCTAAGCTAAGTTATATGTACCTGGGTACTTATGTGATCTTTCAAGTGATATTCTTAGGATACGTGCGAGGTAAAACAACAGCAAGCTCAAATCCCAACCGCTGCACACTAATGTGAGAAGTTGGCCTGATATATAGTGCTCACAATTCTAGTGATCACTGTGTATCATACCAAATGACCCTTATTGATGATTGGTTGTAAGTCAACCTTAAAGACCAGCTATCCTAGTAGCGTGGACAAAAGCAGTCTACAGGCTAAACTCTAGAGGGCGTGTTAAGCCAGCTGTTTTACCATCACATATACCCCTTGAACACCAAGTGAAAGGACACCACACAAGTTGTTATGAAAAATAAAGTATATTTATTTATAACAAGTCTACCCTGAACTCTTTATGAGTCAGGGAGCTAAGCACAATACAAAACTCTTACGAAAATACTTCAAGTTGCACAATTTACACAAATGCCGAGGGGCACGAAAAACCATATACACTAAAAGTGGAATGCGAAATACTAGCAGGTAAGTAACAAGATCCAGAGGCTTCAGGATCGCTAGGACTACACTACTGAACCCTAAGGTTAGGAGCAGGAGGCCTAGGGAGATCGGCTGCAGAGTGTGCACTCTCACGCGAGATGCGGGACAACGTCTATGGAGGCTAGTATTTCTAAAGTTACTGTTTTCGGATGAATCTGACTAGGTAGACTTAAAACGAAAAAGGATCTGGACACTTGGATAGTGAACCTGCGTTGGAGCACCGAAATGCTCGGGTTACCTAGCCCAGGGGCTGCAGCTGCATAGGGTCGTTGTAGTCTATGGAGCCTGAAAGAAGAAGTTGCTGGCAGGCGACCAGTGAAGATGTTTGGAGTGATCCAAGCCTGGCTCGGTGATGGAGACGACCTGAAAGCAGAGGGGACTCAGTTCTTAATCACTAGCCAGTGATTGTGTGGGCACCAGGATGGCACCGGATGAGGTCACCGCGATCAGGTGAGTGGGCGACGCTGGACTCTGCAGTCACACGGGCCAGGAGGCGTTGTCGGCGACCAGGCTGGAGGTGCGAGCTGTCCCACGAGGGTGTCTGCTGTCGGCGATGCTGAAACCAGGATTGGAGCAACAAGCCTTGGCAAAGGCAAGCCCACGCGGTGGAGTCGAGATGGCGTCTGGAGTGGACCAGGAGGGTCCGGGGTGCTCCTCTTTTGGAGGGGAGCAAGGGCCAGTCTGGAGCAACCAGGCCAGTGGTGAAATTGTCGTGGTATGTTGTCAGGAGGGCCACTAGCCAACGGGCAAGTGACCGGACAACGCGGTAAGCAGCAAAGAGCAGAAGGGCCCCACGCAGATCTCGTGGATGCTGGGGGGCTGGACTTCGGTGCTGGAGCTGCTCTGGGTTGGGGATTCTCAAACCCCAGTGCACTCACTCGAGGATCCCTCGGCGGTCGTGCTGGTTAAGCGTTGTGCAGGTTTTGAAGATGGCCGGTTCCTCAGGTCTCGTCACACCCACGAATCTCAGCAGGGCTGATGATGCAGGTAGAGGTCAGAGATGCCAGGGAATCCGGGTCTCGTCGAGCTGGGCAGTCTTGATCTGGAGGATGGACGTGCAGCAAACCGCGATGCTTAGGTGGTGCCTGCGGGTGCAGGGTGGCTACTCCTTAGCCACAAGGGAGAGTCTTCAAAGAAAGTCAAGAGTTCCTTTCGTGGAAAGTAGTTCAAGATTCAAGAATATCTAATTTGGGAAGGGGGCCTGCTCCTACCTTTATCCTAAGAAAAGGGGCTGGCACGCGACTAGGTCCTGCCCATGGGTGGTACCAGGAGGGGGGTGGTTACACCCCTCTCCCTTGTCCAGACTTTCCCCAGCTCAGGAGCTGGTGTGCCCCTGGAACTGGTTTGAGCCGGCATATGCACAGTGAGCACCGGGGTGCCACTTGCAGTCACCTTCCTCTCAGCCCTGCCTACCTGGGATACACAAAACCCTGTCTGGGATGGTGCTAGCACCGCCCCTGACAGGAAACCCTTTGTCCGAGTTCTCCTCGCTGGAAGGACTCCCAGCAGCAGGAGGTCAGACTTGTGTCTGTGGTGGCAGCATCCATTTTGTGATGCTGAGACTCGAGTTAACTTTAACCGGGGTTCACAGTTACGTACATGTCGTGCCCCTCTAGAAGGGTGGAATGCTAACCCCGTCGCCAGAACTGGCTGATTAGCAGGCCCACAGCCAGGGAAAGTCGTAAACCAGTGAAGCAAAAAGCAAATATCGGGGGTGACCATCGGATTGCAGACCCTACTCTCCTACACATGCAGTCTCCCATATCATGCAAAACACCTATACATTGTGTCTTTATGAGTTAGAAAGTGGCCTACTTTGCAAATGTGGGCCACTTTTTTAGTTATCTGGTTCGCTAATGAGGGCCTTTTTTATTTTGGTGCCCAGGCATATTTTTTCCTCCCAGTCCGACTCTGGACTAATACATTATCTGAGAAGGATAGTACACTGATTAACATGTGTATCTAATCGATTTAGGTTTGCTAGAGAGTTTGCCTGATACAGCTAAGGTCACAACTAACCCTACAGAAAGCGATTCTCGTGGAACTGTCTTGAGTGGTGCCTGATGTGTTGGGCTCCATCTGGATTGCTCCTATTCGACTACAGCTTTGATGTAGAAAGCATTATAAAGGTGGTTTTGCAGCATGAATATTTTCTATATTTACATGCTATGCATTGTTCCGCCAACTGGTGGTTGTGTCCACTGTTCTCCTGTCCCTCATCTGACATTGTGCTCCCTCCCCGGGGGCTTCCACTCATAGTCACCATCTTCAGATTGTATTTTTCCGTCATTCGGGGAAAGAGGGAAGTTTGGATTTAGTTGGTCAAAGAAAATCAGAAGGAGATCACCAAAAAAAGGTACAGAGGAAGATTCCTCCTGTCAAAGGCATTTTTCGGAGTCATTTCGAGAATGCTTGGACAGGGGGAACCCTGTTCCGCATGATTGAGAAGCCTCCATTTAAATTCTGCACGAACTGCCATATGTTTCTGCATATTGACCAACATCATGTGTTTAATCTTTGTCTACCACACAACCACTGGAGCGATGACTACAAAACCTGTTCTGGGTTCAAGTTGAAGACGTTGGAGGAAAGAGAAAAGTGGGGACAGGCACATTTCGTCATGCAGGGACAGAGGCAGAAATCATCTTTAAAAGACCTGGGTCTGTCGACCGACAACATTGCAGCAGAGGATGCTTTACTTTAGGAGAGTCTTTCCAATTGTTGAGAATTCAATGTTTTGTTAATGGTATGTTTCTTGCAAGTTTACAAATGTAAGTGAATTCTGTTATCACCAAGGTGTTTAGTTAATAGAATTCCTTTTGAGACCAGGGTATCCAATGGAAAGAAGAGTCATCCAATTGTTCTGCTGTGTCAAAGATAAGCCAGGTTTTCATTTCCTAATTTAATATCTAATTTAGCATCTATTCTTAGAATAGCAGTTTTGGTAATGTGAATAATACATTTCGAATGAGGAAGGGAGAGTTTGTGGATGATAATGTACAAAAGTAGGTTAATCTGTGTTAAGTGGTGTTAGAAATTGGGGTCTCTCGTCGGCAGAGGTAGGTAGCTTTGTCCAAATAAGGACCCTTGCTTCTAGTCAGGTTAAGGGGGATACACACTTTAGATAACCCCTGCTCACCCCCACGGTAGCTTGTCACGAGCAAACAGGCTTATCTCAAAGACAATGTGTAAAGTATTTGCACCAACACTCACAGTCTCACACAGTGATAACACCACAAATGGACACCGCACCGGTTTAGAAAAAGAAAGTATCTTTATATAAACTTGACAAGACCAAAATGACAAAAATCCAACATACACAGTTAAAAATATGACTTTCAAAAGGTTTCAAGAATTTGTACCATATCTATGGATGTTTGACTTTTCACCAAAGTACCTGGAGTTGCATCAAAGTTCACCAAGCCAAACAGCCGCAGAGTTGGAAAACAAAGAGATGCATCACTCCTGAGACCCTGAGGAGACGATGCAACAGTCCCGCATACAGAGGAAGGGTTGCGCTGATCTGCAGGGGGAGTGATGTGTCGATTCTTGTGCTGGTTCCGGTCCACAGGTGATGCGTCGGAAAAGTGTCACACAGGTTCAATGTGTGGATCTTCAGGATGCGTTGGTGCTGCGGGGCACTGCGTCGGTCCTCTTCAGCCGCGATCCCTCAATGTGTCAATTCTTGCAGCGACCGATAGGCGCTGCGACGGATTTCACAGTGGCTCGGTGATGCGTGGAAATTCTTCTCGCGCCGTGACCTGGAATTGCATCAAAGTTCACCAAGACAATGTAAATGTGTGTGTCTTGTAAAGCGCACTGCTACCCGGAGGCGTCCTGGCGCTATAGACCGCTGGGGAACCCGTCCTGGCTTTCCCTGTGAGATGTTCCCTCCTGGGTATCTCCAAGGTGAAACCAGGCATCCCCGGCGTTTGTGGGGGGCCGTTGTGGAGATGAGGCAAGCTAATGCCCAGAGTTGCCGAGTGGGATCCCTGGTTAGAGTAGGCACCGAGGCGAGAATTATCGAGTCCGCTGACCCTGGTTCACGACCCTGCCGCATCGGGGATTGAACCCTGGTCCCGGGCCGTTCTCTGCTTCCGGATCTGCCGCCTCTAACCAGTGAGCCACACCACTCCACAAACAGCCGAAGCATCGGAAAACAAAGAGATGCAACACTCCTGAGACTCTAAAGGAGGCTATGCAACAGTCCCGCTGCATGCAGAGGAAGGGTTGCGTCGATTCCGCTCTGTAGGGGGAGTGATGTATCAAATCTTCGTGGCGACTCCAGTCCGCAGGTGATGCATCAGGGAAGCATGTCGCACAGGTACAATGGGTGGATCTTCAGGATGCGGTGGCGATGGATGTGGCGGCGGTGCGGGGCGCTGCGTCTGTCCTCTTCAGCCGCGATCCCTCGATGCATCAGTTCTTGCAGAGAAGAAAGACACTGCAACGGTTTTCGCAGAGGCACTGCGATGCGTGGAAATTCTTCTCGCGTCATGAAGATACGTTGAAAAAACAGCCGCAAGAATAGCGATGTAACGATTTCTGTAATTCTTTGAGTCTCTCTTCTCTTCCAGCTTCCAAACAGCAACAACAACCTCCAGAGGCCCAAAACTTGCACAGGCACCTCAAGACAGGCCAGAAAGCACAACAGCAGAGTTCAAGGCATCTGGGGGTGAAGCCATTGTGTCCCTGAGACTTCTGAACAGGAGGCCAGCTCCCTTCAGGCCTTGGAGATCTCCTTCAAGCAGGGGACACAGCACACAGCAAAGTCCTTCTCCTTTCCTTGGCAGAAACAGCAACTGCAGGCCAACCCCAGGCACACAGCAAGGGCAGTACTTCTCTTCAGTCTCTTCAGCTCTTCTCCTCGGCAAAGGTTCCTCTTGAACTCCAGGAATAATCTAAAATTCAGGGGTTTCAGATCTAATACTTATACCCCAAAATGTCTTTGTTCTCTTTGCGCAAGGGGCTCGGAGCCCGGTTCAAACCAGTATGGGGCACTCTGCCAGGGCACAACAACATCCTTTGTTAGTGTGGGCCTTGGTCCCAGACACACCAAAGGGGGGCAGAGCCAGCATTGTGGAAGGCAGGCACAGCCCTATTCAGGTACAGGTGCTACTCCTCCCACCACTCCAAATGCAGATCAGGCCTATTCAGCCTAGTGCTGACTCATTCAGACTCCTGGAGCCATGGCACCTCACCTGCCCCTGTCACTCCAAAGCCAGACAATCAATCCACAAACAGGCAAAGGCACACAGGAAGGCTGAACAAGACTAAACTCCCTATTTATATCTTATTCATATGGGAAGATATGCCTTTAAATGTTACAACTTATTAACATGAAATTAGCCAACCTTTCATATATTTGGTTATTGCAATTACTAAAGGCAAAATGGATAAACACGTTTCTTCTGTTTACCATAGAAATTTAATTTTCAATCCATTCAATATGGATTGAAAATTGCTCTTCTCTTAGTGGGCTGTTGGTCATTCGTTAAATCCAATCAGCTTGTCGGTACTGTGCAGTTTAAATGCACAATGTATCCGTCATTCGATTCTCAATGCTCGAAAAATGGGTCTCCCACACTTGCTCTTATGCCAGTGTGATTTAACGAATGACAAACAGCCCACTGAGAAGAGCATCCTGAAAATCAACGATCCCGTGCACTCATATATACAATATGAAGTGAAGTCTGGCAATACTCATTTTACCCTCCTAAAGAAACGAGTGGCAGGCTCCTGCATTTTGAAAATTCAGCAGAACATTCAAAAAGACAAGTCATGGCAACAGGGTTATTTAGATCAGAATAGCAAAGCCCTGAAGAGAGTCCGGTGATTCAATACCTGGATTCGAAACGCGTCGGCACAAGCCTCGTAGTACACCGAGGCGCGGTGATTAATATTCAAGTGAAAACCGACAAACTGGTCTTTTGCTTGGGAATAACGTTATTGTTCCAAATGTATTCATATAACAAATGATGTTGAAGATGATTTTTCAATTCATGTCTTTGAATTAACTTCTGAACGATTAGGTGTTTTTTGACAAATACCAATTCACTTTTGTATATGAATTGTTTATTATTATGATTTATGGTCTCTGTTGATATAATTGTTTTTAATATTTGCACAATTGATCACAGAATTATGCTATGTTGGTTAATGTTGAAATGACAATTTTTAATCTTTTTTCACGTATGAATATACTTTCAAAAAAATGAAATATTGAATGAATTAAAAATTAAATTTCTATGGTAAACAGAAGAAACGTGTTTATCCATTTTGCCTTTAGTAATTGCAATAACCAAATATATGAAGGGTTGGCTAATTTCATGTTAATAAGTTCATTTGGCCCTGCCCACTCTTTGTCCCTTGGGCCTAACTCCTCTTTTCGATTTAAATGTTACAAAGCATTCCCCATGCTGTCCTATGGGCAAGATAGTCTTTCAATAGCGATAAAGAAAATTGTCAGTATTTCACTATCAGGACATGTTACACACACCAGTACATGTCCTGCCTTTCACATACACTGGGCCCTGTCTATGGGGGTTTTTTGGGCCCCCCATAGGGTTGTCCCATGTGTAAGAAAAGGGAAGGGTAAGGCCTAGCAAGTGGGTGAACTTGCCAAGTCGACATGGCAGTTAGCAAACTGCGCACTAACACTGTGGTGGCAGGCCTGAGACCTCTTTTCAGTGCTACTCACATGGCACAATCAGTGCTGCAAGCCCACTAGTAGCATTTGATTTACCCACCCTGGCACACTTAGTGCACTTTACTAGGTACCTACTAGTAAAACAAATATGCCAATTAGGGAGAACCAATCACAATATCAATTTACACAGGGAGCACTTGCACCTTGACAGTGATCAACAGTGGAAAAGTCCCCATAGCATCTAAGCCAGAAAAAATTAAATCCACACAGCATCAAAAACACAGGAAGTGGAGGCAAAAAGTCAGGGGAAACCACGCCAAGGATGCCAGGTCTAACACGTGTCCCCGCCAGCTGAAAAGTGGGGAGAACTACCCACCCTCTTGGGAGTTCTCATCACTAAGGCAGAAGAATCTGGACAGACCATCAGCATTTGCATGTTCTGTACCAGGGTGGCGCTCCACCGTAAAGTTCATTCCCTGTAGGGAGATGGACCACCTCAACAGTTTTGGATTCTCACCCCTCATCTGCATCAACCATCTGAGGGGCCTGTGGTCTGTCTGAACCCGGAAGTAAGTCCCAAACAAGTAGGGCCTTAGCTTCTTCAGCACCCACACCACAGCAAAAGCTTCTCTTTCAATTGCACTCTGTTCCATGGGAAGTAGCCTTCTACTGAGGAAAGCTACAGGTTGGTCCAAGCCCTCGTCATTCAATTGTGAGAGTACTGCTCCCACACCATGCTCTGAAACATCTGTCTACACAAAAAATTCTTTGGAGAAGTCAGGTGCCCTAAGCATAGGCATTGTGCACATTTCAGATTTCAGGGCATCAAAAGCGGTCTGGCAGGTATCAGTCAGATCACCTTCATTGGGAGTTTCTTTGAAGTCAGCTCTGTCAAGGGGGCAACAATGGTGCCATATCCCTTGACAACCCATCTTTAGTACCCAGTGAAACCTAAAAAGGCTCTCATCTCTGTCTGGGTCTTGGGGGCTCCCAAGCCAGAATGGTGTTAATCTTCGCTTGTACGGGTGCCACCTGGCTGCTCCCTACCTAGTGTCCCAAGTACACCACAGATCCCTGCCCTATATGGCACTTACTCACCTTGATAGTGAGGCCTGCCCTTTGCAGAGCCTTCAACCCTTCGCATAGGTATTGCAAATGTTCCTCCCAACAGGAGCTGAACACAGCAATGTCATCCAGATAGGCGGCACTGAATTCCTCAAGCCCGGACAGTACCTGGTTGACCAGTCTCTGGAAGGTAGCAGGGGCATTTTTCAACCCAAAGGGCATAACCTGGAACTGGTAGTGCCCTTCTGGTGTTAAAAACGCCAACCTCTCTTGGGCCCTCTTGGTTAAGGCAATCTCCCAGTACCCAGATGTCAAATTGAATGAACGGAGGTACTGGGCAGCTCCTAACTGATCCATGAGCTCATCAGCTCTTGGGATGGGGTGCTCATCAGTCTTGGTGACCGCTTTGAGCCCACGGTAGTCTACACGGAACCAGAGTTCTGGAATGGCACCTGGTGCAGCAACTTTTGGTACTAAGACCACTGGGCTAGCCCAGGGGTTACTTGAGGGCTCTATCACCTCTAACGTCAACATCTTGGAAACTTCTTCCTTGATGCTGGCCCTGAGTTTGTCAGCTACCTGTAACATTTCTGCTTCACAGGTAGACTGTCCCAGTGTCCACATCATGGATGCACCGATTGGTGACTCCTGGTGTCAGGGAGAACAGGGAGGCGAACTGTCCCCACACCTGGCGACAGTCCCTCTGCTGCTCTGGGGTCAGGGTAGGAGAGAGGCTCACCCCATCTACTGACCCATTATGTTTCTTTGCCTACAGGAGGTCAGGAAGAGGCTCACTCTCCTCTTCCACTCCATCATCCCTTGCAAGGAGCATAGTTACTTTAGACTTCTCAAAGTGCGGTTTGACATGTTCACATGCAGGGCCCTCAAAGGGTTCCTAGGAGTCTGCAAGTAAACCAAATAGGTCACCTCACTCTTGCGTTCCACAACCTCATATGGAACAGTTCACTTATCTTGGAGCACACAAGCTCCACTGGTGCCATCACCCACACTTTCTGGCAAGGTTGAAATTCTACCAGAGTGGCATTCTGGTCATACCATCATTTCATTTCTTCCTGGCTAGCGTCCAGGTTCGCCTGAGAGAGTATGCTGAAGCGTTGAGTCTGGTTCTGGAAGGCCAGCACATAGCTGAACACATCTTGTCTTACTAGGAGTTGTCTTCCAACCCTCCTTCACCAGACTCAGAGGTCCTCTCACAGGGTGACCGTACAGTAGTTCAGAGGTATTGAACCCTAAGGACGTCTGGGGTACCTCCCTGTATGCAAACAGCAGGCATGGCAAAAAGACATCCCACTTCGTCTCATGGGTTCTGAAAGACCCTTGATCATGCCCTTCAGGGTTCAGTTGAATCTCTCAACCAACCCAATCCTTGAGGGTGATAAGGAGTGGTGAACTTGTATGCCATACTGCACTCCTCCCACAAAGATGTCATGTACTTTGAAATGAAGTTTGCACTGCGATCATAGACTACCTCTATTTGGAAACCCACACGGGAAAAGAGCCCCATCAATGCACGGCCCACCATGGGGGCTTTGATTGTCCGGAGAGGGACAGCTTCCAGGTACCGGGTGGCATGGCCCACCAAGACCAAGATAAACTTGTTGCCATTATCTGTCTTGGGTTCCAGTGGCCCTACAATGTCAATTCCCACCCGCTCAAAAGGGGTGCTCACCACAGGAAAGGGTTGGAGGGGAGCCTGATACTTCCCTCCACTCTTGCCACTTGCCTGTCAAGTCTGACAATACCTAGAATGGGTATCAATGTGCCTTCTCATTTGGGGCCAGTAAAAGTGGGTGACAAGCCTCTGAAAGGTCTTGTTGCACCCCAAATGTCCTGCAAGAGGCACGTCATAAGCCAGACACAGTAGGAAGGTCCTGAAGCGCTCGGGTACCACCAGCACACGGGCTGCACTGGGCTCCGCGACTTAGGCTCACTATATAACAATCCATCTTCCCAGTAAATAAGATGTGATCTGGACTGATCACCTGCTGCCTGGTTTGCAGCCTGTTGTCGCAAACTAGTAAGGGTAGGGCACTCCATCTGCGCTCTGCAGAACTCCTCCCTGGAGGAACCCCCTTCCTGTTGCCAAGGGGTCAGCTCCGGTAGGTCTCCCAGTTTGGCCACTTGTTGCCCTGTAGGTTCCAGGGCATCCCCCTGAGGGTCTGCCTCCTCCTGGAGCATGGGAACCTGGGTCACTGTTTCAGGCTCCAGATCCTCTTAATTACTCCTACGGGCTGTCATTGACCGAGTAGTCACACAGACCCACTCAGGCAGACCCAACATCTCCAAATGAGGCCGGCGTTCAACCTCCTTCCATCGGGAGCTCTTCAGGTCATTGCCAAGCAGACAGTCTACAGGCATGGATGGACTAACAATGACTTTCAAGGTACCTAAGACCCCCCACTCAAAGGGAACTAGCGCCACCTTACATATGCTCTCAGATGTGTCTGCTGCAACTACAGGGTGAAGTACATTGGGAATAACCTGATCTCCAGACACCCATCAACATCTGACAGATGTCACACTGGCTCCTGTGTCTCTCAGAGCCTCCACCCTCTTCCCATTGATGGTAACCCACTGCCTGTATTTCTTAGTGTTCGCAGGCAGATAGGACTCCTGGACCATGTCTCTGTTTCAGGAGACCAGTATCATAACTACTTGCTCCCCCCTTCACTAGGAACCAATTCCTCCTCCAGCGCAACACTTACTAATCCCGGTGACGGAGCACCAGTGGGTGCTGGGGGTGAGTTGGGGCCCATGGGATCTCTTACAATGTGGCCCACCTGACCACATGAATAATACTTGGTGGGACCCAGGTTATCATGCCTGCCCTTACGGGGACAGGACAACTTAGGCTTGGGGGGGATGGGACTCCTTACCCTGGGAACTGTTTTGGGGCCCTTTAGAGAACTCCTTTTGGTTACCTTTGCCCCCCCACTCTTCTGCTAGGTATCCTGCCTACCCTTGGCTGGGTTACCCACAATCCCCTTGTGGACCCTGGCACTAGTCCAGCTGTCCACCTCCTTAGCAAGCTCTCTGGGATCAGTTAGCTTACTATCCAATAGATGCTGGTGCAGCTATTTGAATACACAGACTACTCAAGTGCTCCCAACTAATCAAGTTGCACAACCTCTGGTAATCAGTTACCTTGCTGCCTTTTATCCAACCTTCCAGTGCCCGGGCATACATGTTCACACATTCAACCCAAGTACTTGAATCAAGCTTCTTGAAGTTCCTAAACTTATCTATGTACTGCTCTGAGATGAGCCCATACCTGAGGCATAAAGCCTCCTTCATGTTGGGATAGGTCAGGATACCCACCTGCTCTAAAGGTGACAGAGTGTCCCTCCCAGCGCCTCAAAGAGTTTCCACAGGCCCACCCATAAATGCTTCTCAGGAACCCTTATTCATTTTCAAGGCTATCTCATATGCCATAAACCATGCATAAATATCATCACCCTTCTGCACTAACTCCTTGAGTATATACACCTTACTCCCTTACACTGGCTGTGCACTGCCACCATATGAACGGGACTCCACTTGTTTTGCCTTAATGTCCAGTTCCCTCATGCTCAACCCATGAGCCAAAAGCAATTTCTTTTCTTCCAAAGCACGACCATTCTTGCTCTGCTCCACCTGGGCCTGGAGCCTCATGACCTACAGCTCATACTTTCTGACCCTTTGCTTCTCCTCCTGCTCCTCTGGGGAAAGACTTCCAGTGGAATAGACGCTACCAGCCCTGGAGGCTGCTCTTAACACAGGCAGATCCTGTGACCTGAAACCATCCCTTTGTGCATCCTCATCCACCTCAGCATCACCTGTCTCCAAGGCCTCTTTAGCCTCCTACCAGGCCCTTAAGGCCTTTTGCAGCTCATCCTTCATAGAGCTGTTCTTCATGGGACATCCCAAATCCTTGCAA
Source organism: Lissotriton vulgaris (assembly GCF_964263255.1). Taxonomy (NCBI): domain Eukaryota; kingdom Metazoa; phylum Chordata; class Amphibia; order Caudata; family Salamandridae; genus Lissotriton; species Lissotriton vulgaris. The sequence goes on from NC_141687.1 coordinate 556,786,197, forward strand.
AATTGTTATAGCTGATCTACTTTGTAGGAATGCAACATTTCAATATAAACTTCAATTCTGCAACTTCACTTGCTGGTTTACCTTTCTGAGACATGATGCGGGGATACTTGAAGGGTCACTCAAAAATAGAACCAAAAACAAAACACAGTATGTGGTTGCATAGTGGTGTGCACTAAACTAGTGATTTACAACAATCACTGTGAGTCAAGTACAAATACAAGTTCCGATCCCACAGCTGCCTCCAATCTTAGAAAGGGGGTGTCTCTAGTTGGCAGAGGTAGGTACCTTTGTCCAAATAGGGATCCTTGTTTCTAGGCAGGGTAAGGGGGATACACATTTTAGATAATCCCTGCTCACCCCCTTGGTTGCTTGGCACAAGCATATAGGCTTATCCCAAAGGCAATGTGTAAAGTATTTGCACCAACAATCACAGTAACACAGTGATAACACCACAAACGGACATCACATCGGGTTAGAAAAATAAAGTATGTTTATCTAAACTTGACAAGACCAAAACAACAAAAATCCAACATACACAGTTAAAAATATGACTTTCAAAAGGTTTCAAGAACTTGTACCATAGAAATCTATGGCTGCGTGACTTTTCACCAAAGTACCTGGAGTTGCGTCAAAGTTCACCAAGCCAAACAGCCGAAGCATCTGAAAACAAAGAGATGCGACACTCCTGAGACCCTGAGGAGGCGATGCGACAGTCCCGCTGCATGCAGAGGAAGGGTTGCGTTGATTCCGCTCTGTAGGGGGAGTGATGCCACGATTCTTCGTGCCCGTTCCGGTCCGCAGGTGATGCGTCAGGGAAGCATGTCGCACAGGTACAATGGGTGGATCTTCAGGATGCGGCGGCGATGGATGTGGCAGCCGTGCCGGGCACTGCATCAGTCCTCTTTAGCTGTGATCCCTCGATGCGTAAATTCTTGCAGCGATGAAAGACACTGCAACGGGTTTCGCAGCGCCGTGGAAATTCTTCTTGCGTCATGAAGATGCATCGGAAAAATAGCCGCAAGAAAAGCGATGCGTCGGTGTCTGGAGTTCTTTGAGTCTCTTTTCTCTTCCAGCTCCTAAACAGCAACAACAAACTCCAGAGGCCCAAAACTGGCACATGTACCTCAAGGTAGGTCAGATCTCACGACAACAGAGTTCAAGGGAGCTGGGGGTGAAGTCTTTGTGTC